>NC_141543.1:11900000-12500000 GCF_021556685.1 Rattus norvegicus
ACTGGTAGTTGGCATGAATCTTTGAGAAGTTTCCTAAGGAGCTATTTAAGGAAGATGGAGTTGTGTTGGAGTGACTGCTCTGAAAGTACATAGCAGGGAGGAAGTGGGTAGCTGGTTTTTACAATCTTATTTTAGGTATAGGTCTGAGGTAGTTATTCACAGATTAGGCAGCTCTAGAGAACATTTATTGCCTCTGTATAATACCGATCTCTCTCTTCCTTTACTTTCCCCTCTCTTCCCTTCTTTCCTTTTCCTTTTCTTTTCCCTAATCCACATTTAAAGTTGAGTGCTCTCTTTGTAAAATGACTTTGGTAATATCACCAACCTTAGCAAAGTCTTATGGAATTTAATTTGTTTCCTTATATAATAATCATTAAGTTTCTCAAATGATGTGAACCAGAGAAGGAATGTTAAGTCATTACAAAGACTTAAAATTATCATCTGCCTTCCCCAGAGTCACGCACAGGAACTATTTTAAATGCCCACATAGTACAATATGTCAGGTCACAGGAAGGAAGGTACAGGGATCTCTAAATTAACTTGTCCAGCTGGAACGAGGAGTAGCATCTCCTGGTGGTATATATGTTCTGGTTTTACAAGACGTTTGTGTTCTATTTGCTTCCTTTATTCATTTTTATGATGTTGAGTGAGTGGTCTCCTGCAAGGGAACATTCTGCTAAAAGTTTTCTAGGTTCCAAAAGTTAAAACAGCAACAACAGAATGCAGTTCCCACACAAGGTGTCTCTATGGGAACCTGCACTGACAGGGTTGTTAATGATGTGGTAGCTTTGTGGTGCTGATGATGGATAATGATGTTGAAATCGATGGTGGTGGTGGTGGTGGTGGTAGTGGTGGTGATGTGTTTTGATGATATCTGATGTGTGTATATTTTGTTTTATTTTTATTAGTTCTTCATGACTTTCATACAATGTCTTTTGATCATGCTTAACTCTTGGATATGTGGCCTTCCACAAACACAATCAAGCAACAATGAGAATACCCTTAAAGAAAACAGAGTCTCCCTCTTTCAAAATCTATCGATTGCTCCTTGGCTAGGGGTGGGACTTTGTGGCAGCTTTCCTCCCTGCATGCTGGGATTTTTGTCTAGCATGAGCTTGCATGAGTATTATTCATGCTATCACAACCATGAGGAACTCACACATGCAACTGTCCTTCTGTGCCCTGAAAACACTGTTTCCTTGGAGTCGCCTTACCCTCTTGCTCTTACAATCCTCCTATCCCTTTTTTGTTGTGATCCTTAAGCACTGAGAGGAAGGGATGGGGCATAGATGTTCCATTCTGGCCTGAGTATTCTTCACGCTCTTATTCTGTGCACCTTGAACATCTGTGGGTCTGTGTTGATCACAATCTACTGCAAACAAACAAACAAAAACAACCCCCCTAAACAAAACTAAACAAAGAACCCTTCTCCAGTGAGGACTGAGGGACACACTAATTTATGGGTGTAAAGATGAGTCATTTGGAGTCAGTTTAATACTATTTTTATTAAGCAAAATAGTAGTAGTAGATATACCCTGACACTCAATAAAGACTTTTCAGAAATCATGTGGAAATCTACCACTGTAGAAGCTGTTAAAATATTTATGCACCCACATAAAAAGAGTTTAAATGGAGTTACCTTATATGGGAGCAACAATGCCCTCACTAGGTACCACAGCCTAACAAGTAATGCTGGGAATAGAGTTGTTGGCCACTGAGGTCCCATAAATATCTAAACATTGCAGGTTATTGCATTGATCTTGGTTGTGTTTCAGAACTTGACAGTAAAACCCTACAGCTACACTCAAACCCTTGAGTAAGAGAACATGAAAAAATCAAGTATACACTCACCTGGAATCTTCACCACTACTAGCTCGTATGATAGTGCTGGAACATACTGTGTACACTCCTGGGAGAGGAACACCCAAACTACAGTAGTGACCTACCTGATAAGACACACCTGCTGGTGCAGGAGTGGCATGGATATCATGGCGGTCACAATGTTCTGAGTGGATTAAAGATCTGCTCCACAGTATGTAACTGAAGTAGACTTCAGGATCAAGAGTCTGTGTTTTCACGGGTCATGGTGCTAAAAAGGAATCTATGATTGGTAAGCTTAATGGGAGTAGTCACCATTAGTTGAGCTCTACAATAAATCATGCAGAATGCTACCTTTTTACCATAATATCTTGTTTTGACCTTATAATGTTCTTTTCATTTTTATATACCTAAAAAGGACATGATGACAATACTCTTATTATAGAGTTTTTAAAATTATTAGTATAGTAAATGCCTAGAAACTTGATCAGCACATAGAAGATGTTCAGTAACTGTCAGCTCCAATTGTAAATAATTCTTTGCTAATATTATAGGAGGGAAAATGGAAGCTACAAGAGTAGAACAATTGCCCAAGGTCATAGAGTGGTAAAGGCAGATTTGGATTCTCTACATTGTTACAATCCTAACATTCTGGGAGTGCTCAGAAACTGTCTGAGGTGATGGGAGCACAGTTATGCTGACAGAAAGGATAAATGTGAGACAAAGCTGTTCTCTGTATAGTCTGCCACTGCCATCAATTATGACAACGAGGGAGTAAGATTATTTAAATGACCCCAGATGAGTAAATTATTCAAAGAGTCAGAATTATTTCTAGAAATTTCTGAATAGACAAATGAAAACCATTTAAATTTTCTGACACAGTCATCAACTCATCTGTGTAGAGACTGATTCTAAAGAACTAGGAGTCTCTGAGCAGGGAGAGAGGGAAGAGCTGATGAGGAATGGAGGGATGGAGGGATGGGAAGGAAGGAGGAAGGAAAGACATAGGTTTATAATGCCATCAGTGCCATATTGCTATCAGTATACCTGTGCTGGTTAGGTTTGTCAACTTGACACAAAGCAGAGTCATCATGAGGAGGAATATCAACAGAGGAAGTGCCCATGGGCACATCTGTGGGGACATTTCCTTGATTAATGCCTGATGTGGGAGGGTACAGTGTCAGTGTTATCCCCTAGGCATGGGTTGGATAAGAAGCCAAGCTGAAAGGGCCCCTAAGCATCACTCCTCTAATTCCCAGTTTCAGTCCTTGCCTCCATGTTCCTGCATTGTGTTCTCTCAGTGATGGTCTGCAGCCTATAAACTCAATAAACCCTTTCACCCCCAAGTATTTTTTGGCTAATGTTTTATCACAGTAACAGGGAGGCAAACTAGAACAGAATCAAATGCCTGAGATAATCTACATACGGAGAGGAAAGTCTCGTGTTGTTGGTTGGCCAACTTTGAAGGCCCTAGGCCATTTGACTGGTCCTTTCTTTGGCTTATCACAATGCAGTGCATCAAGGTGAGATGACATGGTGGAACAAATTGACTCTACTCGTGGTTAGGGAGTAAGAGTAGAAAGAGGAAAGGGCTGTGGTATCACCATTTCTATCAAAAGCACACACCCCATGACTTTCAGAACTCCCACTATCTGTTCAATAAGGCTTTAAAACTTCAAAGTAATGTCACCCTGAGGAGTAAGCCACCTTTAACACACCCACCTTTGGAAGACATTCTTCATCTAGATCATAGGAGAAAGAAATGGGAGAGGAAGAAGGAAACAGAAAGAGACAGGGAGAAGAAGATCAGGAGTAGGAGAATAAGAAGGAAGGAGAGAAAATTGCCACTGGGTCTTGAGTCAAAGAGTTTTTTTCTGAGTTCCCTGGAATGGGATGTTCATGCAGAGCTTAGACTGCTGCAGGGGGTTCTGGGTAAGTGAGTTGATGAATGAGGCACAATCTAGATTCAAGTAGAGGTAGTAAAGATCTACTAGGCACTCTCAAGTTTCAAGTGAGTGTCATTTAGAGAAAGATGTTTCAAACTTCTAAAAGAAGTTTGAAAGTGTGTTGAGTCCCTAGGTTGAATTTAATGATCTGGGATCCTCAGGACATAACATGAGCACAAAGGAAGGATGTGCTAAGCGTGGAGTCTACCCAAACCTTAAATAATGGGCTGTCATGTTTATAATCCACTTAGCTGCGTCAGGTAAAGTGGGTAGCAGTCTCTGACTATATTTAAGTAGTGACAACTTGAAGATACCCGATAACATTTCTTACCAACAGCTTAGGAAGTATTGAAATTCAGGTCTTGTAGCTCTCTACACTGATGGTTCTCAGAGGCTCCACAGGCCCTCAGATTTTACTGAACCACAGACATAGGAGGCCTTCTGTTGCTTACCTATTTCCTGAAGCAACATCTGCATCTTCCCATCCTACAAGAATTAAGACCTCACTGCAGGTGTCTGGAGATGTTCAATGTCCTTACCACAGCACCATCAGTGTCTTACCACAGCCCCTGTCAGTGTCTGTGATTTCCAACATGCATGCTGACCAGGTAACAGGTAGGATATTTGTCCCCAAGGAAAGAGACAGAACAGTGAGGTTCTCAACTCCAGCAATATGCTTTTGGCTTCAAGTGACTGACAGGATTCCTTCTGAGCTGCACTTGGATTTTCTCAGCTGAGCTTCTGACTGCTACCCTATCGTCCATCCTCCACCCTGGCATGATAGCCTAGCTTGAACCAACAAGAGAAGCAGAAGCAGAATTAGAATATTCTTTATTAGGATACTATTTTATTAAATTAGACTTGGTCTCTAAGCTTTGGGAGACTTAATGTGTGTACTTTAGATTCTGAAGAGAAGAGTTATGGCCACCCTAGTTCTTTCCTCAGAAGTTTATTAGTATATATTTGTTGGACAAATATTTGTTGTTAATATTTTATTCAAGTATATTATCATGCACTTTGACCCGATGTATTCTTATTATCTTCTCCTGCTCCATTTATTCCTTTCATTCTCTTCTTAAATAATTATCTCCCTTCAATTTTCACGTGTGTGTGTATGTGTATATGCAATTTCCCATATTTTAGAAAACAATATTAATACTAATGATTTGCTTCAGTTATGGATCCTATATAATTACATTGATTACTTTTTAAAGGACAATCAAGTTGAATAGTAAAACCCTTTGCTCCTGTGCCAGTTCCATATAAGCAAGCAGGGTTTAGGTGGTTGGTGACTTGACCAAGATTGAGTCTCAGCTCTGTCAGACTCCAAAGTTCACTTCCTTTCCATGTCCTGGCACAGTACAAATGTGCTTCCTTTGCCTATTGGTAGTGAAAGTAGCCAAAGGTTCACCATGAAAGCTCACCTTGGCAGTGTCTGGTCCCAGAGCAGTGGCTCCACGGTTTTAAAGAAGGGTGTTACAAGCACAAGGTCCCCTGCCGTGCCTTTTCCTCTTCCCCTTTCTCCTGGATCTCGGTTCAGAGCTCTCCCATGGGCTGTATGCAAATCAGTCTCCTAATCAGGTTCCTGCTTCTTCCCAAAGCCAATCAGCTTCTACAGTCTGACAATCTGAGGCTGTAAATGAGTCCCCACCCCTGCAGAAACTGCTTCTTCATTGCTCATGGCCCTACCATCTGGCCTGTCATCTACCCATTGTCTTTTGAAAACTGTTACAGAACTCATCATTGCCATATCCTGCATCTTTAGAGTCCATATTGCTGCCATCTGAATTGTAATCCTGCAAATTAGAAAGACGGAGAGGGACTAGAGAAGGAAAGAGCAGGGGCTGAACCATCTGGATTTCTCTCCATGTGGAAAAAGCCTGTCGGAGGCACAGATACCCAAAGTGGGGAAGCCTAGGATAAATCCATGCTTATGCCCTTGAGAGCAGTTTAGAAACCAGTGGCCTCTCTCTTAGCTGTGCTTAACTTTGAAGTTGAAACTCCTGGCAGCAGAAGAACACTCATTCTTGTTGCTGGTTCCCTACCCTTAGATGGGCCAGCCCTTTACAGCTGATGATGTGCCTGTTTCTTTCTATGATTAAAGTGTGTTTGAAGAAAACAGAAAGGACAGATATGAAGCTTGAATACAGGGCCAGTATTAGATCTGGCTATCAGATCCCAACAGCTGCTCTCACATAATGGAAAGCCAGGGAATTCACAGGCGACAAGCCTGAGCTTCACAGAAGTCAGGAGACATGGTCAGAGTTCTTCTACCAATATTGCTCACGCACTTCAATTAGAGTGCTGGTTCTCAACCTGTGGCTTGCCACCCCTTCAGGGTTGAATGATTTTTTTCATAGGGGTCACCTAAGACCATCTGCATATCAGATATTTACGTAAGATTCATAACAATAGCAAAATTATAGCTATGAAGTAATAACAAAAATATTTTTATGATGGGGGTCACTATAACATGAGGAACTATATTAAGGGGTGGCAGCATTAGAAAGGTTGAGAACCAGTGATTTAGAGCATTCAATATGGTTGCTTGAATCCACACAGCAAGACTTGAGTTTCATTAGCAAAATACAACCTAAGACTTTGCAGTCAGAAATTGTCATGGGTGTTGACTTGCACAGAGTGGCACTTTCACCTATGGGGATCGGATACAGAGACAAGGATGTTCGGTCAAAATTAACATTAAGAGAGAAGCAAGTGGTTGTGTATACAAAGAGGGGAAGTGTTGAGGTCAGTAAAGATCAAGAATCAGTAGCTTCCTTGAGCATTCCACTGGTTAATAGCTGGGGTGGGGTGTTCGCTCATGAGGCTCATTTAGTTCTAATACTCTGGTCAACCTTGAAACATCATTCTTGATATTTCCCAGACCTCAGTAGGATGGAGTTAATGATAATGCCCTCCCTGTCTGCAGTCTGTGAGTTATTAAAGCCATCATTCATCAAATCCTTCCTGTAATTCTGAGAGGACTTTAGATATGTGGCCTTTCAAGCACTTATATGTGGTGTGTGTATATGTGTACAGGTGTATGCATATGTATGTATGTGCTTGTATGTGTATGTGCTTGTATGTGTGTGCGTGTACTTGTGTGTGTGTGTGTGTGTGTGTGTGTGTGTGCATGTTTGTGACAATGTTTCACTGAATCTGGAGTACACTGTGTTCAACTGGACTGACTGAATAAGCCCCGGGGATCCTCCTGTCTGCTTCTGTCTTCGGTGTCACATATGAGCTGTTACATTTGGTCTTTATTTGAGTGTTGGGGATCTGAACCCATGTCTTCTATCTGCTCTTAGCAAGCATTTTGCCCACTTAGCCATCTCTCTACTCCTTATAACTCCCTTTAATTTACAAAGAAACCAAACAACAACCAAACCAACTTACATGGTATTTTATGATGCCTGTTTTGTAAATGAGAAAACAAAGGGGCAGAGAACAGTCAGTTTCCAACAATCTAAGCAAGATTATGACTCCATTTGTGAGCCTCCAAAGCCCATGTTTCAACCATTATGCTCTGTTTCTTCTTTAATCGAATTCTACAGTGCAGGTGGCACCTCCTAGTGCTGTATGAGATAGAAAATTCAAACAAGAAACACCATAGTTGCTCTATATAGTCTTAATTATGTCCCCGTCTTTCCCTCTCACCCTGTCTCTCCCTCTCCCTCTTTCTCTGTCTCTCTGTCTCCATCTCTCTCTGTATATGTCTGTCACTGTCTCCTGCCACATTTCACAATGCTATGCAGTAGACATAGTTTATTGTAAAGATGGGAAAAGTGAAGCTAGAGATGTTAATTAATTGAACATCATTGCTCAACCACTTCACAGAGTGTGATAGTTTTAGGTAATTTATGCCAAATACCTACAGGAGACCACGGGGCATGGCAGAAAGGGCTTAGCAAATGGAGCCACTGCACATTTGGAGTACAATCTAGATTTTTAAATGGCACTTACTTTGGTTATTTTCTTTTGCTTTTTGCATTTTGAGTGGATTTCTGAGAGCTACCAACAACGTTCTTCTTTCTCACAGGCGCTCATTTTAGATGCTCAAGACAAACATCCTCAGTGATCGTGGGCCATTTGTGCAGCCCACACAAAAGGGCGAATAGTGATGCGCATGCAGTTCGGCAAGTGTTGGCCAGAAAACCCTGCCTCTTCTGGGCCGTGTTATTAGACTGAACATTGGTTTACTGAACAATGCTGGCAATTTATGTGACTTTGTGAATGGCAAATAAAATGTGGTATTAACAGTAACTTATAATTCATAGGGTCTTACATAGTCAGGCGTCTTTGATATTATCATCCCTATAATAGCACAGCTTTCTAACTAGGATGCTCTTCCAATGTGCTGTTTTCTGAAGTTTCTATTCATCTTTTCCCAGTACAGCTTCTTGGCCAGTCAAACACTAACAAGCCTGTGTATAAGAATCCAAGATTGTTTGAGTTACATTTATAGTTATGAAGTTAATGACATGCATTAATTGTGCAAAACCTCCAGTCAGAAAAAGGAGACGTGATAATTTCCAGGCCTTTGGGTTTATGGGAGAACCAAGGTAACAGCAGGCTGCTTTTGGAAGGACCTTCTCTGTGCACAGAATTGTATTAATAGACAATATGGGTTCTATTTAAAACAGTCAGCAGTTAAGTGCAAAGCAGAGCTGTCTCCTGTTACAGAAGGAAGCAAATGCCTGTATCCTTTTGGTAGACAAGCTGTGGGCCTGGATTTTATAGTCAGTGTCTTACTTTATGTTCCCTGGAGGTACATTCAGGAATCAGCCATGACTGTAGGAGGATATGCACAGTGGAGGTGGAAAGGAACGGTGGCTGAAGGCTTTCTAAGTGCTCGGCATCGTGTTCAATGGTTCATCTGTGAGAACTAATAAAATCATCACAAGATCCCTGAATAGTATGGACCAAATCATATCAGTTGGGCATTGATCAGCTGCATGGGAGAGACTGGAGTAGGTCCTTTGCACTTTCATTGATTTGTTTTCTTTCTCTTTGTTTTGTTTAATTCTCATAAGGACCATATGGTATGCTGACTCCTCTTCACAGATGAGGAAGCCAGTGTTCAAGAGGTTCATTAAACAAGGACACACAGCCTGCAAGCACTATAGCCAAGCATAAGTTCATGTTCGGCCGACTCAAGTCTACATCACTTTTCACACCTAAGAAAACACACCTAAGAAGCTGATCGTTGACTGCAGGGGGAGCCATTAGGATGGTCCAACTGGTTTATATTGTTAATTAACTTATTTAGTGAGCATTTAGAGCCCTGAGCTGGATACAAAGGCAGGCAGAACCCAATCCTGGAACTGCGCAAGTCTGCTAGGTCGCACAGATGAACATTGGGGTTTATGGTTGATGACTTAAAGAGAAAAGAGGGTGTCTCCCCAGTCCTGTGGAGCTGGACACTCTCTCCTTGGTTTGGAGGTATGAATGACATATAAGGTGTGCCTGGCAAAGGGTTGGCAGGGCATTTTCTGGACAGGTAGATGGTGTTGAAATATGTTGCCGAGAGAAGAGCTGGTTGTATCTACCAGCCTCTGCTTAGCTCTCTGTGCTTTATGAATCCATGTGGGACAAAGTGGGATCATGAACTAGCTGTCAAAAATGATACTGGCACGAGCATGTCCTAGAAAGGACAGCCGAGACTGGGCCATTTAGACCATGATATTTGATTCTCATTCAGCTTTAATTGTTGACCATAACAGGGAGAGTAGAATGCTGAGGTGACAGCAATATTAAGAAGCATGGCCTGGGGGATGGCCTGGTGGGAAAAATTACCCCAAAGAAGAAAAGTCCAATGAGAGGCTTCTTTGGAGGCCAGGGCAGATTAAAAGCCCACACTATGTTGGTAGTCTCAAGACTGGGTACTTGGCTTAATGTATACAGAGGAGATGGGAAGAAGTGTGGTCCAGGATCTTTTGGATCATTGGGAACGCAATGATTCAGACGTACAGTTAGGAGAGAACTTGCGCTTCTCTCATGACTGAAGAGGGTGAACCAACTCTAAGTCTGTTGGCAGCTGAGACTCCTTGGGGGCAGCAGGAAGAAGCTGGTGAAGGAGTCAGATCTACATGCCATTGACCTAGAGTTGATTACCGAAGACTGACAGGGCAGGAGAGACCTGAGCATGGACATCTGATGTCAAGAGGCAGGGAAACAACCAGTCAGCCAAAGAGGTGGGAAACAACCTAATGCAGACACGCTTGGGGAAGATGGGGTGGCTCACAATGGAAATTCTTGGAACTGATGTATGCTATACTTTCTACTTAGTGAGCAGAGATGCACTGAGACCTTTAGAGGGTCAGCGACTACAGAAAAGGGATATTCAAGCACAAGGGAACACTTCAGACTAGAGCAGTGGCTCTCACACTTCCTAATGCTATGACCCTTCAATACCATGTTGTGGTGACCACCCAACCATAAAATTATTTTCACTGCTACTTCATAACTGCAATTTTGCTACTGTTATGAATCATAATGGGAATATATGATATGCAGATGGTCTTAGGTGAAAGGGTCATTCACCACCACCACCCTCTCCCAAACCAAAGGGGTTGAGAACCACTGATCTAGATAAAAGGTGCTCTCTAATTCTCAAAGGAGAAGGAAGGCATATGCAGAGGCAAGGTAAGATTATGGATTACGTGGGTTGTCCACCTAAGCAGAAATAAGGGGTAGATTCACCAGCCGGGAGCATGCTGCTGCTGGCAGCCCTCGAGTCTTGTGGGCAGGTGCGAAGGTTTGAAATAGTTTCTAGGGGATGGCGGAGATGCACTTAGGAAAAGAGAGAAATATTTCTAGTGAGAGAGGGAGTCCTGAAATTTGAAGCGACATTAAGCCAGGTGGTCAGGTCATGTGCTCTACCCAGACAGCTGGCTTACAGGTGGGAAAGGAGTTCGACTGACTCAGAGATGGGGGTGAATGTGCCATGTGGGTACAACAAGAGGACAGGTGGAGATGGGCATGCGTGCAAATGTGGAAGGATCTGTGGTTGTGAAGAAGGAAAGGTATCGGTTGGGATGGGAAAAAGATGGAAGACTGTTGGGGATATTTGGAAGAAAATATAGAAGTCCAGGGGCCAGCATGACACTGGAGCAGAGACATAAATTTACCTGAGTGAGCCTGTAGCCTTTCTTAGAGTTGTTGGAATTAAGTTTTTCTAAGTGGATTTATGCCATTGGGATAAGTGGCTAATGTGGAATGGAGGTGGTTTGTGGTTAAAAACATTGGACCTGTAAATTTAAACAAATCACCGGAGAAGTGGGAGCGTATTGTAAAGGGAACGGCATCAGTTATTACCAAACAGGACAAGTCTGATACGGTGCATAGTGTCACACACTAGTAAACACCACACACAGTGAGGGTTCTGAGCCAATCCAGAGGGAATCCAAAACAGATTACAGATGTAAACCCAAAAGCCAACAGATGCTAGTAAGCATGTAGGAATGTTAGCCCAACATCCTCCTCCTTCTGCACCCTGGTCTCAGCCTTTCCCTCTAATTCTCTTCTCTTTTTCCCTTTGCACTCAGAGTAGTTCATCCAATGTGGATAAATTCCTGTCTCACTATTGTACACCTGCACCTTCAGTTCAGCTTCGAAGCCTCTGTCTACACTGTTCCTTCAACCCATGTATCCCTCCTCTCTCTTCTGAGCCTCTCCTCGGCAAACTCCAAACATCCTGGGCCTACCACCTTTCCTGATTCTTTATTTATCACTTCTGAGGACTTTCCGCATCTATGTCACCTTTGACCTATTTATTGGTTTTTATTTTGAGGTATAATTCATTCGGAGGCCATTCTATTTTATCTTCCTTGCTACCCAGCTAGTTCAGCTAGTTGTCCTTTGCCAATGGGAATTAGAACAGTGACTATCAAATGTTTTATGTAAGAGGCGTGTTCACCAATGTTTTAGGCTTAGAGGGCTGCACTGCCTTCTTGTCGAGCCCTTAGCCCTGCCTCATTGGCGTGGCAACTGTAAAGGACATACAACAAAACAAGCAGGGCCATGTTCCATTTAAGCTTTACTGATGGGCACAAATTCAAATTGCATAGAATTTTCACGTGTCATAAGTATTACTCTTTCAATCATTTAAATATAGAAAACTCAATTCTCTGTAATATACACACCTGCGGTCTCAGTACTCTGGAGACTCAAGCGGGAGAATGGCGAGTATAGGACCCAACTAGAATACACTGGAGACCGCAACTCAAAACAAAACACAATGAAACAGGAAGCCCTGTCTGGAACCCAGGACTAAACATGTGACCTCTGGATGATGCTTTGATGACTTCGGGGTGAGAGACCAGTCACCCTGAAGAGCTACTGTGCATGAGAGAGCTACTGTGCAGAAGGCTGAGGTCACAGAGAAGCCACTAAACACTTATTGAATGAATGAACCAAGACTTTAATATCATTTAACCCTAAAGAATGATGTTGCTAGTTAGTCAAGACACTGAACAGTAATCTTGGGGCTCTACATTAGACCACATTGCTTTAACAAAGGTGACATGGCAGCTCCTACCCATGAATCCTTGCTCAGCCTCGCTCTTCTGGTAGCTGTTGGTCCTTTTTAGCTGCTGCATTTGTGGCGTAACTCAGCAGGAAGGGCAATCTGAGGCACTGATGGGCTGGTTGCCCTGATTTTAGTTTCCTCTCAGCAGCTCTACAGTGCACTAGACCTGGTCACATATGAGGTAACCATTGTGGTTGAAACTGGATCGACAGATGAGGGTTACTCAGGCTCTGCTTTATGAAATAATGAATCTTAGCTGTCACATCCCAAAGAGCCCTCCCTCCCTCCCAACACATCCTAATAATCACGTTGTGTGTGTGTGTGTGTGTGTGTGTGTGTGTGTATTTGAGGCTATGTACACATGTTACATAGGTGTTCGTGGGTGTAGGTGAACATTTAGGAATTTGGAGGCCAGGGGCTTTTGTTGGGTGTCTCCCTCAGTTTCTCTCCACCTTATTGTTTGAGACAAGGGATCTCACTGAACGTGAAACTTGCTGACTTCTAGAATAGCCGGGCCCTGGTCTTCAGGTATCTGCCCAGCCCAGCTCTCCCCATCAGAGCTGGAGTTGCTGGCATGCACTGTGGTGCCCCTGCTTTGTAAGCATGCTGGGGTTTTGAATCCAGGCCTTCCTATTCCTGCAGGGAGCACTTTAGTCACTGAGCTGCTTCCTCAACCCCTGGTCATCATCTTTCCAGTCGTGGACAGAATGGTGGTTAAGCTTATTACTCTTTCCTCACCATTAAATCTTCTATTTTAGAGGATCCTCTCGCTGGAATCCTTTAGGGCTCAGACAGAGCCTGGAGCAAAGTCATTTGTGGTCAGAGCTCAGCAAAGAAAAATGACTGTCAAATACCATCTTATCTACAGAGAAGCTAGCTTCTGATCAGCAGGCATTCCGTCATGGCCTTGGAGTTAACCCATGCACAAGGGCTTCGTTTGTAATAGCTATTGGTGCCTCTGGCATCCACCCTGACTCCCCTTCATCTTGAAGGAGAAAAATGTCCACCTCAAAGATTTAAATTTATTATTTTGCCCCAGATACAAAAGCACAGATGTCCATCAGACACCAAACACTTTAGCGTTCACAGCCCGGTAACTTCTCAGGGGCAAGTCGACGAAATGTCTTTTAAACAATCGACACCCTTCGGTCTTACAGCCTTATTTTAAAACTTTGCAGACACTGGATATGAGGTTAAGTTTGAATTTTCAGGGCTGAGAGCCAAATGGACCTGGCTTTTTCCTCCTTTATGATGCTGAGTGAGGAAAGCCGTCTGCTGTTGGCCTGTTACTCTCTTAAGTCAGGTGCCATTGCCGATACCAGCTGCTTCCTTAGTCTGAAATTTGATTACATGGAAGCTACCTTTATGGTTTTTCTTTTTTAAATAAATAGTTACATTTTCAGACTGAAAATTTCCACTTTAAAGGTTTTCATTAAAAAAAAAGTACTGAAGAGGAAGCGTCTTATCTATACGCACATTTTACCTTTATCGCTTTATCCTCTTAGGCTGGGAAGAACGGAAGGCTCCGGCAGCCTCCCAGTGCTGGAACTCGATTCTTGAACTCTCTGGCCAATTTCTAACTCACTGGCAACATGGCCAAGGGGACGGAGCTACTAAATATTGTCTAGGTAAATGCTCCCTTGAAGAGCTGTTGACTTTGCCTGATTGCAAATGGCCTTTCGTTTGTTCTATGGTTGGAAGCCATGCTGATCTTTGAAATTTACCCAGAACAAAGTACATTAGAAGGTCAAGAGGAAAGCTTTGCCATATTTCTAAACAGTCTTTGTGAAGGTATTTTTTTTTTTAAATCACAGTTGCATTGTAAGAGAGTTCTGATCTCAGGCTGGTTTAACAGTGTGTGTGGTACTTAGTCTGTTCCCAACCCCAATCCCAACATCTGTCTGCCCCTTTCATTCCTCTGGACTGATTTGCAGATCTTGCTTTCTTCTTCAATTTAGACTCACTGCGAAGAGCTCCACCCAGTTTTGCATTTGGGTTTCAGTGAAAACAGATGCAGCAGCATGGACAGATAGTGTCTTGTTAAGCAACAGCGTCTGAGGCAGGCAGACACACACAGCAGGAGGGCAGACCTTCCTTTCTAAGGACCCTTATGTAACAGAGTAGAGGCTACTACGGAGACAAAAAAGTCTAATCAGCTGTAGGAGCCTTAATTAGATTCTTATTGGTTGACATCCCCAAATTACCCAATTGTCACACAGCTCACATTTGAGCAGTGGATTCTTTCTCCCTGATCTCTTATTCTAATTGCCTTTCAGATGTCCATGTTCATAGTGCTGAAATTCAACCCCAAGGCCACGAAGCAGGGCTCACTAATAGCACTGCTGTTGGAACCATTTTACCAGGATAGACTTCAAGGCCTTAGAAGAATAAGTTCACAGGAAAACTGGGGAAGTAATGCTGCCATGCATGCAAACTACAAGACCACCTCAGGCTCTTCTCTCTCCTCCCTCTCTCCTCCCTCTCCTCTCTCTCTCTCTCTCTCTCTCTCTCTCTCTCTCTCTCTCTCTCTCTTTTCCTCTTGCTCCCTCTCCTGCTCCTCCTTCTCCTCCTCTCCTCCTCTACTTCATAAGGAAAGCAAACATGGCCCCTCTCTAAAGGAAATAGGTTCTCCATACTTAGGCACAGAACCTGCATTTCCCAACTCCCAGACATCACTGTGTCCATGGCATAGTGCTGATTACTTCCTTTCCAACTGAGTCATGGAATACTCTCCCCACCAGAACAAAAAACTCATTATTTTCCTTGAAACTTCCCAAAGCAGATAAAACATCAACTTTGGAAGCCTTGGGGTCTTGGAAGCCTGGCACCCTGACCTCAGACCCCAGATCCTCTCAGCTGCTGTTTGACATTGAGCAAGTCACTTATGGTTGTCAAGGTTTTCAATTTGCAAAATGAAGGCAACAGCTTCCTCCTGCCCCTTGCAGAAGGATGGCAATAAAATAAGAAAATGCCTATTGGGGTGACTGTAGAACCTCAATAAATGCCGATGACTATACTTACTAGTTATTCAATAATTACTATTACAGCCTATGAAAGGCTGACTGATACAGAAATTATACAAAAAGAAGGACTCCCAGAAGCATGTTCAAAAAATTAATTAGTGATTATGAGAGGTCCTTTTACTTTTTCCAAGAATTTTCAAACCTCCGATGTTAGATCTTTGCAATGCAGAATCAAAGAGGAGGAAGAAAACGCTATTAACTGCTTAGCTAACTAGAAAACCACATCACTTTTAATAATTAAAAGTACACCAAAGAAATAGGACTTCTCTCCATCCCTGGGGACCTAGGAACAGAGGAATTGGAAAGATTATACACAAGCTCCTAAAGAGAAGGAAGTCAAAGGCTCTTTCACTCTTAAATTTGAATTTCAAATGTGAACAAGCCTTGAGCTATTATTCTCCTGTTGACTGAGCCTGAAGAGAAGAGCATTACCACAGGATCCGGCTCTATCGCTCCTGGGCATGAGTGTCCATCACGGCTCCGTTCACCATAGCCAAGTTGCAGAATCAGTGTAGGTGAATGAATAAAGAAATCCCATTCCTTAGGCATGATGGCGTTCTAGTCAGCCATAAAGAATGAAATTATGTCATTTTCTGGAAAATGGATACAATGGGAGATCATTACATCAAGTCAAATAAGCCAGGCACAGAAAAGGCAAATAATGCATGCTTTTTTTCTTACTTCTTTGTAGACATGTAGAAACACACACACACACACACACACACGCATACACATACCACACACACACAGAGATGTGTACACACACATGTGTACACACACCATGCACACACACACATGCACATACACATGTGCACACACGCATATACACAGTGTGAACACAGAAGGGGAGCCTAAGGAAGGAAGGACTCTAGTGGGAAGGGCTAAGGAAAAAAGAATATAGTCAAAAAACATTACAAATTTAGGAAAAAAAATCTCTCCGAAACCCAACGCAATGTAATAAATATGCGCCAATAACGAAGAGAAAGGCAAAAATGTAGGTGTCTGGGTTGTTTGTGGAAATGTCAAAGGTCAAAGCTCATTTCCACAGATGACCAAATTGGTGCTTGGTTGTACAACATTTGGTGTTCTTCTCTGTAAAGATATTAGATTAACCCAAGAACGGTTACAGAAGAAAAAAAAAATCAACAGCTCCAATGTGAGCTGTGTAACAATTAGGCAATTCTGAAATTTCAACTGAGAGGAATTTAATTAAGGCTCTAATAGCTGATTAAACTCATTTAGATCTGCTGGCAATTGCCACTGGGTTATGTAAGTCACCCAGGAAGGAAGACGTCCATCTTTTTTCTTCAGCTGCATTTAATTCTGCCTGTAGCCAAAGGTATAAGCGCGTCTCAGTGCTTCTCAAAATAGGGTCTTGGACAACCCAGGGCAGATACCCCAGATGCTGGCAGAGGCGTCAGTATCTCAAGCCTCAACCCAGACCAAGCACTCACTGTGGAAATCAATCTCTCTCTCTCTCTCTCTCTCTCTCTCTCTCTCTCTCTCTCTCTCTCTTCCTCCCTCCTCTCTCCTCTCCCCTGTCCCCACTCTCCTCTCTCCCTCCTTCTCCCCCTCTCTCTTCTCTCCTCTCCCCTGTCCCCTCTCTCCTCTCTCCTCTCCCCTCTCTCCTTCTCTTTCCCTCCTCTCTCTCTCCTCTCTTTCCCTCCCCCCCCCCCGTGTATATGAATATCTGTTTGTGTGCACACACCTGTGTTTGCATATGCAGAGACTGGAGATTGACATCTCATGCTTTTTCAGTCATTCTCAGGGCTTTTCAGTGAGCCCAGAGGGCCCTGATTCTGCCTCACTAGGTAATCAGCAAGATGAAGGGCTGGATCCTCTTGTCTCTGACTCCCCAGTGCCAGGGTTGCCCTGCCCTTTCCAGGTTGGTTTTTGAATGTTTATTTTTGGTGCCGGGGATCTAAACTCGGCACTTCATGTTTGTGAGCATTCAATATCCCCACCCTAGGAGTTCTTTCTTTTAACATTTTATGTGACTTTTATTTGCTCTGTGAGTGTGCACCTAAGTACACACACGTGTGCCTCCCTTTGAAAGAGGCGCACACAGGACAACAGGCAGTTCTCTTCTTCTAGCATGTGGTGCTGGGAATCAAGCTCTAGTCGTCTAACTTGGCAGCAAACCTGTCTTTACCTGTTGAGCCAGCTCACTAGCCAAGTCCTTTGTTGTTTGTTTGTTTGTTTGTTTGCTTGCTTTGAAATGGTTTTACTGTGTAGCCATGGCTGGTCTTGGCCAGCCTTGAATTCATAGAGCCTCCTGTTTCTGTCTCCCAAGTTCTGGAATTAAAGGCATGTGTTTCCACCCACCTGCAGCGATTATCATCAACTTCCTCGTAGAGCTTGGTTGCTTAAAGGTGCCCTGGGAAGCTGAGTTCCCATGTGGCACTTGGCTTCCATGCACTAGCTGTCATAGGTAAGCTTGAAGTACTATATTTGTTTTAAAAAACATATCAAATGACCGAACCTTACTGTGAAACACTCTGGCTATGGCACTTTTCACCTTACAGTCAAGCTACAGCAGTGGTACAGATCCGGGTGCTGTCCTTCCTCGAGTCACCAAATTCAGATATGTCTGGGTCTGCAGCTGCCACCTCAGACACTGAATGACTTGGGGTAGTCCTGCCATTGGTTTGCCTGTGCACGGATGAGCTTGCGGAAGCATGGCGGCAAGGCTAATGAATGATGCTACTTATGCCAAACACGGACATGAAATCATTTCACGCCTCCTTCGAAGCTGTTTATCTCATGCCCGTTGGAAGGATTTTATATTTCAGGTAGGGAGGAATTGGTCTCCTGTTTGTTCTGCCCTCCTCTGTAACTTCATCTTCTAGAAGAGCTCGTTACTCATCTTCCCTCCAGCTTGAAACTGAACTACTGCTTATTATCTGGAGTGAAATGTTCTCTGACGTTTTGTGCCAGTGTTTGTCTTAAAGCCTGCTTTCTCCTCTGCTTATGAAATTACCCCCTGGGCTACAAGGGCCCAGTTAGATTGGGGCATAGGTGGTGTGAACTCAGTTTCCATTGTCCCTTTCAATAAACTCTGATTTTTAATTTCACAGTCTCTATTGTCCTGTCTCCAAGGAGAGCTGGAGAAACAGGTGATTTCTCTCTTTTAACTTTGAGTTCTATGAAAAAGAGTTGATATTTCTGTGACTCTGTTCAGTCAATATTCAGCGAAGTGGCTGATCATTGGTCACCCTACTACAGCAGATGTGGGGATCGTGCTGTGTAGGCTGACCAACTTGGGGCATCCACAGAACTTTCCTTCAAAGGTTTCTAACCTTTACCCCACCCTTTAGGACAGGATGCATCTTTGAGTTCTATCACGTCTCCTACTTTGAGATGCTGTGAGCTTACCACTGAGGTCAGCCAGACTTCATCATCTGCCTCCTGATGTATCTCTTTGCAGTCAGAATCTTTGTGCCAAAGCCTGTTTCTCTGCACTGGTGTGCCATGAAATCTCCCTCTTGTTAACAATCTCCACTAAGTCCCACCTGTGGCCTTCCATATGCTCCAGTCGTCCATAGGCTGAAGATGACGCTAACAAGATGCACTCTAGCTCTCGGTCTGCTTCTCATGTGCGTGTCTACTGCAGGAAAAGCTCTCTCTCCTTGGTGCCCTGTGGGAGCCCCCGCACAGCATTCATCTCACCTGCTGCTATTGGGTTGCACTATCCTTTTTTTGTAATACAGATGAACCCTGTACACCACAGGTCATCCCTCAACCACTAGGCTGATCTGCATCCCAGTCCTTTAATAAGGCGGAATCTCCTCCACTCTTCTCCAACCAGATAGGAAGCTTGGCAAAGAAAGCCAGTCTTTCTAAGAATTGTCACTTGGAGCAGCCCTAGGGGCTTCTGTTATGAACAAAATGATGCATTCAATGCGTGGGTGTGCATGTGCATTGTGCATGTGTGTGTGCGTGTGTGTGCACGCACGTGTGTGTGTGTGTGTTTCATGAAAGAACAAGTGAGGAAAACAAGAATGGACTAGAGATTACACATACAGGCACACATGCACATGCACATGCACATGTACATGCATACACATGCACATGCACTCACACACACATGTGCACAAGCATTTCATATGGAGAATCACCATCCACTGGAGAATTGGTATTGGCGGTGGTTAGACATGAAAATAACTGGTGGGATTCAGTAGGTGAGAAGACGGGAGAGGGAACCTGGCTAGAAGTTGTGTAGCTGTTGGTAACAGAACGACTGCTGTTCAGGGAAGGCACTGTAAAACCTGATCTACTATAGATTAGCATCTTATCACTATATGTGCAAACATGAACATGCGTCTGGAGGAGCACATCTGTATGTATAGTTGTATGTGAAGGCTATGAACATGCACATGGCCTGAGTAAGTACAGGCATGTGCTTATGTGTAGGTTCATGTAGAGATGCATTGACCCACGTTGGCACGTGCTTGTTTATTGGTAAGAGTGTCAAGGGTCAGTGTATGTGTTAGACTGTGGGAAAATGCAGAGAGTGTTTGATGGAATGATTGAGAGACAGAAAGAGACAAAACTAGGGGAGCCGTTTGTAGGTGGGGCTTGGGTTTCACAGGCAGCTTGAGGGTTTGAGCATGGCTAGATTGAGAACTTTGGCATCCCTGTGTATACAGTATTGATGATCACATCCAGAGCTGTGTGCATGCTTGGTCGTCACCCTACTACCTGAGCTACCCCTGCCCAATTCTGCTCATGTATGTCATGTTATGTTGAGCTATCTTCCCCCACCTACTTTTGCTGTTCATGTATGTCAGGTATGTGTTTGTATGGTTTGGAGATCTGAAAGCCAGCAATGTGGTTATTTTAATTGTATTTTATAAGCATTTCATAAATAGATTAAATGGGATCAGGCATTCGCAGCCCTCCGAAAAAAGAGATGCACACATCTATTAACCTAAATTCTGCTCGCCGCTTGCCGTCCCTGTGACATCCTTCTGAGCTTATCCAGACATGAAGTGGCAGAGACATTAACTCAAGACATGCAGTTTCTGGAGATAAAATTATCTCTGCTGTGAGAACATATTGGCTGAACATTTGCAGAGTAATCATTGCCCATTCACAGAGCACTTTCTAGAAGCTGAAGGGCAGTAAGTATCCTCAAAGCACTGGATTTAAATTATATTAATAAGAATGGATAAAAAATCCTTACAACGTTAATTTCCCTTTTTATGTTTCCTTTGGTGAAATCACTTCTCTCTATCATGGGTCAGTTGTTTTCATCTGTCCGCCAAACTTCAGTGTATTTGCTGAAAATACCGCAAAGCTCTATCATCAAAATTCAGTTTATTTTGAAGGCAAAAGATTTTTTTCTCCTCCCACACAGCCTATTTGGGTGAGTGGAGGCCTCTTTTTAAGGACAAAAAATATTCATGATAGAGTTCTTTTTTTAAAAAAAAATCTGCCCATCACGTTCTTTTTTGTTCAAAAGGCAGGCAAATTAACATGGTGCTGAGAGTGGAGCTTAATACTTGGTAAGTGCTTGGGGAACTTCAACATTCAGGCTTAGAAAAAAGTAACTGAGAAGATGGCTGAGTGAGTAAAGTGCTCTACCTGGGTGAGGACCTGAGTCCCATCCCCCCTGCATGGAAGAAGCCAGGTGGTGTGCATTATAATCCCATTGCCAAAGCCCCATCTATCCTGGGGCTCACTGACCTGCTAGACTGGCTTAGTCAGGGAGCTCCAGGATAGGGAGAAGAAATTCTGTTTCAAAAGATGAGCCTCAACCATGCACAAAGAGCTGCAGTCAAGTGAGGAATGCTGGGAACTGGAGAGGTGACACACCAAGTGGTTGTCCAGTGCCCAATAGCACTGAAAATGTTCATACAAGTAACATTATATGGACAGAACAGGCTGTATTTAGGAATATATGTGCATACGTGCAATAACAATGAAAGAAGAAATCCATGTATTTGAAGACGGTAGCAAGGGTACATGGGAGAGTTTGGAGGGAGGAAAGGGAAGAGGAAAAGGTTGCAGTTTAGAATCTCAAAAATAAAACAAATGCGTTCACAAACAAAAAGAAAACAAGCTTACAGTGCCTGGGAACAAGATCCAAGTGTGACCTCTGCTCACAGGCACATTCACTTACATTTGCAACCCTTCTCCAACACACACGCACACACACACACACACACACACACACACACACACACACATATGCACAACACATACTCAAATACATACATGCACATGTTTGCATGGATGCTCCCACATATGCATGCATACATGCACACACACACATGTGCACACACAGGAACATGTGCACACAAGCACACTTGTACACACATAAGAACATGCATGCACAATCACACTTGTACACACACTTTTACATACAACACCACACATGTGAACACACACATGCACACATCTGTGCGTGTACATGTGGACATGCATGTGTACACACATACAAGCATATACATGCATGCAAGAACATACTCACATACATACAACACACATGCACACACACACATGCACATAAACAGGCATGCTCACACACAAACACAAACCTAAAGGATGCCATCATTTTATGATTCTGATCTTTCTAGCTCAGCAGTCATTCTCTAACAGCTCGTTCTGAAGGTCATGACAATTGTATGCTAATAGCAGAGATTTCCACAGATGCCTCTCATTGGCTCAGCTCAGATCCAAATGCATATTATGTATATTGGGAGTTAGGAAGCTGTGTCTGGAAGTCAGGACAAGCCTTGATGCTATCCTGTGGCTATTGAGGATGAATGAGTAGAAGATCCCAGAGAGAATGTGGTGAGACAGCAAGCTTGCGTCTCATAGAGCTAAAAGCAACAGTTAGTTTTACTGTGTGAGATGGGACAGTTGCACAACCTCTCTGTGCTGAACTATGAAGTTGGCACTAAAATGTTTATCGTGTAGGATATGGGGCTGGGGAGGGCACACAGACTAAGTGCTGGTGTTTCCCAGTTGCACAGATGTGATCTTTTGTACCAATAGTACGGAATGCCAGAATGGAGAAGGCACAGGGTGCGCTATCCCGGAGACAGAGAGTCTGGCTTTTCAGATGAGGTGATGTTGGAGCCCTGTTGTATGTGCTAACCACAGCACGAGCATCTGCTGTGGTTGTTCATGCTTTCACACTCCACGGATGCATTGTGTACATTTTTGTCTCATTTAGTCCTCACTACAGACTTCATAAAGATTTCTGGTTGTTCTCTGCACTTTTACAAACCAAAAAGTGAAGCCCAGAGAGGTTTAGTGACTTTCCTAAAGTTGCTTAGCTAAAGGGTAAAGCTGGTGAGAACACGCGAAAGTCCTTAACTGTCAGAGCCTTTGTCCTACCTGCTCAACTACCCAGCCTCTCTTGAAGGTCAAGACCAATGGAAAGGAATGGAAATGCATGTTAAAAATATGCTTATATATGCTTGTATGCACGTGTATGCACATGTGGGTCTGTGTGTGGAAGCCAGAGGTCAACATCAGGCCTTGGGCACTGTTTCTCAGGATGCTATCCACATGTTTGGGGGGTGAAGGTGGAGTTTTTGTTTTTGTGTTTAAGTGCATGTCATAGCGGCTTGGAATTCATGGATCAGATTGCATTGGCTGGCCAGCAGTCCCCAGGGACCTGCCTCTTTCTCACCAGCAGTAGAATTACGTGGTGGCATCATGGCACCAGGCATCAGGCCCTCCTTTGTCACATGAATTCTTGGGACAGAGCTCATGTTCCCAGGCTTGTGTTGCAAGCACTCATGAGTTGTGCCGTGTCTCCCACAGTGAGGTTTTGTATAACCTATTTATATAATTTGTGTTATTCTTTTTATCACTGTCCCTCAGCTTGCTGATAGCACCACAAAGGCAGGAACCATTCTGTTTGACCCATCATTACCCTTAAGCTGCTACCAGCACACAGTAGGTGGTCAATAAATCAATGCTGTATGAAGAAAGAATCCTATGGACCTTGCATTTTCCCTTGCTTTTACCGAACGTCGTGAGAGTGTTTGCTTCACCAAATTAGTCTGCCAACCTCTGTGTCTAAAAAAGAACGCTATCACCAAAGCTAGACAATTTTGTAATTAGCCACATGGGATGTTTCTTTACAGCCAGCAGAAATTTTCCAGTGCAAATGATGAGGTAATCTCAGAGAGCAGAGATTCTTCTCCTCTTCTTTGCCCTTATCACCTTCTGGTGCTCAGCGTGTCTGGATTCTCTTTAAGGCCTGAGATTCATTTCTGGTGACACTCACGTCACTGGAGGAGAGGTGAACAGGTCACATCAACACAGACAAGCCTGTGCTCCGCACTTAGCCGCTCCGGTGAGGTGTTTTCCTTGAGGTTGGTTTTACAAATAAAGCGCTGACCTGTGGTGCCAGGAGGAGGAAGACGAGCAAGGCGCGGGGGCAGCTTTCTCCCGGCGAGTATGTGAACAGTGCCAATAAACTGTCAAATAAAATTAGGGTTCAAAACATACAGCCTTCAATTTGATTTCCCCGAGATGCCGGCTGCTGCTCACAAATAATAGAATCGATTCTATTTTGACAGGTCTCCATGCGTGCTAAGCATCATAGTCTCTGCTCTGTGGATTAATGAAAGTTCACCTTCATTTGCAACTTAAACGGGACCGTATCGGGGCTCGAGATGACGCTTCTAATTCTGTCACTGGTTCCATCCCCATCAGTCTTCTCTTCGCTCAGTCCTGGCTTTTGCTCATCCTTATTCCTTTCTTCCCTTCCTAGTTTCAGCACAGTTTGATGCCTCCTCCTTTCTTTCCCCTCCTCTATGACTGCAGTAGAAGCCCCAGGTCCCTCGTAGGTGCCAGGCACTTGCTCTGCTCAGGGTGCTCTGCCTGATTCTCCTGACATCATAGGAGGTAAGGTGGAATTGCATCATGAGACAGATGAGGAAGCAGAAGGTCCTGGCATGAAGAGCTTGCACGGTTGCAAATGGGGAGACGCATATTCAGACCAAACCTCTGTGAGCACCACAGTCCATGCTGCTTCCATGACACCCGTGGCTTGAACTCTGCCAGAGCAGTGGGTCTTTCTGGGGAGCCCCCAGAGGTAGACATGTTAGCCCACTGTCAGATATGCACATGTCCTTCGCCCCTATAGGGGTCTGGGTAGAGAGGAGCTATCCAACCTTCAGGTCCTCGCCATTTGTTACCGCCTCCGTCTCCTGTGAGAGGGCCTGCCCTTGCCTTTCTGAGAGTCGGCGATGTATGCACACACAGTGTGCTTTTGTGTTTGTGATGCAGGTGGGCAAGTGGGAGAACCAGACGCTGAGCCTGAGGCACGCTGTGTGGCCAAGGTACAAGTCCTTTTCTGACTGCGAGCCAGATGACAACCACCTCAGCATTGTCACCTTGGAGGAAGCCCCCTTCGTCATCGTAGAGGACATAGACCCCCTGACTGAGACCTGTGTGAGGAACACGGTGCCCTGTCGGAAGTTCGTCAAGATCAAGTGAGTTCTGGGGATGCTCCTGGCTAGATGTGTTCACTCCTACCTAAGAGTTCCTGCAGCAGTATCTATAACCCAGTCACAATGTCGAATATGCCCCATTGCTGTGATCGTGTAGTTAATCAGGAGACTTACATGCCTGGAGATATGTCACATATGTGTTTATTTCCAGTGTCCATATGGACTGGGCGTGTTTTGTCATGGGAAACTGATACTAATTACAGGCATATTAAGAAACTGGTTCAGGGTTAGAAGGGTGATTCAGTTGGTCGAGGGCTTGTCTTGCAAGTTTGAAGACCTGAGGTTGAAATCCAGAACCAATAAAAATAATGCAGCTGCTGCTGGTGGTGGTGGTGCTGGTGCTGGTGCTGCTGGTGGTTCTGGTGATGCTGATGGTGGTGGTGGTGGTGATGGTTTTGGTGATGGTGATGCCACCAGTCGGGCATGGTTGTACACTGACTGGAAAGGCAGAGACAAATGGATCTCCAGGATTCACTGAGTACCAAGCCCAAAATCCTTGAGGAGTTCCAGGTTAGCAAGAGACCCTGTCTCAAAATGGGCTGTATAGCTTTTGTATATACCCAGGTTTGTTCTCTGGACTAACACACACACACACACACACACACACACACACACACACACACACACACACACACAACACACACACACACACACACACACACACCAAATTCATAAAAACACAAAGAGGAACCTTGTACAGAGCTGTGCAGTGAGTAAACAGGAAATACAGAAGTCACACCCAGGGCCCATGGATGGTGTCACCCCACACTGACTCTTCAGGGTTTTTCTTCAATAGTTCTTCCCATTTTCTGTCTCCCTGGGCTCCTTTCCCCTGGGCCCTTCTTCCTCTGTCTCTAGTTCCCATGTGGCTACTTTCCAATTATACATAAAAGCTTGCCCGAGCTTGGTTAGTTGGCCTTGCAGATGACCTTTAGGTAGGACCCAGGATGGAATCGAAAGCATCTGAGCTGGTTCTTCTGTTGCCACACTGAAGTGAAAGCTGACACAGGAAGTTTAGGCTCTCCTTCATGTACAAACCTGTTGGAGACTCAGATGTATTCATGGTCAAGGGAAAGATTTTGCAGGCATGTATTGAAAATGGCTGAAAGCAACTCGGCCAATGAAGGACCAGGACAAATGAATGCTGTTAGGCTTCAGGGGACCCATAAGAGACATGGCAGGAGAGTAGAGTAGCCTGTGTGAGGGCATTGCAGCTCACAAGATAAGGTCTAGAAATTTGAAGACCCAGAAGAAGAACACCCCTAAGTGCAAAGGCCCTGTGGCCAGAAGGAGTTTAGTGTGCTTGATAAACCAAAGGAAACCCACTAAAGGCTGGGAGGAGTGAGCTGGGAGGACTATAGAAGAGAGAGTTAGGAAAGGATCTCAAGCACGGGGGTGGGATTCTGTGAGCCCAAGTTGATCCGATGAAGAAGACAGTGCCTCTCACAAAGCAAAGAGCTTAGCCTCAGTAGGATGCCTCTGAGTATCACCACACTGTCTAAACAGCCAGCCTGGTGGGGCTTCTGTGTTTCCAAATCTACAGGAGTTAGCATGCAGAGTTAGTCGCCTTACTGGGAAATGTTGGTAGAGTGCTTGCCTAGCATGCATGAGGTCCTTGGTTCAATACCTAGCACTACACATACTGGATACTGTGTACAAGGCTTTAAATCTAGAAGAGGACAGGGAGGGCCAGAAGTTCAAGGTTATGTTCAAATACATAATGAACTCGAGTCTAGCCTGCGGTACACAAGTATATGCTATGCTGTGTTGTGCTGTGCTGTACTGGGCTGGGCTATGCTACACCATACAACAGTCAGTAGCCTCAGAGGCAAAACAGAATAGATCACCAAGCCCCAAGGTCCATTTCTACAGGAGAAACATGAGCCCAAATAAATTACTCTCTTTAAGAGAGCTAACTTTTCTATTAAAGATTAAACAGCTTAAAACATTCAAATTCATGATTTGGCTTCCTGCAGGGAGATAGTAGCTTTCTATTTCCCCCTTTCCACGTGGACATTAAAGGAGCTTGCTGTGCTTGTGTGTCTAGGCAAAGTTTAACTGAGATCAATAGAAATCTATCAGGATCCGCTAATCCTGACATCAACACAGACGGGATCAACTGCATTCCGAAGTGGAAGGTACTGTGCAGGGTTGCAGAAAGATCCCAACCAGACGATATGAGCACGTTTGTTTTCTTGGTATTCTTTTGCAAGGAAGACCCTTTGTGTCTCACCTCTTAAACAGTGGGGTCTCAAGTACGCTCACAAGTCTTTAGAATCTGATAAATGACTTTCTGTCTGCTCTGCTAAATGTTGAAGGCAGGGAGAGAAAATTGGAAAGATTATTTGTCTTGATCTACCAGGAGAAATGGCTATTTTACCAAGAAATCCCTTCCCTGTCAAATCATTGGAGGGAAGAAGAGGAGTCCATTTAAAACAATTATAAATGTATGTATGCATATGCTTGTATGTGTGCATCTGCACATGTGTTTGTGTGTGTTTACACTCCTCGTTTCCTTGTTTCTGTCAGATATTCCATCACAATAACTAGAAAGTTAATTAATACATTGAGGAAGGCGTGGTGGTGGGTGTGTTTCTCTCCACGGTTATTGGAGACTGGAGACTATTCTGATGTGTTCACATACATTAGACCCAGCAGCTGCTCATTGACATGAAGTGAGGCTGGGATTAAGCCTCAAGATCCTCCTCTCAACAACCCACTTTCTCCAGTAAGGCCTCACCTTTCAAAAGTTCCTCGCCTGCGCAAAACAGCAGCCACCTGTTGGTGGCCAAATGTTCCAACATATGTGCCATGCATGTTCCTAGTCATCCTGTGAAGTGTTAGCCTCTCCATTCAGGAATGAGGAAACTTATCTGAGCTCCCTGGTCTATACCGGCAAGCCCAGGCTCTACACACAGATCAGGTCTGACTTGGTCGCTTTCTGCCATTGGCCATACAGGAGAATTGCATGGCCACTGAACCACACATATCATTGACTCCCTTCCCTTATATTTTTGTCTATGAAGCATCATTGCTTTTAGTGGTAGAGAGCTGAGAAAGCCTAAGTACAGCTTTTCTGCAATTAAGCCACACCCACTTCGCCTATACAGAGGCCCAGGAGGAATCATCAGGCATTTGCAGTCTTCATGCTCTCTGTATCCACAGCCAAAATAATGAATTCAATTAGTAACTCTGCATGTCTTTTCATGCTGTGTCTGGGACCTGGCTGCTTACGAAGAAGAGGCTTTCATTGGGTACCTGTGGGGTGAGCATTCACTGTGACCATCTCTGTCTAGAAATAAATCCTCTGGTCGAGGGATGTCATTAGCTCAAAAGCTGGCTGGAGCTTTTTGCAAGGCTGGAGAATACTTATGATCCTGACTCTAAAATATGGGGCATCTGTAACTTTCGTCCAGAGTGCCCCAGGAATCTTGGCCCATGGAGGAGGAGGCATTAGGGTGTGATGCGGTTAGCAGGAGAAAGAGAGAGAATCTGGTCAGGGCACATGTGTCAAAGCTACATAGACAGAAAGGAAAATGGCAACTGGACCTGCCATTAACTGAGGGTATCCACTGTTTTTATCTAGGCTGTGTTTCTGTTGTTTTTAAGCCCACTTTAAGCCCTCTGTTCTGAGTATTTGGTAGGGGAGAAGCAGGTACCTCACTTCCTGTAAGTTTACAATCAATCATATGCAAATGTATGCAGATGTGGCTTCTAAGATAGAAGGTCAGGGAAGATCACTTAGCTTCTAGGCCAAGAGAGAGAAGTCACCATGATGCTTCTGCAGAGAGGAAGCCAGATCATTGAGTAGAAGTCTGGGAAAGGGTCAGGTATAAAACTGTTAAAACCATGAGTCAAGTGAGGTCACCCAGAACCTTGAAATAAGGAAAAAAGATGTCATTTGTAACCTTCTCCATCACTGAAGTTATATTGCCAATCATATCCACATTCCTGAGTAGAGACACTGATAGACATCTGTGCGGCCTAGTGTGTGTGTGTGTGGTGTGTGTCTAATTATGTGCAGAATGTACACTCAGTAGAAAACCTGGGAAAGAAAAAGATATCCCACCAGTCAAGTGTAGCTCCTTTCCTATTACATTGATCTTTCCGGATGGTTATTTTGTAGAGATTTGATTTTGTGTAGCTATGCTTACATTTGTGTTTCTTTGTACCGTACTTTTTCATAAGGCATGTAAACATTTTCCTAGTTTGATCTTGAATTTCCATAAACATTATTCTGAGGCTTAGTTAATAATTCACTGTATAAAAATTGAATTTTCCAATAGAGAAGGTATTTCATGACTGTAGGATTCACCTGCAAGACCCTTAGGATGCCGTGGTGCAAGGTGGAATGGCATAGAGCATCAAAAGGAGACCTTGATCTTCAGGGAAGACACTCTGGGAACAATTTCTTTCTTGTTTTTGAGACCACAGTGCTTCCTTTGGTTGTGAAGTATTTCTGCAAATGTCCTTAGAATGTGTCCTAGGGAGGGAGTAGAGCCAGGTAGGTGTAAAGACCAGAGTCTTGGGAGTTTACAAAGTCACCTTCAACATGACAAAGCTATATGGACCTTTCCTTGGCCATGTATGTGTGTGAGTGTACGAATATTCATATGTATAGGACACATATGTGCAAGCATATGTGTATGTATAATTGTAGAGGCCTGAGGCTGACACCGGTGTCTTACTCAATTGCTCTCTGTTTATTGGGGCAAGGTCTCTTACTAAACCCAGCATGTACCAGCTCTTCCTAGTCTAGCTTGTCAGTTTCCTATCTCTGCCTCCCATGCCTGGATTAGAGGCAGCTACCATGCCTGCCTGGCTTTGATGCGGCTTCTGAGATCTGAACTCTGATCCTTACATTTATGCTGCAAATGCTTTACACGATGAGCCATCCCCAGCCCTTGCTGTGTCTTCCCAGGACATCTTTTCTGCCCTGAGATACTGTCTGTCAAAAGCATCTTGTATATCTTACACAAAAGAGCGTTATTAACGGTCCCTCCCTTGATTCATTAATAGGTAAAACCCGCAGCCTCAGAACAAGAAAAAACGCCAGTGTCCTGACTCTAAGTCGCTTTCTTAGGTGCCCTCGCATCTCCCTGTAGCTCTAAGACCTCGTAAGCATAAGATATGGGAAGACCCCATTCTCCTGAAGGATTTCAAATTTTCTGCCCCATTTTCTAATAAGTTAATTTTTTTTAAAGATTTAGTCTAGATCAGATGACAATACCATGGTCTAAAGAGATTTTGTGTTCAAAACTTGGTTTTATAAAAGTTTCGGTAACTGTCTTCTGGTAATGGGGATGTGAGCTGAACCAAATTTAGAGTGAAGTCGGGGAGGCGAAGCCCACAGTTAGTGTACAGATTGACCAGAGCGCCTACTCAATCAGTGTCACTTGATACAAGTCAGCTGTTATAAGTGAGAATTGGGGGCCTGCAGATGTGGCTCAGCTGGTAGACGGCTTGCCTAGCACACACTAGCCTCTAATTTGGGTGCTCAAGTGGTGGCGACGCGGGCATTGGGGGTTCAGCATCTTTCTCAGCTACGTAAAGAGTCTGAGGCCAGCCTGAGCAGCAGGAAACCCTGGCTCACAAAACTGGGAGTTCAGGAGGTAGCTTAGTGGCTAAGATTGCACAACATGAACAGGCAAGGACCAGAGTTTGAATACACAGCATCCATGTCAACAGCTGGGCAGGCATGACTGTGTGTGCCTGCCACACCAGCATTGGGCAGGGCATGAAAAGAAACATACCCGGAGAGAGTTTGGTCAGCCAGTTTAGCCAAAATGAGAAGTAATTAGGTTTAGTGGGAGACCCTATCACGTGACATTAAAGTGGAGCGTAGAAGGCGTTTGGTATTTTCCTCTGATGGCTACATGTGTGTGCAATAACACACATACAGAGGGAGAGGGGGAGGGGGGGGGGAGAGAGAGAGAGAGAGAGAGAGAGAGAGAGAGAGAGAGAGAGAGGAAAACTAAAGAACACTTCCAACTTTAGCTTTCACAACTCTCTTCTCCTTTATGGGCTTCAACGTCTCATCTAAAAATAAGACGTGCATGTAGCCAAGAACACAACCTTCCAAGAGTAACTTTCTGTGATCTTGGGATTTTTCTTGGCAGCAATTCAACCAACGAAGGGATGAATGTGAAGAAATGCTGCAAGGGGTTCTGCATCGACATCCTCAAGAAGCTGTCCAGAACTGTGAAGTTCACCTATGACCTCTACCTGGTGACCAATGGGAAGCATGGGAAAAAGGTTAACAATGTGTGGAATGGAATGATAGGTGAAGTAAGTCACCTTTGCTACCTCCAGGTTCTCATTCCAACAGAGGGCTGCAGGGTCCGGTGCTGTTGTGAGGAGAGGATGAAGGCGCTGTTCTTTCTTCCATCCAGGTGGTCTATCAACGAGCAGTCATGGCTGTGGGCTCACTCACCATCAATGAGGAGCGTTCGGAAGTGGTGGACTTCTCGGTGCCCTTCGTGGAGACAGGAATCAGCGTCATGGTCTCCAGGAGTAATGGCACTGTCTCCCCTTCTGCTTTCCTCGGTATGTGAACTTCATAGTAAAGATTTATTCCCGGCAGAAACAGAACAAACACAACCAGTGGCATTCTGAGGGAGGAGATGTCGCCATTTGCAAAGGGCTGGCTGTGTAAGGGTGGGGACCTGGCAGTGGAGGTCACCTATAATCAGAGGTCTGGGGGAGGACAGCTAGCCTAGCCCACTGCTGAGTTCTAGGCAAGCGAGAGTGTGCGTCCAAAACTGTAAAGCAGGCAACACACAAGGACCGGCATCTGAGACAGTCCTTCAACACACACACACACACACACACACACGAAATTAGAAATGCTTTGTTTTAGTTGCTTAAGAAACAGAAGCAAACTGGACCTCGTTTGGCTTTATTTGACCACAGATGTACATTCCAAAGAACGTTGTGTTTGAACTTTCCAGCAACAGCTTCCCTGGCCCCTTGGCTTACACTCTTCTCATTTAGCTTGGGCACTTCTGCTGATAAATTTAAATACCAACACCGCTTGTGATTATGTAACTTAAAAAAACATATTGCTGAAACCATGAAAACATTTAGAGTAAATGAAGTCACCTGTCCATAGTTAATTTTTAAAAAGCCCGTGAGTGTCTGTTTGCCATCCACACACACCTTCCTTTCAGCAGTCATTTCTCTACCAGAAGTAGAGAATCCTGACGATTTATCTCAGGACGCCAGCCAGCAGAAGCAATCGGAGGAATATATGCCAATTCAGAATTAACGAACTCAGAGTTTAAAGTGTGGCTACCTCTATACCACATCTTTCGTGAAACAGGAAATGCTCCAGCTTCCCTCTTCGACAGTTCATAAATGAGTTACAGGAGAGACCATTGGGGAGGAGTTACCTTTTCCATGCCCATGTCCCACGAGCAAGCACAAGACTGCACGCACGTGTGTATCCCAGTGAGAATCGTAGAAACTTCCTGGCACACAGCTGAGCACAATTAATTTCTTCTCTAAAGCAAACACGTGTGGTTATTGTAAGGTATTTTCTAGAAGTTATCTTGCTGAACATCATGAAGTTCAGATTGCTGACTTTCCCCTGACATTCCCATGTAAGGAGTTTGCCCGTATTTGGGAAGGTGGAAGAGAGGCCTTTGTCTCGGGAGGAAAGCTGGGTGAGCAAGGGAAAATGGTTTTATTAAGGTCAAATAAATTTATGTGTTTCCAGAGACAGGAAAACATCATTATAGAAAATCACGAGGGCTGGAGAGATGGCTCTGTGGTTAACAGCACTGACGGCTCTGGCACAGGACCTGGGTTCACTCACGTGGCTACCAAAAAGGCCGATGACCCTAGAAACGGAGAGTCTGATGCCCTCTCCTGACCTCTATGGGTGCTGTGTGCATTGGTATACATAGATAACCCAGGTACAAACACACACGTTGAATATAACAATTAAAGAAACATTTGTAAAGGTAAACCAGCTCCCAGACATGAACTATAACCCCACAGTTGTGCTCCCCCTTGTCCCTAATTTTTGTTGCATTAGCAACGTGCATCACCGCCAAGCCACTCTTCCTTGCATGCAGCGTTGACCAGCAGGATTTTTGGAGACCGCCTTACTTGAAGCAGCATATGCACGACTATTTTCATTCCTGATAATCCAGTTAAGCTGTTGAAATCCTTGCCATTCACTGCATTTGACTTTGGTACCTGTTACTTCGATTTCTACAAGCTTTGTTTGTCTAATAACGAGCTCGGGAAAGACATAGCTTGCTATGTTCTCCCCTTTGTCCTTTTGTCTGACATGGCTTCTGAGATCCATATCTTGAGGGAGCCTCATTACACCAGGAAAAAAACAAAAACAAAAAAAACCCCAAAACCGTAACTGGCTCCTGTTGACTGTAGTGCAGACTCTTAGTCCTTATGAGCTGAACGTTCGTTCGGTCTTTAGCTTCCTTTGCTTACCTTCCCTGCCTTGCCCAACCACACTGGTTAACAACACAGCTGCCCTGGGGCTTGAGAAAAGGTGGAGGAAGGACTGAATCCATGCAGTAGAGGGAAACGAGTCTCTTTCACAGAATGTCCGTGTCCCTGAACCAGAAAGAACTCTTTTCCCAGCGCAATCAGAGACAGAGTATCAAGCGTCTTGTCTCGTAAAAATGGGTTGCTGATATTGAATGCAGCCTCAACCCAGTTTGTGGAGATTTTGTATCTTACCTGCATCTGTAGAATATTTCCATAAAAAGTCAACTCCTTCGCCAAATTTCAAACCCCTTCTTCATACTGTCTCTTTAAAAAGAAAATAAATCGTATGACAAGGAGCCACTTTCAATGCCGATTTCATACATTAAGTTTGGTATTTTTCCTGGTCACCAGATTGCATCCCTGTCTGTCTGTCTGTCTCCACACCCTGTATTAAAATGCTGTAGGCTTGGCTCTGCACCTCTTACAGACATCATGTGCAGGTTTTAAAGTCATAGTGAGCCAGGGTAAGCTACAGTTCTTCTCCGTCATGGGCTCTTCCGCACGGAGAACCTCAGCGTGCAAAATCTGATGGCGTCAGTCTCCCTCTTTCCCATTCTCCTCCACAAACTCTATTAACTCACACAGGAAATGGCCAGCCAGGTAATGTGGCTGAGCCTTTGTGTAAAAGCATAACCAGCGGCTCTTCAAGGGCAGAGATGACGTCTCTCGTAATATTTCCATCTAGTTAATTCTGAGAGCTCGCTGAGCAGGCTAGCTGCTTTGATCCATACAAATGCTAACCCGCAGCCTCCCACACGGATGCTCCTCCGTGGAAGAATGCTGAATGTGTTTTAAACCACCAGAGGATATAACTCACAACTATGTAGGATATTTCTGGGTCACTCCTCAGATGCTATAGATCGGTTCCCTTGCATTCATTTTCAGTGTGTGTGTGTGTGTGTGTGTGTGTGTGTGTGTGTGTGAAGTGTGTTAAGTGTGTTAAGTGAGCATGTATTTTGCAAGTAACAGGACACAAACAGCTACTTCATCTATTAAATCAAGAACACTGGGTCAGTAAGATGGCTCATTGGATAAAGGGACTCACCACCAGGCCAAGCCAGAGTTCAGTCTCGGAGACCCACAGGGTAGAAAGAGAACTGATGGGTGAAAGTTGTCTGCTAACTCTCACAAGTGTTCCGTGGAAAGCACACATATGCACACACACAGAGACACATGCACACATACACACAGACCCACGCACACATCCTATACATATGTATTATACATAGAGTAAATAGAAGCTCAATAAAATTTAAAATCAGACTGCTGACCAGATATCTTTGATCTCTGATGCATGGTCACAAGCAAAGAGACTAAAGGTGTCGCCTTCCAGTAAGAAAATGTTTGGATCAGTGGCTAGGGTCAGTTTTCTGACTGGTATGTTAATGACTAGTATGTATTCTGTCAAACGAAATCTGCCGTGGGTTTAAAAATGCTGATCTAAACATGCAGTAAGGATTTGCCCCTAATTTTTTTTCCATCTTTATTAACTTGAGTATTTCTTATTTACACTTATTTCTTTCTTTTTTTTTTTTATTAACTTGAGTATTTCTTATATACATTTCGAGTGTTATTCCCTTTCCCGGTTTCCGGGCAAACATCCCCCTAATCCCTCCCCCTCCCCTTCTGTATGGGTGTTCCCCTCCCCATCCTCCCCCCATTGCCGCCCTCCCCCCAACAATCTAGTTCACTGGGGGTTCAGTCTTAGCAGGACCCAGGGCTTCCCCTTCCACTGGTGCTCTTACTAGGATATTCATTGCTACCTATGAGGTCAGAGTCCAGGGTCAGTCCATGTATAGTCTTTAGGTAGTGGCTTAGTCCCTGGAAGCTCTGGTTGCTTGGCATTGTTGTACATATGGGGTCTCGAGCCCCTTCAAGCTCTTCCAGTTCTTTCTCTGATTCCTTCAACGGGGGTCCTATTCTCAGTTCAGTGGTTTGCTGCTGGCATTCGCCTCTGTATTTGCTGTATTCTGGCTGTGTCTCTCAGGAGCGATCTACATCCGGCTCCTGTCGGCCTGCACTTCTTTGCTTCATCTATCTTGTCTAATTGGATGGCTGTATATGTGTGGGCCACATGTGTTGCCCCTAATTTTTATGACATTCTCAGGTCTTATAGAGAGATGGGAGTTACTTAGCGAGTGTGCTTTTATTAACTGGGTTTTTTTTTTTCAGTCCATCACCCTTAGCGTTTCTGGTTTTAATTGTGGTCTGTTATCCCGTCCACTGTGTGGTGTATGTGTACAGCATTTAAGAAGCAACACTGAAGGCTTTCCCCGGGAAAGCTCATGCGCTCCTCAGCACCCCGCCGTTAGCACAATCTGCTTGTAGGACTACTTTAACGTCTTTATTCTTGATGAGTAAATACTTTTGTTCATTTCCCAATTATTCATCTACTTATCCTCCATTTTGGATGTACCTCATTACCGAGTAGGAGTGATTCCAGGAATATAATGTTATTTATTACTCCAGCTCAAATCAGCCAGGATAAATTTCAGTTTCAGGCTCCATCCCTTGAGCTCATTTCTGTGCTATACAAGGAAGCTGGACCATCATCACCTATGAGCCCTTTGACATGTTCAAACCATGGAAACTGTATTAGAAGGCATGTGCTCCAGGCCAAATTATCCAGAATCACTGAAGTTCAGACATATTACTTCCTTGACATACAATAAGATGTTCTTTCTGTAATCTGCCTGTGTTGGGACCACAGACTTTATTCCTGACTGTTATTACCAACTTTATACAACTTTCAAAAATAACCAAGTATGCACCATCAAGTGGTTTTGTCACACTAGCTATGCTTTTTTACTCTCAAAAGTATTTTCTTCTGAGAAAACTGACTTTTGGTTAATTTGTGTCTGTGGGTGATATTCCCCAACCATGCAATCAGCTGGAAATGCATTCATTAAGAACATTTTGCTAATTTTTTTTAACTAATCTATATCATGCACGATAACACAGCTTTAATCAGCTAATTCATATTCTCAATCAGGTTAAGTGGAAATGTTCATTTATTTACAGGATCTCTGACCTCTCTAGAATGCTGTCAGACTTAGAACCTTGTGCCCACACACTTCTGCATAGGCAGATACCTGCCTGCCACCCAAGTTATGTCGAGTGAACTGTTAACATGACTTGGAGGGAAGCAACTGCTTACCCATCCCAGATGTCATCACCTCTACTTAACTGACGTTTCATTGAATTATCCCATGAACATGATATTTCCAAGTGACTCTTGGCTGTATTTAAGCCCATTTCCCACATCAGTTAGATTTGTAGGCCACGGAGATCCCATTCATCTACAGCAAAGAGTGGTAAATTATGACCTGCTAATACTCTTGTCAATGCCATGATTTTATAATCCTTTATAACAGGTTAAATTTCCCTTCTACTTCACGAATTTCCCATACATGCTTACCACTAGTATATAAAAATACAAATGAATGTAAAAATTGAAAGCACATATTTGTAAAGTCCATATACTATATGGGTCCAGCTTGTTTCCCCTCAGCTTTGGTTTTCTAAAACGCTCTATGATCGTGTGGACCCTGTGGCCTGTTTATTTGCAGCCTAACATTTTCCTTCCCATCTTACCATTCTTTTTTGCTTATATTATCCTTGACCCGGTTTGTGTAACGTCGCATTCTCTCCTCTATTTTTATCATCTTATGTGCAGCCTTATAAAGTGTCTCACATAATTTTATAAAGAATGGCTTCTCATATAAATCAAAACGAGCAGCTTCTTTTTGAATGACCAGATTCAGCGCCGGCGAGTTTTTGCACAAGCTTGCAGGTGGGATGCCTGCTGGAGGAGAGGGAGAACTGACTTCCTTTATATCTCTCTCACCTCTTTCCCTGCAGAACCCTTCAGTGCCTCCGTCTGGGTGATGATGTTTGTGATGCTGCTCATCGTCTCAGCCATTGCTGTCTTCGTTTTTGAATACTTCAGTCCTGTTGGATACAACAGAAACTTAGCCAAAGGGAAAGGTAAGGAAGCCTTCAGGACCCTAGGATAAAGTGGATGCCCTTTCTGGGTTAGAAGGGTGGCTCAGTGTGTCACGTGCTTACTGTTAGCATGAGGACCTGAGTTCACATCTCCAGCGCCATGTAAAAACCAGATGCCACAGTGAGCATCCATAACCCAGCACTAAATGTAGAGGAGCAGAAACGGGCGATTCTGAGGGCTTGCTCGATGGTCAATCTAGCCAGTTTGTGAGCTCTAGATTCAAAGCATTAAGGTGGAGGGTGATATGGGGAAGAGCTTGACTTTGAATTCAGGCTACCACAGATGCATGCACATGAGGTCTCACAGCGTAGGGTGTCCACATACACATAGATGCATAACTTACACATGGGCAGAGAGAAGGGGAGGAGGGAGACAGAGAGAAGGGGAGGAGGGAGACAGAGAGAGACACAGAAATTTTCCATATTAGAGCACTTTACTGCACATTGCTGTGACGAGTCTTCATAGGAGTAGCGTTGGCACATTCATATGACAAGAAGGATTTATTTACTTGAACTTAAAACAGAATTTAAGCACGAAGCATTTTAATCTTGTTACAATTTGAAGTCAATAGTGGTTAGGTAAAAGTCATTGATATTCAATTTGTGGAAAAAACCAGAGTTGAAAGGTTTTGGCAATTTATTTTTAAAATATAGATCAAAAGAAATATTAAAATCACAGCGAGTCTCAATTTCAGTCTATGCAAATAAAATGACCTGATAGACTCCACTTTAAGAACCCTCTTCAAACTCGTGAGTCATATTTGCATTAGTTTGACAATCAATGCAGTTCTGAAGTGGTATATTTCCCCAGAGTTAAATGTTCCCCCTGACGTGTCGGATCATCGTGTACCGTACTTGGTAAAAGAGGAATTGGTGACAGAAAAGGAAACGTAAAGAGGAGCATTGGTTATAATTCACTGAGAGGCTGGCTAAACATATCGCACCGTTCTGAGTAGATTTTCCTTAATGCACATAGCACCTCCTTAAGCGATGTTATCCGAAAGATGCCAGCATCAAATCCCTTTCCCCCAAAGTGACTCGCTATTGCAGAGAAAGGAGTCCTGGAGGCTGGAAATGGAGTTCAGCGCTGTAGCACTTGCCGAAAATGTACAAGACCCCCAAGTCTGATACTCCCACTCACCCCCTAAAAAGAAGACTTGATGTCCTAAATATCCTTCCAGAATAGGTCTTCCTTTAAATCAACACATAGCACGTTTTACTCGAGATATTTATTACCAGAAGCAGTCAAGAGGTCATAAGAGGTCACGCCAAGTTTTAGGGACATTGTTTTCTTCAAGTTCTTCTACTTCTTAGCTGTTGCAGAGCAGTGAACACCACACTTGTCATCTCCTAAACCAGGAGAGTGCAGTTCAGTCAGGGCTGACCTGTGAAGAGCTTTCAATTCAGCGGAGGCTGAGGTCATTCCCCGCGATGGTTCCACTAGGGTAAAACAGGACTCTCACCATCAGAGTGTGCAGTCTGTGCACTCCACTCCCATTACATGGGTCTTTACTGCGTATATTTGTGTGTGAAGCCCCATGTGGGTGCAGGAGACAGCAAAGTGAATCCAATGGAGTCGTCCTGACTCTCATGGGCTTTAGGACTTAGCTGGAGAGACAAGATGTAAGCAGATTAATTAGTCATCACAGCAGAAAATCACGGGAGGCTCACAAATCAGACTCATGTGATGGTGAGGGATGGGGTACTGCTTTTAAATAGGATGCTAAGTCCAGGAAGGGTGTTTAGTATCGAAGATGTCCCAACTGAGATCTAAAGGAAGGGTTTAGTTGTAAGAAAGACATAAAAGAGCATTCAAGTAGCAGCCAATAGAAAAGTCTGAAGTTAGAACTGGTCTTGACCTGTCTAAGAAACAGGAATGGAAGCCAACCCTGGTGGCATAGCCTGGTCAGCAAAACCAATCCAGGCGAGGTGGTATAACCCTGTTAGTGAAACCAACACTGGTGATGTCTCACCACTGACTGAGGCAGGACAACTTCAAGGTCATCCTGGGTTACAAAGCAAGTTCTAGACTAGTCTTGAAAGTCTTAACAGACCTTTCAGAAGGGCTAACGCTGCAGCTCAGTGGCAGAATGCTTACCTAGTGTGTGCAGGGTTTTGGGCTCCGCTCCCAGCAATTGACACAAACAAACAAGGAATAAGAAATGGAAGACGGGAAGTAAGAGGAAAGAACAGTTGCGAGGGAGCCCATCACTCCCAGGAATTCCCAAATGTCCCAAGGATCCCACTCTCCGCCCCCTGGCTCTGATTCCTGAACAGCTGTCCCTTTTGGTGAGACTTCTGTACTTAAGTAGCTAATGGAGTTGGCTAGATTGATTCAAGAGTTCTAGAACTCTTGGGAGTAACTCTAGAAAATCATAAAACTAGGCAAAAAGAACCAGGGGAGATAGAGAATTATGGGGTTAACTGCCTTCTTTACTCATTGCATACCGGACTCTCTCTGTATGTGGGAAAATGTCTGCCTCCAGTGGAGTCTTCTCTTAAGTCCCTGCCCAGAACTCCCGAACTCCCATCCAATAGAACCCACGTCTGCTACTTTATTTATTGCCTACTTTACCGGTTTTGCCAGCGAAGGACTGAGTGCATCATTTTGTCATATCTTCATTTACCTAAATGACATAAAAATTAACCTTCTGCTTAAAGAATGAATTTTTCTTTCTCAGAGTGAAGGCATAAATTGATTTTTTTGGGGGGGGGCTTGGTACAATTTGAAGTCTTGAAAATCATCAGTTGACTGGTTTACTGTCCTCATCTGCCCCATCCCAATAAATTTCCACACATTGTTCTGCCTCTTTAGTTAAGCCTGTCACAAGGAACACTTAAGAATTTCAAAAGGGACACACTGCTGGGAGCACTGCAGAGTGATGTGATGTTAGTTCAGTCTCTGTGACCTGCAATGAAATATCTCCCATTTGTGAAATGTTGGGAGAATTAGGCTCTATTGTTCTGTTCCTGAACGCCTCCATTGGGACGGAGTGCGATTCTTGTGTTGGTGTATTGTGGACACTCTTCATAGGAATTTGAACAGAAGCAATTTCCAGGGACAACTGAATTAGAATCCCAAGCACGCACCTGCCAAATTGAATGGCTCTTAAGGATAGCCAACCATGAAGCAACCCCTCCCCCACTGCCTGCTTCTGTAGGCTTCTTTTTTATTTACTTTATATTTTTTAATTATTTGAGAGTTTCATAAATGCATATTAATGTGTTTTGATCAAACCTACTAATTCTCTTCCCTCCAAGTTCTCCTTTACTTATTTTATTTTTTAGTATAGAATAGAGTTTACTCAGGACATGGGGAGGGGGAGTTGAGAGAAAGGCAGAGAGAGAGACAAAGAGACAGAGAGAGAGAGAGAGACAGAGACAGAGACAGAGACAGAGACAGAGACAGAGAGAGAGACACACACACACACACACACACAGAGAGAGAGAGAGAGAGAGAGAGAGAGAGAGAGAGAGAGAGAGAGAGAGAGAGAGTGTGTGTGTGTAAAGGAATAGAGTCTGGCCATGAGAATGTGGAGAGAGGGAAGAAGGGAACAGGAGGGAGTCTGAGGGGCAGGAACAGGAGGGGAAGAGAAGGAACAGGAGGAGAAGAGAGGGGACAAGAGCAAGAGGACTCCTCTACATTTTTGAAGGAGTTTGGTTTCCCCGAATGGAAATCGAATCCAAATTTAAAAACATGTCCTAGCGCCACTTTTCACGGAAACCCTCGTTTTTGCATAACTATTTTCTTTTTAAGAAATGTGGTAAAATCCAGTTAGATAGAAATGTGAGGAAAATGCTAATTATGTTAAAGCATAAATGAGGCTGCAGGAAAGTTCCAGGGACAACGGAGGAGAGACACTGGCATCCTTTACCTTCCGGCCCTCTAATGCTACTGGGAACTGCCATAGTTCTCACACCACTCACACACACACACACACACACACACACACAGAGAGAGAGAGAGAGAGAGAGAGAGAGAGAGGAGTGTGCACTCTGAGAAAATACCGTGACTTTTCTTTCTGCCCCTTACAGCTCCCCACGGGCCTTCTTTTACTATTGGAAAAGCTATATGGCTCCTCTGGGGCCTGGTCTTCAACAATTCTGTGCCTGTCCAGAATCCTAAAGGCACAACCAGCAAGATCATGGTGTCAGTGTGGGCCTTCTTTGCTGTCATCTTCCTGGCCAGTTACACAGCCAACCTGGCTGCCTTCATGATCCAGGAGGAGTTTGTGGACCAAGTGACTGGCCTCAGTGACAAGAAGGTAAGGAAAACCCATTTCCTGGATGTCTGAGGTTTCATGCTAACTGCTATCCTCAACAGGGGTGATTCAAGGACCTGACCATCTACTCTATATGAAGCAGGAGATTTCTCCCACAAATTGGATATTTATCAAATAAATCAGAGTAGGCATCTTAAACTGTGGCCTGGTGTGTAATGGAGTCTTTCCCAGCATCTCCGTGTGGTTGTTTCTCATATCTGTAAGATCTTATGGATGCTCACACTGAGGCTCTACAGCTCGGGATCACCATGTAGCACTGGCTGAACCTCAGTCTCCTTGGGGATTTGCTAATGAGGAAGGTCTGCTGCCTAGAAGAAGAAATGGTGTAGAAGGGCTATAGGTACCTTCTGCCCTCTGTGAACTTCAATGGATCTTGTATCTATTATGTGCCTTGGATTTCTGGCAAGGGACATTTCTGAAAGTCAGATATCTATAAGCTCTAGCCAGAGACACAATTACTTCATCTGTTCTCCACTATACAATCAAGTCAGCCTGGCCAGCGACACTTACAACTCTCTGGAATGAGTACAAAGGTTTCCATCACCCCGTGTCTCTTTAGATGCTCTTCAACACGCCCCTGCCTCTGTAAGCTAGGCACCATGGCACCTGCTCTCCTCATTCTGCACTGAATCCCAGAGAGAACTGTGGGGTTTGAGTGACTATTCAGAAATTCTCGCAGAGGATGAAGAGAGGTAAAGTGGGTTCATTCTCCTATTGAAATTTTAGCTCAGGAAACAAATCTTGACTTGCTAAACTCAGCAGTGCTGAGCCTGCAGCACAGCAGAGATTTTCTGTCTCGTGTGTGGGGATAATTTGTCTCTTTATAAAACCTCCCTGTCGCATCTTGTTGACATAAGTCTGCATCTACCCGTTCGGCATTCATCTATAAACTGCTGAGTAGAAAGTCAGCCCGCCCGTGAAAAGCCGCTGCAGCTCATCCACAGCGCGCACTCCTAGAGAAAGAGGTACGTGGTGTTCTAGAACTGGAGAGAAGGCGGCGAGAGGTCAAAGATGGAGTCACCTTCGCAAAGGGCACGCGGAAGCGCCGCGCCTCTCTTAAGAGGCCAGGAAAGCTATCTGGAGTAGATGTCTTGCCATGCCAGCCTCCTCCCACGCATTCCCTTCATTTTCCTCACCAAAGCTCGCTCCACCACTCCCATATCTCCAACCTCATCCCCAGGCTGGTGCCCCCGGGCCTCCTGGGTCCTGTGTGGGGGCCATTTTACCCTAACTTCTTGTGGCTGCTCTTCCTTGAACTTCAGATTGGAGAAAAAAATATCAAGCCTGCTTAGAGATCTTTCCAGGCTACTGGGGTTAACCTGACAGACTGAGCCAGAGCTCTGGAGAAACTCGAGTTTTTAGCAGGAGAAGTAAACAATGCAGAATGAAACATCAGAGAAAAGGGACGTTTTAGGCGGGGGAAGGATCTTAAGGGATTAAGTCGATAAGATTAAAGTTACCTCAGGAAGGAGGGGCTCAGAATTGGCCCATTTCATTCTGTCTCTCTGTCTCTTTCTCCCTCTCTCCTTCCCTCCCTCCCTCCCCTCCCTCCCCTCTCTCCCTCCAGTAGTTGGATTGAACCATGGATCACTTGCATACTGCTACTGAGCTCTATCGCCAGCCTTCCTTTCATTTTCTCTTGGGAAACTGGGTCTCACTACATTGCCCAGGCTGGCTGTGAACTCATTCCGTAGACCAGACAAGCTTCGAACTTGTAATCCTTATGTTTCAGTCTCTTGGGTAATTGGAATTAGAGGCTTGCAGTTCCAGACTTTGGAAGAAAAGGGTTTTTTGTTTTGTTTTGGTTTGCTTTGGTTTGGTTTTTTTGTAATAGTAATTTGGTACCTAGGGGGTGTTTGCCTAAATTCATATGTGCTATGTTAGATATGTGTACTCTGCTCTTGAGTCCACTGGAATCTTCTAGATCTGTGTCCCCCCCAACTCTGCTGGCTCTTAGCAAGCTTTGCTCACAGCAAGGGTCTTTATCACTGCCGTGGTAGAGTTGAGGTCACAGGTCACCTGTCAAGAGCATGAGCAGCACAAAAGTCTCTTCAGATGGACAGATGGTGGCATGTGGACTCTTCAGAGCTAGCCACAGAATCAAATAGAGACTATGGGACAGAACTGTGACCAGCTTCCTGTCCCCCCCTTTCCCTGATTAGTTTGTCATCCTTAAGTCATCTTCTGAAGTTTTGGCTCATGGTTCGGATGGGAGAACCCCATCTGAAGCAAGTGTCACCCATAGGCCACTGAAGTATTGCATCTAGAGGTAGAAAAGTTAGATCTCTGTCTCCCTTCTGCCAGGACTAGCCACACCATGTGACCTCACTGCCTGCTGGTTCTTCTCCGTAAATCTAGGACTCACCCTTTTGGAGAACGTCACAGGATGCTAGAGCTGCACCTGTACACTAATTAGCTTTCTGTTGCCATGGCAAAACAGTGACCAAAAACAACAGAGAAGAGGGGTTCATCCATCACCAAGGAAAGGCAGGCACTGGGAGGCAAGAACTGAAGCAGAGACCATGGAGTAAGCTTCTTAATGGCTTGCTTCTAGGCTCAGGCTTACTTACTGTTCTTAGTTACAAGACCACCTGCTCGGGGTGGACAGGACCCTGCTACATTGATTACCAAGTAGGGAAATGGCCCTCCCATTTCCACACACCAACCTGATGGAAGAGAGTCCTCTTCCTAGGTTTGTTCACATCAAGTTTATGAAAACTATGACAACTTTATGCCCTTTCAAGTTGTCTATAGGCACGAAACACCATTCAACAACTCTATTCTATGATAGGGTCAAAGACTCGATTCCTAGAGGAAGGGACTGGGAAAGGCAGTGGAGAACTCTACCCTGAACATGAGGCTCTTTCACAAAATCAGTTGAAAATTAATTTTGCTCTCTATCATGCTCCTGTGGGTGCAAGTGGAGGTCAGGGGTCAATGCCAATCGTCTTTCTCAGTCACTCTCCACATAATGATTTTGAAACAGGACCTCTTACTAAAACCAGGAGCTCACTGTTTAGAATACACTGACTGACCAGCAAGCTCCTGGTATCCCCTTGTTTCTACCCCCTCTTCTCTCCCTCAGTCCTATGGTTGTAGCTGTATGCTGCCATGTCCAACTTGTTCATGCTTGCCAAGAATCCAGACTCAGGTCCTCAGGTTTGGGCAGCAGACACCTTACCTACCAAGCCATCTTCCCAGACCCTTTGTTCCTATTTCAAATCTCTTGCATTATAGTTTGACATCTAAATAATATGGCCCCTTGTACGAAAACTAATTTTAAGCACCAATCACATGCCTGACCTTTTCTGGTTCAGAGGTACCCGACAGCAGATGCTATAACCTCATGGGACCCAGCTTCACTTCCATACTTAGAGCATCAAATGCAAGCTGATAGCTCTTTTAATTAAATGTTTGATGCAATTCGATAAACAGAAATTTTCTGAGTAAATAATCTAAATGCTCCTAGAAGATTAAGGACAGCTACATCAGGAAAGTTTGCAAAGTGTTAATCTACATTGAATCAATCTGTTTTAATATGGTACACAGGAGTTGTTTTGCTTCCTTGTTTTAATAACAAATATCTGAGTAACCCTTGGGTTTGAGAGGTTTTTTTTTTTTTCCAACTATTGCTTACTGTGAAAGACAGTGTTTGAGGTCCATAGTGTGCTTAGATGAACCCGGGCTTAAGTAACGAGTAGGTGAGTCTGTGAAGGAAGCTTCCAGAGACTATAAAGGAAATCTGGAACGTTAGTGAGGACCCTTTCCAAAATACTGGGAATGACACTGACAGAGAATTCATCTCTGTGAGGAAGATCATCTCTTTTGGGATCAAACAGACCTGAGTTCAGATCTGAACCTTGGCCTCTGAGGGTCATAAGACTTCCCAGTATCCTCAGGGATCAATTTACAAACAAAAGAATATTGCTAGTTCTGCTCTGGGAAGGTGGATATGAGGATTAGGAATAATCTTCTTACCATGTGTAGGCTACTTGTGTTATTTCCTCCTTCACACTTCCTTCCACTTCCCCCTCCTTCCTTCTCATCCTCCTCCCTCCTCCTTGTCATTGTCGTCATTACCACCTTGTTTAAACTATTTCACTTCTGGAGCCTGGGAAGTTATTGTTCAGGTTGAGACCCCTGAAACTGCCCATGCAGGGTCTTAGGGGCATCCCAGGCAGGAGAGCTGCTTGCTTTTTTCTCAGAGTCTAGAGTCTAGGTGTCTTGGTGGCAGAGGGAGGCCACAGTCTTAGCAGGGAGGTCTCTGTTCCAATTTCCTTCCTGGAAGACTCTCTGGTTGGTTTCCCGTCGAGATGCATGTGCTGAAGAGACAGCTTGGTCCTTAAAGGGCTTCTCTTGTAGTGCACTAAGATCTGAGCTCTGTTCTCAGAACCTGTGCCAAAAAGGCCAGGCATGGTGACACAAGCTCATTATCCCAGTGCTGGGAGGGGCCACCTAGTTGGTCTTTATTGCTCACTGGCCAATCAAACTGGCCTGCATGAAGTGTCCCAGGCTAGTGGAAATTCTTTCTTTGAAAAGAGGATGGCCTCTGAGGGCCACACTGACCACACTGGACATTCCCTCTGACCTCAACATGCCCTGCACTCATGTACATGTGTGCCTGTACACACATGATTAGCTCATACACACAGTTATGAGGTATTATTGATTTACAGTCAAGGGAGACCCACCTCTCCTAATCTACAGCTTGAGCTTAGGCTTCATAAGAATACACGATGAAGAAACGCCCTGGTTAATTGCCGAATTTATTTTGCAAATTATATCTCTCGGCTTTGTGTCTGTAGCTTCAATCATAAATGCTTATAGCTTATTTGCTTAGATGACCTCCAAACCTGTTCTCAGACTAAACAGATGAAAGATAATTAGGAAAAGATTCTGTGCTTTCCACACTGGAAGAAGACTGACTAAAGCTACGCTGGGTGGTGAGAGTCACCAAGAACAACACACACGTGACCACTGTGGAACACAGTGATGGGTGATGAGAGTCACCAAGAACAACACACACGTGACCACTGTGGAACACGGTGATGGGTGATGAGAGTCACCAAGAACAACACACATGTGACCACTGTGGAACACGGTGATGGGTGATGAGAGTCACCAAGAACAACACACACGTGACCACTGTGGAACACGAATATGATGTGCATGAAGCAACCGAGTTACATGCCAATTCAAGCATGTTATGAGTATTTCCCAAAGTTATGCACAGTATACAGATGAGAGAAACAGGCTCCGTGGGCTTCATGGACTGCTCTGAACAACCTAGTTCCCAAGTGGGAGATGAGGAACCTTGAGGAGCTGGGAGGAGCTTTCCTGGTCGGGACCGTGTGATGATGCTCTGTGGTCCTAATGACATGGGAGGCTCTGCATGAAGCCACAACCCCTGCTCTTTGCAAGAGTGGGTGCCTGGCTGGTGGCAAGTCTCACGAGCATCATTCTCGTAGGAAACATGAGCCATCTATAGTATGGATCTAGTTGAGAAGAGGAGCCATTCAAGACCTTAACTTTTCAGGTTGAGGGGGTGGTCATCACTCTCCAGTGAGCCACAAAATTTATGAAAAGGTTGGAATCTTTGAAACAATTTGTGGATGGATGATAGTGATAGTTACATAAAGTATGTTTAATGCCAGTGAAGGATACATTTAAAATGTTCTATGTCCTATGTTCTATCTATTTCAATTTTAAAATATATGAATGTACTTTGAAATCCAGAAAAATACAGCATTGTGCCATCAGAGTGTTTTACATATAGAATGGTGTGTGTGTGTGTGTGTGTGTGTGTGTGTGTGTGTGTGTGTGTGTCTGTGTGTGTGTGTACAGGAAACGATGAAAAGTGTATGGCAAATTATTTAAAACTGGGACAGTCTTTGCTCTAGCGAGGAAGATTTCTGGGTGTTGGGGCTGACTGATTGGGGTTGTTGCTGATGCCTGAGGATGTGGGGGCCTCACAGAGACTTAGGATTTGTCTGTCTCTGTGCAAATCAGAGGGACGTACATCTTCCTGCTGTATCTCTGCTACAGTTGAAGAATGAAGTGGAAGGCTTTTGGTCCAATAGACCATTTCTCCATGTGTCTGGGGATTGGAGGTGGCTGTCACAGCAACGAGATTTATGGGTAGTGCTATGAGAACTGTTTCCCCAGAGCCTCTGACTGTGGAACAAGGCAGCCCTGACTGGTTCTCTTCTAGTGATGAGAAAGGTTGCTGTGTGGCAGAGTGAGGATCCTTATGGTGCACTCACTCTCTCTCTCTCTCTCTCTCTCTCTCTCTCTCTCTCTCTCTCTCTGTCTCTGTCTCTGTCTCTCTCTCTCTCTCTCATATTCACACACACCCATATGTATATGTGTTCATATATCATATAATACATGCATACACATACATATATATGTGAATGAGCATATACATATACACATATATGTGTATACACATCCTTGCACATACATGCACACACAAACATACACAATGCATTCACATACATATACATATGTAATATACACATGCATGCCATATATACATGTGCACACACACACAATGCAAAGTGAAATCAGGCAGGAGACTTTAAATCAGACAATGGGTGCCCCTCCCCATCCCAAATGCAGTTACTGCTGCCAATTCTGCTGCAGCATGTCTCATTTACAAAAAAATCATCTTCATCTAGAACTTGTAATTAACAGTGAAAGAAGTGGGAGTTCTGGAAGCAAGACTAGCACCTCGGTTTGGTCTCTGTCTTGAGTAAACGTGGATGCTTTCTCTGGCTGTTCTGTTTTATGGAAAGCATGCAGACCTGCCAGACCCCATGAACTGTGGTCTAAGAATTAGCGCTGGTTTGCTGGAAATTCTCTTACCCTTTCAGAATCTCCAGATCCTCATCAAAATTTTATATGCTTTTGAGACAATGCCTTGATATGTGACCCAGGTTAGCCTTGAACTTGTGACCCTCCTGCCTCTGCCCGAATGCTATGATATGGATGTGGACCAACATGCCCACCTTTTACACGGGTCAAATATTTGAAACCCCAGGTTCCTCATATACAAAATGAAGTTGTAAAATTAATCTCATACCTGAGATGCAGTGAGATCACATGACCAATACCTTTAGAAGTTTGGGGCACACTGCTATCCCTTTGTAAGCCCTGGGGAAACGTCAGTCATTACAAAATAACTGAACTGACAAAACATGGGTCTTTGTGATTATTACCCTAGTTTCATAACTCACAGTCTATAGGAAAATACAGCTTGGGCTATTGCTTCTGCCCACAATGAACAGAGGTACTGAAGTATTAGTGTCTTGTCTGCTGCTACTGAAGAATGTTCCATTCTTCAATTTTCATAATAACTCTATAAGGGAACTGCTGGTACGGTCTCTACTACAGGTCTGAAAGACACATGGGAGACAGGAGGGCATGAAATGACTTACCCATGGTCCCTAGTTGGGAAGGGACAGTCTTAGCTAAGTCTCATGGCCCTGCCTGTGCTGTCTCTAGGGACAATTGTAGATTTAGGATGCAGGCTATACCAGCTGACTTCTAATTGAATCAAATCCCCTAAAACATCATCTGAGCATATTTTGTACATAAAATGTTCTAATCAAACCTTTTATGGTGAACAATTCATGCTATCCTAATAAAATGTGAACATGATGCTGGCGTGATGTCTCAGACAGCCAAGTGCCTTGCAAGCATGAGGATCCAAGTTTTGTCTCCCAGAACTCTATACACACTATAACTGTTTGTCTGTGTCAAAACACAAGGTAGATTTTGTCTTGAGAAAGGATGACTAAGATTGATATCTGCCCTGCAGATGCAGGCACATACATTTGTATCTGTGCACACACACACACACACACACACACACACACACACACACACACACACACAGTATGGACAGGAAAGAATCATGGAGCACAGAAAACGTCCATAAAATCCGAATACTCAGGAAGCAGTTAGTGGGGGCTTTCGATCATAAACTTACCCCAGGTCGGCCACAAGCCAGGCATTGTGGCTGGTAAACTGTTAGGACTCCACTGCCTGTGTAAATGGTTGACTGGAGGATGAATGAGTCATAGCATATGGCCATTTTCTGGAGCTGAGATCAAGGTATGATTGGTAGTAATCGCAGAAGGAAAGACTGTCACAAAACAAATAGTTGACTTTGTATGAAGTAGACCCTCAGCTCTTGCAGCATACCTTGGTGCCAACTATTTGCCTAGCATGGTGCTAATTTAATGGCCCTGGAAAGCTAACCCCAGCAAATATTCATTGAGCAACAGACCAAGCCCTAATCTTACTTCTGGGGAACAGAATAGAAAATGGAATAAAAAAAAATACAAGGCAGATGCTGTCCCACCTCCCTAGAGATCACAGGCCCATAGAAGATGTGGCTGGGCACAAAGAGCCTGAGCAGATCTCTTTTGCTGTTCTGTACTGCTACATGCTGAATGGCTGCCACTGTGTGAATGAATGCTCACTGGTGTCTTCTCTCTCTCCCTTTCACCGTTTCCTCCCCTAACTGCCCTCCAGTTCCAGAGACCTCATGACTATTCTCCACCTTTCCGATTTGGGACGGTACCCAATGGAAGTACAGAGAGGAATATTCGTAACAACTACCCCTATATGCACCAGTACATGACCAGATTCAACCAGAGGGGAGTGGAGGATGCCTTGGTCAGCTTGAAAACCGGGTAAGAACAATCGTTCCTTCTTCTCTGCAGGCATAGGCTCTTTAAACCCGACAGAAACAGACTCTGCATGGGTTGGTGCTTATCTCTGAGAATCTTCTGGAGAGGTACCGCAAGCTAGATGGCCCCCAGCAGAGGAGTGTTTGTGTTAATCTGATGAACATCATGGGCTTCCTGTTAAGGGAAAGCAACCAACAAAGTATGGTAATGTGAAAATCCCAGAGGGGTTCCTTAAACTGATAAAGAAGTTGGTCCAACTCCATGGGATATCTTAGCCAAGTAGAAAGACCTAAAAAAGGTTGAGAGCTTTAAAGAAAGGAAAACTAGATTTCCATTAGCTTATTTTGGGGAGGGTAAAGTGCTGGTAACAGCTTGACAGTAAATATTGATGAAGGTGGTGGGGATGATGTTCAGAGGCAAAGTCTGTGTCTAGAATGCAAAAGTCCTGATTTCACCCAGAAGACAATGAAGAAGGAATGGTGTGAGGAGAAAGGAAAGACATAAGAACTCAAACGCTTTCTAAAGTCACAGCCAGAGATCTGGTCTACCCATTGACATGGGAGAAGGAAGCAGTTTTAGTCAAGGGTCTCTAGATTTTTACTCAGGTTGAGTATCCTGATACCAGCCCTGGTTCTGTAAGTACCATCCTTGGGGAATGTTTGCTCTGTTAATTTCTGGATAACTCCTTGGTTTGGGTATTTTCCGCACATGAGTGCATCAACATTCATCATATATGTACATATATATATATACACACACATAGTATATGTACATATATGTTTATATTACTTATATATAAGTTCATATATATGTAAACACACACACACACCACACACACACACACACATACACACACACACACACACACACACACACAGGAAATCTATTAAAATGGCTTACAGACGGTTGTCCAGTTAGTCAAACAATGGTTATCTTCTAATAGAAGGCCCAAGAATACAGTAATTGTTCAGTCCATGACATTGGATGTCTCAGATGGTCTTCAGTATATGCTTGCTAACAAAAACAAGAAGGCAAAGAGAACAAGGTTTTTTTCTTCCATGTTCTTTATGTAGATTGCAGTACAAAGTGTGGCTCAGACTAAATGTGTATCTTTCCACCTCAAAAGATCTGGATTAAATGTAGGTCTTCTTACTGAAAAGTATTTAATTAAGAAATAAAATCCTCACAGGCATTCCCAGTCAGTTGGTTTTTAGTTAATTATAGGTATGGTCAAGTTGACAACCAAGAATACTCATTATAAATTAACACCTTGACAACTTGATGTGCAATCATATCTCCTTAAGTTATATTTTCATTTATGAGTGAAAACATGCAGGTCATCATTATATCTAACATGATATAAATATTACTTGTACAACTGTAAATACATTGTAAATTTTGAAGTGGGTGGTAATATCACCTGAGGGACATTCTTTGAGTATCTAAAACTCAGCTATGATAACCACTGACATTCTCTTAATTGATATTATATGGTAAAGAAATAAGGGAAGAAAACATAAATATCTGTACAAACACACTCTTAGCAAAATATGACAGAAATGCTCAAGTCAATTGTAATCCTCACTTATGCAACTGGTAACATCCTTGGATGGTATTAATAAGTACCCTCCTCTACTACCCATTCTGCATTTCCTCCACCCTCAGCAAGCAACTCAGCAGGTCTTGGTTCTAACCCTGACAGAGTGATCTATGGCTTCATTCCTGATGGGTCTGTGCCCTTTTTTATCTTGCCTGAAATAGTTTCCCATTGGCTTTAACCAGAACCACCCTGTGGCAGTCTGAATATGGTCGGCCTAATGGTACCAGGACGTAGCACTATTAGGAGGTGTGGTCCTGTTGGAGAGAGTGTGTCACTGTGGGCATGGGCTTGGAGAGGCTTTCTTCCTAGCTGCCTAGAAGCCAGTCTTCTCCTGTTTGCCTTCAGAACAGGATATAGAACTCTCAGCTCCTCCAGCGACATGACTACCTGGACGCTGTCATGTTTTCTGCCATGATAATGGACTGAACCTCTAATCCTGTAAGCCAGCCCCAGTGAAATGTCCTTTATAATTTATGAGTTGCCTTGGTCATGGTGTCTCTTCACAGCAATAAAGTCCTAAGACAGAAGTTGATACCAGGAGTTGGATACTGCTGTGATAGGCCTGACCAGGTTTTTGTTTGGAGGAGTGTGGGTTTTGGAACATTGGATTTGAAAAGCCATGGAATGCTTTAAGTGGGACATTCTGGTAGTATATGGAAGACATTGGTGCTGAGGGTGATTTGAACTCTGGAGAGCATTCTTACGATGCTTTGGTGAAAAATGTCTCTGCCTTTGCCTGTGTCTGAAGAGTCTACCAGAGGCTAAGCTAAACAGATTTAGATTCATTGTGTTGACAAAAGAGGTCTCAAGTCAACCAAATGTAGACTGTGGCTCATTCTTATGAATGGCATTCTAATAAAACATAGCAAGCTTACAAAGAAGAAATACAAAATGTATGGTTTAGGTAATAAAGGGGCACCAGTATGTGAAACGGAGCTGAATCCTGTGTTCAAAAAGATAAACACATTAAGAAAGTAGTGACTTCAGGGCAAGATCCCACCCAGCTAAGTTTATTGTTTATGTATTTGCAGTTGAACAAGGAATAGTTATGTCACGTTAGGCACTATTACCTGACTATTGTTTTCGTTTCTACTTTTATTCTGGAATTAACTACATTCTGGAAATGGAGGACCCAGACTTTCGATCTGCATCTGGAGGAATAGTGGCCACGAAAAGATCAGGGCCAGGCATGATAGTACACGCATGCCTTTAATCCAAGGAAAAGCCTGGCATAGAGCAAGTTCCAAGTAGAGAAAAGCTTAGGTCCAGATGTGGTGATACACACCTTTAATCCCAGCACTCAGGAGACAGAGCCACGCAGCAGATCCCTGAGTTCAAGGTAAAGCTATAGAACAAGTTCCAGGACAGCCAAGTTTAGGCAGTGAAGGAGCTGGGAATCAGAAAGCTGGTGATAATGTAATAGAACAAGAGAGCCATGTTCTGGCTCCTGCAAGCAGTAGAACACAGCAGCTTTGGTCCTGTGTCTCTGGCTTTAGAGAAAAATATAGAAGGGACTACTGGGGCAGTTGATGCTGGTTAACTGGAGCTAAGACAGTAGTGGTGATTAAGAAGAGACCGGCATCACTGAGGTGAAATCTTTTGGGAAGTGTTTTCGGAAAGCACAAGGAATCTGTGTTCTAGAGATAGCCTCATTCTGTTGCTGGACTTGGTAATATGTAAGAATCAACCAAGTGGTTCTGGTTTTGATGGCATGAAGTGGTCATAGAAAGCAGCGGCGGCTTGTCACTGAGAGAGGCCAGGGCATTCCAGTAATGAATGTGCAGTCTCAGTTGCACTTGACTGCCCAGGCCTGAAGGGGCCATGCAAAGAAGCTGAGATTTGGCACCATGAAGAGAAATTATGAGAGGCTATTGGTGAAGCCCAGTTGAAGAGGAGGATCCTGGCTATGGGAGAAATTATACTATATGTTGGCCACTCAAAGAATATACCACATTCCAGAGAATCCTGCCTCAGCCCTAAAAGCTGTTGCTACCTAATTGTCATTGTAACTGTGACATCGGGCTGTCTGTTCAGGATGGTGGGAAACAAGGTAAAATCAGTGCATTCCATGATCATGGGGCCAGGGTCATACTTCAATACCTGTGACACAAGTTCCATGGTCAGAAACTATCCTGCATGGAATACCATAATGATGGATAAGGCATTCTGTAAGTCTGTGGGTTCTGTAAGTGTCTTGGCAGAAGCATTACATTAGGAAAGGCAAATCCATAACCAGAATGAGTATCTACTCCAGTAATGACAAAGCATGTCCTTGCCATGAAGAAAGTGGTCCAATGTAGTCAATATGGAACCGGATCACTGACTCTGGGGAATGGTGCTGTATCTGGGCTCAGTATTGGTCTTCGATGTTAGTAGATCTAGCTGTCAGAAGCAGCTGTAGTCAGGTCAGTCTTTGGAACCCACACATGCACTCACAGACGAGTGCATCTGCACATACAAGTGCACATACATACACACAGAGAAGATACCTCAGGGTGAGGAGTTGGTTCAGCTGGTTAAAGCATTTGCCACACAAACATGAATAGCTGTATCTGATTCAAAGGAATCTATGTTCATTTGTTTTTTTTAAAAGCCAGGTGTGGTGGCATTTGAAATCCTAGTACAGTCATGATGGTGGTGGTGGTGGTGGTGGTGGTGGTGGTGGTGGTGGTGGTGGTGGTGGTGGAGGAGATGGTGGTGGTGGTGGGTTCATTCGAACAATCTGATACTGAGTCTGGCTGCCACATGTATGTGACATACATGAATGTACCCTCCCCAAGCCCCCACACATAAGAGAAAGAAAGCTACCACATTCAGTGGTCGTAAGCTCAGGCTCTGGAGACAGGCACTGCCTCTTCCTACTGTTAATCCTGTGAGTTTTGTGTATGACCTTTAGTTAATCATCCTGAGCCTCGCACTTAAAGTGGAAATAATCACAGAATTCTGTGACAAACAAGATGGACGAATGTGTTAGAGAAGGCATTTTGGGTAGCACCTGGCAGAAGATGGTACTTATTGTTATTGCTGTCATTTGTTACAAAGGTTAAATTCCATTTGCACATCTTCAAAAAGTCAGGGATGTGTGAAATACAATTTAGAAGGATTTCATTAAAATGATTTCATTTTAAATGAAGGAGTTTTATAATGAGAGAAGTTTTGATTATCTAGAAAATTAGCTTCAGTGGGGACTTAGTCTTCTGGGGCTTCTGAGCCTGACATGTGACTGCAGGTAGTCTCCTCACAGGTCGTCAGCTGTTTCTTCTTGCTACTTACTTTGGGGAAACTAAGAAGCCCCTCCACCCTGTCAAACCAAACACAGATCTATGCACAGTTCCTCAGGAGTACTGTCAGAGAGGGTTCTACCCTATCAGACCTGCGTTTTCAATTTGATTGGTATCTTAGCCAGACAGGAAGAACATTTCTTCTGAAGAGAAGCCCATGACTTATGCAAAACTCACACATGGCTTGTTCTGGCTTGGAATGACTTAAAAAACGTTTTAAATGCACAACAACATAAAAAGTCAGATGTTCAATGAATTGTCCGATGGCTCTGTACTAACTGGTTGCAGGTTAGTGGTCCATGGCAGTAGCCACGCACACCATCTTTAGCATCATCTTCCAACCACTCTTGCCACTTCCAGAGCTGAAGGACAATTGCCGCTGTAAGAACCCATAAACAACGTCAATCTGCTCATTCCACTTTTCTGTCTGTCTTCCTTAGCACAGCATTCTGAGTGTGAGGCTCTTGCAATGAGTCCTAGGTTTCATTTCTTACAGCAGTGTAGAGTCTCATGAATGGCACACTTGACAAGTTTATCTTTCCTTCTCAGTCTTGGTGAGTGCTTGAGTCCTGTCCTGCTTGGATCCCTTTCTAGGGATACCCTTGTGTGTGCTTTGGTTTGCACATGCTTCTCTTTGTGGGCATTGCTGGGGCATGGAGTGTGTATAGATTCAAGTTATCAAATACCACAAAAGAATTTTTATGACTTAGCCATGGTGTGAGTTTTTTTCTTTTTTTTTTCTTTTTTTTTTTTTTTCTAATTTTCGGAGCTGGGGATCAAACCCAGGGCCTTGCGCTTGCTAGGCAAGCGCTCTACCACTGAGCTAAGTGAGTTTTTTTTCTAAAGGTTCTTTTCACAAATATCTACGGTATTGCTTCAGCTGGACAGACAGACCATGAACACAGCATGGATAATATCATTGAAGGCTATCTGGATTCTTGTTGCCCATTTGTCACCCAGAACCCAAAAATGGGTTATTTTCCTTCATTTTAAAAGGTATACTGGAATGAATTAGAAAATATCCTGAGTGAGGTAACTTAATCACAGAAAAACACCCTTGGTATGCACTCATTGATAAATGGATATTAGCCAAAAGCTCGAATTACCCAAGATGCAATCCACAGACCACAGGAAGCTCAAGAAGAAGATGCCCTAAATGCGGATGCTTTCACTCCTTCTTAAAAGGGGAAAAAATATCAATAGGAGAGGATATGAAAGCAAAGTTTAAAGCAGCAACTCAAGGAATGGCCATTCAGAGCCTGCCCCACATGTGGCCCATATATATATACAGCCACCAAAACTAGATAAGATTGATGAAACTAAAAAATGCATGCTGAAAGGGACTGGATACAGATCTCTCCTGAGAGACACATCCCGAGCATGCTCAATACAGAGGTCAATGCTAGCAGCAAACCACTGAACTGAGAACAGGACCCCCTTGGGGGAAATTAGCGGAAGGACTGAAAGAGCTGAAGGAGCTTGCAACCCCATAAAAACAACAATGCCAACCAACCAGAGCTTCCAGGGATTAAACTACTACCGAAAGACTGTACATGGACTGACCCAGGGCTCCAGCTGCATATGCAGCAGAGAATAGCCTTGTTGGGGCACCAGTGGAAGCGGAAGCCCTTGGTCCTGCCAAGGTTGGACCCCCAGTGCAGGGGCATATGGGGAGGCAGTAAGGGGGATGTATAGGGGGAATACCCATATGGGGGAGGGGGAGGGGAGGGAATGAGGGCTTATGAACAGGAAAACAGGAAGGGGAATAACATTTGAAATGTAAGTAAAGAAATATATCTAATAAAAATTTTTAAAGGGTATGCAGTATTAAAAATAAAGTATTACAGAAGCAGAAACCAGTCATGGTTACAAATTGTACAAATTGTTTCCTGAGAGCCATATAATTATGACATCCATCTTGGAAAACATGGGCAGATGGTGGTCTGCTCTGGATTCGATCTCCCATGTAAGGGCTGCTTTGGGTTGTTCCTTCAAACCCAGAAGCAGGAGCTAAAGGGACATGAATTACTCCTTCGGTGACAACTGTAAGATAGGTCGTTAGGGATGAGAGCGCAGCAGGGCTCTGCCATGAAGAGTTGCACTCACTGGGGTTAATGCTGTTAGAGTGTGTTTTGAATAAACTCCATTGTTAATTGAATAAATTAAGGTTTGAATGGGTAATACATTTGTATATTTCAAAATTTTTAAAAATCAGTATGTTGCAAGCCTTTCATCCCAGTTCTGCAGGAAGAACATCAATTTGAGGCCTGACTTTATGAAATGAGTTCAAGACTACCCTTGGTAACTTAGTGATACCCTGTCTCCAGATAAGAAGGAAAAGGAGGGATGGGGGTATAGTTCAGTGATAGAGTATAAAAGAAATAGGTGCAATGTCCTGCGTCACCCACAACAGAACATACATGAAAAAACAAACAGCTAAATTCTCCTCCATGCTATTCTTTCTCTGCATCGGACTCTTCCTCCACATTAACCAAACACATTTACCCTATCTTCTACCCCCTGGCATCTTCCAGATTATCAATGCATAAGCTTTCATCTGTAAAGGAGCCATGTTGTATTTATCTGATGCCTTATTGATAGAGAGTTGAGTCATCTCCAATATTTTGCTATTGCAAATAATTTTCCAATGGAGACTAGCCATACATATCTTGTGTAATGTAAAATTAACTTCTTGAAATAGTTGGTCAAGCATTACATATATTTTTAACTTTGGCAGATGTTGGCAAATTTCTTTTTTTTTTTTTTAGAAAAAAAATGTACATTTACCATGTAAGAGAAAGTCTATTTTTCCAAGGTGGTTACACACAGTTAAAAGGTGGTTACAGCACAATTCCCAGTTAACCTGACTGCTGGATCTACTAACATTAGAGACCAATATTGAGCCCCAGATATAGCACCATTCCCTAGGGTGACCAGTCATACAGATTTTTCACTTGCTTTGTTAGTTATACCAAGGTATTTTCTATTGCATGTGGCTATTGTGAAAGGTCTTGTTTCCCTAATTTCTTTCTCAGCCTGTTTATCATTTGTACAAAGGAGAGCTACTAATTTTTTTAAATTAATTTTATATCCAGCCACTTTGCTGAAGTTTATCAAGTGTAGGAGTTCACTAGTAGAATTTTGGGGGCCACTTAAGTATACTATCATATCATCTGAAAATAGTGATACCTTGACTTCTTCCTTTCCAATTTGTATCCCCTTGATCTCCCTTTGTTGTCTGACTGCTCTAGCTAGAATTTCAAGTACTATACTGAATAGATAAAGGAGTGAGTGGGCAGCCTTGTCTAATCCCTAATTTTAGTGAGATTGCTTCAAGTTTCTCTCCATTTAATTTGATACTGTCTGTTGGTTTGCTGTATATTGCTTTTATTATATTTAGGTATGTGCTATAAATTCCCAATCTCTCTAAGACTTTTAATATAAAGGGGTATTGGATTTTGACAAAGGTTTTTTCCACATCTAATGAGATAATCATGTGACTGTTCTTTGAGTTTGTTTATGTAGTAGATTACATTGTTGAGCTTTTGTATATTGAACCATCCCTGCATCCCTTGGATGAAGCCCACTTGATCATGGTGAATGATGATGTTTTTGATGTGTTCTTGAGCTTGGTATGCAAGAATTTTATTGAGCATTTTTGTACTGATATTCATAAGCAAAATTGGTCTGAAGTTTTCTTTCTTTGTTGGGTCTTTGCATGGTTTAGGTATCAGAGTAACTGTGGCTTCATGGACTGAATTACACAGTGTTCCTGCTGTCCCTGCTGTTTCTGCTGTTTCTGTTGGTCCTGTTGTGTGGAATAGTTTGAGGAGTATTCATCTTAGATCTTCTTTAGAGGGCTGGTAGATTTCTGCACCAAAACCTTCTGACCCTGGACTTCTTTTGGTTGGGAAGTTTTTAAACAGTGTTTCTATTTCTTTAAGGGTTATGGGACTGTTTAGACAGTCTACATGATCTTGATTTAATTTCAGTAAATGGCATCTGTATAGAAAATCATTCATTTCATCTAGATTTTCTAGTTTTGTCAAGTATAGGCTTTTGTAGTAAAATCTGATCATTTTTCAAATTTCCTCATTTTCTATTATTTTGTCTCCCTTTTCATTTCTGATTTTGTTATTTAGGATGCTGTCACTGTACCTCTCAGTCAGTTTGGATAAGTGTTTGTCTATCTTATTTATTTTCTCAAGGAACCAGCTCTTGGTTGATTATTTGTATTGTTGTGTTTGTTTCTAATTTACTGATTTCAGCCCCGAGTTGGAGTCTGTCCTGCCATCTACACCTTTTTGGTGTGTTTACTTCTTTTTGTTCTGGAGCGTTCAGATATACTGTTAAGATGTAAGATCTCTCCAATTTATGAAGGCACTTAGTGCTATGGCTTTTCCTCTTAGCACTGCTTTCGGTGTGTCCCATAAGTTTGGGCATACTTTGTCTTCATTTTCACTAAATTCTAGAAAGTCTTTCATTTCTTTCTTTATCTCTTCCCTGATGAAATGAAAATTAGAGAGTTGTTCAGTTTCCATGTGTATGTGGGCTTTCTGTTGTTTTTGTTGTTATCGAAGACCAGCCTTAGTCCATGGTGATCTGATAGGATGCATGGGATTATTTCAATCATCCTGTTGAAAGCTTGTTCTGTGTCTAATTATATGGTTAATTTTGGAGAAGGTTCCATACTGAGAAAAAGGTAGATTCTTTGATTTGGGGGTGAAATGTTGTCTAGATATCTGTTAAATCTACTTGGCTAATAACTTAAGTTAGTTTCACTGTGTCTCTGTTTAGTTTCTGTTCCAATGACCTGTCCATGGGTGAGATTTGGATATTGAAGTCTCTCATGATTATTGTGTGGGGCTCAATGTGTGCTTTGAGCTTTAGTAAGGTTTGTTTTACAAATGCGGATTCCTTTGTATTTGGGACATAGATGTTCAGAAATAAGATGTCATGTTAGTAGGGTTTTCATTTGATGAGTATGAAGTGTCTTTCCCCATCTTTTTTGATTACTTTTGGTTGAAAGTCTATTTTATTGGATATTACAATGTCTATTCGTGTTTGTTTCTTTGGACTGTTTGCTTAGCAAACCATTTTTCAGCGCTCTAAGGAAGTATATGTGTTTGTTTCTGAGGTGAGTTTCTTTTGTGCAGCAGAATGATGGATCCTGCTTAACAGATCCAGTCTGTTAGTCTGTGTCTTTTTACTGGGGAATTGAGTCCATTGATGTTGAGAGATATCAAAGGTCAGTGATTGTTTATCCCTGTTATTTTTGATATTGGATGTGGTATTGTGTGTGTGTGTGTGTGTGTGTGTGTGTGTGTGTTACTCTTCTTTGGGGTTTGTTTTGAGATGATTAATTCCTTGTGTTTTCTTGTGTGTAGTTGCCTTCCTTATGTCAGAGTTCTCCCTCTAGTATCCTCTTTTGAGCTGGACTAGTGGAAAGATGTTGTTTAAATTTGGTTTTGTCATGGAATATCTTTGTTTCTTCCTCCATGGTGATTGAGAGTTTTGCTGGGTATACTAGTCTGAGCTGGTATCTGTGGTCTCTTAGGGTCTGAATTACATCAATCTAGCATCTTCTGGTTTTTAGAATCTCTGTTGAGAAGTCTGGTGCAATTCTGATAGGTCTGCCTTTGTATGTTACTTGGTCTTTTTCCCTCACAGCTTTCAACATTCTTCTTTGTTCTGTACATTTAGTATTTTGATTGTTATGTGTCAGGGGGATTATCTTTTCTGTTCCAATCTATTGGGTGTTCTGTAGGCTTCTTGTATGTTTATGGCCATCTCTTTCTTTAGGTTAGGGATGTTTTCTTCTATGGTTTTGTTGGAGATGTTTTCTGGCCCTTTGAACTGAGACTTTTCTTCCTCTTCTATTCTAATTTTCTTAGGTTTGGTCTTTTTGTTGTGTCCCAAACTTTCTGGATGTTTGGGTTAGGAACTTTTTACACTTTGCACTTTGCATTTCTTTGACCGATGTATCAATATCTTCTATTGTACCTTCTATGCCTGAGATTTTGTCTTCTATCTCTTGTACTCTATTGGTGATGCATGCATCTGCAGATCCTCATCTCTTTCCTGGGTTTTCTATCTCCAGGCTTACCTCTATTTGTGATTTCTTCATTAAATCTATTTTCATATTAAGTCTTAGACTGTTTTGTTCAATTTCTTTCCCTCTTTGATTGTATTTTTTCTGTATTTCTTAATGGATTTATTTGTTTCTTCTTTAAGGGCTTCTACCTCTTTTCCTGTGTTTTCTTGTATTTCTGGAGAGGAGTTATTTATATCCAACATAAAGGTCTCTATCATTTTCATGAAATGAGATTTATAGTCAGAATCTTGCTTTTCAGCTCTGTTAGGGTATCCAAGGCTTTCCGTGGTAGGAAAACTGGGTTGTGATGGTGCCAAATTACATTGGCTTACTGCTGCTTCTGTTGTTGTGCTTGCATTTCACCAGCTGGTTACCTCTAGGGCTAACTGGCCTGCGTGTTAATACCAGAAATAACCAGATACCTTTTAATCTATCTATCTATCTATCTATCTATCTATCTATCTATCTATCTATCCATCCATCATCCATCCATCCATCCATCATCCATCTATCTATCTATCTATCTATCTATCTATCTATCTATCTATCTGAGATAGACTTTTACCATGTTGCCCCAGCAACGCTGCCGTATTTCATTCACTGTCCCAAGTGCCAAAATTACAGGTATGAATTACCACCTTGACTTACATTCTTATTAATACAGGCTCTCCCATATCCCAGGCTGACCTTCAGAATACATTTTTTAACTTCTGATATCCTTGCTTCCTCCTTTCAAGCACAGAGTAATGAGGAATACAACACCACCCTGTTTTACGCAGTGGTCAAACCCAGGACCTTGGACATGTTAGGTTCATGCGTGAATGAACTGAGCTGCATCCCAGCCCCTGGCTTCCACTCTAGGTGATTTAGGATTTTTCTTATAGTATGGTATGAGATCTGACTCCAAACCCCCAGATAATGAATAACTGTCAAAAGACCTGATGTACATCTATTGTTTTTATTTCCACATTCTCCCATCAACTCTGCCACAGTTAAAGACCCCCTTTCTCCATTTTTCACCATGTTTCTTAATTATTTTTAGTATTGAGTATATTAGTGTATAAGAATAAGATCATCGTCATCATCATCATCACCACCACCACCATCATCATCATCATGATGTTTTTTTCCTCACTTTCCAGCATACAGCATCTATACAAAGTTTTATCTCTCTGCAAAATAGGCACCCCACTTATTCTTGGATTGCTGAAGTTTACGACATCTCCTTTGTACTGTCTCCAGCACCTGTGGTCAACAGACACTGCTTAGACCACCCTGAGCATGAAGCTCAGCTGTTGGCTCCTGTCCCTGGCTGTATGATTCTCAGTAGCATCCAAAAGAGAAAAGAAAAGAAGTGCTGTATACATGGCCAGGAAGCACTGGTTGTCAGTTTCTGAGAAGGCCTTGCATACTTCACAGCTTCAGCTCAGGTCCAGAGACCCAGGTTTGAGTCCTGGCTCTACATTCAGCCATGATTTTGAACAAGCCGGACCACCTCTTAGTCTCAGGTTTTCCAGGGAAAAATCGAGGTTGCTGACTACTTTGATTTCTGAAATAGCCTGAGAGTCTTTTGTTTGCATCAACCACATATGAAGACAGAACTCAGATAGATCATATTGAAAAACCAGGACAAAATCAGGAAGGATTAAGAAAAAGAATTCTAACTTCCAGTGTTTCCAAGCTTTGCTGATAAGCTAACATTATACAAGTCACAGGATAATTTGCTAAAATGCAGATTCCTGTGCCTTGTATGGGTTTTCTGTCTATCCGTGGTGAATCTTCATTTTAATGAGCAGCCCCCACCAGGTGCTGGTGGTTCTGAGTCATGGGAAATTTTCAGAACAGTTACTTTAAAGGAGTCTCATAAACACAGTGGAACGAGACAGTTTTATAAGCAGTAGACAAACCAAATGCTTATCTTTAGAATGAATCAAAGCTGGAAGAAAAGCAGAGAAAGACTTTAAATTATGTTTCTCTGTATATTTGAATTTGTAATAAATGAAAGCAGAGATGTTATCAAGTAAGCCACAGAAAAATAGGATTTGATGTGTAAGCACTGAGATTGGTAAGATTTTCAGAAATGGGCTATAGAGGAGCTGTTAGCAACCCCAGGTTTATTGATCAATGTTCTTCAAACAGAGCTCTGTTTGTTTTCTGATGGTATGACTAGATACCTACAGAAACAATCTGGGGAGTCAAGCATTGTTTTGATAGAAATTTCAGAGCTTGCACTTCATTGTGGACATGGGGTGTGGCAGGGCTGCCTACATCCTGGAAGACAGGAAGTAGAGTAGAGTTGAGACAGGAAAGGATGACATACTTCCTGCAGACAAGCCAGGCATTTAGTAGTTTCACCCTTTCCCAATAACCTCAAAACCACTGAGAAGGGCTGAGTCCTGGTGATCTCATCCTGTCTGGAATTCTGCTCATAGACCCGCTCAGCAGTATGCCTCATGAACTTGGTACATCTGATCATCATGTTGGTGATCAGAAATAACCATTGAAGTAGCCTAAATCTAAGTCAGTGGGGATGATAATAAAATAAGTCCCACTGAGCCAGATGGAGCAGAATCCCCCTGGGAAGGGCCTCGGAATAAGCTCTGCCAGCGATGCATGCTGATTAGATTTTGAGAACATCTGCTCTAGAAGAGAGGGCAGTTGCTGAATGGGACTGAGGCTTCTAGATTTACAAAGACTGTGTCATTCATCAAGTGTTGGCAAGGGGGCAAAGCTCCCATATCAGACTTAAGTGAAACATGGTCCCTTGGACTCCAGAGAGAAAGGAGTTGAAGATACAGTGGGATAATTGGTGGTTGTACTTTAGTTCATTTTAATGTGCAGTTATTCGGACACTGATGTAAAAGTCTAACTTTTCTCCCCTCCTTCCCTTCTTGTATTTAAATTTTTTATTAGCATATATTATCCCTGCAAAGTCATGAGGTTCATTAAGACATTTCCATCCATGGATTTATGAAGCACCGCAGTCACGTACCGCATTTCCTGAGCTTAACTTTTCAGCTCTCAGAACCCACTTTCCAGTTTCCTATCTGATTTCTTTCCCAGCCAACACCATAGACAAATAGACTCCTTGTCTCCCTTCACAGGCAGCAAAGTGAAGAATTACTTTAAAGGGAAGATTATTGTTTCTTTTGAATTTTTTGTTGTGATAGAATACAATTACCATAAAAATTATCATCTCAGTTGTTTTCAGTAAATAGGGTCAGTGATGTCAAGTGTATTCAAGATGTGGTACCAGTATCACGACCACCTGTCCTGGTTTCATTCTGTTGTTCTGATTCAACACTGATTGAAAGAAACTTTAGAGGACTAAAGGGTCTATTTGGCTCACACTAACAAGTGATACTCCATCGCCAAGGAAATTCCAGGCAAGAATTTAAAGCAGAAGTAATAAATAAATGCTGCTTATTGACTCATTGGCTGGCTTATGCTCAGCTAACTGTCTTATACAGTCTAGGACCAGCTGCCCAAGGAATGGTGCTGTCCACAGTAGTCTAAGCCCTGCTACAGAAACTAGCAATCAAGACAGCCTTCTTAGCCAAGCTCTCTGGCTAGTTTGATCTAGACAATCCCTTGACTGAAACTCCCTTCTCAGGTGACTTTGTGTTGTCTGAAGTTGCCAGCTAAAACTCTTTTAGGAAACCATCTATTCCCCAAATTTTTCATCTTCTGAACATCAAACTTGGCATCCTTCAAACATGAAACCTATTCTTCTTCCTATGACCCTGGTAACTAGCATTCTAGTTCTTATCTTTATGATTTTGACCACTGCAAGGTCCCTGTTTAAATAAAATTGAAAAGTGTGTGTGTGTGTGTGTGTGTGTGTGTGTGTGTTTTGTGGGTTCTTTATGTCTTTCACATATTAATATATTGACCTCTTACCACACATGTGATTTGAACATGCGTTCTATTTGGTGAGCTGCATTTTCCATTTCAGTTACATTGACAATATCACTGATGCACAATGTTTAAGCATTAAGTCCATGTTTTTACTTGAGCTCATCTTTTTACAAAGCTCAGGTTGATTGTCTGTGTGATGATAGGGTGTGTGTCCATGTTCATGGATGTGTAATGCACATGTGTATATGATTCCATGTAGAAGCCAGACGACATCCTCTGGCATCATCCCTTTTCACCAAGGTTTTGAGATCCGGTCTCTCACTTGGACTTGGGTCTCAGCTGGCTCAGGTACGTTGGTTGGGCTGTGAGCCCCAGAGATTCTCCTGTTTCTTCCTTCCCTGCACTGGATTTCAAAAAGGTACACCACCACGTTTTACCTGAGTGCTGGTTGAACTCAGGTCCTTTGCTTGTTCAGAACATACTGAGACATCGCTCTAACCATCATTCTTTATGATAAAAAGCAGAACTATGATTCCACATCCTTGCAAGGGCAGAAATATCTTCACAGCAAAGCAAACACTATATTTTTAGTCTTTGGCACAGGTTTTCAAAGACCATGACATTCAGGGAGGTACATGTTTAGGAGGGACTGGCTTAGTGACTCTGATATCCATGGTCCTTGGGCTTTTAGATGTTCATCTCTTAAATACCAAGAGATGGAGTTATCTCTATTTTCAGGGAGACAGGATGAGGAAGAAGAGTAGGAGACATTCGGGAGGAGAGTACATGGTGTTGGGAATGTAGGAGAATGTTACTTTAGGTCTGGATACATTAAACTGGAAGGACCTTGGACCATTATCTCATCTCATATGCATCCTACTAAGACATTGTAGTTCATGAGCTGCAGTCCTGAGTGAATGGAGCACACGCCCTTACTCTGTCCTCAATACTCTCTGAGCTAGGTTCCGTTTTATTCGCTTTCAGAGATGAAGAACATGACGATCAGCAAGATGAACAGATGGCACAACAAGCTATTTAGCAACAGCACTGTATGGTAGAATTACCAAGCACAGGGCTCAGGCTTGCCTCCCACTTGGCAATGCTGGCTAGAGAATTAGGTGGATAGGAATAGTGTTCAAGGTAGGATTAGAAAGTAGAGTTGTATGGTCCTGTATAATATGTGCGTCTTGTGTAACATACTGTGAGATGACCTTAGAGTTGATACAACACAGCACCCTTATTTCTTCTCTCAAAAGAAGCTGGCCCAGCAATGCAGGGAGAGCGGAGAGAAAGGTAGATGTGGGCTGCGTCAGGAGGGTTGCTATGCTGAGCAAGTTCTTTCAAGGATACCATCTGAGTGGGGCTTATTTGCTATATTTTATCAGTCAGACAGAATCAAGCACGCATGGTTCATTTTCAGCTGCTGAGTTCGAAAGCGGGCGTAGACATCAGCGCTCAGCGAGCTGTTCTAAATGGGATCACGTCATCTCGGGAGAAAAGCAGATCGACAATGACCTGGTTTCTGAGATCCACCCCCACGCTGCAAATACAGCTTAAAAATAATTGCTACCACATCATACAGTTAGGGCTTTTTTTTCCCTCCTTAATAAAAACTCAAGAAAGCAGAGACATCTTTCTTCTTTTTGTCCTTGGAATAACTTCCTGCTAAACTCCATCAAAAACAATATTAAAAGATTTTCAAGGCCCTCCATTAAAAAGTGTTAAAAATAGGAAAACTGGAGGTTGGGGAGACATTGAATGAAGTGAATTCCCGGTTCTGTAAACTCAGAGATGGAGACCCAGGGAAGAGAAGAGGAAGAAAGGAGATGAAATGGAAATACACCTACGAGATGGGTCAATCAGATCAGAGCTTGCCCTGTAAGCACTAGGACCTAAGCTCATCTCCAGAAGTCATGTATAAATCTAGCATAACCATATGTACTGGGGAGATGGAGAATCCCTGGGGTTCACAGTCCAGACAGCTTAGCTAACCTACTCAAGTCTGATGAGCCCTAGACCAAAGGAGGTGGTTGAAGTTTCTGAGGCTGTTCTCTGGCTCTATGTACATACACGCACAAGTGCACATGTATACACACACACACACACACACACACACACACACACAAGTCACAAGTGTGAAATGGATGCATCTAGAAGCTTGCTGATAACCTTCATGCAAGAAAGTCTGCTGAACTTGTCATTTTGTCTCATCTCTCAGGTTCTATATCACTAACAGCCTTGGTTTTGGTTTTTAACATCTAAGTCAAACTTTTGCCTGTGGACAACATGTGTCTCAAAACTAATAATGGTTGGCTTTATGCTTGGTCTTATGACTTGAAAATTCATAGTTCAATTTGTGGTTCTCCTTCAGCAATTATGAGTGTGCAGTGTGGGTATCTGTTTCCTGGCTTTCTCTGAAGCCTTTAATGCTGTTTCACATCCGAATGTGCTTAACACAAATTGCTTTATCCACCCATTTGAAGCTCATTTTATTACATTTTGAATTGTTTTGGGAACTAAGTGAAGTATTTCTTACCGATGGGTAACATTTATTGAGCATTGACCTTGTGCAGGTCCTGTTTGGGGTGGGGAGGGCTTGGTCAGCATAATTTTATTTACACCTCGTGTCAGTGCTGTGTGACCATGACATTGCCGTCTTCTATTCTGAAATAGAAGACACAAGCAGAGAGTGATGGAGCACAGTATCTAGGATAAGTCCTGCTCCAGAGCCAATGCTTTGAGTCACAACTTAAATACAGTAACAACGGTAGCCGTCTCTGTGACAGCGCACAGCCTGGCTGGCTCTAATTGCCCATTGTTATATAAAGCTGGTACAAAGTTTGTAGAGGTTTTCATTTCAACATGTCTCTTCCTTCTTTGAAATTCACATTGCTATTTTCAAAAAATTAGCTCTCCTTCCATTGGGATGGGAAAGACAAAGGGAGCCCCCAGATGAAATGGTATAATGGTATTCCGTAATGGAGAACTACGCAGATGGTTTCTCTTGGGAAACACACAGAATAAAGAACTCCCTGGAAGATTCTATATTCTTATTTTTAAGCATGTGTGTGCATGTGTGCAGACTTGCATGCATCTGTATGCACATGAGTGTCGAGGCTGGAGGTCAACCTCAGGCATTCTTCCTAGGAGCCCCGCCCACCATGTTTTCTGAGACAGGGTCTCTCACTGGCTTAGAACTCACAAAGTCAGGTATACTGTCTGTCTGCCTATCTCTAACTCTTCAGTGCTGGGATTATAATGGCTCTGGGTTCTGAGGATGAACTCAGGTCCTCTTGCTTACAAGTTATACATTTTACTGACTGGGCCACTGTCCCAGCCCAGATTCCATATTCTTTGCATATGACTCCTGCCACTATTTGCTGAGCCCACATGGGAACTTCAAATCTATAGATGTTTCTTTTGCCTTTGATTCTGCTGGATAGGCAACCTCTCCATTTTAAAGAAGGGATTGAGGCTTGGAACTAAGCAGCCGCAAGCCCAAAGATCTGCAAGAGTCAGAACCAGCGTTCAGAGTCTAACCCCTGGTCCCTCCTTTTTGGCCTGAGATGGGGATGATGCTGAGACAGATCAGACCTGCTTGTTACAAGATGCAGGATTAGGGAGCAGAGCATCCAAGTTCTTGACTGTCTGTGTCTTAGTAACGGGCGCCTTTCTCTCAATGGCCAAATTACAAACAGGCCTCTACTTGTCAGGTACTTGAAATGGTCACAGCACAAGGTGTCAACCTTGTGTGGTCTTTTTCCATCAGCCTTTGGAGGAAGGAGCCTTTCATTAGTAGGTCTAACTTAGGCCATAAAATCATCTAGCACACATAGTGAGACCAAGGTAGACCTTGGTCCAACTGCAAACTCAGAAATGCCCCACCATATTCCTTCTGTAGAGAATTCCAGGTGGGTGCTGGGCACTGTGGCACATACCTGTGAGCTAAACACTGGTTTATCACTTGAGAGGCAAACACAGGAGGATCATGACTTTGTAGTCATTCTTGGCTACACACTGAGACCCTATCGCAAAATAAGAGCTTTTTACAGAATGCTGGCTTTCCAAGTAGAAGTGTATTCTCTTGGCTCTAGGGATCAGCAGTCCAAAGTCAAGGTGCCAGTGGAGACATACATGTTCCTTCCAAGATCTCAAGTGGAGAATAGAATACTTCTGAGCTCTTCCAGCTTCTGATTCTGGGTTCCCTTGGCCCATAACTGCCTTTCTCTTATGTATCATTGTGTCCACATGGCCTTCTCCCACTAGGTATCTTTCCTTCTTATAAAGATGAGGCCATTTCACTTAAGGGGAATTATATACTCTATATATTTTTAGGTCAAGATCCTCAGCTAATAAGATCTTCAAAGACCCAGTTTATCTCCTGTTGATACTGTTCATCCAGCAAAAGTCACCAAAACCCACAGTGGATTCTTTTAGCACGTTTCCTGGTGGTTTCCAATGTCCGCACATGCAGGGAAGTATGTCCTTGGACATCTTGGGACATATGCCATATCCATTAGCGATGATTCCCAGGCTCCATCTGCAGATCCACTGGACAGAATAGGTTATATTCCACAGGGAAGCACAATGCATGTAAGTCTAGTGTTAAAGCTTGGGAGATAACCCCACCCTTGTGTAGCAATTGTGTCAGCTGGTTTTCTGTGCCTCTTTCTTGTAGTTGCTGGGGTGGTTCTCAAGTCTTGCCAGAACGCAATACACACATTTTCCCTGTCACTCCTCATGGATTCTGCACAGCCACCTGCTGAGTTTGCGGATCAGCGTGTCTGCCATACAGACAGGGAATGGCTGGTTATGTTATCTGCTCAGTACTGAGGCAGTGGACTTCAGAACTGAGGTAAACTCGTTCTAGGGGCTTTTCTTTGGACCATCGTGCTCTCCTTATCTCATTATCAAACAATTCTCAGAACCAAAATGAAAAGATAGCCAGGGAGGGGTAAATATCCCATTGACCATGCGTCAACATCAAACCACCGCTGGCTGATAGTCATTGATTTGATGTAGTTCATTTCTCTTAGACCTTTGCTGTATACGTTTGCAGCTCTTTATGTGTGCACCTATAAATAAACATTTTACTTCTCAGATGCTTTCTAACTATAAGCACGAGGTCAAGGCTTTAAATTACTGTCTGATAAGCTTTCGGATATAGGTGGTTTTACCTTCATCCTCTTGCACAGTTGGAAAAACCTCCATGTTCGTGCATTGTAGTTTACGCAAGCATTTCCTGCTGCTGGAGATTTTCCAGTTAGCCAAGGACTATTAGTTAGAGGTCTGTCTTAAACATCTTAATAAATCCTATGGCCCTCTGCAAGTCATCCTTTTGGGATGAAGGGCGAATAGAATTCCTCAGTCAAATATATTCATACGTTCTTGAAACTTTAATCTTCTGTGGTCAACTGACTGATTTTTTTTAATTCTCCTCCTTTCTGAGTGGCTTCTTGGTAGATGGTGGACTCAGGAATGAGATAGACTCAGTTTTACACTCTGCCTCTAGTTAACATATTTGTTATGTGCCTTTTGGCAAATTGAATAACAACTCTGAGCCCATTCCCCATATCTGTGAGTTTTTTGACTTGTGCTCCCATGGAAAATTAGATACTTTGATTTATGAGAGCTATTGGCACCAAATCCTGTACATTCTAGAATGTGACTAATTTATGTTCTTTCTTTCGTTTACATTTTCTGGATGTACAGATTCCTAGTCCTGGGATCTAACAAAGTCTTCATATCCCATCACTTTTACAATGTGACAGGGTACCCAGGACTTAGTTTGCCACACTTAAATGTTCTCTCTGCTAAAACTTAGCTGGGAGGTCTTGGCAAGTTAACTCACCTCTCCCACTCGTAAAGTGCTGATTGGGGCTGGAAAGGTGGCTTAGCCATGAAGAGCATGGCTTGCACTTGCAGAGGACCTAGTTCCAGCATCGACATCATGGCTCCCAACCACCTGTAACTCCAGTTCCACAGCATCTGATGCCCTTTCTTAGCCTCTGCAGCCACTTGTCACTCACATGGTGCACAGACACATAGTCAGGAACTCAAATAAAAACAAATACATCTGTTTAGGACAGGTTAGGGAGAAGGCCCAGCAATTAAAAGCAGTTGCTACTCTTGGAAAGGACCTGGGTTCAGTTGTTGGCACCCACATGATGGCTCACAACCATCCGTACCTCCAGTTCCAGGAGAGTAATGCCCTGTTCTGACCTCCACTGACACCAAGCATGTACACAGTACACATATATACATGCATCCGAGAACAATCATACACATAAAATAAATACATCTGAAAAGTTTTTTCTCTTAAACAAAAGTGCTCTTTAGCTTACTCCTTTCATAGGAATGTGAGCGGAAATTATTGGGATATTCAGGCAAGAAACGTGACATCCAGCAGGAAGTAACATTCCAGAAAAGTCTTAACAAGGAAAATGTTTCTTAGGTTCAGAACTCTGAGCTCTAATTCCAAGCATTGAAATTGATAACAAGGAACTCCCTATGACTGACCTTCCAAAGGTTCTAGTCCTTCTCCTACACCAGAACGTGAGCTCTGGTGAGGAGAAAGAGTGGTGTTTGAGTAGTGTGTCATCTCCAGAGGAAGCTCTATAACTGTCACCTCAGCCTGCTATAAATACACAAGAGGATCATGAATTCCTTCTGGTCAAATGGGGAAACCAAGGCTTTGAGAGACTCGCAAACCTGCGCAGTTTCCTAAAGCTTGGGACTAATCCCATTCCTCCAACCCAGAATCCTCAAGGTCCTTCATGTGAGAAGCCCACCAGTGGCTCAATGCAGGCACTTGCCATGGTCTGCAGTGGATGGATCTGGAAACATGCATTTATTCTGTACAACTTATCAGATGGAGAATTCTAGACTTCAGTTCCGTTCTTTGAAAAATCCAAACACTATCCTGTGGTATCACCACTCTTTGGATGCAATCAATTTGTGTGCATGAAGGCAGAGAGATCTATCTTGTCAGTCTTTTCCTGTGTCTGAGGCTGGGACCAGGAGTGCAGCCATCTTGTGACCTTGTTCCCACTATTTCCTCCTCTCCTTCCTTTCCCATTCCTTCTTCTCTGTCATCTCTCAGAGACTTACTTCCTATCTCCAGTCCACTTTATCCCTTTGTGTGTTTGCATTTTTCTTTCTACCTCCTTTTCTGATTTTCTCTGTCTTTGTCTGTCTGTTTTCCTATTTCTCTTAGCATCTGTTCCTTCACTTCCTCCTCTCTCAAATCCTTCCCACTTCTCTCCTTTTTTTTTTTTTTTTTTTTTTTTTTTTGTGGCCTTACAAATGTGCTCGATCTTCACAGTGAAAGTAAGCATTAGCCATGAGTCTTTTTGTTTCCAATTCACAGGGCATGTTCTTGGTAGAAATAATATGAATTAAACTGACAACAGCTAAAAGCACACAGGATGAAATTCGTTATTGATTAAAAGTCCATAGTTGACTGGAATCCTCTTGGCTGATTTTGTATTTCTGCACAATTTCGACTCTGGAGCACTGGACTTGGTGGAAATAATAACTACAGGAAAAATCCCAAGTGGCAGGAGTCATAAATTAGTTGGATTTGTTGTGCTCCAAATGTTGATCAATGAATCATATCTTCATGAAATTTACAGAGAATTTACTCCAGTGGAATCAGTTTCCGAAATACAAAAGGGAGTTGGGCAATTTAACTATGAAGATATTGATCTAGGAGTTAAATCAGCTTAATGGAATTTACTATAAAATTAATCAATGCCAGTGCAATTCTGATTTTAATGTTTGCATTCACAAACTTGGAGTAAAAACTGTGAGCCTGGGGCTAGAGAGATAACATGGTGATGGATGCTTGATGCTCTTCTAGAGGACAGGAGATCCGTTCCTAATACCCATGCTAAGTGGCTGCCTATGGCTCCAATTTTGGATCCAAAGCTCGATTCTGTCTTCAACAGGCACCCACATACACATGTGTGCACACAAGCACACCCTCCACTAAAGTAAATAGACGCTTTTGCTGTAAGTGTGAGCATAGAGTCTACAAGATGGCTTAGTGAGTAATGACACCTGCCTGGGTTTCATCCCCAGAACCCATGTTGAAAGGAGAGAACCCACTCATAGAAAGTTTACAATTATCTTCACATGGGTCCCATTACACGCGTGCATGTGCATGCACACACACACACACATGAACAGGTGCACATACACACAATTAATCAATTAATTAATCAGTTGATTAATTACTAGGTAGATAGATAAATAAATGTAAGAAAAATGTTTGGAAAATATTAGACTAAACTACTTTCTTGAAGTCAGCTATAGACCCCTGGTTGAGGTTGGATATAGGTCGACTGCTTCATTCCCAGTAAACATGCCCCAAAGTCTCCAGGCCTCACCTTCTCGGCCAACAGGCCTATATGTGATGCTTGCTCTCCTCCACACACCCTTCTCCTCTTTCCTTATACAATATTCACCTTTTGAATGCCCCAAGTGTCATCGGGATCTACAATTGCAAAACACCTTCATTTCCATTTTACCCATCCAACATCTGGCCCTGCAGGGGAAGGAGCCCTTGCCCATCTTATGTAAGGGAAAGCTCAAAGTCAGAGAGGTTCACTGATGAGGTCTCATCTCCAGAGCTGGTAAAGATGATGTGATGGTGTGTGCTATCCCACAGTTGTGTGTGCGTGTGTGTCTGCGCGGTGAGCACCACCACATACATCAGGCGATCTGACCCAGGAACATCTAGAGAGTTCCTATTTCTGCCCACCATCTTGTTGTAGGAACACTGGAATTGCAGGCATGAGCACTATGTCCAGATTTCACATCATTCCTGAGAGTTTGAACTTGGGCCCTCAAGTTTGCATAGCAAGTGTTTTGCCCACTGAGCTCTCCTCAGCCTGGACTCTTCTTTCTCCTAGCAAAGCTTTGATATTACTTAAAATAGTGCATTCAGTTATCATCAAAGAGACATTTCTGTTTTCATAACACTTGAGACTAGTCCTCCAAACACACACACACACACACACACACACACACACACACACACACACACACACACACACACACATTTTATTAATTCATCAGAACAAGCCACTGTCTTGTTAAAGGCTTTTTGAATGTTAATGAATGAATAATTAACTTTAACTATATAATTAGCCTTTAAATGTGCTGAGACCCCCCCCAGAGAGCATCTGAAAACATGCATAAGATGATGAGCTAAAACCGGAAGCTTTTGATTAGGAAATATCAGGCTGCCTGGCAACAGAAGTCCCATTCCTGGAAAGGACTCATGCCTCATCAATGATGGGGTACAGTCTTTAGTGGAACAGAGGGAATCGGATTATCTAACAAATGCTTTGGGGCCAGTAGCAGCCTTTCAAGGGCACTGTATAGATGTAAGCAAGCTGGAGCCCCAGAAGTGATGAGGTCAGATCTACATGCCTGTGAAGGCTTTCAAGGCTGTCAAAGTCCCAGCAGGAAATTAACAGGTTCAAGTCACTCAAGACTCTAATGAGACCCTCCTTCCTTGGGCTGCCTTGCATATTTGCCGTTCTGATTTCCCCCTCTTCTTCTGGATTACCGTCATTTCTAATCGGTTTCTCAAGGAGAGAGCATCTACCCAGATTCTATGCTGCTGCTGCTGCTGCTGCTGCTGGTGGTGGTGATGGTGGTGATGGTGGTGGAGTGTGTGTGTGTGTGTGTGTGTGTGTGTGTGTGTGTGTGTTGTGTGGGGTTCTAGCCTCCTCACTGAGAAGCAAGAGTGTCAATTCATCTGCCACAAAAGGGACAGAGCTTCCAAAACAGGTGATATTGGCCTCAGAGTGCCAGAAAGGATTCTGTCCCCACCAAAGGCAGACTCTGGCCTCTGAGCCTCCTTCTGCCTAGTGGAAGAAGCATTTAGTTGGGAAGGTGAAAGGCTGATTTCATCTTGTAGATGGAAAGCATCAGTAACCAGGCTCCCTCACCTGTGAGTCCTGTCCTTTCACATGGATGCTTGGATCTGAAGGATGAAGCCACCCCCACTCCCACCCCCACCCCGGCCCTTGCTCTGTGCTGCTCAGAGCTCAGCATGGCCAGTCTCCCTTCAGTACCATCAATCTTGTCTCCAACAGTCAGAGTTCAGAGCCCTCAAATACTTCTGGCCAAATCAGACTCCTTTTGGTGATCAACCTTGGTTTCCAGCGAAAGCCTGTGCCCCTCAGCAACCACCTACCAAACAGATAAAAGTGTATATTAACTCCAGGAAGAGTGTCCAATGCAGTTAACCTCAGACCTTCATGCTAGGTGTCTGCTGAGGAAGACAGAAGTAACATCACTCGCCAGACATCTTTAAACCCTTACCCTCTGCCCTGTTCTTGCTTTTCCTTTTGTATCTGGCTCTGTTTACAGTGTTAGCTCTTCATCTAAATCTCCTGAATAGGACAACAGAAGCACACCTTTCTAGTCTTTAAGTCCTAGACCTCTGTGGCCTCTTTCTCAGTTCCGCTTTGCACACTGAGAATCAGGAGAATGGCTTCCAATCAAGTTCATGCTCACTGCCTCAGCTTCCCCAGGCAGACAATCAGCAGCACACACAGAGAGTGAGTGGGCTCGTCCTAGCACACCTAGATCCTGGCTGCTGCAGCCCTTCGAAAAATATCTGTTTAAACACAGGCAGAGAAATAATGTGGGGAAAATAGAAGGCAGTGCAGGCAAAGTATTTAGAACTGGACTTCTTACAGAGGGTGCATAAAAGTTTTGGGGCCTTTGGCCATAAACTGAACTCAACTGAACGCGTTTATGCATTTTAAGCATTTGCTGTAAGACAGTCATTGCACGCGCCTCGCTTATGTAACATTACTTAGTTCCCAACAGCCCTCTGAGGGCAGATTCTGTCAGCTCCTCATTGCAGAGAGAAAAAGACCAACCCGACCCATAAGAAAACAAAACCTGAGCCTCGGAAACACAGCTGCAGAGTCCAAAGCCTCTAGCTTACAAAGATCTCTTCCCAGCACATAAGCAATTTAATTTCTTTCCTTTTGACCAACACCACTGTTTTCAATGGGAAACAGGTAAAGAGTAAAACTTTTTGGTATGTTAGCAAGGAAAAGAACTCAGAGTCTGGTGACCGCAGCCTTCCCCTTGCTTATGACAGGATACCTGGTGAATGTTATCTGTCACTGCACCTCTCAGTCACATTCAGCCATTTTTACAAGTACTCTATCGGTGCCGTTCAATGAAATTATAAATTCACTTCCTTGGCTGTCTGCATTAACTATGGTTCAAAGGCCACCACCCACAGAAGACTGCAGAAGCAGCATTCGCAGTGCTGCGGCAAGCTATAGATAGTGCCGTTGTAGAGAGTTCTAGGGTGCAGGATCTGGAATACCACCATTGCACCCAAGACTACCTTAGGTTTCCAGAAGCCTGTATGCCTGCAGACAAAATAGGAAACACAACAGGAGTGACGTTGTGTCTCCTGGGTAACCGTGACGTCTCAAGTCTCAGTGCAATTGCTGCATGCCAAGTGCAGTGTGCAAGCAATGGCCCTGGCTTGTTTTTGTTTGCTGTATTTGAGAATGGGTATGGTATCTGTCTACAGTGTATGTGCATGGTATTTGCACGTGTATGTGCATGTGTTGTGTGTGTACAGGGATGTGCACTAGTCAGAGAAGGACATTCATGTGTCCTGCTTTACTGCTTCCACTGTATTCCCTCGAGACAGCATGTTCCTCTGAGCCTGCACTACACAGGCAGCCAACAGGCCCCAGTGATCCCCCTGTCTCTTCCCTCCACAGTGCTTGGGTTATATGTACATGCATGGACATACCTGTTTTGTTTTGTTTTGTTTTGTTTTGTTTTTTGGTTCTTTTTTTCGGAGCTGGGGACCGAACCCAGGGCCTTGCGCTTCCTAGGTAAGCGCTCTACCACTGAGCTAAATCCCCAGCCCCTTGTTTTGTTTTTTAATGTGGTATGGGGATTTGAACTTTGGTCCTTATGTTTGTATGGAAAGTGTCTTCCCCACTGAGCCATGGATATTTTTTTTGAACAGGCGTGTATCTGTGTCCATTTGTACCTAGACCCCTGTGCTCTGGAATCACTGGTGTGTGTGTGAGAGAGAAATCTACTTCGCGCAGCCTCAGTTTCATACATTAAGGCTACTTGTGATCTGATGTGGCCCCAGGAACACAGAGGGTTGGTCCAGGAAGAACAGGTTCCATCTGTGAACCGCTACAGCTGCAGCTCTGAGGATATGCTCACCTGGCCACTGCCACCAGTGCGGGAGTGCTTTTGCATGTCTCCGCCATGGAATGCCTTGCCTTTTCCCTTTTTGTTCTTCTGGCTGTTGTTCAGCCAAACATTCGTCATGAAATATGGTACCAACTTGCAGAACTCTGGGCAATACCAATGTCCGATACCCTCACAATACAAACTGAAGCTGCTGCTGGACAACTACGTGATGGTCAGGCTCACCTTTCACTTTGCAGCCCAACAGTGTGCTAGAGGGGGCTGGGGTGCAGTAAGAATTCAGATGCCAGGATAGCACTAGATGGGCTGAAGGCCAGACTAGTCTGCATACATGGAAGTCTGTACATCTGTGTGCTTATGTTTATTTCTGGAGGAACTGAGAGAGTTTGCTTTATAAAACCAAGGTTCACAGCATCTCCATGGCAACTGCGGTATGTGAAGTATTGACATTGTACGTACCTCGCCTTCATCAAAGAGAAGAAGTGCCACAGCAACAGTACCCCATGTCAGATTCCCCTTTGACAGCCACAGGAGGTGACTCTTGGCTTACAGAATCCTAGAATGTCTCAGAATCTCAGTAGAACTTCATAGCCCCCTCACTTCACAGCCGAGGAGCCTGCTGTTCAAAAAGGAAGAAGTGGCTTTCCTGAGGCCATGTCTTCATCCAAGCCAACCTAGGAGTCAAATATGTCCTATCTACTACTCCAGGGCTCTGACACTGTACTAGGAATGGCTTTAAACCTTTTATTTCTTCCTTTATTTTCATTCACTCTTTCATTATACTCAGTTTAATTGTATCCCCCATTATCATCTCTTATCTCCTTCCCTCTCCTACTGAAGCCCTCTTCTTTCCAGAAAATCCCCCTCCTGTGTTTATGCCCTTTTCTGTGACCCATTGCATTTGATTGGGGCTGCTTGCATGAGCATGAGGTGGGGTAATTTACTTGACCAAGGACAACTTGCCATCGACTATAACTGCTGAGGAATATAAATCTCACCCCTACCAATCCTTCCATGATGAATGTGGACAGGCCAATCTTACGGGAGGGTTTTATGAGAAGCCACCACTGCTGGGTTCATGAGATCTTTTCTAGCTTTTCACCACTATCCCTACTGTTCCAGTGTAGATGGCCTTCCAGAAAGGCTATGCCCACTGTTCTAGGCAGCTCTGGTTTGCCATTACCACTGGCTACACCCAGCTTCCTGCTGCTGCTACTTGGGTGCTCTGATCATTTTTGAGCTTGGTTGGAGATGACTATCTAATGTTTGGCATAAAAGTTTCGATGTTAGCTAAGCCCTGTAGTTTAACCTCACCTGTAATGGTTACAAAAACAAAATAAAACAGGGGTGGGGCATGGAAAGGATGAACACACCCATGAAGCTTGCAAGGTGCTCCACAGGGAAGAGTTGTTCTCCCACGGGAAGTCCTCCAGCAGCTGCTTCTGGCAGAACACAGGCTCCACCTCGTCTCCTGCCACTTTGATTTTCTTTGCACCAGTGTTTTATATCTCCTTGTTAGAGAAAGGCAATGAAGTGAAGATGGTGTCAGGAGGCCGAGTGATCTCTGGTCCAGTTTTCATGCCTGTTATAGAGTGGACACGTTTATCCCTGTCCTTCAGGGGTAACAGTTTTGGCCTTTAGATAACCTCAGAGTTTTGAAATTATGTTTATACTCACTAGTACGGCTCTAGGCAATGACTGGGTTCAGCCACATCATTCACAAGGTGCCATGATACTTGCCATCGGGAAACGGTGGCTGTGGGGTGTCACACAGGACTGCTGAAGTGATTAATCCCAAAGATGTGACCATAGGTCAAAAAAAATCTCAGAGCACCTCAAAGCATAGATGCAATATTGAAGTAAAAGTCAACTTATCAGAAAAGGAGAAATCACTTTTTTTATTGATATGAAGATTTGATTGGTATGGGCGAAATGAGAAAAGAAAGCAATCGGTGAAGTGATTGGGTACGATCCATTTGTGGGATGAAATAAAGGCGGGTACTGTACAGCGGATGAGCAACCACACCTTATGAAGATGTTTCACGAGCTCGCTTGTGCGCTAGTGTCTGATTCTGAGGGAACTCTGTGGTTTCTTGAGGAGACCCTAATGAAGCAGCCTGATCTTACTCACAGAAACAACAGAAATTTGCTGCCCTAGGATTAAGGAGGTTCAGAGTCTGCCATCAGTGCTTTGCTAACTCTGAGAGTGGGAAAGAAAGGTTTCCCTTGGGGGTCTCATTGTTCACAAGCTCTTAGCTACTAATTCAACTGTTCACATAACACATATCTCCCATATAGGTGAGTGGTGTCTTCTCTCTCTCTCTCTCTCTCTCTCTCTCTCTCTCTCTCTCTCTCTCTCTCTCTGTGTGTGTGTGTGTATGTGTGTGTGCATACAAGCCTCAGAAGACTATCCATCAATATGCTCATAGAGGTCACATCATAGTTACAGATTGTGGGCTATAGAATTTATGACACTTATTTAATCACATAATTTGAATTCCAATCATGTTTTAATACCTTTCTATATTATTTGAGTTTTAAAATGTTACTATGTAATGATTTTGTAACATGAACAGCAAATGCATTTATGTAAGTCTTTAAAACAAAAAAGACATTATCCCTGATTCATTCCTCTTTACTGCTTGCATGCAACTGCCTCCTTCTACTGTCCTTTAGTGGCTCGTGGTGTTCTGAGGCAAGCCTTTTAAACAGGCCAGCACATCCCCACTGCTGGGAGGTGTTAAGGACAAACACTTAGCAAACAAAAAACCTGCCTGTTTACTCACTTGGGTATATGGAGTCTTCGTGTCTTAATTTAGCTGCCTCTTGTAAGTTGGAAAGGAAAGGTTCTGGCTTTTATCTCCTCATTAAAAATAGATCCTTTTATGACAAGGGGCTAGAGCAACCATGAGTCACCATCTCCACTCTGTGGGGTGCTGGAACTGGCTGGGAGAGCAGGGCCCTGAAATGGCACCTGGCCACCCCATGACTCCCTGGTGTCTTGTCATTTCAGGAAGTTGGACGCTTTCATCTATGACGCAGCCGTCTTGAACTACAAGGCCGGGAGGGATGAAGGCTGTAAACTGGTGACCATTGGGAGCGGGTACATCTTTGCTACCACAGGCTATGGAATTGCGCTGCAGAAGGGCTCACCCTGGAAGAGGCAGATTGACCTCGCTCTGCTCCAGTTTGTTGGTGATGGTAAGTAAGACCTTGTAGTTGACAAGGTAAGGCTCAGGATGAAGGATGCCGATAGATTCCTTAAAATATCCAGGCTGTTCCTCTTGTACTTTAGAATGCAGAATTGTGTGACCCCAAAGGTAGGCTACACTCAGAACCCTTGCCGGTAGCCTTACATAACTGAGCTCTTGTGTGAGTCAGCTTTTCATCGCTATGACAAAGAAACCCAGGATGAGCAACTTAAAGGAGAAAAAGGTTGTTTTGTCTTGTGGTTTCCCTCTGTAATTCCGTTGCTTTCAGGCCTGTGGTGGAGCAGTGCCTGGTGAGGAAAGCTTTTGGTGGAGGGAAGCTGCTGAGTCTGTCATGGCCAAGATGTGACAGTGGGGTTAGGACAATGCGCAGCTTTCAAGGCTGTGTCCCCAGTGACCCACTTCTTCCAGCAGATCTAACATCTTAAAATTTCCATCATCTTCTAGTAGCCCACTGACTTATGAATCTGTAAAAGAGTTGATAATTGTTGTTAGGATCACAGCTCTCAGGACCCAAATACCTCCCAGAATCCTTATCTCAGAACACAATTGCATCGGGATCCAAGCTTTCAGTGTAAGATTTTTGGGTTTGGGGCATTTAAGATCAAAGCCATAATATTCTGGCTTCATTTCTGTTTCTGTGATAAAACATCATGACCAAAATAAAGGAGGAAAAGGCGTCTTTGGCTTACGACTCCACATTACGGTTCATCACTGGGAGACCAAACATTAGCTAAAGGAGCTGGCTCCATCATACGGGAGCAAAGAGCGCAGCGCCCGTCCTGGTTTGCTGGTTGCTTATGGTCCAGCAAGGAGTCTCCCCTTTACACAGCTCAGGGCTCTACTCATGAGACAGTACTTCTCACATTATGGGTGAACCTTCCTGCCTTAACTAACAGTCACAATAACCCTACATAGGCGTGCCCACAGGACAACGTGATCAAGACAATTCTTCAGTTGAAACCCACTTTATTGGTGATTCTAGATTGTGTCAAGTTAACTGTTAGAATGAACCAGCACAGAATCTAGGTCCCGATGTGTGCTCCCCAAATTATAGAAGCATTCCTCAAGGGTTTTGGACTAAAGGAAGACTTTTTTGGACCTATCAGCAGTGAGGGCAAATCAGGCTCATCTAATATCAGGCTCCCCTAACACAGAGCCTGAAATATCCTCAATATCTTGTGGAGATAAGAGGAAGTCTCTAGGAAAGGAAGAATTCATGGTTTCCACACACACACATTCCCCTCCTCTGCTGCCCAGCATGCAAAGTAACTACAGTTCCTCCTCTCACAGTATTTACAACCAAATGGAACCAACTGGGGCAGTTGTGATCCACACTGCCAAACAGGCTACCTGAGATTGTACTGTCTTTCCTCCTTCCTCTCTGCCCTTTTCCACCTGGTGACCGGTGTCTTAGTGACTTTTCTCACTGCTGAGATGTAAACACCAGACTATAAGAAGCTTAAGGCCCTTCATGCTAGGTCTGTGAGGCCAGCCAGTCACATTGCAGCCTCACATAGGAAGCAGCGAGTAAATCACAAGTTGGGCTTGGCTAGGAAACCTCCAGACTTGTCCCACTGACCCATTTCATGCAGCGACCTTCTACCTCCTAAAAGATCCACCACCTTCCCAAACAGTGCTACCAGATGGGAACCCAGGGTTGAAACACATGAAGCTATTGTGTGCATTTTACACATTTCACATCTAAGTCACAGTAGCTGATAATCTCATTACATCTCTTAGCGTGACGAGATGCCTTTTAAAGTCCTGCCCTGAGAGCAATAGTTTCTATGGGAGCGGGAACTAACATAAAGACAGGTAGAACGTCAGCATAGAGACCAGACTAGCATTAGGAATTGCTCAGCATGGCATACAAAAGGGAGGGCATAGGACAAAAGCCCCACTCAAAATGGATGAGGCTATCATCAGAAACATGCAGACTGAGCTATGCTATGTACAGCTGAAAGGGTAAAATACAGCAACCACTGTAGCCAAATCCAATATTGAAATGAGCAAAGGCTATAGCAGGTCAGTGTGGATTTGAATGGAGTTTACAATTCCTTTGTACCTTTCCTTCTTTCTTGCTCATAGAATTAAATCCTTAATTTTTCCAGTGCCATCAAATGTTCTAAGTGGGTTCTATATTTATCTCTCAAATAAAGCTCAGGATTCCCTATAGGTCATTTGTTTCTTCCTCGGGTCACCGGTCATGCTCGGTGTTGGGTAGCTGTGATTTGTGGCTATGTTGGTCAGCTGGTGCTGGGAAATCCCACAGGCATACAGCAATGTGCCTCTGCTCTTCTGACAGGAGTACAAATGGAGTGGACAAGCCTGGGCACAGGCCTGGATGAGTTTGATGGAGATGACTCCTGCCACAGGTCAATGAGTCCAGTGTAGGACCTCTGCCATGTGCACTGGCTGTGGGTCTTATGCAGTCCATTGCTATTCACCTGGAAGAAGGTCTTTTCAGATACACAAATGAAGCCCTTGGCTGTACATGGACATGGGAAGCTTCTGCTTGGTTCCACGGCTTTCTTCTGATATTCTCCTCTCCAAAACAAGTCAGACAGCAAACCTCAAGCCCAACATATTGAGCATATATTCTTTTAGGGGAGGAGAAGGATGAGGGAAATGAGCACTGGGATTTGGTGACAGTTTTTCACCTCTCTTCACAGGGTGACCCAGTCAGCAAATGGGTCTTTGCTTCCAGCACAAACCCCAGAGAACCACAGGCACAGTGAGCAGTTGGTGGATGATGGTTTGAGCATAAATACACATATGAATGAGTGCATGGTGTCAGGGTCTATTTCACTTGTCAGGAAGTGTTTAAATGTGGTAGGTATCTGTCAAGTAAGCAAGCTTTAGCTCTAGCCCCGCTCACCGTTGCCTCTCTTGTAGCATTTGTTATGAAGCTGCTGACATCTTCAGCAGACAGGACATGTCAATCAGCATTCCCAGTGACTACGCATGTCTTTAGTTGATTCTCAGATTCACCCCTTATTCCTATTCTACGACAATGGAAACCCACATTTGGGGGCTTGTGGCACCCTTGCCAATAGCTGATGGGATCTCTACTGCAGGGAATTTTATCTAGAATGGATTCAGTTAGGCAAAACTCCCATTCTTCTTATTTTTCTAAGATGTCTGGCAATATTGATTGATTGGACACTTGATTTTAATTGGCACCCCAGGAAGAAGTGAATTGGTGTGCATCTGAGCTAACTCTGTGTGTGCTATTCTTATAAGGAACTTCTGTGACACCACCTCTCTCGGTCTTCATTACCAGCTTGTGTATAGGCGCAGGTATATTTGCATGGTAAGAATGGGGGATGAAACAGAAGGATCCATGCAAAGAACTTAGCATAGAGCCTGAAGCATAAAGATGGTTCCAAAATGTAAGGTGCCTCCTCTCTCCCCTCTATCAGCATTATAATAACTGTCAGTACCATCTTCATAATAATCATCACAGTCATAAATGTCACTGAGTATTTTTTAGCACTGACATCATCACCACCTTCAACAAAAGCACCGTCAGCATCACCAACCACCAGGGTTCCCATCACCACTACCAACAAAGCACCATCAACAGCATCATCATTATTATCACCCATCACCATCATCACCATCACCATCACTGTCATACTTCTAATTGCATCAGCACCACTCTCACGATCACCAAAGCTTTCATTCTCATTATCACCACCACCACCAGTACTACCATCAACAACATCAATAGCCAAATAATTACCATCACCATCACCTCCATCATCATTCCCACTGTCATCACCATCACCACTACTCCCAGAATAAGAGTCAGAAGTACCAGCATCATGGGACCATCTCCATCACCATCATCACCATCTTTCTCCTTCTCAGCATCCCCCCTTTCCCTCCTCTACTCCCATCATCCATGTATGATATTCATGTAGCTAAGTCAGAGACACATTAGCCATAACAGTTGTTTTGTCCCAGGGACAACCTTGTAATGCTAAATGGAAACCATAATCTGCAGCATTTCAAGGTTCTTACGTATAGAGCATTGGGTTCTTATAGATACTTTATGTCCTGGATCATTGCACACTGCTGGAGTCTGGAAATGCGTCCCTTCGGTTCATCCTCAGAGGCCATCTGGAAGCAATGACATGGGAGAGAAAATGACGTTGCTCCAGGGGGCATCTTAAGATAATCTTCCCGGAAAGCCGCGTCCAATTCTGAATGTCTCTCTAGGAGTAAATACATGAATTAGCACAGCTGCATAAATATTTCACTTATCTTATGCAGTTTCAGCAGGATTAATTATGCTCTAAAATTAGACCTGCAAAGAGCACAGTGCCAAGCAGTACCTAATTATTATTCATCCTTTAGAATGGAGTGTTTATCTCTTGTTATAGAGTAGCTCCAGTGGACGATTATGAGTCTAATGAGTGTCAAAAGTGTAAAAAAATTTCCTAACGGGCTGTGTAAATATAACCTCTGAATGAAGTGTTTGGTTATAAGAGGATGATGTAAAATCTACTAGTCACCTCCCTAGGAAAATGGACATCTCTATGTCTAGAGATGCACAAAACCCCAGTAAGACCTTTCTTTCCTTCTCTTATCTCTCTATGTCCCCTTTGGGACAGCAGGGTGCACCCCAGGGTCTTTAGTTCCTAAGTCAGAAAGCTCACAAGTGCTCTTGGTCCTGTCAGTACCGATACTGGACGCTTATGCGAGAACACCCCTGTTGATCCAAGACATGGGTGTAATTGTCTTATTTTCTTCAAGATACTCACAGGTGCCCAACTATGTATAAATGTAAAATATGTAAATTTAAATTGGAAACATATCTATAATAATCCACCTATGAATGTCTTATAAAATGTGTAGATTATACACATGCACTCTTATTAGATATAGTGGGTGCATGAAAGATTCATCCAATACCTATGAAACACTAGATTTCAATGAGAATGTGTGGGGAGAATAATTCATAAAGGAATATGAAGCAGTGAGAACTTAGAAAAGAGTAGAAGAAACCAGAGTTCGCAGAGCCTCAGTACCGACACAGCATCCAGTAAGTTTCTGTGGCACATGGCGCATTCCTGAAAGATGACATAATTGAGCACTAAGGTTCACTGAGGACGCATGACATCCAAGGCCCATGGAGAGTGGTGTTTCTAGCTTCAAAGTGGAGATGAACAGGCACCTCTTAGTGCTTAGATAACTCATGAGCTTTGTGATTTTCATCCTGATTCTGGGGTTTGGAGGGACAAAGGAATATTCTAGAGGTCATACACCAAGGCCAGTAGAAAATGATCTTGAGAGGTCAGACCCACAGCGCTGAGGATGCTGAGGAAGAAGACGGTAAGTCTGAGGCTGAGTCAGAAGGCAGGGCTTAGGGTGCAGCCCAGTAGGAAAACATTGACTGTGATGCACAAGACCATGGCTTCCCTTCTCAGCACAACCAAGGAGAAAAAGGGCATTAGGGGAGCGAGAATATATGTTATTTAAAAGCAGATGGTGCTCAGAACATAGAAGAGCACTGTTATTTGAGCCCCTAGTAACTCGGGTCTAGTGGATGATCCATGTCATGCCAAGTACGTCATATGTAGAGGTCTTGCCTATGCCCTTGTAGTGTAAGAAAATGAGGCTCAGACTTCATTGAAAATGGATCATTCTGAAGTCTCTTTTAAAGCAAAGATTTCATTTGAGAAGGCCTGCGATTCAGTCTTTTTAATCATTTCCCAACCAGTGATGCCCTGGCCAACACCTTGTGAAGATTTTTATAGATGTAAAAACTCAGCCATGTTTATTTGTCCCATCATGATCTATTTCCTTTAAAACCTCCTGCCCAAACTGGAGAGACTGCTCGGTGGCTAATGCTGCTCATGCACGGGATGGAAGCTCAATTTCCAGCTGGGTGGGTGCTCTGAACTCCCAGACTTTTGTTTGGCATCTTTGTGGTCATTGTTAATGTTCATCCATACTGCACATGAATTGAGGGGAGCACAGCTATATTCTGTGTTGGTAAAAAAAACTCTACTGCAATCCAGCCATTGAGTTTTGGGGAACACTAACCCAGCATGTGGATGCTCACAAATCTTGAGGGGAGGTGAGCATAGAGGGGAGTGGACTGGAAGGACCACTTCCTGTTTGTGAGTTGTTCAGGGCAGACAGCCCTCTTCTTGTTTCTTCCTTTGAAGGACAGGACAGCAAGGGACTCCCTGCTGCCAGCTGGAGTGCAGTGTTCCTGTAACTGGAGATGTTCTTTTTGTAGCCAATTAGGATTTTCATAAATTGCTGTGGGCCACCAGATGAGCTGCTGATACCCTCCACACTGCCTCCAAACAACTTCCAAGCTTAATTTCCTCGGGTGGAGTTGGTCACCCTGCATTGTGACTGCTAATGACCACTCATGCCTCCACTCTGAGGAATACACACAAGGGCTTTGCAGGCCATGACTTTAGCTGGCTGAGAAGGGCATGGGCATATGAGCTAAGGCAGTCTCTGAATACCCTCCACACCCCCTCACTCTTGACATAAGCTGAAATGTTGTCATTTAGAATTTTAGGCAAGCACAGACTCTTTGATGCTGCCTCAGTGGGCTGAGTTCCCTTTACACTCTTCTGACCCTGTTTCTAGATTTGATGCAGCCCATCCTTCAGTCTTCTACTCCCTACAGACTCCCTTAAAGGCAGGTACCTTGCCTCTGGCTGAGCTCTAAGCTTGCACCATCCCCTGGGACTTGGCAGTACTTTGTTTACAAAAAGAGAGGAGATAAAGGCTCCATAATTACCAGCCCTGGAACCTGAGCAAATTATCATTTTTATTTCCAATTTTTCTCATCTTCAAGTCAAAGATGTTTAAAAGTTAAAGGTTAAAACAAGTATAAACTAATTCAATCAATGAGTCAACAATCATGTTTAAAAGGACAGTTGTTGAGACCCTTTTATTTAAGACAAATAAAAACCATTCATCAGAATGCATGGAGACAGCCAAAGCAGTCTAGAGGGGACATTTGTAGCAACAAATGCCTACACTTTATGAAGTAGGAGCTGGAGAGGTGAGGGAGTGGGAAGAACACCCACGGTGCACATGAGGTCCTGGGCTGTAACGCAGCACCCACACGAATGGCTTGATGAGGTCACACTTAAACTTGTAACCCAAGTGCTGGGCTGGAGGCTAGATATAGGGGGATCAGTGACTCTTGTGACATGTATGCACGTGCATACACACACACACACACACTCGCACACACTCGCACACACGCACATAAATATGGACACCAGTACATGCACACACACCCACATGCAAGTACACATGTTCACACTCACACATTCATGGAAAACTAGCTGGATGTCTGGTGTATAGTTGATGTGTTCTTATCCAGGGCCTCTTTGCCTTCTCTGATCCTCTGAACATATCTGATTCTGGGTACCTTGAGGGTGGACAACATTTATTCCCAGGGGTTTTATGCTTCCCTTCTTGCACCTAAACTCACAGATGACCTTTGGCCATCAGGCGCTTGACTTGACTCCATTTAGTGAGTTGGCAGTATGTTGGCTGTGTGTATAGCAGATATCTTCTCTGATCAATGTTCTTTTATTAAGGAAAGAAATTAGATGCCCGTATTATTCATAGTTCTTATGGCCAATATCTGACAACAAACTAGGTCATAGAAGAAAGACTTATTTCGGCTCGTGGTAGGGAAGCCTGGTGGCAGGCGGCGCCATGGAGGGAGGATGTGTGCCCGTTTGTTCTTTCTCCTCTGAGTCTCCTGGGAAGCAGGAAAACTGAAGGCAGGTGCCGAGCTTGAAACTCTCTGAGCCATGCAACTGGGAGCGTGTCTGAGTCCCAGCTTTCTTACCTTTAAATCAGAACTGTTTTAAAATTGTTAAATGTTAAACTAGCCTACTTCCTTCACTGAGGCCTCACCTTCTAAAGGATCTACGACTGCCCACCATGAGGCCAATAGACAGGGACCGAGTTTCAAGCATCTGAGCTTATGAACCTCTGCTATTCAGACCATAACAGTACCTGTAAGGGGAGAGGTATGCGTAGGTAGTCATAGACCATAGTCCAATGGTACAGTCTTCCGGAACCCCTTCATTCACTGTAAGAGAGGAAAATTCTTCCTCTGTTTAGTCCGTGAACAGTAATGTCAAATATCCCTGGTTTATTTCATCTTTTCAGTGCAGTTCTCTTGATGCACAGAATTAGTAAGGCAAAGCATTCCCTGGCTTTTAGAACCAAAGTGGGTTGTCAACTGTTATCATACCTGGGGCCTAAAGCCAAGAAAGGCAAGGTGTGACTTCATGGGACATTGCATGATGGAGTGGCAGATTTTAGACTAAAAGGAGAATTCTGTGCCTTGCAGGCCAAACAAAACGCAGGGAAAAGAAGCCATGTAGTAACCCCTTACCTTGTTGCTTTGGAGGAAGAGTCGATGTCTGTGACTTGGGCAAGGGGTAAAGAACATGTTTGGCATCGCAGTTTGTCACCGACAGCAACCCAGTTAGAATCATAAAACCAGCAGTAGAAAGCAGTGTGCTGGTCCCCAGCCCCTTCCTGCGCAGTGTGAACAGATAGAAGAGGCAGGTGGACAGAGGGCCCATCCGGTTCTTCTCAGGCAAGGTGTCACTAATAGGGCAATAGGCAGGCCCACACTGATCCTTCAAGAACACGCAGGGGCTACCTTCTCTTGCCCCTTCTTCCTCTTTCACCCTATTCATCACCCTTCATGGCTTCCGTGCAAATCTCCCACAAATCCCAGTCCCTGTCCCATGGAAGGCCCATGATATTGAGCTGCCGTACCCCACCTCCCATTTCTGATTTTGCCCCTCTGACGTATGGTTCCGTACACGGGCAGTGGCATCATCAGAACAAGAACTGGGAGTGCTATCTGCAGTTTCAGTTCAGACAGACTTTCTGCTAAACTGGGTCGAACTCCCACTGTGTTCTCTGCTGAATTCATTCCTGCAGTCTCTAAGAATAAAGACGCACAAATGTTTCCTTCATAATTCCTGTATGTGTGCAGGCACATATGCATGTGCCTCGTATATTGTATCAACCAAGACTTATTTTCCAAATTCTCTAATTTTGGACAGGGATCTGAGAGTTCCAACCTAACTGGCAGCTACATAACTTGTGTGTCCTTCTCTGTTCACAAGTTCAAGGCTGGATTCTGGGTCACAGGACCCATACAATCCCTTAGGAGCCTAGAGGAGAGGGGCCAAGAAACTTTGGTCTGTGCAAGTGGAAATTGGGAACATAATGCTCGGATGTAGGCTTACTCTGGGCTCTGATGAGGTCAAGAAGTGTCCATGACCAAGTCCTGTCCCTTTATAAAGAAGGAAGGCGATCTACTGGATGGCAAGCTCATCTGTGTGTTAGGTATTAGCTACAGCATTCCTTACACTACAAGAACACGAACGGGCAGCTTCAGTGGGAACTCCAGGCCCCACAGCTTTATTCTTTAGCCTTTTGTAGATGAGGTTTCATGAGTCCTGGCCTGGGTTGTCCAGACCCTCAGCCCATGTGAGGCATGCGCAAAGGAAGCACAGAGTGATGGGTAGAGGGAGAGGTGGTGCGGAGGATCCTAGAACCTCTTCTTCATACTAAAATGACTTACCAGAAAGCCCAGGAAATGAAGGGCTAGCAAGGTCAGAAACTATAGAACAACCAGCCCTGTTAAAGGGAGGCCAGAAAGGAGGACAAAGAGGGGCCAGACAAGTGGGTAGGGGAGAGAGTACAAATTCATGATGGGGAAAAGGACAGGGGAGGGAGACTGAGAGGTCAGAAGAGAGCAGGAGGGAACAGAAAAAGGAGAAGACAGAGTAAGGAGAGGGAGTGGCAGGGGATGAGGGATTGGAGAAAAGTTTGCTGAGTGGCTACTTTATATAATGCTTAGCCCAGGCATCCACATAGCAGGCTTTCTTTGTCCAAATGACCAATTAGCGGTGTGGATTCCCAGCCCCATCCTGGCTCTCTATATAGACCCTGGGCTGATTCGCTCTTGCTCGTGAGATGTGATCTATGTCCCTCTGGCTTCCCCTGCCAGTAGTCCTTCCTGACACAGGTCCCCATGTCTTCAGATGACTCAACAGCAACCCACAGCCTCTGCCTATTTAAGGAGATGTGTGCAAAAGGATGGAGTCAGTCCTGGAGGGCAAGGAGGTGCAGAAAATTCAGGTGCTTCCTCTCCACACTGAAGAGGCTTACCTGTTACCATGATCTTTAGTATCTGGTGGATTCACCGTCACTAACAGCCATGGAGGTCTCACCGTGGGCCACACATTCTCCTAAGCTTTATCTGCACCAGTCTGCTGAGTCCTCACAATGGAGTAACAAGTAGGTCAAGTAAGGTGTTCCAAACTTCTCCCAACAGATCTGAGGGTGGCGCCTTCGCGAAAACATCTCTGGGTCCCAGCTTTAACTGTCTTGTGATATATAAGCTGCTGTAACCCCCACAGGACACCCGTGTCTTTGAAGACAAGTTGTTTTGCCTGGAATTGGTTGAGAGAGTAATTTGAATACAGAGCACTTAGACCCCAGGCTCGGTCCACTTTCCCCTTGCACTGATGGAGTGGCAGGTGTTGCGGTGACTAACTTAGCAGCAGGGGAGGCTGCGGATGAGAAAGAGACCTATGTTCCCAGTCTGTTTTTTCATTGTAGAGGAGGCTTCTTCCTGCTTCAGACCCCAGCACCCTGGAAATAGACCCAGTCTAATTTTTTAAGATCATTCAAGCCGAGCAGTTTTGGGAGAACTCAGGCCCCAGAAGCAAAAGATGAGAAGGACTGAAGCAAGGACAGAATGTAATTAAGAGAATCAGATGTTCGCCCCGATACAGGCGCACAGATCTGCCTCTCCCAGGTTCAAAAGGCCTATTTCAGTCGCGGGAATTGCTTGCTCCCCGCAGAGAACCTCAGCGATACATAATCCCCAGCATTCTAGAAAGTTATTGTTGCTTGCTAAATGTGTTTTAATCAAATCGAGACTTCAAAGGCCGGAATCGCCGTTTTTGGCTGAAGTGTGTAAATCGTGAACTTTCGAATCGAGTTAGCAAGGGCTAAATGTCGCTGGCACACACTGTTGTTTGTATTTACACGCTGTTCACCCACTCACTCAATTACACTCCTTTCCAGTGATGCACACCAGCAGCTTTGAGACTCGGTGGTGGATATAAAGATGGTCAAACATCCCTGCTCTGTCGCCTTCACTTATAAAATGCCTTAGGACCCAACATGGCGGTGTAGGTCTGTGATTCCAGCTACTCAGGAGAGGGCATCACAAATTTCGAGGCCCACTGAGGTGGCAGTGTATATTCAAAGTCAGTTTGCCTCACCTGAGGCACTGTCTCAAAACAGAAATCAGAAGGAGATTAGGGATATACTTTAGTGGTTGAGTGCTTACCTGGCTTGCACGAGAGACCCTGGGTTGAATCCTCAGCCCTGTGGATGGCAGGGACTTTGGGTGTTCGTAAGTCCAAATAGACTATTTTAGATTTGACTCTGTAAGTTTCACTCGCTTGAAATGTTTTTATTTTTTTATTTGTTTATTATTTGTTTGTTTATTTATTTTGCTGTTGTTTTGCTTTTTGTATCTTGTTTTACATTTTCTCTATGCTGGCTCAAACATCCAGTATTTAAGAGTCACTTGTTGGAATAACAGTTTTTAACATTTGAAGACATCCTCTCTGGCAAATGCAACAGATCACCCAGCTGGTGTCCGTGATGCCAACTCTTAGTCTTGTGTCTTCTCTATCCTCCCACTCTGAAGGAGCCCCAGTGACTTATGCTGAGCCCTCAGTGACAGTGAGAGCATGAATGATGTTATTGGACAAGCATCATAGCAACCACAGCAAACAACATAGGAGGGCAAGGGCAGAGCATCAGTGGATGCAAGTGCTGTGTTTTCTCATTCAGAAAGCATCAAAATAGGCATGGGAATCTTTACTACTATTGAAAACCTTCCTTCCCTTTATTGGTTATAATAATGGTGCTAACAATAACATAGGCATGGCTGAAGCTCCTCCTTCAGTTGGAGACTAAGCCATTGATTGATGGGTGTAGAAAAGAGGCCATGACTACTCAGACTTCTGATTTGTGTGAATGTGGTTTCATTAGAAGCCACCCAAGAATTGTGACCCAAGGGCACTATTGATGGACAGTAGTATGACTGAGCCTGATTCTCTCTTGTAGATCTCATTGTTGTTCATGGTCAACATGGATGCCGTGTGCATGCGCACAAACTCCCTTACATATAAACAGCAGTTTTGGCTCTGTCTGTCTATCTTTCTATCTTTCTGTCTTTCTATCTTTCTTTCTATCTATCTATCTATCTATCTATCTATCTATCTATCTATCTATCTACCTACCTATCTATCTACTCAAAGAGGATATTGATAAATGATCATCTTAATGTCCTCGCCACTGAAAATGATCATTTTAATGTTCTAGTCACTGAGTCACTTTGACCTTCATATTGTCCAAAGCTGTACTCAGGGGAAAGTATTTATTCAGGAACACAGTACTTTCAGACAAGAGATGTGTCAGTTCTGAGCATAGATTAGCAATAAAGGCCTTAATGACTTTTTCATTGGCCTGTGACCAGATGGTACTATGAAAATTAGACTTGTTTATCTCTCTCCTAATTTTAACTAGAGACATATGTGGAATAATAATGGAACAGTACTTACTTAAGAAACAGATAAAAATCCATAAATATCTAAGAGGGTCATTGACTCTCCCTCGCTGCTGAAACTCTTGGAATTTGCATCTGTGTGAGTTCCCCTGTAAATTTCCCAATGGACCCTTTGGTTTCAAATCTCAGTATTTGTTATCAGTCTGACAGATAACAGAATTCAAAGAAAGTCAGCATCAAGTATGATCTCACAAGCAGCCATCACTTAAACCTGGGAAAGTCAAGAGAACTATCAAAGAAGAAAATGAGAGGGTGAATGTCTCCTTTGTAAGTGAAATGCAGTGTCTCAGCCTTGTCCAAGTTTGACGGGTTGGAAAACAGTGAACTGCAATCTCTTCACTCCACACCCACAAAGTTGAAACACTTATTTACATAAGACAATGAGAAACAGATGGACAGATAGATGTCACACAACTGTTTCCAATTTTCATATCACCTACTGGGTCCTATTATATAGAGTACATTTCTTTAAATAATTATTAGTGACATGCATAGTCAGATATATCTATATTTACCGATTTTAAACATTTCCATGTGTGTACATCATCTGATAGTAGTTGTTTTAATTTTGGGAGAAATGATACACTCATACCCAGGAAACATTACTTGGTTTTGCTTGCTTTGTTGTGCTGGAGGTTGAACACAGGACCTCACTCATGTTAAGCAAATTCTCCACCACTCAGATAGAGCCTTACTCTATTTCCCTTTCCTTTCCAGCTACTTTTAATTTAGTTTAAAAAGAATAGAAAATTTTATACATGAATTATGAAATTTAAATAATTTCTACCCTGTCCTTTTCTACCTCAGACTCCTTCTGTCTCCCCAAATCCCTTTCAAGTTTATTACCATTTTTTCTTTATTGTTTCCTCTGTATTTCTTTAGATACGTATATGTAGTATATATATTTATATATGTATGTATGTATATGCATGTAGTATATATATATATATATATATATATATATATATATATATATATATATATATATTTATGACACTTGGGTTTAGATAATCTCTCAGGCATCTCGTCCCTGGAGATTGGTTCTCCCATTCTCAGGAGCCATTAACTGCCTGAAGCTCTTTATCTAGAGTAGGGACCTTGTGAGATTTTCCACCACCTGCATTGGAATGTCACCTGGGAATGTCATTGTGCATGCCTTATTTGTGTGAGCATATTATTGAGATCACATGGATGTAGCTGTCCTGTCATATATAAAAGACACAATCTTGGACCAGGAACCCCAGCCCCCCTGACTCTTACAGTCTTTCTGCCTCCTTTCTGTGGTGTCCTCCAATCATAGTGTATCATCAAAAGTGATACAACTTTTGACGTATCAACTGGGGTCATGCAGCTCATGGTCATCTGTTCTCTGCATTTTGGCCAGCTGTAGCTTTCTGTAATGCTCACCAATTGCTGTAAAAAGAAGCCTCTTTGATAAGGAATTAGAGCTCCATTCATCTGTGAATATAAAGATAGGTATTTAGAACGCAGTTGGGAATTATCTGGTTTAGGAGAGTGACAATTCTCCTCCTAGGTCTATGACCTCACCACCATTGATAGTTTGCTGGCATTCCAGTATTAAGCATGATTTCCCTCCTATTTGAGTAGGCTTAAAGTCCAATTAGATGGCTGTTGGTTACCCTGAGACATAAGCGATACTACTGCACCCTGGGAGACATGTTCTGAGCTGCTCATTGCTTGGTTCATAGGCTTTTCTAAGGGGTAGGACTGTTGGTTACTTTTCTCCATTGGCAACTTGAACACTACCTTTAGAGACTGTGCAAGCTAGTCCTGGGTGTAAGTCGGTCTAGCTCTGCTCCTCCACGTCCTGTGTTTAAAGTTTGTCACATCTTCAGCAAAGGGGTCTGATCTTCAAGTTGTGGGACACAGCTAAGGGGAACAATAACACTGTGCATTGTTTGAGGAATTTCAAACTACCCCAACCTATCCTACTAGAATAGCTTCCCAGATATGGAACTGGGGTTTTGTTAGATGCTTCATAGCTCTTAGTGGGGGAGCATTTATCTCCCCGTGTGGCATAACTTCATTTAAACTAAATGTACATATATAGCATGTATTTAAGTAAATATAATGTTCTCGGTGGCTTTTTCAAACATCCTTAGTGTTTTTTAATCTCTCCTCTCCCTAGTTAAAGTCCTCTGTTTTTCCATTTTTTTCTTCCATAGCCCTGTGCCCTACTACCCCAGATGAGCCCCCTTTTCCCACTCCCACATTTGTCTGATGTTTAACATTTTGATGTATTATTTATATGGTGATAATTGAGAAAAATTTTATGCAATTTTTTTTATTCTTTTTTTCGGAACTGGGGACCAAACCCAGGGCTAAATCCCCAACCCCTGCAATTTTTTTAAAAACGCATTTGCAATGAATTCTTAAATGTTGAACCAGCAGGATTATTGGCCACAGATATATAATGGGCTATTACTATCCCAAAGGTTCATTCTCATGCATGAGATAATGGACAGTGCCTCAATGTACCATTTTTACATGCGGACTCTGGATTTCCTGACTTTGGATTCCATTGGAAAATAGTAAAAGTTATATATTTGAATCAGCTGCTTATTTTACCATTTACCTTTTTATAAGTAAAGTTTTTGAGGCAAGATTTTAGTCTGTACTCTAGATGACCACAAAATCACTAGTTATGTAGACAAGGCTGGCCTGAAACTTACAAAACTTTGCCTGCCTCTGCCTCCCAAGTTCTAAGATTAAAGGCATGTGTACAATACCTGGCTATTTTTAATATACAAAAGTTAACAAAAAAATTAAATTTTACTATCCATTAAATTTTTGGTTGCAATATTTCACGCAAAAAGTGATTAATAGAAAAAAATCATGTTGCCCATGGGGAAATAGGAAGGATCACAGACACTGGGATCAAATATGAGAACTGGTATTTATTAACCCATAATCTTGGAAGCTTCCCTAGTGGCTACTATTCTCTTCTTTAAGCTATGGGTTGTAATGACACCAATGTCACCAAATTCAATGATACAATTCATAAGGATATCTTGGCAAACAAGTGAGTATCCACTAAGCTTAGTTGATGTGTTTAACATCTTCTCACCCTGCAATTTATTCCCATCCACCTGTATAAGGGTTTGAAAATTATTCAGTTTTTATTCTTTCTTTGATCATTTTGTATATGAATACACTGTTAGATCATATTCACAGACCCCTACTATATACTCCAACTCCCAGACACCCTCCCACATCTCCCACTCATTTTGATGCTTTTTCGTCCTCCTCTTACTGTTTCTCCTCCTCCTCCTCTTCCTCCTCCTCTTCTCTCTTCTTTCCCTGTTTATTATGTACTGATTTAATCATTGCTACCCTGACACATGGGTATAAAATGCCATCCACTAGAGCATAGGCAACCTACTACTGTAGGCCACTCTGTTGAATAAAACTGACTCCCCTCCCCCATCGGCTATCAGCTGCTACTGACTCCTTTGCAAGGTATGGGGCATTGTGGGTCCCTTTCCTGTCTATGTTGGAATAATGACCAGCTTGATCTTGTGCAGGTCTTGTCCCAGCATCCATGACTGTTATGGGTACATGAATACCACAGATCTGTTGCATTCAGAAGACATTCTTTTGCAGTGATCTTCCCCAACCTCTGGTTCTTACACCCTTTCTACACGCCCCATCCCCCCCCCCGTGTGTGTGTGTGTGTGTGTGTGTGTGTGTGTGTGTGTGTGTGAAATAAATGTTCCATTTATGGATGAGCAATCCATATCCACTTATTCTCTGCATGACCAATTATTGGTCTGTTTTGTTGAATCAATGTCCAATAGACTGTACTCTCTAGGTCAATACCCACTGATGGCCACCCAGCCATGCACATCACCTAGAACTCATTGACACCAGGACAGCATGGAATTTCAACAGCACAGACCATATCAACAGAAAGCTGCATTTACTAGTTGGCTATTTTCAGACAAAAGATTTCTGACCTCTGGTTTAAGTGATAAAAGTTATATGTGTTTTTAAAAGGTAATTCTAATAATATTGACTTTAATATAACAGTATGCTCCTCCTTTACTCTTTAAGGATTTTTCTCTCTCTTTGTAAAGATATCGTATATTAAGAAAGAAGGTTTTGTTCTCTCTTAGAACGTCTGTTTTCTTATACTTCCTTTACTGTCTCCTCTTAACTCCCCAAATGTAAGGCTACCTTGTGCCTTGGCTGTGACACTTAGCCACCTTCCTTTCAGTCAGTTGAGAAATATGCTGTGCAGTCATTATATAGCACAAGTCCCAAAGCCTCATTAATTTTTGTACAGTTGTGCAACTGCCTCCCTTTTAAGATGCAGTTCATGACCCAGAAAGCTTCCTTAGGGGCCCGCATTCCCCTCAAAATAACCACACTTCCCTCCACAATTGTGGGTGAGGTTTGCCTATTTTTGGCCTTCAAATGAACGGGAGGATCAAATAATGTTCATAAGGTTTTTCAATTTGACTTTCTTATTTTTGCTCATCTTTGTAATTTCACATACAAATATGATGCTAGATGATGTGTAAGCACCCCTCAGCCCTGCTCCCACTCCTCCTTTGTGCCTTTTACAACACAGATAACTCTTTGGCTTTTCACTGGTATGTAGTATATTGAACAAAATTTCCCCTGTGTGCTTTTCAATGTTGTTGCTAATGAATCTTTGCAGCATTTCTGCCTTGACTAGTCCTATACATTTTCCAGTGAAGCATTCACTTGTGCGCTTTGGAATTCTCAAATGAGTGATGTTGATGGTCCGATGGTCATCCTGTGCTGGTTCTGCGAGGTTTCTGTCTGTATACAACCAGTCATACTTCCAGCAGCAATGCCTGAACTCCTCCTGAGACTGACTGCCTACAGTTGAGACAAAGTAGACTTAGTGCATCAGAAGTCCTAGCATGCATATTCATAGCCACGGGGATGAACGCTGCCATATTACTCAGGCAACAGTCAGGAAACCTAGATTTCTTCTCAAGTATTGACCTTGGACTGTAGGACATGGCCTCAGATCAATGGAGTGCACACCAGGGACCATTGTGTCTGCTTTACTTACTGATTTGGAATCTGAATCTAGTGACTCCCTAGTCTTTACTTGCCCTAGAAGTAGTCTGTAGCAGTAGTGTGACCTTCTTTGGCTCTTTAGACATGGTAAGGGATAGCAGGCCAGAGGAACAACGCTGTCAAAGGGAGCCAAAAGCTCTGTTCATGCTCTAGCCTTCTTCAATGTCTTCACCACACTTCATACTAAGAAAGACTCCTCTTTCTGTTTTAGCTGTGGATGGCACTGAAAACAGACACTGTTCTTCTTACGAAGATGCTGATTTCTCTTTTTTGTCCTTATTCCTTTCTAGTCTCCCTCAGTCTCTCTTTCCTCTTCTTTCCCTCTGCTCCCCTCTCTTTCCCTTTGGTCTCTTCCTTTCCTTTTTCTTCCCTTCCCTTCCCCTCCCTTCCCTTCCTCTACCTCCCCTTCCTTTCCCTTCACCTCCCCTTTCCTCCCTTCCCTATCATTCCCTCCCCTCCTGTCTGCTTCCCTCCCTTCCCGCCCTATGCTCTCCACAGCTTCATTCCACAACTGAGCCTTGAGCACACCTTAAGCTCTTTGCACTGCCCTAGGAAGGCAGGAATATAGATACAATGGACGTGGTTTATTTTACTTGAGTTTACAGCCTCAGGGAGCCTGTTGTCAACACTTCAATAAAAACAGAAATGAAAAGTAGTGAGGTCATTTTATTTGCTGAAAGAAAGGATATATTTCTTGGCACGAAATATGAAATTACTGCTATCATTTCTTTCCTTACAATCGTTTAAAGCACTAGGACCCCTTTGTGATATTAAAAATCCTTATGCCTTTGCGGTGTGAGTCATACAATTTTGAGGACACTGGATGGAGAAAATGTGCAGTGTCAGAATGTTCCTGCGGAGTCGTTTGTGTCCCATATCTATACGCCTTTTAAGTCCTATCAGCTTGGCCGTCTGTGTGCAAATGAGTGAACTGGCCAAGGCCTTTCCAGAAAAGCTTGGTCCACAGCTCATGGGCTTCCTGCAAGTTTTCCTCAAGGCTGGCTGTTGGCAAAGCACTTGCTACTCAAGCATGAAGGCCTGATGTTTACCCCAGAAACCATATGAAAAGCAAGGAATGGTGGCATGTATGTAGTTGTAATCTTTGTCCTGTGGCAGAGGAGGCAGGAGAGTTGTGCTTACAGACCAGCCAGGCCAGCCCAACTGGCCAGTGCCAGGTTAATGAAAAGACTTTTATTTTCATTTTATTGAAAGGTGGAGGGGTTGGGGATTTGGCTCAGTGGTAGAGCGCTCGCCTAGGAAGCGCAAGGCCCTGGGTTCGGTCCCCAGCTCCGAAAAAAAAAAAAAGAAATTATAAAAAAAAAAAAAGTACTTTACTGAAAGGTGGAGAGTGACTGAGGAATGATGCCTGATGTCACCCTTTGTACCCTCTCATTGTACACACCAACACATACACACATAGTACACATATTTACACATATTCACACATACACATACATACATATGCATACACACAGATAGACACACACATACACATCTACACACACACACACACACACACACACACACAGTCTTACTTCAGAGAAGTATCTCTCTCCAAATCCACTCTCTGATGGGAAGTTTTGACCATGTCCATTGTTTGATAGACCTACTCAAACCTTTCTTTGATCTTTACTATTCGTCTATTTAATTTATTCATGTATTTAAATGTTCCAACTCTTGGTTGCAAATCTGTTCACATGGTCTGTGAACCTAGAGCCAGATGGTGCCAAACGGAGACAAAATTTGCCATAGTCAAGTTCTGTCTCCAGAGAAGAAACCTCAGCTGGAAGGTAGTAGTTGAAGAATTTGTCCCAAAGACAGCTTGTCTCTGTATCTCACTGGATACATTTAATCCTTCCCCGATTTTTATTTGTTTGTGGCTCCTCAGCATTATGCAGAAATAGAATATTCTGGCATTTAAATATGGACTATTTACCTCCCAAATGCAGTCTACTTATATTCAGAATCTTGTACTATTTCCCGTCATATCACCATCAATGTTATCTTTGCCTTTTTAGCAAGTATTCCAGTGAGCCTTTGCGTTCACAGGTTGAGAGATCACGTGCAGAATGTTACTTCTATGCCTTCTGCAGCTTAGTTTTTCTTTCTTTCTTATTTGTCAGATGAAACAAATAGGTTAGGTTTGGTTTAGGAAAGTGTTTTTGCATTCTTGTGCATGTGTGTATGCTCACATGTATGTATTTGTGTGCATGTGTGTGTGTATGAACACATATGTGGAGGGATGCACACACCCACGTGCATGCGTCCGGTCTCTTCCTCTACTACTCCCCATCTTAGTTTTTAAGACAGGGTCTCTTGCTGAACCTGGAGCATATTTGTTTGGCTACCTTGGCTACCTGGTCAAGAGTGGCTGACTGGTCAAGGCCTTGAGGGCCTCTTGTCTCTGCCTTCCGGTACCAAATTACAAGTGCACCCTGCTATACCTGCCTTTTCATATGGATGCTGGGGTCCACCCTCACACCTTATATAGCAAGTGCTTTGACAACTGAGCCATCACTCCAGCCATACTCCACCCCCTTTCCTATTAAAAACACCAACAGCATTTGGAGTCACTACAAGGAAAAAGGGGGTTTTAGTTTTTCACTTCTACATCCAAGAAGTTGCACTCTTGAGTCTAGATGTTGCATGATTTTGAGTCTAGAGTGATTAGTAAAACACTAAGGGCTCCAGGTCACTAGTCAGAAACTACACCGACCTTTACTGATGATGGTAGATGCCACCTGCATTCTGACTGGAGTCTCCCTTCTACATGGAGAGCCCCTGACTGTGTAGGACCCAATCTGTTCTCACTCCCAGGGCTGCAGCTTCCCCAAAGTCTGTTCTTGTTGAAAACATGAGTGTGCTGTGACTCTGTGCCCTAGATTTTCCATGAAGGAAGCTGTTGCCCTGCCATTTTCAATTGCAGTTGGGCTTTGGAAGCCCAAGGTGCCCAAAGCCTCAGCAAGACATGAAACTCGATGGAATGGGGTCAGCTCCCCTCGTGGTGCTCACAGAAAACCCTAATGGGATGAGCAACAGCATCATGCTGACGTCTTTGGGCTCTAAGTGGAAGCCTGCTCCCTATGGGAACCACCATCTCCGCGTCCAGCGGCTTTGATGGCATTGTGTCTGCCCTGAAAATCAGCCCTCTTCTCTGTGTTCCATAACTGTTCTCAACCCTTCTGCTTGGGGCCTCAGAATCTGGTCTCTTCAGGACTCTTGCTGGTTCTTATCACTGGGTCACAAGATAGGCAAATAGAGAAGAGTCTTGCACTGTCTATGGTTAGTACAGTAAGACCTGCACTGTATATTGGGAATACCAGAAGCATAGAACAAGAGAGACCTGCTTTGAGTGAATTTACTTCCCACTGATGAGGACTTTGACAGTGTATATGGAGGCAATATCCATGATGTTATGGAAGGAGAAAAGGTGTCCTCTTTCTATACTAGCTACACCTGACAAATGGCAGTACAAGTGGGAAGGGTTTGTCTTGGCTCACCGTTATTTGGGAGGTAGTTTATCATGGCGATAAAATCTCCTTCCTGGCTTTTCGTCATTTGGCTCATAGACTGTATCGGTGAGAAGGGCTCTACTCCTGAGTAGACATCAGGAAGCCGAGAAAAGGAGATGCTCATGCTCTGCCCACTTCCTCCTACTTACTCAGTCTAGGACCCCGCCCTATGGAATGGCGCTGTCTGTATACAGGCCTGGTCTTCCCACTTCAATCAATCCAATCCAGAAACCCTCTTGCAGACATTCTCCAGGGTGCACAGAATGAGGCGCAATACCACAGCTGGAATGTCCACAATAAGTTGTTCTGGGTGATGGTGACATTGATGTCACCACACAATGAATCCAGTCAGTGTTTTTTCCAAGTTTCTCCCAGTGACAATCCCTAAGCAGGAAAAGCCTGTTGTGCGTGCTCTGTTTGCCTCTGATCAAAGGACTCTAATAGTGACTATGTCACTGCGGTACCCTTTGCTAGTAACTTCTGCCACACTTTGTAATTATCATCTGAATCTGAATGAACCACAATGCATGTATGTGCACATGTACACACACACACACACACACACACACACACACACACACACACCACACCACTCCAGCTGGTCTTTCTTATATTGCATTTGAGGAAACTGCGTTTTCATGGGCCATGAGTAGAAAAACATGGGCAGCAGCCAAAGTGTCTTGAGCTACAAGAATGTCACATGCTCACTGGGGAGAGTTCAGTGACTCTGTTGCTCCTGGGGTACCTGGGAGTTCATTTGTGTTTAATGCCCACTCTTCCTGTCCCTCTTTTGAGTCCCCACCCTTCTTTCCCCAAATTCCAAACTACTTCCTGATCTATAAACACTGTTTCTCCTTGCCTCCGACCTTATGGAGACCTAAACTTACCATGATATAATTACTGATTTGCATAACAATCTCATCTGGAGAACTCTTGAGTTCATAACAGCCAAAAGCCAGAGGCTACTTCTCACTAAGGGAAAAATATATATGCCTTTAAAATGCGTGAATGAGTAAAGGAAATAAAGTCTCCAGAAAATGAAAGTTATCACCTCCATCTTTCTCATCTCTTCTCGGCTGAGCATCAAGAACTCTGGCTTGAAACCAATAAAACATAATGTAGGTCTCTGCCTGGAAGGTTATATGTGGACGTTGACAAAGCCTAAAGGAACAGGTTCAAAATGGGTCTTTTTTCCTAACTGACCCCAGGGGAGACAGGCCAGAGGAAAGCAATCACAGAGCTTGCCATAGCATCCTTCCTGTAGCAATCCCTTTAGTTCATAGGTAATTTTACAGAATAGAGTAAAATCGGATCTGAAAAGCTGCTGCACTCCTGAAGTGTCGAGTCGAGGTCTCTTAGGGCAAGCAAGAAACTGATTCCACTCTAGATGTCACAGAGTCTTCTGGAGAGCCCAGTCTGTACTGGGGCTGGGCATTCATGGGTTAACAGAATACCTCAGTTAGGAGGGCTCAGGTAGGCTTGTGTGCTCCACTCTACTCCCTAGCTCCTCAGGCTTCATGCGGGAAGAATACTATCCCCAGGAACACAGAGTCATTAGCATGTGAGCAGTGTACGTGCAACATCACTTAATTACAATAAATCTCCTTCAAGTCAATGACCCTGAATGCCCACTTGGTAGACGCAAAAACTGGAGGGCAAATGCAAATGCCACAACTTCTCTACCTTGAGTCTCTCAGCTGCAGGTGACAACGGTATTGAGACCAGCCACAGTATGTCAATATGAGGGCTGTGAGTTACTTCTTAACCACACACACACACACACACACACACACACACACACACACACACACACACACACACAAATAAAACAGGGCCGTAATGGAATATGGTGGATTTTATGTAATTTTGCTAAATAAAAGCAAATTCAGGGTGGACTAGGGAGATGGTTCATTCAGTGATGTTTTAGGAAGGGAACCTGAATGTGATTTCTAGAACCCACGTAACAGGATGTGTCACCGTGACACCTGCACTTGACAATGCATCTCTGTCCCTAGAAGACAGAAATAAGAAGAACCTTTGAAATGGGGACAATGTCCCACTGGTTACTGTCACTAGAGGTGTGAACAGGGAGATCCTTCGTGGGCACCCATCTTCTCCCAGGAGGAGAAAAGATACTGCAGTCTGGAAATAACTCAAGCTTCCACCTGTCCATGTGAGAGTCCAGTTTATCCCTAGATAAAACTGAGGACCCTGTGGCCTCTTTGTAAGGTCACTGACCATGGGATGTGGGAGGCCAAGCTTGTCCTTGTGAAAATGACATTTGATGTTCCACAGCAGCTCAGGGCACCCTCAATGTCAAGGCCCACTCCTCGTCCACTGCGACATCCCCATGTGTCCTGCCTTCCCTCTATTTATAAGCCTAGGAAGCAGCAAAAAGGTCTGCACGGTTTTGTAGTCCTGCCCAGTGTAAGCTTGAGAATACAAAGAAAAAATAGAAATGGGGAGTGTGGCTCTGATTCTTAGTGTGTGCACTGTGGGCTATGAGAAAGTTTGGATCTGGTTCTTAGTGTGTACTGTGGGCTATGAGAAATACCCAGATCATAAAGCATGGACCCTGACCTCCTGGAGGAGATTATAATATGCTCAAGCAAATTAAAACTGGGATAAGAAAGAATTTGAACCACAGTTCACTACACTAGGAAGAGGGCCACAAGGCAGGAACTATCTAACTGGAAAGTGATTTGAACAGGCTGTAGTTGATGCTGAGAAATAGGATTTCCCTGTCCTGTTGGAATCCTGCTTGGCATTACCAGGTTGGCTTAGTTCTGTAGAGAAGTGTGGTATGCTCAGGCCAAGGACAAAGACAAAAATTCTTCGTATTTGCATCTTAAAAGGAATCCAGTCCATGTTTTTTTTAGCCAGACTGCCAGTGTCACGGGCTTACAAACCTGACTTTTTTTGAGACAGCACTAAAGAGAAGATATTTTTGGATTTAGATGAATCCTGGGGAGAAAGACCCATTTTTTTTATATGTGTCCCAAGGGAGGGGACACTCAAAACCACGTCGTGTTGTGTTTTTAGGAAGTGACCTTCCTAAAAACCTTTGGTGGCCTTTAGAAAGTGACCTTTGGTGGCTTTAGAAAGAGAGGAGCCATTTATGTTAAGTGCCCAGGCTCCTGCTGGGCAGAGGGACTTGGCTGAGTCTGTGGTGCTGCTGGGTGGTGGGAAAGCATCAGCCTTCCATGACATCGGCCACTCTGCTTGTTCGGGGCTGGTATGTGTTAGAAGGTAAAGATTTGGGTCAAGATACACCTTCCTGCCACTCTGCCTGCCATGCTGAATCACCAGGACTGACATCTTGGGTGACGAACTTACTGGGAGATAGAGCTCTTAATATTTTTTCCTCTCATAAATATGCATGTTCCCTGTGAGTCACTTCTATCTATGAAAAGGAAATTGGGGAAATCTCTGTACATTAAAGCGAAAAATGCTGGGAGGTTTTCCTTCTGCTTGGAGCTGAGTGAGAAGCGGAACCCAGATGACTTGGAGAATCCAAATGTATATCACTTAAATGGTGATCATGTTCAGTCTTTTCCATACAGGAAATGGTTGCAGTAAGAACTCCTGGGGCTGGGGTAGAAGCCATCCCTAAAACCATCTGTAAAGGCATTTCTGCAACCCTGCAATCTTGAGGGAGTTCATGATATTTAAAGGGAGATTAGCTCTGCAGAGGATTAACTCAGGGTCAAAGGTTAGAGAGGTACACAACAGGCAGCAGTTAATGCTGAGACCTGAAATTGGGAAAGTGATGGGGCATGGGGCATGCTCACGGGCAAGATGTCCGTACCACACTGCATCCTTCAGGCCCAGAGGACATACTGGAAGAGGGAGCAGATAACAGTAAGGGCCAGATGTCAGCGGAGATGGCTAAGAAATGCTGTCTTCTGGACATGACAGAACAATAATGCTCACAAACTTACAACAGCTATGGTTGCTGGGACAAGACCAAGCTAGCCACCATTCTAGCATGGACAGGGAAGGGGCTCACAAAGCTCTACCTACTCCTAGCTAAGTTGCCACTGGTAGCTTTTGGCCAATGGGGAAGGAAAAGTCTGTTTTCTTCAGCAGTGTGGTTGCCATGGTAGGTTGCCAGCATGCTTCAGTCAGTGATATCTTATACCTGCAAACAAAGCAGCAGCAGTTATGGGACCCAGTGGGTTATTACAAAATAAAAAAAAATATGAGTCTTGGAGGAGATTGTAGGGCACACTCAGGAAGAGCTGAAGGGGGTAAACAGAGGAAGATATGCTCTAAGTACATTGTATCCATGTATAAAACCACCAAACACTAAGTAAATTAAAAGATTCCAGCCATCACAGGAAATCAATTACCATGAGTAAGAACATAGAGCAAACAGAGGAATGGCTCTCTTCAGTGGTGCCACACCCCTTCAATCCCAGCATTCAGGAAGCAGAGACAGGCAGATCTCAGTTCAAGGCCAGCGTGGTCTACAGAGTAAGTTCCAGGACAGTCAGGGCTACAGAGAGAAACCCTGTCTCAAAACAACAAGAAACAAGCAGAATTATCCCCTTGACTATAGATTTGAAATCACCAAAGTAGAAGAGGTATGAAAATCCTGATGAAAGTCCCGGGTGAAGCGAGGAGAGAAATAACTGTCTCATGTAAGATAAATAGATTAGGATGAGAGCATGAAATGAAATATTACCAACTAAAGAGCAAATGAACTAGGGAATGGATCTTCATGGGGATCAGTCAACTCCAACCCACAGAGATAAACAAACATGAAAATAAAGTCAGTAATCTAAAGGTTAGACTGAGAACACACTGTGCTAAAATTTTTAGGACAAAATGAATTATTATGGGTCATTAGGGAATTGCTAATCACAGTGACCAGGTAGCATCGTCAGCCTAGGAAAAGAGTAAACATCTTGCACAAACATTGGCACCCTAGTCAGCTACTGTGGGGAGGTAGAATCTGAAACAGTGCTGTCGATTTGGAAGATAGCTTGGCAGTTTTCTAAAAAGCTCAACTTTTATTTTTATCCACGTAATCCAGAGAACTCAGAAAAATGCCTCTAGATATTTTAACCAAAGGAGTCAAAAATCTCCAACCCAAGATCTCCAGTAATCAAGGTTTGCAGTGGCTTTATTTGTAATGGTTAAAATTTGGGAACAGCCAACCTCAACAGCAATAGATAAGCAGATATACAAAGCATATCTAGATCGTGGAACCCAGTAATGCAAAGAAATGAGCTCTGGATCCAGAAGGGACATGCACGTGCACATTATCCAGTGAAAGAAGCCAGCCTGAAAAGGCCACACACCACATATTTCTAACTATGTGGCACTGTGGGAAGGAAAACCCCACAGACCAATAGTTGCCAAGGTTTGGAAGACTTAGAGAGGAATATTTTTTTTAAAAAGGTAAGATGGGGAGCCAATATTTAAAGCAACAATAGAGGAAGTTTTTATCTTTAATATTTAACTCTTTATGTGCACAAGTGAAGTCAATACACATACATGGACGTTAGATGACAACTTGCAGGGTTCTGTCCTCTCTTTCCACCGTGTGGCTCCCAGGGATCAAACTTGGGTCGACGGGCTTGGCAGCCAGCACTCTCAGGGACTGAGACATCTCACTTGCCCTAGAGGAGATTTTTTTTTCCCCAGAATTAAAGCTGGATGCTATCAGATAGGAAAGCCACACTGAGACCAAAATTTAAATAAACAAAGCACACCCACTTGTAGATTCTACACCAAAGTAAAAATGGAATTCTCAGAAGCGATTTGGGAGAAAATATAGATCATGATGCAAGCGAATGGCGGTGAGCAGCTATTGACCATACAACAGCCATTCAAATCTGATGGAAACAGAACTTTCTCCAAAGGAAACAACACTACAGACTTGCATTTTCAAATGAGAGTAAGCCAAAACTATAATGGTGACTACCTCCTTCAAAGGGGACTCAACACAAACATTTAGAACTGCGTCTTATTTCCCTTCAGATGCTTCCTACTCAGGTCAGATCTCTCTCTCTCTCTCTCTCTCTCTCTCTCTCTCTCTCTCTCTCTCTCTCTCTCTCTCTCATACACACACACACACACACACACACACACACACACACAATGGAGTCATGATTTGCATTTAGCGTATAGGTCTTCTTTGCTGATTGATGTCTTTGAGAGAATTCTTAAGACTCATTCATTGAGTAAGTGCTTAGTGAACTGTAGATCCCACCTGGGTAATTACTAGACATTGAGATTATAGGATTTTATCCTAAATGGAGACTGGATAAAATCCACAGAAGAAATAGTGTTAGGCCTGCCTCCTTTTTATTTCCAGTGAAAAGCACACCTGATTCTTTAGTTCCCTGTTGAAATAAGGAAGACGTTCACTTTGCAAGATGTTCACTTTCCATTCAGAGCCAAGATGTCTTTTCCAACAAATGTTTAGCATCTTAAGCCTATTATTTGCGGGTGAGTTTTTGGAGTTGTTTGGGGGGTGTTCTAAGCTGAGAAAGAAGAAGCTAATGTGTCTGAGGTCCACCATCTGCCAGGCACTGTTCCAGGCATTTTCCTCAGGATGATCGCTGGTGGCACAAACTATGGTTTATGAGACTCGATGTGAACCACTCAGCTGGCCCTCACCACAACACCATGAAGTATGACCTCCCGCTGTATATGCTCCATACACAGGGGAGCTGTGACTTCAATACCACACAGCTAGTGAGTGAGGGGATGGAGGCTAAGTCTTTCCACGGCTACATACCTGTCCTGCATGAGCTTGGGTGGGTGAAGGGTTGGGGTGTGCGGAGGACAAAGGATATAATACAGAGAGAATGCAACCATACTCAACACCATCCCAGGAACTGTCAAAGCCACCGTGCTATCAGTACTTTCTAATTTAATCCTGTATATAATGGTAACCGGAAGGTGTTATCTTCATCAGCTGAGCAAAGGCCAAAGGCCAGCCAAGCTCAAAGAACTTACCTTCAGGTCACAAAAGTCATGTACCTGTTCCCACCTCAGAAGGGTCTACACCAAGGCCTGCGCTTGGGTCCTCACTGCCTGTGGCTGCTGTGTTCTGTGCAGGTGAGATGGAGGAGCTGGAGACACTGTGGCTTACGGGCATCTGCCACAACGAGAAGAATGAGGTGATGAGTAGCCAGCTGGACATCGATAACATGGCGGGCGTGTTCTACATGCTGGCTGCAGCCATGGCCCTCAGCCTCATCACCTTCATCTGGGAGCACCTCTTCTACTGGAAGCTGCGCTTCTGCTTCACAGGCGTGTGCTCTGACCGGCCCGGGCTGCTCTTCTCCATCAGCAGGGTCAGTACTCCAAGAAGCTCCTTTCTGGTTCCTCAGGCAGGTGCAGAACACAGGGCAGTTCAGAGAATCAGGCACATGTGCACATTGATGACATTTTAGTATCTACCAATCATCTATGAATTGCCTATATATCTGAATCATTTATTTACCAATAATCAATCTGTCATCACCATCATTAGTATCTATAATGTATCTATCACCTATCAATCTATTAACCATCTATCATCATGTATCAGTCTATTTGACATCTATTTACCCAACATACAGATATTTATATCATCTATTGGCAATATTGATCTTCTATCATATATATCAGTCATCTATCATATGTCAATCTACCTCCTATCTGTCATCATCTGTCAATCAGTCTATCCATTGCTCTCACTATGTATTTATCTGTCATCTGTCTATCTGTCTGTCATCCTGTTACCCATATTTCTATTATCTATCACCTACCTTTCTTTTTTTTTATCACCTATTCCTTTCATCTTCTCCCCGTAGTGGTAAAAAGCATTAGGTTTTATATACTGATCTTTATTGGGGGAAATGAAATAATCAGCTTAAAGTGAATCTGTGTATTGTTAGCATTAGGTGATTTTGAGAACTTTGGAGATTCAGAAGGTACACATTAACTTAGTGAAGAGGATTTATTTTGCCCATTCAATTACACTCGACTTGGTTCTGTGCAAATACATATTTCCTAATTAGCTTGATGGCATCTAAACACACAGATTGCTTAGAAATAACAACGTGCATGCATATAGCCAGGAATTATGCCAACTTTAAACTAATTCCCCCAGCCAATTACTAAAGGCTTTCCATACCCAAACACTTCTGGGATTGCCTTGAGCGAATGCATACAGTTGCATTTGCTTGTAAATCCAGCTTCCTTTTGGAGCAGGCAGCCACGTTGGTAGGACCATCCTTATGAGAGATGAACTGAATTCTACATGCCTTTCCCAGCATCTTATGAGGGGATTGGGTTTGTATAGCAGAAGCCATGTCAGTAGACTTTGAACTTTTCCCACCCTCCCAGACATTGCTGATGCTCTAGCCCGAGGGCCTCAGGGAGTTCAGAGGAGCAGAGGCTCCACTTCCCCCTTCATAAGATTTGTCTTCTACACCAGAACAACCTGACAAGAGTGAAGAAGAGGGTGCCATTATTTCCCTGCCTCTTTCCTGTACTAGGGAAACACAGAGAGTTCAGCTTCAGATGCTGATTGATTGAAGGAAGCCTACGTGGGGCGGGAGGGTTGCCAGCCATGGCAAGGTGCAGCTACTGTGCGGATAATGATCAGAGGCAAATAGGTTTTCTCCCTTGTCTCTATTCGTTGTGCAACCTCTGATCACACTCATTCTGTGGATAAAGAAACTGGGGCTTAAAGTGGGGCTTTTTTAAAACTTTCATCTTATATTTCCCTGAAATGACAGGTTTTCTCACACTTTATCCGCTAGGCCATAACTGGTCTACAATAGAGGAGCTGAGGAGACAGCAACTCTTCGGCTGCAGCAGCCATGCTTGTCTTCTGGCCTTCATACATGTGTGTGCATAGTTTGATGCAAATGGGCATGTGTGCACACAGGTACACACACATACACACACACACACACACACACACACACACACACTCAAGCATGATCTTATACAGAGTAGGGTCACATACATTAGTCAAGATCCCTGTTTAGCTTTATTTCTAAGGATACTGATCTGGGATGCTCTGAATTCCCTAAGGCAGGTATCTGCTGCACAGAGGCTCTGTCTTCCCATCAGTAGTTCATTCAGGACACTGACCGTGCAGCTCACAGACAGAAAGCAATCACCATGCAGTAAGCTCACGCAGCTTCCCTTGCAGACTCGGTGTCTCTGGAAAGTTCCTGAAGATACAGCATGGATGCCAACCTGTGACACATGATCCCTGATTCTGTCAAGGGAGATGCAATAGGTCAGAAGGGACATTTATTAAACAGTGGAACCAAGCTTTTGCAATGACTGTCCCCTGTCTTATTTTCATGACTTTCACAAATGCACCTTCTAGTCCATGGGATGGTCTTAACATTAGTTTTCTCTCTGAGGTGTTCCTCCCAAACACATGCCATTTATGTTAAAAAAAAGTGCTTGGTATATCCAGTCAAAACACCACCTTGATTGTCTCTTGAAGTGTGAGCAATAAAAGACTTAGTGAAACAGAGCCAGGGCATGGGAGCTGTAGACACCTTTCTACTGTGTTCCAAGGTTAAACACAGAATGAAATGCTTTCTCACTAACATTAAGGCCAACGGAAGTCAACAGTATCAGGACTTTTGCAGGATGAATGAGACAAGGAAGGCTATAGAGCCTGCCTTGTAGCTCAACTAAGAATACTTACAGGAGTCTGGAACAAGCAAAGCAGGTTGACTAGAAGTTGAGTAGCTTACCAGGTACACTAAAAGGATGCATTACTTCTATAACCTTGAAAGATATTCAAAATCTGTGAGCAAGAGGGGGAGGGAGAGGTGGAGAGGATGAGGGAGAGGGGAAAGAAAGAGGGAAGAAGGGAGGGGCAGAGAGAACTAACAGGAACTGAGGAAGTACTAGATAGGGTTCGTCGCACTCCGTAGGTGGGTTGACTGGTCTTACTAACCAGAGGGCAAATATGATTTCTAGAACAAACTTTCTGTAGCAACGAGTAACATGCACAGCTTTGTGGCTTTGACAAGGTGGGCATTGTGGGTTCAGGCAGATTTGAAATGAGAGCCAACAAAGGCAACAACAAACCAACAAAGGTCCCAACGTGTCTCCTCCACCATTACTGAGCACCTGCTATGTGTTATTCTTCCCTTTGTCCCCACCAGAAGAGGATTCCATTTTATTGCTGGGAAAGTTGAAATTCATGATAACTAAGCCAAGGCCACATCCCATGGTCTCTGATTCATTTTCTTATTCTGGAATATTTACCCCCACACACACCTCCTAAAAGCCCATCTGGAAAGTGGATCAACCCAGATAGAGGACGTTGTTATGAAAATGTGAGGCCCAGACGCTCCTATTACATCTCCTCCCCTCCTTGGCCCCACTGGGCAGATCAATTACTACGTTGAACCAGTCAAGGGGAGTCAGGAAGGAGAAGCCACAGCCTCATCATCCCCATCATCTCCTGCAGCACAGTTCAGCTCTCACTCCGCTGTGGGCCTCTTCAAACACAGCCAGCTGTTCAAGGTCATGGGGAGAGCACACTGCACTACAGTGACGTATACAGAGAAGTCCTTAGGTTTCCCTGAAGGAAGTGAGGAGTTTTTAGAGTAAAGTTTTAAATTTTGAAATAAAAAGACCTATATTTTCCACAATGCAGTAAGTAAGGGAGACAAAGACTGTAGCTGGTTCTGACGTAGAAGAAACATCAATTTTTTACCCATAGGTGCAGAGTTTCTCTGGATTACATCTAGGGTTATATTACATGACAAATGGAGGGCAGGCTAATGTGCCAGGTTCTATGAGATACATGGCTTAATTGTACAATTCTTATTTCTACAGTCTGCATGACCCAGCATTCTTAGAGCAAGGGGAGGAGTGTGGTTTGTGGCAAGATCAATAACCAACTAACTATTCATGACACAGAGGAGACTGAAGATAGAGAGGAAGAAAAGAATAAAGGAAGGAAGGGAGGAAGGGAGGAAGGAAGGAAGGAAGGAAGGAAGGAAGGAAAGAAAAAAGGAAGGAAGGAAAGAAGTGTGGGAGGAGGGAGATTGAGGGAAGAAAAGAGATCAAAAAGGGGAAAAGGGGGAAAGAGGGGAAGGAGGGTAGAGAAGAACTCTGGTGAGAGGAAATAACAGGAGGAGGAAAAGAAAAGAGTAGATGAAGAGATGGAGAGGAAAGAGCAGTGAGTAAAGGAAAGAGGAAGAAAGGAAACAAAGAAAAGGAAAGAGGGAAGAAAGGAAGAGAGAAGGAAAGTGGTGGAATGAGGGAAGAGAAGAAAGGGGAAGGGAAGAGAGGAACGGGGAAAGAAGAGGTGGAAATGGCAAAGAGAAGGAAGGGGTGGGAGGTGGGGAAAGGAGGAAGAGAGAATTGGCATGAGCTTCCTTCCGGGGTCTGGAGTTGACCACGAAGTGTAGGTTAATACAATCCCAGCGAGGGCTGCTTGAACTTGAGCTGCTGCCATTCGTGTGTAGCATCCCTCTGAAGCTGTCTTTAGACAACATGCAGTCATATAGATGGTTAAGACATCACAGTTCTGAGAGCATCCCTCTTTGGTTAAGCATGATGCAGTCGTGGGGGTCAGTAAAGCCACCATGATCAGGGTCACAATGGCACAAACTTTCTACTGTTTTATGCCAAAGTCAGCAATAGATCTGCCTTATGAATCCACTTCCGGGATGGCTTCTTGGGAATCTTAGGTGGAGACTTTTCAAATTTCCATAGGCTTAATCCAATTGTTTCCATTGGGCATGCTGCCAACATCTGGATATGGATAGGAGAAAGCCAGGGGGCCACAAACCCAAAGATTACTCATGGTCTACCTATGAGAGCAGCATGAACAGAGAGCCCCTCCTTTGATACCAGGAGAGCAGCGAGTTTTCAGTCAAAGAGAAGGTATTTTTTTTAAGAAAGGAAAAGGGCATGGAAGATGTGGAGACTTTGAGATGGCAGTGGTCATATCTCACTTTCCCAGCATTCCCTGGTCTCATTATCTCATGGATGAATTTAAAGCTATACACTGTGCCACAAAATCTGCCCTGTAAAGATCAGTGAAAATCAAGTTCTAGCTGTATCAAATGAACAAGTAAGAAGCCTAAGAAGATGGCTACAGCACTGTAGACCATGAGTCACTTGGGCCCTTTACCTCACTGTGATTGGCTTCAGCCATAAGCTGATATCCTCACATCAAGGCAAGACCTCTAATATCTCAGACCTGAGCCTCATGTCTCCATCTCTGTAATGTGTATGATTTCCCTTACATGGACCAAATGCTTCCTTATTTTTATTTTTTGAAGTTTTTTTTCTACCTTTTTTATATAAGCTCTCACTGTATAGCCTATTTTGACTTTCTACTGATTCAGATTCTGAGCACTGGGATTTCAGGCCTTCATGAATTTGCATGGTATCTTCCTTTCTTTGAAACAAGTCAATGAACCCAGGAAGGGAATATTTTCTGATTGGCTTCTTGAATAGGTCACAAGCCTTGACTGATAGCTTTAGCACAATCGTAGAGGTTATTCTGGTGATTTGTGAAAATAATTAACAATGGTTGTCCCTTTTTGGTGATTCTGTCAATAGTTAGCCTGCTGACATTTAAACTTCAAAGGTGATAAAATGTTATAAATTTCTGAGCTAGATCTAGGTGCTGGGAAGGTCAATAAAGTATCCTTATATGCCACTGAAAGGGCATAGGAGTGTTGATAGTTATACAAGTATTGGTTGATACCACTTCTTAAACTTCATGTGTAACTTTTTGCAAAGGAATCAGGTTATCCTGGGACAGAGCAATCCTATAGGACTGATTGTTGTGTGGTTTTTTTTTTTTCTTGAGACATGGGAGAGACATGGGAACAAATCTTCTGTTCACCCCAAAATAGGATACCAATGACTAGACAAAGAAACGGTTCCACCCAAGTCTAAATTAGTGGCCAAATGAGTTTATTGGTGTCACTTACACATATGGGTGAAGGGTCACTTAGAGGAGCGTTGATGACTCAGTGACAGCTGCATCATCAAACCCTACCCTGACCAGGAGACAAATGATATAAGCTCCATTATTGGACCTCACTGCTGACATGCGAGCAGCTCTGATTTCTGAGTCTCTCAGCTCTAATGGTCATGAAGTCTCCCCTCCTCACCAATAGTTACTACTTGTATTATCTGGGAGAAGAGTCTTGTGAATCCTGTAAGCCTCGGGAGCTGTCTGAGACTTATGAGTTATATTGACTTTCTGGGTCTTAATTGAATGTTTTTGCTAGCTAAGTGGTTCCACAACACTGGTGTATTACAACTCACCTTACCTATTGGAGTATGATAATCAGGATTCAGACTGAGCTCTACTTTCTTTCTGTGACTCCCTCAAGATATTCATGGTTCACCTTTGCAGGTAAAGCTCAGATGGGCAAGTGATTTCATTCTAGTTTCATTCATGCTGTTGATGTATGTTTTGTGTTACTCTTTCACAGGGCATCTATAGTTGCATCCATGGGGTACACATTGAAGAAAAGAAGAAATCTCCAGATTTCAATCTGACTGGATCACAGAGCAACATGCTAAAGCTTCTTCGGTCAGCTAAAAACATCTCCAATATGTCCAACATGAACTCCTCAAGAATGGACTCACCTAAAAGAGCTACTGACTTCATTCAAAGAGGGTCACTTATTGTGGACATGGTTTCAGACAAGGGAAATTTGATATATTCAGACAACAGATCCTTTCAAGGGAAGGACAGTATATTTGGAGACAACATGAATGAACTCCAAACATTTGTGGCCAACAGGCACAAGGATAATCTCAGTAACTATGTGTTTCAAGGACAGCATCCTCTCACTCTCAATGAGTCCAACCCTAACACAGTAGAGGTGGCTGTCAGCACTGAATCCAAAGGGAACTCCCGACCCCGGCAGCTTTGGAAGAAATCCATGGAGTCTCTACGCCAGGATTCTCTAAACCAGAACCCAGTCTCCCAGAGGGATGAGAAGACTGCAGAGAATCGGACCCACTCGCTAAAGAGTCCTAGGTATCTTCCAGAAGAGGTAGCCCACTCTGACATTTCAGAAACCTCAAGCCGGGCCACATGCCACAGGGAGCCAGATAACAATAAGAACCACAAGACCAAGGATAACTTCAAACGGTCAATGGCCTCTAAGTATCCCAAGGACTGTAGCGATGTTGACCGCACCTACATGAAAACCAAAGCAAGTTCTCCCAGGGATAAGATCTATACCATTGATGGTGAGAAGGAGCCCAGCTTCCACTTAGATCCTCCTCAGTTTGTTGAGAATATAACCCTGCCTGAGAATGTGGGCTTCCCAGATACCTACCAAGATCACAATGAGAACTTCCGCAAGGGGGACTCCACACTGCCCATGAACAGGAACCCATTACATAATGAAGACGGGCTTCCCAACAATGACCAATATAAACTCTATGCCAAGCACTTTACCTTGAAAGACAAGGGTTCCCCACACAGTGAGGGCAGTGATCGATACCGGCAGAACTCCACACATTGCAGAAGCTGCCTTTCGAATCTGCCCACCTACTCAGGCCACTTTACCATGAGGTCTCCTTTCAAGTGTGATGCCTGTCTGCGGATGGGGAATCTCTATGACATTGATGAAGACCAGATGCTTCAGGAGACAGGTAACCCAGCTACTCGGGAGGAGGTCTACCAGCAGGACTGGTCACAGAACAACGCCCTCCAGTTCCAGAAGAACAAGCTAAGGATTAACCGACAGCACTCCTATGATAACATTCTGGACAAACCCAGAGAGATAGACCTTAGCAGGCCCTCCCGGAGCATAAGCCTCAAGGACAGGGAACGGCTACTGGAGGGCAACTTGTATGGGAGCCTGTTCAGTGTCCCCTCAAGCAAACTCTTGGGGAACAAAAGCTCCCTTTTCCCCCAAGGTCTGGAGGACAGCAAGAGGAGCAAGTCTCTCTTGCCAGACCACGCCTCTGATAATCCTTTCCTCCACACGTATGGGGATGACCAACGCTTAGTTATCGGGAGATGTCCCTCGGACCCTTACAAACACTCATTGCCATCACAGGCGGTAAATGACAGCTATCTTCGGTCATCCTTGAGGTCAACAGCATCATATTGCTCCAGGGACAGTCGGGGCCACAGTGATGTGTATATTTCAGAGCATGTTATGCCTTATGCTGCAAATAAGAATACCATGTACTCTACCCCCAGGGTTTTAAATTCCTGCAGCAATAGACGAGTGTACAAGAAAATGCCTAGTATCGAATCTGATGTTTAAGATCTTCCATCAGTATTTATCTATAAGGAAACATATAGAATGGCCAACATTATAGAGGGTAAATGTTGGATGTCCGATAGCACCCTACTAGGAGGAAGAGGGTACAGGGAGGTACTTTTTGTTGGCTCTTTTGCACATGGCTCCATGCCATAATCTTCCACTCAAGGAATCTTGTGAGATATGTGCTGAGCACAGCATATACCACGTAGGTGAATCCTTAACCAAAAACAAATAAATACACATGGGCAAGTCTCCCAGACATGGCGACTGGGCACGGCGGCAATAATGGTGCATCAGACGGCGATGGTGACATTGTGGTTGCCTATATTCCAAATTCCATGAAGATCAATCCACCATGTAACTTCCCCCATCAGAAATGCCTCACAGTTTCTCTAATACAGAATAAGCAATATGGTATGCATGTAAGTCTGACGCAGACAATAAGACAGTTAAGAATGCATCTGCACTGTAGTAAGATTGACATGTGCAAGGATTAAGAAGTTTGGCTTGTAACAGTTCTCAGATTTCTTGTTATGCCTTCCATGACAACCCTGGATCAGTCCCCCTTAAACTCCAGGTTCGCCCCCCCCCAAAGAATAGCAAATCAGCGTGTTTGTGGCACCCACACTACTTTCATTGTAGGCTTCCCCCAAGACACACCTGGAACAAATAGCCCCAGGGACTCTCAGGTGGAGAACTGTAAGAATCTCTTTGGATGTTAATGTGTGTGTATCTCTCACCCTCAGCTTCATTGGTCTTGTTCGGAGCTGCATAAACACTTTTATGTCTTCGATATCTAAGTGTGGATCTTCTGTCTATGACATAATGGCTGTTGTAGTTAATCTTGAAGACTCATGTACGTAAGTCTGCATTTCCTCCCTTCTGGTGATGACTCAGGGTTGTATAGTATCTCTTACCTGACCCCTCCCAGAGTAACGTAACTTGTTCTGTCCCCAGACAGCCATGATGGTGTCTAACTAGCTGTGTGTTGTGTTCCTAGAGTTGTTAATGTGGTGACATGTGCCAGCAGCCATGTGTAATCTGTAAGAAGTCCCATGCTATCTGTGTGTCCAAGGCTAGCATGGTTTTACATTTATGTCCCTCAAAGTCAGGAAACTCTTAGACAATTATTTCTATACAAACCTCCTCAAATCAAAAGCCTTCAGACATCAGCCACTTGTGTGTCCCCCCCCCAAGCACCCTTCCAACTGTGGATAAACTCAGTAAAACAAGGGATTTCTATCCTCTGAAATGTACACCTTCTTGGAGGTGAATTTCTTCCCCAGCACCAACAGAAACCAATGAGAAGTCTTCAACGCATTTGTCATTTCTGAGCTGCCTGCATTGTCCTATTCTTGGCCCACTGAGCCTGTGCATATATGACAGAACAGATACTCATTAGATTAAAAAAAAGAAAAACTGGAGCCAATGAGGGGAATATTCGTGCATGGAAAATGTCTTAGCACATAATTTTTTATCACATTTTTAAAAAGGACTCAAAAGGTAGTTATGATACCTTATTAGACAAGGACATTCACAAAAGCAGAAAATAATATGAATTAAACATTTTATATGCTTCTTTTCTAGCAATTAGTATATTTCCAATGCATTATTGTCCTTGAAATAGCCAGGCTGCTGACCGTGGTATTTCGCAGGAGACTTTAGTTGGTTGGGTAACTCTCTCCCATGAAGGATTCTAACCATTTCTTGTTTTTCCTCTTACTGAATCTTGGCTTGGGTTCTTGGAGAAAGGGATCGCACGACAGGTTGAAATTTCATCCCTGTTCTTTTCTTCGTGGTGTTCTATTTTATAGGTGGGATTGTCCAACTACAAGTTAAGCAGGGAAGGTTCTCTTAGAGCTTGGGGCTGCTTCAGAAGGAGCTAGCAGAGGGAAAGTTCATTTGACCTACAGTGTTGCAGAATGACAAAAAGCGATGCAATACACCGGAGGACCAGAGGTGGAGTGGCAGAGGGGGTGAGGATCTCTCTTCCTGTGCTCTTGCAGAACACAGAAGGAGGCTGGGGTGGAGCTAGAGGGCTGAGGTCACAGGACTAGGGTGGAGCCAGCGGTCTGGGGCAGAGCTAGAAGGCTGAGGTCACAGGACTAGGGTGGAGCCAGTGGTCTGGGGCGGAGCTAGAAGGCTGGGGCGGAGCTAGAAGTTGATAAGCTTTAAAGTCACGTTTTATTCCTTGGACAGAGCCATCCTTTCCTTCCCCAAGTCCCACAGCTGGGGAAATGTGCATTAGAGAACCTAGAACAGTCTCCCTGATTTTTGATCTTAAATTTGAGCTTCAGTGTGTGTAGTGTCCTTTCACCCCTTTTACTTTATTTCCCCATAGGATTCCACACCTGTATTCCTCCTGCTAGGACTGCTGTTGTGTCCTCACAGAACTGACTCTTAAGCCTCCCTGGAATACAGAATCATGACTTGTCACAAATCTGAGGAGCATTCTGCTTTCCCGGATTGTCCTCAAAGCCCAGGGTGCTGTTGAATGTCCCACATTTTAGTGAGAGTACAAATGGCATTTATACTGCCTCCTCAAAACCCTCTCTGGAAAATTCAGGATCATTTCTGCTATTAACTCTGTACAAAAGAAGCTAAAATGAGGCTTTTGGAAGAATCAGTCACATAATGGGAAAGAATACGTTTGTTTTAACACCAAGATATTTACAAAAATAAGTCATGGTAGTTAGGGGCTGTGTGGCAAACATTTGCTTTTCCCTCTCCTCTAATTTGCTGCCTCTTGCACATGATAACTTCAAAGAAGAAAACGAGGAGGTCACGTTCCAAGTGAGAGGTAATCATGTGGGCTTGTTTGAAGGAAAGCCAAGTGAGATCCATCCTTTTCAAAACTAACCCCGAGGGTGGCAAATGGCACCTACGGCCGGTGATGAGTACTGAGCAAGAGGCCTTGGCCTGGGTATCACTTAGAGGGTTCCCACACTAAACCCAACCTCTGAGTCCTTAGACTTACAGATGCTAAGAAGCCAGTGTCTCTTAACTCAAAGGCCTGATCTTTCCCTGGACTAAGTCAGGGCAGCCGCCCTGGGCAGTTGTCTTGGCAATTCTTTTGTTTTCCTCATTTTGGAAAGGACCAGACTGGTCCTCAGATGTCAATACTTGAAAGCAAACAGCCATGCATCTGTCCTTGCACCTGAACCGGTGCAAATGCTGTGCACAAGAGAAGCTCCCAGAGCATGACCTTCACTCCGCCAAACCTCGGTGCTCTGGGGGAACAGGTCCACCACCCCAATGCTGCAGGTTTAGTATACTTCTGGTTCCAGTGCTGTGGAGTTAGGCAAGCCCCCATGGGTCTGTCTTCCTGTCAGTAAGACCTGCATGCGACTCAAGGGATGAGGACCTCACCAGGCATGGAGAGGGATGGTGACTGCTCTGTCCTCAGCACTAGTGACTATCTCTTACCATGCTCTGGGTTTTCTCCTCCCTGCCTCAAAGGATACTTGAGAAGACTTAATATTTAGCTGTCTGGTGGAAGCATTGAGATCTATCCATTTCAGCAAAAACGGTCAAATCAATTCACACTTATTTTCTGGGCAGAGAAAAAAAATTACACCTTGTTTACAAATGAAATAGTTTCATTTAAATGGGACTTTAGCCAAGGCAGTTAATTAGTCAAAAGATCCAGGGTCGTCACGCAGTCTCATGGTGTTTATTCCGTTTGGTATGTCTACCGCTGATATGTATTTAATATTCTGCATCTTCTCAGGAAATGACAAATGCCCTGAATTCTTTTGCAAATAGAATTGCTAATGAAAAAGAAAAAGAAAGTTGGTGTTAATTAAATGATGATTAAAAATTTATCTCCCTTAAAACTAAAAAGTGCGGCTTTAGTAATTGCTTGTCATATAAATAAATACCTTGCACTGAACTCCCTTGTGGTTTAAGACCTAAATAAATACCGATTCAAGAACCTGAAATCTTTCAGAGAAGTTGAAGGTGCCCGGTAGCATGATGCACATTCCTGTACTGTTTCTGTGTGAGGAACTATTGTATGTGAATCCTTCAGCAAAGGATAGAAGCTATTTCAACATGGAGCTGTTTATCACTAACCTTGGCTATAGTACACTTACCCGGATCTCAAGAGATAGGATTTAAACAGGAGGACGCCAAATTTATCAGTTCATATTTAATAGTAATTCAAGCTCTAAAGAAAAGAGCCCTAGCGCTGGAGAGATGGCTCAGTGGTTAAGAGCACTGGCTGCTTTTCCAGAGGTCCTGAGTTCAAATCCCAGCAACCACATGGTGGCTCCCAACCATCTGTAACTTTAGTTCTAGGGGATTTGACACCTCACACAGATATACATGCAGGCAAAGCATCAATGCACACAAAAATAAATAACTCTTTTTAAAAAAGGAAGAAAGAAAAACAGACAGAAAAGAGACCTTCCTTCCAAAGGCCTTGTCCTCTTGCACGTCAGTCAAAACTTGTCTTGTCTGTGCCTCCCTCTTCCTTTGGATAAATGGGGTGAAAAGTATTCATTGAGAGTTCCGGTATCTCTACTTGAAAAGTTTTTCCAATGCAGAGTTGCCCTTTTCCGCTCAGCCATTTTCCTACGTACTGTGTTCATCTCTAATTGTCTCTGCTGAGGTCGGCTTGATACAGATCAGAGATGACTAAATGCACTTCTGTTAATACAGTTGCTCATGTACACATGTATATATTATACATGCTTGGTTTCTACAATCCACACTTAAGTGTATTATCCAAACAAACCTGTACATATTGTAAAGTTTAACGTTAAAAATTAAATGGGGGTGATGTTGTGAACACACGGGAAAGCCATTCTGATTATTTTGATAGGAGGGTATTTATGTAGAGAAGGCATTCTATTTTTTTAAATATCAGCTCTAGGAAGGGTGACAGGGCTCGGGGGATTTGAGCACTGATGTACTTTGTCCCCTTAAGTATCAAAATCATGGAGAGAAGAGTGCAATCTATGCTGCTTACGTTCACTTTTGACTATGATGCCGGTGTACATGTGTAAACCCATCAAAAGACATAGACTTTCTAGTTCTTTTCTCTTTTGGCTCATTCTGTGCCTAGAAGTGCTATCAGCATAGAAGAAGTTCACAGTACCTGCTTGGAAGGGCCTTAGATTAAATGGATTTTGTAGATCGATACTAAGATTTGGGGAAAGGGGACAAGAGAGGGTGACAAGGGACAGTAGTCTGTCTAAGATGAAGTCAGAAAGCACTGGAGCTGGGGCCGGAACCCAAGACTCAGTTCTGATTCCTAGCTGAGTATGATTTGCTAGGCTGACATACGTCTGGGTTTCTTCTGGGAAGACACCCTTCACGTGTTCCTCTTGAGTAGGAGTCAGAGAAAGTCACAGGACTGGCCTGGCTCTCCTTGCTTCCTGCTCTTTGCAGATCCAGGCATGACTCTTTGAATTTTGTTTTTCTTTAAGCTCCTTTGCAATCCTCACTCTCTCAGGATCCTGAGGCACAGGGGACGTTTCTTCAGGGGTCCTCTAGATAAGATCCACAGGGGACATCATTTAAAGTTTCAAACCAAAGATGAAAGAAGGCTGGCAGCCACCAGTGACTACACGGTGCTGTTGACCATGTGACACCAATCTGCCCGTAGGGACTGGACACAGTAACACTTTCCCTAATGTCCGATTTGGGGCTAAGGGCATTGAAATGGACCTGGAAGTAGAGTCTCTTCCTGTAAGCAGTCCCTGGTTTGAAAATCGAATTCCATCATACAAAAGATAAGCAACGACTGTGAAACGAAAACAGATTAAATGTTGAAAATTAGAAACAGATAGTAATCCTATTGTAAGGAGACCAAAAAATTAATTGATACCGTAATCAAACACTCAAGTCCTCCCTTGAGTTTTAAGGAACTTTGGAAAAACACAGTTGGTGTCGCTGGAAATAGCCTTGAATTTTTTGAGCCTTCTGAGATGGTGAGGTGGAGCACAGGAGCAGCTAAACAAAGGGGGATAACCTCATCCCTCCTTATTTTTTGCACGAGTAATCTTGGGTCTGGCTCCAACCAGCCCTGCATGGCTTACCAAAGCATGTCTCAAATGCTTCAAAAGGGTTGAATTAGTCCTTCGAGGATGGGAAAATAGACTGTGATGTAAAAGAAAAAGGGAAAGGAGGAGGTTGGGTCATTTATGACTTGTAAAATCTTTTAATAGTTCAGGGTGTGGATGTGTCAGGGGAGAGAGTAGGGGACAGCTTTGTAAAGTCCCAAGTGCCTACTGCTATGCGTGGCAAAAGGAAGCGTCAGGTTTGCTAGTGAAAACAGAGGGCAAGAAGGTACAGAAGAGAAGGGAACCTGGTGTGTGTCTGGGAGGACGGAGCGATGTAGACGGTGTGGAAGATGCTCACACGCGGTGTGTGCCAGTCTGCACATGAGGCTGTTGCAGTTTCTGCTTGTCACAAGTGTGTACCGTGATCAGCGTCTGAACATTGAAATACACAACTCTGTCTATGCTGAAGAGAGCTTAGAATTTAAGTGTGATTGCCCCCGTTTTGAAGATAAGGAAACTGAGGCGAATACTGCTCTAAGCCTCACCAGCAACAAGGCCTAACTGATAAATACTCGTGTCAGATGTACCCTAGTAATGTCTGCTTTCCTCCAGAGAGGTCAGACTGGAAGCAGAAAGGGATTTACTAGTTTGGGGTCCCCAGGATTTTCCCTAAGTGTCCTATGAAAGTGGCCTGGTTTGGGGTGTATCAAGAATTCCTGGGGACCCCATGTCTGTTCACAGTCCCTTCCCAGACTAGAACACTGCTCACGTCTCTCCCTTCCCTGTGCTTGCACTCAGCATTAACTTTTCCTTTATTTCCTGTTTTTTCTCTTTTTCTTTGAAAACTTACCTTCTCTAATTAGCATGTGCCTAATCTTAAGTATCTCTTTCCCAATCTCCTTTCTTCTTTAACAGTTGGCATCAGGGCTAGTACCATTAATGTATGTATATAGAATGCGTTCATAGGTGTGTGGACCCAGTCACACACATGCATATGCACACACTGCCTTGTGGTCCTCAATCAAAACTGTCGTAAACACCATGACCCCTTTCTAAACGGGATGCTATTTGCAAATTCACTGATCCTGCCGTTCATCTGCATTGGCTTGTTTCTGCCAGGCAGACAGAATGAGGTTCAGAGATAGGGCAGGGAATGGGGAATAGTTTTGCATAAATGATTGAGTGCTTTAGTGTCAGGGTGATTGAGGGCCAGCTATTAAAATGCTGTTGTTGTCGTTGTTGTTGTTTCATTTGTTAAATTGCCTTAGAGATGCACTCCTGGTCATTAGTATCAGGATAATTGTTGATGCACCAACATTTGTTAACTTTATCCCAAGGAAGAGTGTTGAACTGGGATGCTTCCACAGCACTTTATAGAATTGGAGGGTGGCACGGTGTCGAACACGCCACACAGACGATGCTCCAGAGCACACGAGTGTCATCTGTGCATCCCCTCCCTCCCATGTTCTAAACCACACTTCTTTTCTGGCATTTATGTTTACAGTGAGGTGGAACACACTAAGCCCATTTTATAGATGAGAAGACTGAGCTCAGATCACAGGAAGGTTGTTTGGGGAGGCTCTGGAATTACATTTTCATAGAAAACTCAGTCATGATTCTAAATGCTTCTGAGGAGTCTTCAAACAGTATAAGCACTTTTAGCTTGATTTCTGAGAATAATTCTCTGGGTATTGTCACCCTTTGAGTTGATAGTCAAAGGCCTCTTAACGTAGAGGTTACTAGGGCTAGGGATACAGCTCAACTAGTTGTGTGTTTGCACAGCACATATGATCTGGGTTGCCTCCCGAGTGCTGCAAGCAGAAGCCAGGTGTGGTGGCACATGCCTGTGATTCCGGCACCCAGGAGGCAGAGGCAGGAGGATCATGAGTTCAAGGTTATACCCAGACTACATTGTGAGTTGGAGGCCAACTTGAACTACAAGAGACTCAGTCTTAAAAACTAAAACCAAACCACACAGGTCATTATTATTTAATAGCTACTCTGAGACCATGTGTTTCTGTAAGAGATGAGGAGACTGTCCCAGGGATGCTGAACTATGCAGAAAGTGGAGTGCCTCAATCAACAGGGCCAAGAGCTTCACGTCTTTCGAGCTGTATTTCAAAGCACACAATTCTCCTGTGAACCAGAACCAAACTATTTAAAACGGACTCCTTCCCCAGATTAGCTTCACAAGCAAGGCATTCGCAGAGTTCAGGAAGAAGCAAGACAGAAGCTATCACCACTCACCAATTCCTCTTAGATCTCATATCAGCAGAATGATGACTCTGCATTTTCACAGTGCTGCATCATTGCTCATCTCCCGTAGCCCTGGGTCATGGCTTCTTCTGCTTAATTCTCTTCCACACCTTTGGGAAGGTTTTAAAGTGAACCCTCCGAAGGATATTAGCATAACACCTAGCCAATACCACAGATGCCTTTTAAATTAATAAGGTTAATTGTTCTCCAGCTGACAGAAGTTTGTCTTTGGCATTTTCAATATTTCTCATTGATCTGACATTTTTCTGTTTCAAGCTTTTAAAGGGCTCAAATCAAAGGCTATTGATAACTGAGCGAAGCTAAGGTTCAGAAATGTACAAATACATTGTTTGGTTGTTTTTTCATGAGAAACAATTACAGACTTTGAATTCATTGAAGGTTTTTTACATTAGCCATGTGTGATATATTGAATTGTTTCTCTTCCCAGTCAGGCTAATTTGAACGAACAAACAGTATTGACTTTTAAAACCTATTTTCCTTTTTAAAGTATCTTAAATGTATTAAGTCTGTAGACAGAGCTCTGGGGATGCAGCCATTAGGGAAGTGCTCCACGTCGGAACAGAAGAATCAGACAGGGTTTTGTGGCTCATCTGAGCAATTGTCTTTGAAATTGTGATGGATTTGGAAAGCTCAAACTGACAACTCTAACATTCACATTAGCCTGACTTTTTCCATTGGTTAGGATGTAAATGAACAAAAATTTTCTAAAGACTTTAAGTCAGGGATATGTAGGAAACATGGTTGTTGTAAAACACAAATATTCACAAAAATAAATGTGGCTCAGATGCTTTCCAAGCCTGAGGGTCCCCAAAGATGTTTTTATGGTTGTCTTCAAAGTGCGACTGTTAATCTTGTTCATTCCCCCCATAAGACATAGGTAAGAGCATAGCCTTGCCAAATTAATTGGTAGAACTCATCATAGTTTATATGGCACTGGAATGTCTGTGTATGTGTACTTATATATTTTGAGCTGAATATCAGACAGAATTAGGTGAGTTAATTGGTGGCTTGAATAAGAAATAGGTATTAAAGTCATAAATAGTGTTCTCCTCAGACAGTAAGAGAAGGTAAACTATTCATTTTCTAGTCGTGCTGTAAGACTTGCATAATGTACAAGCTACCCATTGCCCACAGGAGAGTTATCGAATTAGACAGCTTATCCATAAAGCCTTTCCATATGAGTCCATCTTTAACCCAGTATGAATGAGATTGAACTCATGCAGAAGGTTCCCATCCACAGCTACATTAAACAGCGTCTAAAACTCACATCAGGACTGGCTTGATGTCGTGTACGGTGGATCCAAGGATAGCTGTGTGCTCCGTCAGTGGTCCGCATCTGGGAGTAGATATTCACCTCCACATCACAGCAGTTTATACTGTCATGTCTGATCAGCTGCATGAGGAAGTGCTGATGACCGTATTAACTATTTCCAAGCATAGCTACAAAACTACACGTTTGCTTAACACCTTTCGATGATAGAGGAAGTATATACTATGGTTGTCTTCTTGTAGTATGTCTTTTTTAATTTTGTTCAATGTGATATCAACTGTTTTAAGGAATGGGATTTGACATGTGTGTGCAAATTGATATGTACATAATTCCCGAGGCAATGCAAGTGCCCACCATACAGTGTAAAAATGTAAATAGAGGAAATTTCATTTTTCTAATAAAGATAATTTCTGCCAATTGATATGAAAATGAGAAATGGAGCTGTGGTCTTTGTTGTGTTCATTGCTTCTGCTGCCTACACCTGGCAGCTCCCCTGGGACTGTGTGAAAGCGAACCCACCTTTTAGATCAGAGGAGAAAAAAACAAAGTACATTTCAAGGAGAAGCAGTCCGGCCAGTGAGGAGGGTTCTGTGGGCAGCACAGGGTAGTGGCCTGGGGTGGGTATAGCCATTTAGGGAAGTGCTTGTCCTATTAGGGTGAGGTTTGCTTGTGTGTAGTTTCTTGGCATGCAATTTATGCCATATACACAAGGGAAGTCTAGATTGGTATATATATACATATATACACATATATATATACACACACATATATATGTGTGTGTGTGTGTGTGCGTGTGTGTGTGTGTGTATGATGTTTTATATATATATGATGTTATGCATGGAATTTCCAGCTATGTAATCTCTGGCATACAAATAAGAGACATGCAAATTAGAGCAGTCTTATTCAATCAAAGTTCAGTCCTGGTCATAGGCTTGGAGCAAGGCTACAGCTCCATGGGGCTGTGTTATATGGTTCCCAGTCCAGTGGTCTGACTGCAGGGGACAGTTCTTTGTGTTTGTTTGAGATTTCCTAAACCAAACAAAAATTTTATAATAGAGCATCCAATTCTCTCTCTCTCCCTTCCTCCCTTCCTTCCTCCCCCTCCCTCCATTCCTCCCTCCTCCCCTCTTCTTCTCCCCTTTCTACTCCCTCCCCTTTGTGTGTGTGTGTGTGTGTGTGTGTGTGTGTGTGTGTGTGTGTGTGTGTTATAGGAGGGGGTCGACAGACCATGGAATTGGGGAGAATCTTCAGGATTTCAGCTGAAAGCCTTGCCTTTTATCCTGAGCTCATCCCACATCTCCCTGGACATCTCCCACACTCACAGCCTGGACTCTGGTGTTGACCTCTACCAAGACCCACTTTCCCTCATATGGCTGTGGGTGTTTCTCAGCCTCATTGCTGTTGACCAAAGTCAGACGCAGACCATCCACAGTCCCATCCTCCGTCTCACGAAGAGTGAACAGATCTGTTTGCTCCCTGTAGCCAATCAGAACACAGTGCCTAGTAGCACGTCTCCACTTTCATCCCAGGAAACAGCTCTGCTACTGAACGGATTTCTCAGGCCAGCCGTGCAGAGGTCATTCCTCACCCTAGTTCTCTTTTCATACAGTCCGTCAGGGAGGTCTGTCTGCACGACCCTTGCACTGTACTCAGGCTCTGTCTGCTTTGTCTGCTCTACCACTGTCGCACAGTCCTTCTGTTGCTGTTCAGCCAACTGTCAAACCCTCTTCAACCTTCCACTTGTTTCTGCCCTTGCCTCCATCTTGGCTTGTTCTCTAGCAGCAGAGTCATCTTGCTAAGACACGGATTAGATATGACTCACTTGACTCCTGCTTCCAGTATCTATCGAAATCAGAGAGAGGCCTAAATCCGCCCTGATGATGGCGGAGTGCTAATTGGTCTGCCTTTTCCCACCCTCTGCAAAGCCAATATGTACCATGCTTCCCAGTACCCTGCCAGAATAAGCTCTCCTCCCAAACATGGGCGACTCAGAGTCTTTGCCTTTCCAGTCAGTTCCCTCTTCAGATCTTTTCATGGCCCCATCCTGATCATATTTAGGGTTCTGCTTACTGACACCCCTACGTGAGGCCCTCTATTTGCACAGTACCTCAAACAGAACCTTCTGCATTGCCATCCTCTCAGCACTGACCTCCCCTGAAGTTTTTTCATGCATTATGTTTATTGCATTTGGTTTTATCACGCCTTTGTGTTAATTTGTTCGTTCTTATTTCATTTGTTGCTGATTTCCCAGCAAGCAACACGATGCCGTGCATGATGTCTGCTACATGGTAGGCACCCAGCAACATGTGTCAAGTATAGGTATCTCTGTGTTTAGGAGCATCAGATCCACAAAGAAGTGGATGAGTCCTGGGGTGCAGCTCGAGTGGAAAGTGCATGCCTAGCATACACAAAGCACTGGGTTCAATACCCAGCACCCCAAAGAAAAAGACAACAAAATTGAAAGAAGTGGAAGGCTTTGTAGGGTTTATGCTAGAGGATGCTGCCTGGCATCTGAAAATCCCTTTCTTGTGTCTCTCCCTGGCCCAGACCCTGATGGGCTCTGAGCCTTCTTACCTTGCCTATATGTAATGACTGAAGACAGGCTACAATCACAGGTAACACAGGTAATACAATCTCAGGTGATGATCACAGGTGACACATCACAGGTGACAGTCACAAGTGACACATCACAGGTGGCAATCACAGGTGACAGTAACAGGTGACACATCACAGGTGACAATCACAGGTGACACGTCACAGGTGATACATCACAGGTGAAGCATCACATGTGAAGCACCACAGGTTACAATCACAGGTAACAATCACCGGTGAAGCATCACAGGTGATACAATCTCAGGTGAGGATCACAGGTGACACATCACAGGTGACAGTCACAGGTGACACATCACAGGTGGCAATCACAGGTGAAGCATCACAAATGACAATCACAGGTGAAGCATCACAAGTGACAATCACAGGTAATACAATCTCAGGTGAGGATCACAGGTGACACATCACAGGTGACAGTCACAGGTGACACATCACAGGTGGCAATCACAGGTGAAGCATCACAAATGACAATCACAGGTGAAGCATCACAAGTGACAATCACAGGTGACACATCACAAATGACAATAACAGGTGAAGCATCACAAGTGACAATCACAGGTGACATATCACAGGTGACAATCACAGGCGACACGTCACAGGTGATACATTACAGGTGAAGCATCACAGGTTACAATCATAGGTGATGATCACAGGTGACACATCACAGGTGGCAATCACAGGTGAAGCATCACAGATGACAATCACAGGTGACACATCACAAATGACAATCACAGGTGAAGCATCACAAGTGACAATCACAAGTGAAGCATCACAGATGACACACCAGATAGGCACAGTTGTCAGTGAACATGCCAAAATAGGTGGAAAGAGGATTTTCCGTGTGCCTTGTCCCAGATTCGGAGACACCTCCACAGATCCCATGTTTATAAACCCACCAAGCCATAGGAAAGCTCAGATCTTAGTCTCTTTATGATACACCCCACTCTAAACCACCTATGGCCATATGTAATCCAAGAGCCAGTGATGTCATGAGGCATTGTCATTGTGAGCCAGAGGACGTTCCTTCAATCCTCAAATTACTAAATCCACAGACAGTAAATAACTGTTGACCTCAGAGGTGCACAGTGGAAACCACCATTTCTTTGCTTTCTCTCATGCTGTAGCAAACGGCTCTATGTGTGTGTCCAGGTGCACAAGTGGGGCACTGAATGAGCATGTGTATGTTTGTGAGGGTGGACATCAGAGGGCAGCTTGGCTGCCATTCTTCTGTAACCTCATCTTGTGTTTGGGGTTGGTTTCCTGGTGCACTGGAGCTCACCGTGTAGGCTCATCTAGCTAGCCAGAGCCCTGGGGTCTTCCCATCTCTGCCTTCCCGGATCTGGTATCATAAATACCCATCACCACACCCCACGTAGTTTTAAAAACACAAGTTCTGGTAATAAACTTCATGTCCTCAACCTTGCAAGACCAGCCCTTGCCGTGCTAATTCTATTTGCCTCCACTGGACTAGTGAAGAGATAGAGTCTTACAGACTGACATAACTTGACCCAGGCCCATCAGTGTACTGATACCCAGCTCAGAAAGGAGTCTGCAGAGACACCTAGGTGCTCTGACTCTATCCCACACACTTGTCTGTTACTTTCTTTTTCTCTTGTGCTGTCCTCTGAGCCCCACCCTCCATGCCCTAGGCTTTCCTCTGGAGCAGTGGAAGATGGGCTGTGTCCAACACAGTGGCACTAAATGCCAGTACAGCTTTGAAGTTAATTGGCATTTTGTGGGTTGCCTTTACATCTATGTAGCCCCATTTAGGGGCATAATTATTTCCTAATGAGGAAGCAATTTACACCCAGTACTAGGGACACTACTTCTGCCAGTGACATTGCTCCCTGGAATGGCTCAGTTCTTTTCTTTTCCCCCAAGATTCCGCTGGCTGAAGCCAAAAGAACAGACAGCCACTAAACTTAATTAACAGACAAGTCAGGTCCTGCAAGAGGAGAAGGCTCTCACTTGCCAGTCAAATTTGCAGTAAGTCTACTGATAAAACCATGTTTTAGTAGTCTTCTAATAGTAATGGAATAATTGAGGGTTATTTTTCTCTGAGAGTTCTGACAAATTTTGTTGAAGTTCACTAAATTAACCTATCTTTTTGTAGGACACTCAGGCCACCCCTTAGAGCACAACAGACACACATACACACACACATACGTGCATATACACACATATACATGCATATACACACATATATGCATACACACATATACACACTCATGAACACACACAGATAAACAAACACTCACACACAACATGCACACACATATACACATATACAACACACAAGAATATTTGATTGGCAAAAATGATTTTGATGCATCTAAAAAATAAAAGGGCACAGAATTGCATGGGTAAGAAATGGGAGTGGGGCTGGAAAGTGTTGGGGGCAGTGAGGTAAATGTGATCCAAACACATCATAAGAAACTTGAAGCTTTCAAATAACTAATTTAAAAAATAGGTGAATTTTAAGCCACTGAGCCACTGAGCCACTGAGCCCAGGATCCACAGAACCACAGAGCCATGGAGCCTCTCTCCTATGGGGTAGCAACCTAGCTGCAGCTTCTGTGCGTACTGAGTTATAGTCTATGCAAACCTTTTGGCACTGTCCCCTAAGCCAATATATAGATCTCATACCTATAGAGCTATATACGTCTATATAGAGTTGGCTTGTATTAGTTGTTCCTGAACTTTTTAATGCTGAAAGTTCGGGGTGTATGTATGAATCCTCTTGTACACACTCTGGGCCAGCCAAAGCTTCCATTGAGCTTCCCCTGAGGAGGAAACCAGATGCTGAACTTGATGAGGTTTTCCTTTTTGTCAATCCTTTCCTCACCCCTGAAGAAGAGCCTGATCCTTCCCACTCCCTATCACCCGGTGACTGCTAGGGAGTATCAGAGGCGTTTTCCATTCTCCTGCCTTTCTCTCTGTGTCTTTGTTTCTACTTGAGGAAGGAACGGTGACCAGGCTGGCGTAACTCCAATGGAGCCTCCTTGTCTACTTCTTCCTAAATCTGTAAAAAAAAATATTAGCCACTGTTTCAGAGGGAGAGGACTGAGGTTCTGGTGGTAGCATACAGACTTACCATTTCTGGTTGTCTGGTTGTCTAGGACCTTAGCTGCAGTCAGGAAATGATAGAGAGGGAGGAACAGCAGGAGGCAGGATGGGGAGCAGACCTCCCTCATCAGCTAAGTTCACTGAAGAACAGCGTGTAAGGCCTAGGGAGATGGTTCAGTTGGTAAAGACCTTGCCATACAAGGATGTGATCGGAGTCCAGAGTCCCAGCACCCACATAAAAAAGCAGGGAATGGTGGCATGCTCCAATAGTCACAGCATCACAGATGCAGACACAGGAGGATCCATGGGGGCTTTCTGGCCAGCCATTCTAGACAATAGGTGAATTCCAAGATCATGGTTCCAGAAACAACAGAGAACAACCACAGAAGACACCCAGTATTAATCTTTGACCTCCATAAACAAGGGTACACAGACATATGCACACATGTGTATGTGCACACAAACACAAGTGAGCACATATACACACACATACATAATACATACATGCACACACATACACACGTGTGCGTGACAAGCCCACACAGGCATGTGGACTTCTGACTTGGAAAATGGAAAGGATGTTTTTAGAAAGATTATTGCTCATGACCTTTTTATCATGCTCAGGACAATGGGGGAAAGGTTGGGGCCAGCTTACAGAACCAGAGCACATTTTACTGACTTTGAGAGCCACGGCTACCATTAGAAAGAGGAATGTGGTGAAATGATCCCGATTTGACACAATCGACATGAGTGAAAGGCTTTATTATCCAAAATCCATCACTGTTAGGTTAAACCACAGACCAGATTCTGTACACATCCAACATCTCCCCTCATGCAACCTTAGCAACCTAAATCCACCCAAGCTCCAGATGAGACCAATCAAGAGGGAAAACGGTCAGCACTGCCGCTGCTCTCAGGTCTCGGAAGAACTCTACTGGGGTTGGCATTTCCCTGGTTTAACAGAAAGAGATGAACGCCACAGATCCATGGTTACCAATAATAGGTGAACAAAGTAAGTGCACTGCTTAATCTCCACTTAATCTCCACTGCCAATTTGATGCCATTTAGGTTACCATGGAAACATGCCTTGAGGGAGTCTCCAGACCAGATTAGTTGAGGTATGAAGACAGATGTTGAACGTGGGCTATGGGCTAAGGTCTCAGACTTAATAAACAGGAAGCATACAGCTCACCAGCATCCGTCTCTCGCTGCTTCTCGACTGCTCATGCAGTCAGATCAGCTGCCTGTACTCCTACCACCATGCCTCTCCCACTGCCCTGGGCTGGACCATCAAACGAAAGCCAATATAAGTCTTCCATGAAGCCGCCTTTCCCCAACAATGAGAAAAGTAGCCAATGTAGCAAGAACAAACAATTCAGGACAATAACCAGCGCACAAACACCTTTATTTCCCATGCTTGTTGAAGACGCAGCTTGTCTTCAACCCAACTAATAAAAACATGTATACCTTCCTCTGCCACAAGCCCCTTTTATTTCCAGAACTTTCTTGAGCAGAGCTTCCTCAGCCTCTACTCTCCGGCCTGAAGTACCAACAGGCACAGCGACACTTCCTTTCCTTCTGCTTGTTCGTTGCTCACCTGGACCCTCCTGCATGACGTTGCTCTACATCCACAGCTAATCTTACCTCTTGTCATCGCCTATGTGAATTACTGTGACAGTCTAATAACATGCCTCTCTGTCTCTAATATTGATTCACCTTTATTTTTTTTCTCAGCATTCATGAGAGTGTGGTGGTTCTAAACTAAATTTCCAACCAAGCCGTTACCCAACAGAGAAGCTTTTAGCAACTTCCTATTGGCTGGAGAGGAAAATTGAGCTCTGTTCTGCCTGCCAGACACCCTTCCTGTCTGTTCTTGGTGATGCTACTCTTGCCACTGTCCCCGAAACAGAGATGCCTGTCCCACCACTGCCCCTCTCACAAAAATGCCCACCCAGCAATGACAAATATTTCCTACTTCCATTGATCCTGAAAACACCATTTTCTTTCTTCCTAAAGACCCTCCAATCACCCAACAAACACAGGAGCATCCTTTTGTGCCCCCACAACACCTTTGCAGATTCCTTTATGCTTCATTCTGAGTCTGCCACAAACTCTACTGACCTCCCCCTCTTTCTGAAAAGCATCTCCAGGGTGGCAAGTCATCAGTACCCCTATGCATGGGTGTGCCTCCCTGCTGTGGCTTCCCCTCCAGCAAGGTGGCTTTCATGAGGTTTGGGGAAAGGCATGAAGTGCAGATAATTTGGAAGCTGCCCGGACATCTATCTGAGTTGCAAGCTTGAGCATGGGTGGAAGCAGAAGGACAGGATGCTGGATTTCTGCTGTGTTGACTCTCCCTGTGAGGTAGCCACAGAAGGTCCTTTTGCAGGAGACCTGAAGGAAGGTATCAACCCTTTTCAGTCTCGATAGGGCACAGCAGAGCTTTCTACAGCTTGTATGCTGGCCGAACTCTTTGGGATAGGACTTCCTTGACACTGCTCTGGTATCTGCTGGATCCTCCTTCAACTGTTCTAACTCCTGGCCCAACCGAGTGCTTAACTCCACAACAAAGGACATCCAGGACAGGACACCCACTGCATTAGGGTTGGAAGCAAGGAGAACTGGCAGGGCTACAGTGACTCATCATGAGTTTTTAGCTAATTTTCAAAAGCTCATGGTGCTTTCGGTCTTCCCTTTTTATATCAACCTATTTCACACTGAACAGTTCAATCTTCAACACTGGGCACAAGGGCAACAGCTGCATAGATTCCATTTAAGCAGATACCATCACTGATAAGGATGTAGCATACATAGTACCTCCACACACACCCCCTCTCTCCATCCCCTGCCATCTATTATCCATCTGTCTACCATTGAGCCAATAGATCTTTATGTTACCATTTCATTGGCTGAACTCTGATGGTGCCCTGACTGATACAGGTAGATACTGAGAATAGGGTGAAACCATGTTATCACTTGCTGCAAAAGTAACAACACCCAAACTTAGCTTCAAACAATTTGCTATCTTAAAGTGGGTCAGGACACAAGAGGCTCCTCTGAGTGGTTCTGACTTAAAACGTCTCAGAGGTTCACAGTCTAAATGTTAACCTTAACTGCAGACAGTTGAGGCCTGAATTGCTGCTGGAGGATCTGTACCTAAGAGGGAGATGAAGAAAGGAAGAAAGGGATGGAAAGAAAGGAGGAGGAGGAAGAATTAAGCAGAGGAAAGAAGGAGAAGAAAGAAAGAGTGGAGAGAGGGGGCAGAAGGAAGGAGGGAAATGAGAAGGACACTGTAATCCTGTGTAGAGTTTCAGAACCAAGCTTCACCTTATCTACCATATTCTCTTTGAGATAGAGGCATATGCTGCATGGACTAGAAATAAAGGAATTAAATTTCACCTTTGAAATGAAGAGTCATTATGAATGTGGTGACCACGTGTGGATAACTGAGCAGGAGAGAAGGTCAGTACTTATTTCTACAAGGTCATTCAAACCTTTCAGTTTCTCTCAGTGTGTTTTGGTACATGTAAGTATTTCCAGCATCCATTACCCACCTATTCCTGCCCTTACTCATCTTCCTTGATCCCTCTTTCCTCTTGCCTCCTCCCACCCCTCTACTTGATATTTCTTACTCTCATACCTACGCACTAGCAATTGCATTACATTTAATCCCTCTGATGTGACAACCAAACTGAAATAGAGAGCCGGTAAATGGCTGCTTGTTGAATGAATAAAGTGGTCGCATCATTCAAATGCTTGCTCATTAACTCATTTATTCATTCATTGCCTATTCATCGAGCATGCATTATGTTCAAAGCTCTGTACTGGGCTGGCAGAAATACAAATATGGACAAAATGCAGTTCCTTTCTTTCTGTATCTCTTATGTTGCTTAAAGGTCAACCAATTCACCACACCCAATCTCCAGAAGTCTCCAGGATTTACTACAGACCTTAAGAGCAGAGGCCCTGCTTTTTCATTGTGAGGACTGGGCAATAATAATTCAGAACATGGGCTGAAGAGATGGCTCAGCGGTTAAGAGCACTGACTACTCTTCCAGAGGTCCTGAGTTCAAATCCCAGTAACCACATGGTGGCTCACAACCATCTGAAATGGGATGCTCTCTTCTGAAGTGTCTGAAGAGAACTACAGTGTACTAACATATAAATTAAATAAATAAATCTTTAAAAAATAATTCAGAACATGGACAAGGGTGGACTAAGTGTTCCTAAGGTGATTTCTCTGCCAAAGTCTTGGAGTCCTTGGGAGTATCCACAAAGCTGGATCTCCAGATCCAGGCTGAGTGACAGGAATGGCTTCAGGTGAGACACTTCAGAAGCTCAGGGGTGGTCCAGAAAGACTATGTCTTCTAGTCCCTGATCCTGTCTGGCCTTGAAAGGTACAAGAGGAGTCGGTCAAGTGGAGCATGATATATGCTCAACCTACCTCCTCCCTCTGCCAAACCGTGGTTATTTTTGGAACAAGTGCCCTAGATTTACTCCACATCATAAACAAACATCTTCACTTTAGAGCCATTGGGGGAGGGAGAATCAGATTCTCATTATGAAGTTTCATGAGGGTTGCATAACCTAGATTGATGAGCAGGTCCTTCCTCTGTCGTCTCCATGTGTGCTATTCCACCTAATAGGCCAGTTTTCATGCTGGCAAGCTAACCCTTTTCAAGGATGTTTTGGCCACGGTTGGTCAGCTTCTTGGAAGGTTTCTGTCTCTTCCCTAAGGTGAAACCAACATTTCTATAACATCAACATTCCCCCACTGCATCTCTGGATTCACCTAGAATAACTTCAGTTTCCTTTAAGGAATATTAACAGCGGTAATAGCGATAACAAAGCTAAGGTTTCACCACTGTAGAGCTGTGATGAGCAGGGACTCATCAAACAGAATGGGAAGGGAACTGTGAAGTATTCCCAGAACGGGCGCTCCTCACCATAAAGAACTAAAGAAACAGGAAATTGTGAGTAATTGGAGATTGTCAACGGAAATACGATGACTTCATACAAAGAAATATCAGGCTGTTTTCATATGTGAAATGAAAGGAGGGAGAGAGGAGAGATGTGAGCGTAAAGAAGGAGGAAGAGTAAGAAAAGCTAACTGGGTAAGTGTGCTCGAGGTAGGTGCTATGCGTGTATTAGGATGTCACTGGAAAACATTTTAATTTGAACAATAAATACTGATTTTAAAAACTTCATATTTCCTTTTAATTCACTTTCAGAGTTAATATACTTAATGATGGGTTTTACTGTGGTATTCTTAATACTTGTGATGATACTTAGTCCTAATTCATTCATCCTTTACTCTTTTCTGCCTTTCCCCATCTTTCTGGTCCCTTTCTTCTCCCAAATAGTCCTCCATTCTGCTTTCATGCTATATGTATGCCCTGACTCTTTATTCCTCCACCTCCTCTAAGATTGCTTCTTCCATTCTCATTTTCCTTTCTGCCTTTATCATCTGCATGTTTACATACACATGCACACACATATGCACACATGCACACACAGTGCACACACATACACACATGTACACATATATTCAGACATACACATATGTACATGTACACACACGTGAACATACATATGCACTTGCACAGATACCCATGCACATATGCACACATGTATGCCCACATGTACACACATACTCTGACATACACATATGCACACACACATACATACATATACACACATTCACACATAGTGCAAATACATGCATAAATGTACAACCATGCACACACAGTGCACACATTCATACATATATACACATATATATGCACATACACATATGAATATATGCACATACATACCTACACACACACACACATACACACACACACAGAGCTTATATCTAGATTCTGTAGGTGAGTGAGATGACTCAGATTATAAAGGTGATTACCACATTTGATATTTGTCTAAGAATGGCTTATTTCACTTATATATGATACTCATTTCATCTATCATTTTCTACAAATACTATTATTTCATTATTTGTGGCTGAACACTTCTATTGTATGCAGGTATCTAATTTTCTTTATCCATTCATCTGTTGAAGGATATCCTGGTTGGTTCTACTTCATGTATTCTGTGAATAGTGTATAAATAATGCACACATCCCTGAGCCATGTTGACTTAGAGTCCTACAGACACTTGCTTGAAGGTAGAGCTGAGTCATGTAACAGATAGGTCTATTCTGAGAAAAACTAACATTTCTGAGAGACTGTTTGACGTGGCCCTGGCCTCTTACCTTCATTGTGTCACTCACTAGCAGCATAACCCACCATTTAAATACCGTGTGCAGAGACACAGATGACTCCGAATATTTTCATTGTAAACAAAGCATTCTGATTTCTTTGCCCTGTATCAGTCTCTCCACTTAACCCCATACTCTTCAAGGCGGAGGCTTATGTCTTGTCCACTTTTATTTACTTCTATGTCTGGGTCAGTTTGAAATATTTCTGGAAAATCAATAAATATTTGCAAGATGTGAGTGTGAGCTGTTGAATACAATAAATCTATCTTCTGGAAGATCATTTTCTTTGTTTCTTATTATTGGTTTTTGGGGGAGGTCAGGAGGAGTCTTTTTTTTATTTGTTGCTGCTGTTTTGAGATGGGGTCTCATGTAGTTCAGGCTGACCTCAAACTTGCTATGTAGCTAAAGATGACATTGAATTCTTTATCCTCCTGCCTCCACCTCTGGAGTTCTGGGACCCAAGGCATCCACTACTACACCTAGGTTTAATGGAGGCTGGGTATTGAATTTAGGACTTTGTGTGATCTAGGTAGACACTTTACCAACCAAACTGCCTCCTCAGGCCTTACCTTGGGTCGGTCTCTGCCCTCATTGTTTTTCTGTCTCCTTAGAGCCTACAGTAGCATGTGTCTTCAGTTGCACACAATTGGTGTTTGGACATAGGATAAATACTTCAAGGTGGAAGACTGAGGCTGGAATTTAAATTCAGCTAACTTGCTACTTTTGAGTCTTCATGTTGGCCCTTCCCTCTCTTTGATCTTTACCTTAGAGAAGTTGAGAAAGAGAAGGCAGCATGAAAGGCTTGCCGTATGCATTTAAGTAAGATGTCGGCTATTGGCATTTGTGGGATGGCCGCCCTACTCCCACTAAAATCATTGACCTTTCACATGCAGCACCCTATAGAACCCTCACCATAAGACACAAAGATATCGCTTCCCTAGACTACCCATGAAGGCATGGGGGAGAACATTTAAGCATCTACCCACAGAGAAAAGAAAAGACCACTCTGGAGTGCAATTCATGTAGATCCCGAACCTGAGATCCCAGCACATCCTCCTCCATTTCTCACACACAACCTTCGAGAAGTGCCTGGCTCAGGCCAGGCCTGGGAAGCGCTTACTGAAGGATGCTGATGTTGAGGCAGTGCTTGGATAATGTGCAGTGGCACCACTGAGCTATTCTCAGTCTCTCTAGCAGCTCCCAAGCACCGCTGACAGCATCGCAAGATTATCTCCTGACATCATCAACTATCAAATAAGCATCAGGGACTAATCAAGACAGAAATTGCCTAAGAATAGCTTTTATCTTCTTCACACCACTGGCTAATATCATCCGCATCTGTAGAACCTAATCAGAATACTTGCTGATTTGAAAGCAAATATAATAGCAATAAGAACACCACTTATTAGCATGCAGCTTAGAAAGTGGCTCATCCCCAATGGTGTGTTTTACACATGACAAGTTTTGAGATTGCTCGGATGAGGTAGATATTACTCGGGGGCAAGATATCTGAAATCAAGAGATCCTGCAGAGAGTTAACAGCAGCTCACCTTTGCTGTTTGGCGTCTGGGAGGAGATCAGGAAGGGATGTGGCAGGAATCAAGGAAACTGCAGAACTGGAGACCTGGGCTGGGAGAGCAGGAAGAGTCTGGGAGGGAAAACAGTCATGAAGTCTGCTACCATAAGCCACCATCTCAAGACATGATTAGAGGTTGGCACACACAATTGCTGATCTCCTTGGCAATCTTGGAACACTACAGAGCCTGCTTTTATGGACAGTGGAAGGAGGCTCAGGGAGATGGAGTGACTTGTCCAGACTCATCATCATAAAGATCATAGCCAGTGTGCAGAAACTTATAGTCTTCCATTCACAGTCCACAGTTGGTGTTTGCACCCGTGCATGCACATACATGCGAGAGATAATTCAATCTCACTTTCTCCCACATGGTTTTTATATTCTGACTACACTCCCTCTCAGCCTTACAATACAATCTGAAATCTCATGGCTCAAAATCTTATAATTCTAACCTAGACTTACTTCCCTGTGAGGTAGATTCACAGTGCTCATTTGCTTAGGTGATGTTACCACTTATCTACCAAGCTCTAATCTTAGACTTAACATCCAAACCCCCGAGGCTAACCCTGGATCTCATCCTCAGATCATTAACTCATCCTATAGTCTTCCTTCCTACAGAGTTTACCACTTTGCTGGCTTAAGATATGCTAACCAAGGGGCTGGGGATTTAGCTCAGTGGTTAGAGCGCTTACCTAGGAAGCGCAAGGCCCTGGGTTCGGTCCCCAGCTCCGAAAAAAAGAACCAAAAAAAAAAAAAAAAGATATGCTAACCACCTTGTTCTCCTGAACCCACAGATAGTGATCTCATGCTTATGTCTCTCGAACTCCTTCACTCATTTCTACCCACATTATTACAGAAGCATGGTAATTCTGCATTGATTTCTACCCTCCCATTTATTATTTACTTAGCCCTTCTAAGGGGAATCCAACCTTCCTTGGTGGCTTTTAAGACACTGTGATTTAACACAAACATTTCAGGATCACAACAAGTGAGATGTCTACCACACGATTGAAGGGTAAGTAACATATACCGTGTGGATACAGTGGTTAAACATGATTCATGTCCCATGTGGAACAGCATGAAAAGTGTTAGATGTCGTCATGTTGTCTACAACATCATGCAACTGAGCACTTAAGATTCACCTTTAGAATTTTTCACTTAATGTTTGTGGATAAACATTGGCCAGGAGTTGCTGAAACGTTAGAGAGTAGAACTGCAGTGGATTAGAAGGGAGTCTGCTGCATTGTCTAAACAAGCTGTCACCAGAAAGGGCCTGGAGCACAAGCTGTCATTGAGCATCTGTTTGGGGACAAACACCAAGTTGGGCCTGTGTCATTATGATGAAGGCATCCCACTCCATCTCATGACCTCAGTTTACCCTCTTCGTGGCATTTTCTCTTACATCAGATTATGCATGGGTTTTGTACAACTCACTCATAACCACGGCCAAAGAATTACTTGAAGAAGCTGGAAATTCCAGGTGTCTTCTCAAGCATGCTTGCTGTGCAGGGGTGAAACGTGAAGGTCACACATCCTTGCACACCATGTCCCCAGGCCTGTGTGGTCATCACTCAGGTCAAGCAGCCCCATGGAAGTGACACCTGCTGAAGAACCTGAGGGCAAAGTCAAGTCACTCTTACCTACAGTGGTACCACTGTACCCAAGGCACTGCTGAACAGCCAGTATAGAGCTTTGAAAGAGAGGGTGGAAATATACAATGTAACTACATGACTTCTCCAGGGTCAATATATACAATGTAACCACATGACCATGCACCAGATGCAAGTGAGCCTCAAATCCTGCAGTAACACTGTGCTGTATTCTGTGCCTCCCCATCCCTGTGCTTACTAAGTTCTATGGAAACAGCACACATTTCACTGTTTAGAATGGGTGTGCCCTACAGATGCGTGGCACCAATATCGGTTTTTAACATGAGCTCTGGGCATCTGAACTCACATCCTCATATGTGACCAGCAAGCACATTATCAACTGAGCCATCTCCCCAGCCCCTATTCCTCCTGCTTTAGTGATGAGAACACTCACTCCTAGAGGGAGAAAGATATTTCTTAGGGACACAACCAGGAAACAACAACATCGGCCAGGAGTTCATCTCCCAGATTTCAGCCTCAATGTAACCTCCACAAGAGAAGTATTAATTCACACTTCTGAGACCCAGTTACAACAGTTCCCGTTCTGGCAGGCTTTTTCCTCACAACTTGCTTTGTCTCCCCACAGTATTTTCTGCTTGTGACATTTTTGCATAATACCATCTTCTCAAATTTGACCATAAACATAAAAAGAAGGACCTTCACTTACCAGTGTTAGAACCCCACCATCCCAAATAGTACCTGCACCTAACAGATGTATAATATATCTCTGGGATATAAACTGAGTCAAGACCCAGGCATTAAATGACATCATTTTATTTCCTGTAGTCTCCTCCACTCATGGCTTCACAGAGTGAAATCTTGCAGGAAGTACTTAGGGAAAAAGAACATGTCATGTTGCAGTGTGGGTCTATCCCACACCTTGCTAGATTCCTCTGCCTGAGAGCTAACCTAGAATCCACACAGACGGAGACACACTCTGTCTACATTATATTCCTTTTGTATCAGACTATAAGAGAATAGGAACAAAACTTGATGCCAAACCCCTAGGCAGAAAACCATGACGACAGTAGCCTGGGCCTAATAAACATGTGATGATTTAGTAATTGAGTCTGATCGCTTCCATTTTCTAATGGCCATGTTTCAACCACATCGCTGGACATGACAATTGTCCCATAGACATTCCTGGCATCATTTCACATGGCCAAAGAATTACTTGAAGAAGCTGGAAATTCCAGGTGTCTTCCCAGGCATGCTTGCTGTGCAGGGGTGAAACGTGAAGGTCACACATCCTTGCACACCATGTCCCCAGGCTTGCGTGGTCACCACTCGGGTCAGGCAGCCCCATGGAAGTGACACCTGCTGAAGTACCTTCCAGCATGTACAGTGAATTTCTCTCTGTAGCCTGTAGTGCTTGAGACCAGGGCTGTATAGCCTCCAGATGGAGATGTATGGTCATAAATCTGATTGCTGGTGGCTTAAATGGGAAATGTCCACACAGGTTGCTGTGTGAAAGCTGGAATCCCCAACTGATAGTACAATTTTGGAAGGTAATGGGAACTGTAGGCAAGTGGAGCCTAGCTTGGAGGAAGTAGGCCTGTAGATGTGTAGGTAGGTCCTTAGAACTCTCCCTACCTCTCCCTCCCTCTCCTTCTCCCTCTCCCTCCCTCATGCCTTCTTTCTGGTCAGTCATTAAGTGGAAGCTTCTTCTCTGCCAACCTTCCCAATACCATGATACCCTGATATTCTCACCCTTTGTTCCCTGGACTTAACCCTCCAGAACCTGGAGCCAAGGTCAAACTCCGGGCTGGACTCTCCTGCGTCCTGTTGCAGCTTTGCAGAAGTGAATAGTACAAAGGTCGTTTGCTTTGCCTCACCCTGGTTGAGCCTCAGTTTGGACTCTGCCTCTTTCTAGCAGTGTGCTCTTAGAGAAGAAACTACTTGACCTAAGTTCTGAAAGTCACCATTTTTAAAGTTATAAATAAATAAATAATGAATGAATGAATGTTTATTGTGGTTATTTGTGATATGATAAAAGTTACATGGATACTGTGGCTGAGTAAACCACTTTACATTGAGTAAGGGGCATTTTTTTCCTCAGATTTTCATTCTATCTCAAGAAACTTCCTACTACCCCTCAGCCTCCCAGGATCTCTGTGACTCTGACTTGAGGAGCATCCTTGACAGTCAGGTAACTTGCTCATCTCCTGAGCTAATATATCATCAGAAAAGCCTGGGCTCTGCAAATGTAAGAATCACTGTGCAGCCCACTAACATTAGTCTTCTTTATTTTCCTCCTCAGAATTCCTATAGACAAGGCTCTCTATAGCCAACTGGAGGTTATCAAAAAACACAGTGTTTTCTTTTGTTAAGAATAATTTGTAACCTGGCCACTCAGCACCACGCGGCTGACATTTTTCTGTCCGACATAGTAGGGTGAAATTGGTATTCAGAGATGCAGACTTGGACTTTCCTTCCGTCTTACGTAATGCATTGGGGAAGCCTTTGTGAAGAAGAAGGGCCTAGGGTTGTTGGTGTAGTTCAGAGAGAAGCTGAGAGAAAGCAGCTCTGCGTAAAAAGAAGGAAAGAAACGTGCAGAGCTCCTGAGCAGGAGAAACAGATAAAAAGAACCAGAGTCACGGAGACCCTGGGAAGCCAAGGGCTAATGGAAAGTGTCTCGAGACAGAATGGAAAAAAAAAATGCATGCCTCTTACCCGACATAAAGTTCTTTACTCATCTACTGAATCCATGAAACTTTCATCACATTGGAAATATTTTACATTTGTGTGTCTGTCCTTCTCCCCCGTCCCTCCCTCCCTCCCTTCCACCCCCATTTCTCTGTGAGTGTGTATGTGTGTTATGTGTTATGAGTATGTGTGTGTGTGAGTATGTGTGTGAGTGTGTGTTGTGTTATGAGTGTGTGTGTGTGAGTGTGTGTGAGTGTTATGAGTGTGTGTGAGTGTTATGAGTGTGTGGTGTGTGGTGTGAGTGTGTGTTGTGTTATGAGCATGTGTGTGTGTGAGTGTGTGTGTTGTGTTATGAGTGTGTGTGTGTGAGATGTGGTGTGTGTGAGTGTGTGTGTTGTGTTATGAGTGTGTGTGTGTGAGTATGTGTGTGAGTGTGTGTTGTGAGTGTGTGTGTGTGTGAGATGTGGTGTGTATGTGAGTGTGTGTGAGTGTTATGAGTGTGTGTTGTGTTATGAGTGTGTGTGTGTGATGTGGTGTGTTTGTGTGTGTGTGTGAGTGTGTATGTGTTATGAGTGTGTGGTATGTTTGTGTGTGTTGTGTTATGAGTGTGAGTGTGTGTGTGGTGTGTTTGTGTGTGTGTGTGAGTGTGTGTGTGTTATGTGTTGAGAGAGGGAAAGAGAGAGAGAGAGAGAGAGAGAGAGAGAGAGAGAGAGAGAGGATGCTAGGCTATACTGCTAATGGAGGTAGCCACTCCTTAAGCGATGTTCTCTTCGACATTCAATGCTATGTCATGTTATTTATACATAAGGAGGAAAAGAATTTGGTTGGAATTGGTTGAGAAAGAGGGATGGGGCCATGATCAGGTGTCTGTTAGACAGGATGGCAGCTTTCAATGAGGAGAAACCATTCAGCTTAAATCTAATTAGTTCTTTATAGGCTCTTATTTCAAATGCCTATCCCCAGCAGATATTGATCTGGGAGGCTGTGGAGGTTTGAGAAGCTAGCATCCTGCTGCAGAGAGTAGGATGTTAAGGGCTGACCACTGAAATTAGACCTGTTACTGTCTTGTTCTTTGTTTCTTAGCCCGTGGTTATGGGGACAGCCTCTGCCACATGCTCTCACCACCACGATCTGCCACATGCTCTCACCACCACGATCTGCCACATGCTCTCACTACCACGATCTGACTTGCTCCACCTTGTCCTTCCCATCATGACAGAGAGAAGCCATGAACTGGAAATCTTCCCTTTTGAATTCTTCCTATCAGGTACAGTGGTCACTGAGACATAAGAGTAACCAGTACAGAAACGCAGCTTAAGCTTCATGTGGTGGTCTGAATACGCTTGGCCCATGGGAAGTGCTACTATGAGGAAGTGCGGCCTTGTTGGAGAGAGCGCTTCATTGTGTAGGCGGGCTCTGGGGGCTCCTAATGTTCAAGCTCCGCCCAGTGCAGGAAATTCAGTTTCTTCCTGGTTGTCTTCACAACAGGATGCAGAACTTTCGGTTTCTTTTCCAGCACAGCTATGGTGTCTAAGCACAGCAAGGAAAACCTGACTGAGATATGCCCACAGTTGGAGAGGCAGTGCTGGCTCAGTAATGCACTCCTATTCAGGAGTGGACAGATCTAAGCACTTAGTGTGATTAGAAGACAGAACATAGAGTGGCTGGTTGCTATAGAGTCCCAGAACTCAATGCAGGACATGACTCTGAGCAGGAAAAAACCACTGTGTAAGCTTTGGTCCTACTTCTGTAGATTGGGTTCAGTTCCCTTGTTAGCCACTGAAAGTGTTGTTCTCCTTCCTCTTTAGATAGAGGCCACTTTCTTGGTTCCTGTAGATCCCCCACTGGCAGCAGGCAGAAAGAGCTGCAGCTAGAACAACACACCCAGAAAATCGCCCCATCAACCTGCACTCACCTCCCCAGGAGCTGAGTGTCACCTGGAATTCCCTACCCAGGGAATGAGGCCATAGCTCAGACAGTACAGTCCCTGCCTAGCCATGGGCTCAAACGTCACATAAAGGGGCTGTAGAGGCATATGCCTGAAAACCTCAGCACATGGTGGTAAACTCAGAAGGATTGGGACCTAAAAATATATGTGTACACACACACACACACACACACACACACACACACACACACACACATATATAAAATTGTCTGTGTGACTGTGTATATACCTATATGGGTATGTGCATGCATTTGTGTGCATATGTCTTATATATTCTTCTATGATACTTTCCTATATCCTAGTATCCTTCCTATATCACAGTCCAAAGTATTTTTCCAGACCGCAAGCCTTTTAATTCTCAGAACATTCCTAAGACATAGACGTTGCTTGTGTCCATTTCCAGGTTAAGAATGTGAGTGTTGGAGAAGCCAGTCTTCCTAGCTAGGGGTGCCGAGCTGGGACTTAAACCAGGCAGGCTGGCTTCTGATGATGTGTGCTATGCTGGCACTTTCCTTGAGTGAGAAAGGCAGCTTTGAAAATGGAGTTGTAATGCGATCCAATGTTTATTTCTGAAGCCCATATATCATTTCTTTGTGTCTATATATACATGGGAATGAATGGAAAACAACAGGTCTGCATAGCTTGCTCAGCGGCCTTTTCACAGCAGTGATTCTGAGCAGAGGGGGCCGCGTCAGCTTTTACTTCCTCCTTTCTACATCTTAAAATTGCTGGTTTATTTTCCACATAAGAGTGTGTTATTTTTATAAACAGAAAAGAAGTAAACAAGGCAGCTTTCACTTTGGAGAAAGACTAAGCAAATCTGCTGCTAGCCTGAGGCTTGTCTAGAAGTGATCTCCAAAGCCAGGCCTCTCTCTCTCTCTCTCTCTCTCTCTCTCTCTCTCTCTCTCTCTCTCTCTCTCTCTCTGTCTCCCTCTCCCTCTCCCTCTCCCTCTCTCTCTCTCTCTCTCTCTCTCTCTCTCTTTCTCTCTCTCTCACAGACAGACAGACAGACAGACAGACAGACACACACACACACACACACACACACACACACACACACACACACACACACATACATCCTGCTGGGGATCTCTGGGTTGTTGTTCCCCCTGGGGTCTCCAGAGATATACATTCTCTCCAAGCTTCTCCAGCTCTCAAATAGGTCTCATAGATAAATAACCATGCTTACTTTATGGCTAATTTAGAGCTTTAATTTGCCATATCTGACCTTTCTGGCAGATCAAATTAATTACCATCTGTCTTGGTGTTCTCAGGCTGCCATGGCAAAATATCACAGACTGGACCGATCTTGAAGAACAGAGTTATTTTCTCCGAGTGCTGGAGACTCACCAGTCTACAGTGAAAGTCTGCCAGGGACTGGTTGTATGGAAGGATCTTCTCCCGTGTTGTAGACGTTACCCTGTCCTCTTCTTTCATGGCTGTGTGTCTGCTGGAGCTAATGGGTGAGCATTCTTGTCTCTTTTAAGGACACTAATGACTGTGGGGTCAGAATCAAACACTTAGAACCTCATTTATCCCTAGGTGTGGCAAGTACCTTCCCCTAATGAATAAAGATTTCAGGGACCAATCACTGGGCGAGGAGTAGGCGGGACTTCCAGGTGGGAGGGGGGAATAGAGGAGGAGAAAGGGCTTTTTGGACCAGGTGAGCTTGGGGTACAAGATGTAAGAACTAAAAGCCCCCATAAGATGGCCGATCCGTTGGGATCCATGCCGGAGGATTTAATTTAGAATGGCTTACTTACTAGGATAGTAGTTGTTGCTCCCAGCGATCGTTTTACCAGTTGATTCTGAACTAAGACTGTGTGGTGTTTTCCTTTACTCGGTGACTCAACTGAGTTCCGGTCAGCCGCAGAATTTAGATGCATGGGGCTGGCGTGGACGAGACCTGCCATGGGAACTTAGCTAGTCGGGTGGAAAGATTTCAGAGCTAAGGTCAGAAGGTCTGCTGAGATGAGAACACCCCTCTGGTGCCATATGCACCCCACCCCCCTTTCCCAGGGCACCTAGTTACTTACCTCCTCCCTTAGCTATGGTTTCCATGACTGTGACAAGACACCATGACCACAAGCAACTTGGAAAAGAAAGGGTGTGTTTTAACTTACTTTTCCACGTGACAGCCCATCACGCAGCACACAGCTGAGGCAGAGGCCATGAAGGGTGCCTCTTAAAGGGTTTGCTCCTTGATGCTTCTTCAGCTCACTTCCTCGTAGCCCCCAGGACCCAAGGGTGATACCTCCTACAATGGGCTGAACACTACATCAATCACTAATTTCAAAAGCACCCTACAGGCTTGCCCACAGCTGCATCTGATGGAGGCCCTTTCTCACCTAAGGCTGCCTCCTCTTAGGTGACTCTAAGGTGGCATCAAGCTCATTCACAAATACAACCTCACAAGGGTCAGAGAATCAGTGTATGAGGTTGTTTCGATTCTTTTATTTTAAGATAGCTCGACTTCAACACGTATGTTTTCCTTTTGTTTTAATTCTCGTGTGTGCACATGTACGCATTTCTTTGTGTGTGGATATGCCAGCATGTTCATTGAGACGTGTGTTGAGCCCATCGACATTGTATCAGTCACGAGGAACATGGCCTCCATCTTTGTCTCTGCTCACTTCAGCTAGAAACTCTCGTCCCAGTTTCTGTAACTAAGGCCTAGAGCTCCTCTGTATGTTTTTGAGTGTGTTTAGAGGAATGGTTTTATAAAATGGTTTTTGACATTTTCTTCTTAGATGGAGGAAACAAATGCAGTGAAATTTGTGACTTGGTTTGGTTAGCTTTCATCCAGAGTGACAGGATGAGGCTGAAATACATAGGCTTGGGGACAGACAAAGTTCAGTCCAGGTCAGTCACTCACATGGCCTGTGTGTCAAGTGTGTGTTAACAAAGCGATAACCACAGGATCTCAAGTGCTGCAGAGTCTGGTTTGGCAGTGCTGGGCAATGAGTGGTCACCTGGGATCCCAACACCAAAGGCCAGTGCCCAGTTTGGGGTGCACGAGTCAACAAAAGAACAAACCGTGCAGATGACGGGTGAGCCTAAATGCCAAAGAATTTTATTAAGCAGCAGAGGAAGGCATGCACCTGCGACCAGTGCTAGGGGAGCTTGACTCAATGGCTGCTGGATCTTGTAACCAAGTGGAAGGGTGCATGGTACCTCTGCCTGATTTCTGTGTGAGGGTTAAAGGAAAATCTTGGAAAGGGGAGAGAGACTGCAGGAGAAGCAGCCATCCTCATACTCTTAGTCATTTGCCTCTGCAGGAATCAGAGTGTCTTCAGTTGCAGTTAGCAATAGTAAGCCTTCCAGGGCAGGTGGCATCCTGACTAGCTGGTGGGGTCTACCTCCTGGTCTCATCTCCCTGAACCTCCATTTTCCCCATCAGTGAATATGCGCAACAAGGCATGTCTCTATGAAAGGGACAAAAGGAAGAAATGGGGCCACAAAAGCCACAATGGCAGGTGTAAGGCCATCAGTTGGCACATGTGACAAGACCTACATCAATGTCAATTCAATTCAATGTGACATTGAAGTGTCTGACTGTCCACTTAAAATCAGACCATTAGCCAAGTCCCAAGCCTGTTGGGGAGAGAAGATCTGGCTCAGATTCACCAGCATGAAAGCAAGGAGATGAACTCATGCTTTCAGATCATTTAACTCTGTTGGAAGAGTCACTCACACACACACACACACACACACACACACACACACACACACAATGTGTGTGGCTTTAAGCAATCGCAGTACCTCACTGAAACTCTGACCCTATTTATAAGTGGGAACATTAGTCACCTTAAGGAAGTGTCGTGGGATTAAATTCGGCTACTCACACACCAGCCTGTGATTTCACATGTGTTTATATTTATTATGTGCAGTTTTTTCTTGTTTTATTATTCCAGAATTAAACTTCATGTCACTACTGTAAAGGAGAAAACACCACCAACATTTACAGTAGCAGATGTCATGTGTGGAAGATGTGCCTTATAAAAAGCAAGCTGGAAGTGAGGTGATGTTATTTAAAGTTGGGTTATGAATGTCACCTGCTGGTGGCTCTAAATTTGAGGTGTGCTCCTTTTGTGTTAATTTTTTTAAAAGACAATTTTTAGAGAGGTGTGTACCTCGCACCGTCGTAAAACAGCAACCACAGGTGCTCTCCTTCAACTTCTGAGCTCCCAGGAAGAGAGGAGGAAGTCAAGCATGTGAGGAAGTCCTCTAGGTCCTAGACTCTTATGGTGGAGAAAAAGCAGTCAATCTCTGCTACAGGGCCTAAAGGCAGAGAAGATGGGGCTAGTGGGTATGAGCAGGGGCTTGCTCAGGACTGTAGCTGCACTCTTTCTTCCCTCAGGACTTTCCTGAGAGCTGGTTGCCCATCCTGTTTGCTACTGAAGGTTGGAGATACAGCTACACCATGCAGAGTCTATAATCTGTCTTCAGGATAGAACCAGTTTAGGTCAGGGCAGCATCAGTTATAGTGAGTATAGATGAATTATCCACTCCATGTTCACTATGACCTCTCCCAACACTTCACTCCTATGGTCTAATCACCCATAGAGGACACTGCATCCACGTCATCAAATATTGCCTATGGTGGGGATACTGGATAATAACTGAAGTTGATAAGAGATCTAGAAATATAACTTCTAGTCAATATTCCAACCAAAATCCCAGTAGATGGGTTGATCTTCATGTTGACTAAAACAAAATTTCGGATACCTGAAACAATATTTTAGAAGAATAATCATACCCAAAGTAAGAAATGTTGAAGCTAGAAAGGATAAGTGTTCTAGAAAAGGAGAAAATGGGAAACAGAAGTTGAATATTTGTAAATGAATGCTTAAAGTTAATATAAGATGGAGTTATGTGTATGTGTGTTCATGGGTGGATGGATACATGGGTACATGGGTGTGTTGGCAAGTCTATGGATTCGTGGATGACCGAATAGATTGATGGATGAGTATGCATGTACATGGATGTATGAATGGATAAATGGATGAATGAGTAGGTTGGTGGATGGATACATGGATATGTGACTGTGTGCATGGATGAATCCATCATTCCATCCATGTATACCTGGATTGGAGGATGCAAGATTATTTACATGGATATATAGATGGGTGAACTCTGGACATGTGGATGGATGGATGGATGGATGGATGGATGGATGGATGGATGAATGGATGATGGGTGGATGGTAGATGGATAATAGGTGAATGAATGATGGATAGATGGTTGATGAATGGATGATGGACGGATGAAAATCATGATGGAATCCAAAAGATTTTTCTACAACAGGCTAGCAATAGTGAGTAGAAACAGAAACAGATATTCCATAGAAGAAAAGACCACTTTTAGGAGAAGAGTTTTAACTTCTTTGCACGCAATCTAGAAGAAATATTTTTAAAGGTGAAACTTCTGCTGCTCTTTTAAGGCATGAATGATGAGAGCCTAGAAAATGTCAAGAACACAACCCTGAAGTGTACATAGGTCATGTGAAGAACACACACTCACAAACAATTATTTTACAGGCCACAAGTTGAAAAGAAAGCAAAACAAAGCAAGTTCACAGGATATCTGGAGGGAAGAAAAGGAAAGGGGAATGATATAATTATGTTTTAATAAAATATATATTTAAAAAGAAAAAATAAAAATAGTTTTCCTTCATTATCCCATGGTTCACTTTGAACATCAAATATGGAAGCTGATATCTCAAGAAGTCCTAACCTGTCAATCAACCAGGACAGTTAATATTTTAAGCTGGCACCCAGCAACCCCCAGATGTTTATTTTCCTTAACAATGCCCTAACTCACATGAGCCACAAGAATGGAAGTCCATGTCCTTTCCTGCCTCAATGAGCCAGTATCTTAAAAAATAGATATGTATTTAGGGTTCTCAAAGAGATAATGAGCAATTTCTAATAATTATTTGAAGCTATTAGGGTTGGTCCCACTACAATTAATGCAACTGTTGAATCTTGATAATACCGGAAAGATAATTTTAGCCTAGTTCAAGGATGGCTGCCAAGATGTGTTCAACAATAGAACTGAATTTTCAAACATACAGATGTAATTTTTTTCAAACAGTCCAAATTGAAGTGAATTGAGTTTCAATGCAATGAGAGTGTCTTATAAGTTTCCTAGAACATTCAGAATTGAAAGGCAGATGTTCCCAGGAAGGGAACAAATTGGTGACGGCTCTGGCCTGGTTCCCTAGGATTTGGATACAGTGCCAATATAGAGTATCAGCTTGTAGGAGAGCAACAGAAGTTCTTAGAGTTGGGACTTCTGTATTCAATTCCAGTGCAGCTTTAACAAGTTGTAATAAATGCAATGACCAAAAATATCATGTTGACTTTCTATCAGTTCTGGAAACCAGAAGTCCAGCTCTAAGGCCACTAGCACTGGATCCTTCTGAGGACTCTTAGGAGAACCCAATCCACATTTCCCTTGACTTCTGCTGTTGCTATTCCTAGCATTCTTGGTCTTACTCCAGCCTCTGTCCCATTCATGCCACCCTCTCCTCTCCTCCCCCTCCCACCCTCTCCTCTCATTTCTCTCATTCTCTTTCCACTTCTTACGTCACTGCGCCTACCCTGGTACAGGATATGCTCATGTTGAGAGCCTTAATTCCACATAAAAGGATATTTTCAGGGAAGTTCCCATTAATTCCTAGATTTGACTCCTAGGCTGTGTATTTAGAAATTATCTCTCAGCCCACCATAAGGTCTAAGACAAATGGCCCCTGTGTCTGACTTTGTCCCTGTGAGGGTCTCCATCACGCATCCTATCACTTTGTCACAGACACAGACTCCCCTTCTGTTCTGCAAACACATAACGCTTATGTGTAACCAAGAACCTGCTCTGCCCTTAGACTCCCCACCTTTGTAAGACGCAAGAGAAACAATGTAAAGAAAGCAAGATGGGCTTTGGTCCATGCTTACTTGGACCAGGAGTCAGGATACTATGAGAAAGAAGTACAGGAGGAGGGATGCTCACCTCAGGGCAGCCATAAAGGAGAGAGAGAGAGGGAGAGGGAGAGAGAGAGAATTGCCTTTAATCTACTTCCTCAAAGCAGGGTCTTCCTCATTATAGCCTGTTGATCAAGTTAGCCCCTCATGGTCAGTCACCTTCCAAGAGTGCTGCCAGGGGCCAAGCCTTCTGAAACATCTCACATATAAACCACAGAGCACCAGGCTGCTGTGCTGCCATCCCTGCCCCTTGGGCATTCCGTCCACCTTCCCTGAACAGGGGTCCTTCTTGTCTACTCTTACAGACAATCACGTCATTTCCAGTCCCTCTCTACCATGTGATTCCATTTCCCCCACCCACCGTATCATCTGAAATTGTTGCAGGTGTGTTTATGCTTTTCTTTTCTCTCACTAAATGATGTAGCCTTTCCCCCGTGTGTTATCGACCAAAGCAAGATCTACAGTGATCCAAGCAATTTCTGCCCTATTGTATATGCTCAGTGAAGTGCTGTTAAGTCAATGACTGACTGACTATATAATTCAGCCCTCAGGCATCACAAAGTCAAGTTCATAATGTGAGAAATTGTCTGACTTTCAAAAATTGAGGGGAGGTTTTCAGAATCAAAGCCACAAGATATACAACAAGGAGCCTTCTCTTGTTTGCAGAGATAACGTGGTGTAAAAAGGGCTTATTCTCCAAAGCAAACGTGTAAACATTGTTGATGGCAATGTAAATTAATATAGCCATTATTGCAAGTGGCATAAAACTGACAATAGTACTGCCATTTGGCCAAGCAATGGTTCTGCTGGATGCAAACATCCAAGAGGGACAAAGGAGTCACAAAGCAACCCCCAGGCCTAGGGAGGTGGCTCAGTTGGTAAAGTGCTTGCTGTGCAAACATGAGGACCTGGGAGTCGGGGTGTATGCCTGCAATATCACCTCAGCTCTTAGGGAGTCGGAGATGAGTGGGCCCTGGGGCTTGCTGGCCAGCTGTCAGAGCCAAGTGTGTGACCATTGTCACAGTAAAGAAGTTCTATGTACACACACATGTGTGCACACCTACATACGCATACATATACCCACACCCATGTCAACATGCAGAGAGAGAGAGAGACAGAAACACAGACACACAGATACACACACAAACACACACACAAAGGGAGACAGACACATACAGAGAGAGACAGTCAGACACACAGAAAGACAGACTGACAGAGAGATAGACCCACAGAGATAGACACAGAGAGAGACAGAGAGACAAAAACAGACAGACAGAGAGAGAGAGAGAGAGAGAGAGAGAGAGAGAGAGAGAGAGAGAGAGAGAGCAATTTCATAGTTATTTCTGGCCTATTCACAGTCTCCAAGTTATAAAAGCAGCCCAAATGTCCAGCAATGGAGAAAGGGGTAATCAGAAGGGGCAGGTTACATTGGAGTGCAGTTCTTCTCGAAAACACAAACTCTTGTCCTTTCCACAGTGTGGATGAACTTGGAGAACATTATATTAAGTGAAATAAGCCAGTCACAGAAAGAAACATGCCTTGTTTTCTTACTCGCCTTCTGAAAGCTTAAATAGTTGCTGGTACCACGGAAGTGGAGTAGTGGCACTAGCAAGGGCAGAGGATGAAAGGGCAGAGTTGGCCAGAGAGGGATACCATGAAGTTAGAGGAGATGGTGATTCCAGTGCTCGGTAGAACAGTGGGTAAATATGGTTAGAATTCAAGCAGTGAGGAGAGGACATTTGGAATTTTTCCAACACAAAGAAATGTTAAATGTTTGAGGAGACAAAAATGCTAATTACTTGGATTTGATCATCGAAAATACACACTTGGATCAAAATGTGGCACAGGTTCCACAAGTGAATAACTGTCCCATTAGGAAAAGTGCAGTAAAATTAAAATTAGTGTAGCTTTGGTGTCTTTGTCGAAACACAGCATCCATCCCAGCTCCCCAATGACCAGCAAAGATTTTTTTCAAGTTTTATTTGAGTTTTGAGTTCCTCCTCTCTAAGTCCGGAAGGGAAAGGAGGATGTGCAGAGCCGTGGACTGGTGCGAAGGCCAGATGAGTTATGCACGAAATGCTCACTGTACCCCAAGTTATGCCATACCTATTACCAGGTAAACCCATCCCCGCTCTCCAGTGAAATCCCAGCTGTAGCCTCCATCTCTTGAAGGAGGCATGGGATTCTAAGTTTTAGCCTGTGAACTAGTGAACTGTGAACTGTGGAGTTCTTGCTGCAGAACTCCAGAAAATATACCCGTGGGTCCCAGTGGTTTGTGGTGGTACCCAGGCAGTTTGAGGAGAATCTTCTGGGTAGCCAAGATGGAGTAGACGCTCACTTCAGCAACTCCATTCCTTGGGTGAGTAATGACTATGGCCATCTAAGGGTCATAAAAGTCTCAGCTGTAATGGTGCTTGCTCCCAGTCAGAGGGCCTGAATTCTAACCCCAAACCAGCATCCAGGAAGAATGGTAAGGCACTGAGTGGACCATGCCTCAGGCCTCTTTGTATAATTGCAGAGAGACTAGACTCCTGTAACTGTTCTGTGTGCCTGGAAGTCATTCAGCCTGCTCAGTATTCCATCATCTAAGGGCTCGGTGTCCTCTAAGCAACTGGTATGTGTGGTGGTGGTGGTGGTGGTGGTGGTGGTGGTGGTGGTGGTGATGGTGGTGGTGGTGGTGGTGGTGGTGGTGGTGGTGGTGGTGGTGGTGGTGATGGTGGTGGTGGTGGTGGTGGTGGTGGTGGTGGTGGTGGTGGTGGTGGTGGTGGTGGTGATGGTGGTGGTGGTGGTGGTGGTGGTGGTGGTGGTGGTGGTGTGTGTGTGTGTGTGTGTCTGTCTGTCTGTCTGTCTGTCTGTCTGTCTGTCTGTGTGTACAGGCATGTTCATGTGTGTGATACATATGCATATGGATGTCAGGAGCAACCTCAGATTTCAATCTTTGCCATTCACCTTGTTTGAAGCTGGGCATCTTGTTGATCACTGCTGTAATAGCAGGCTGGCTGGCTCATGAGCCTCCTGGGATTCTCCTGGATCCATCTCCCATTTTACTGCAGGAGAGCTAGAAATATTATTATTATTATTATTATTATTATTATTATTATATTGACACTGATACTGCATTCAACTTTGGGAATCTGAACTCAAGGTCTCACATTTATATGACAAATGCTTTACCTGTTGAGTCACCTACCCAGGACCATCGCTGTGATTTCTAGGGAGTTCTGTCTGTTCCTTTCTATACAGACACCTCATCCCTTTCACCCCTGTACAATAGCCACAAAACCCAAAGCATTTCCTACACCTTAACTAAGAATGTCAGAGTTAGGATGACTTCAGGGCTGAGAGATGAGGCCTGTCAATACAGGCCCATGTGTTTGGTTGTAACTGACATCCTCAGATGGGATTCATTCTTAACTCATGGCCTCAAGATGGCCGTAGCCCTTCCAGAGATCACAGACAAACACATGGGGTCATAATAGAGGTCTTATTTTCCTTTTCATAAAGAAGATGCTCTCCTAGCGTCCATTTCCCACTGACTTATCTCTAGAACTCATTGGTTAGGTTTATTTCTCATACATTGACATCAATCAATCACTTGATAAAAAGAAACAAAATTTCTAGGAATCGCTAAAGCCAGAAATTCTCACTGAACTAAGAGAGTTAACAAATATTTGCTTCTTTATAGTGTCCCAGGGCATTGGAAGGTAACAGTGTGAACAGAGATGATTCCTGATGTTACCAACATGTATAAAACCCTGTCTTACTACCTAGGACAAGGAAGATACAGAGACCCATTTGGTAATGCCCTCTAAAAAAATTTTTTTCTACTAGGACAAAAAACATATGGTGTTTATGGTCACCATTCTGATGTTCATCAATACCAGATGCCATTACCTTCATGTGATGCCTAGAATGGTTGTCCCTTCCTCAAGTCCATCAGAGAGAGGCATGTGCTCGGCAGCGCTCACTAGGATAGTGCTGTATAGGGAACAGATCCTGTTTATGGCACAGACCCTGGTTTCTTGTCATGTATCAGCAATTAACAGACACCTTCTACTCTGTTGTGAGAGGCAGGTAATAAATGTTGGGCTCAATATGTACAGTATGTGATGTGACAGAAAGCAGGGAGTGAAGTGGGTGTGTGGTATGTGATCACAGACTTAAATTGGGTGGCCATTTAAAATTAAGCAGCTATTTTTAATTAGGAAGCCATGAAACTCCTCCTCGTGACAATGTAGAGCAAAGACAGGAGAATGCAAAGTGCTCTTGACATACTCCAGAATCCCCTGGGAGAGCAGCCTCTCTGAGCATGTCTATCCAGATTCTCTTGATTATGTTAATTAAGATGGGAAGACCAGCCCACCATGGGCGGCACCATTCTCCAGATAGGATAGAAGCTGAGCAGTGTGCATTCACTAGCATCTGCTTCCTGAGTGTAGGTGTCATCTGACTGGGTCACTCAAGCTTCTGTTGGCATGGGTTCTTCTCTGTGATGGACAGCATCTTGAACTGGGAACTAAAACAAACTTCTTTCTTAAGTTGCTTTTGATAGAGTGTTTTATCACAGCAGTGCAACAGCAGAAAAAGAAACTTAGACAGGAGTGCACCATGGAGAGGGCTGAAGAGAAGCACCTTGAGAGAGGGAAGAGTCAGTGCAAAGCCTCGGAGCTGGACTCAGAGTGGCCAAGGTTGGTTGCACCAAGTGGAAGGCAAGGTCAGAGCAGCGGTTTCCAGGAGACTCAGGCCATCGATTGCCTGTATCATGGGAATAAGTACACATTTGTGTGTCCCCTTCCTTCTGTGCTTAGTTACTCATTCTTTGACCTTGATTCTGCTGTTTACCCTTCACTTGCAATTCATACCTCTTCTGATGGCTGAGGAGAACCTCACCTCTGTTCTGCTTTTGTTCTATTTCTGATTATGAAAATCTTATCTCAAAGTTTACATTCAACATGTCAAGATAACACACATTTGGGGCCAGTAAGATGGCTCGGTAGGTAGGTAGGTAGAAATACTTGCCATCAGTCAAGCTTGGTGACCTGAGTTTGACCTCCAGGTAGAAGGACAGAACCAACTGACTCCCATGGTTGTCCTCTGACTTCCACATCTGCACGATAGCACACGCATACTCCTCCCAGTAAATAAAATAAAGCAAACATTAATTTTTAAGGTAACACTTATTTGGACACAATTTCTTTGATCAACAAGCACTCCCGCATACCTGAGGAGAGGTCCCAGCCCTGGCCACTGCCGGCTAGGGGTGGCCTTCTGGCTCCCCAGATGCAGTTTCTCCATGTTCTCTCCAGCTTCATCCTCTCTGAGCCCTCACAGACTCTCACCTGGGAGGTCAGGACCCAGCAAGCTGCAGTCAATGGTCTTCAGGAGCCTTTGACTTTTCCCTTGTGAAAGCTTTCTGAGGTGTCGAAGGAAATGAGCCATTAAAGGGGATCAGGCCCCCCAGCAGCAAAGCATGTGCTAATGACTAGTCATCAGCTGAAATCAGTCCAACCAGAAGGAGGTGCCCCACCCCTGTACCAGCCACCGACTAACACACAGTTTCTTTTTCAAAAGGAGCCTTTGGCAGACATTTAAGAAGGAAAGGGAGGGAGGCTTTATTTGTTTGCTTGCTTATTTTATCGAAACAGAGTCCTACAGTGCAGCCCAAACCCACCTCAAACTCCCAATTCCCTCCTGTCAGCCTCTTTCGGGCTGTGATTACAGCTGTGTTCCACCATCCCCTTCTTGGGGGAATCTTTTTTTCCTCTCTGTCCCAAACCCTGATCTGATTTAAAAGTCTTCAGTATCTCTAGGTGTTGAGACAGTAAACAAAACTCTTCCTGGCTAGATGCTATGACTTCCTGTGCTCCTATGACATTGTTTTCTGGAGAGACTCGGCTGCATTTGTCTGCCAGAACATGAGTCACAGAGGCTGAGGCATCAGTCTGGAACCCAAGACCCTTCCTAAGCAAGGACAGTCTAACCTGTTAAACCTAGGAAATTCTAAAGAAAAGCATCTTTCATCTCCTGTCTTGGAATGATCCTATGTGCCAGCTGTACCCTCATGGCTATATTGTTGGGGCTCCACAAAGCAACTGCACCACACAGCCATCCAGGCCCACACACCCCTCACTGTCCACAGATTATGTTCACTGGGCTGCACCAAGAGTGGACAAGCCATAGACACACAAATGTGCATTTGCTGTATCTACTGCTATTGTAAGCATACTAATAGCAGGGGCCGAAACTTACACAGAACCAGACACTTCTTTTGAGTTGAAACACTCACTCCAAAAGGAAGGAGACCCAGAAACTCATGGAACTCTCAAAGGAGGCTCAGAGGCTCTTAAGCAGCCCCTCCCCATGGTAATGTTATATAAGATCACTGAGGTCACGAAGACTCTTCAAGAGAGTTGCCCACAAGTTGCCCAGAAAGTCCAAGGATACAGCTTTTGGGATCATCACCCATGCTGGAAGGGCTTTTTGGTGCTGCACCTGTGTGAGTCCCTCACACTCCTGTCAGTACCTCAGTAAGTTCACTGTGTCACTATGCTGGACGTGCGTGAAGTCATTTCTTTGGTCTATCACTGCCCTCCATCTGGGGGAATACACGGAGTCAACTATTTGAACATTGACTTGCTTTGCAATATTCATGGTAAGCCAATACGTTCTGTGGACATCTGCTTTAAATTTGAGGAAAGTGAAGCTCGGGGAAACTGAGTGAGTCATCTGAGGTCCCTGGGTTAGTGGCACACATTCAGTTTTCAAATCCAGGCAGTCTGACTCCAGGGTTTGTGTTGTGGCCAGTTTTGCAGGTGTCCCACCAAATAGAAGCCATATCCCGTATCATCGAGACTCATGTTGTGCAGGAAGGAATGGTTTCATCTTACCTACCTACATGCTTAGCGTGTGCCAGACATTGTAAGGGTGGTAGATATACTTATTTATCTGAACCACGGACAGAACTACGGCTTATCTATAGGAAGTCTGAGACTCAGAGCCTGAGTGTGTTTCTAAGCCACTCGAGAGCCTACAATTCATGCTTAAGCCTTGAGAATTAAAAAAATAAAATAAAAAATAAAAAAAAGTCCACTAGCCGAAACTTCTTCCAAACGGAGCTGATCTGACGATTCAAAACTCTCTGAGAATACCTTCCTGAGATATCTGTGTGTTACGTGAATGAAGATCAAAATTGAGGCCGCAAGATGGTCCTGAATGTTGGCACAAATTTTTGCCTGGGTTTACATCCACGCTAAGGTTGGGAAGACTGTAGGAAGCATATGCGCATGCGCAACAAAGCAGCCACCAACCTGCCCCAAGGAACCCGGCAGGAGAGGACCCGGCTATACAGGGGGAGGATGATATCACTTTCAGGTAGTCAGGGCGCTATTGAGAAAAGCACGAGGAAGAGACTGGCAAAGGCCTCATACAGTCACGATGGTGCCATGGGATTGCTAGATGCCTTATCCAGTTGTGTTCTTAGAACCATGAGTTAGAGCCGTGGCTTTAGGCCAAAGGTTGCCCAGTGAGTTCTCATGTAGCTAGCTAGCTATGTGGCTAGGTTCACAGTGAATACGTTTTCTTCCAGGGGAAGAGACTGGCCATTACAGAAGAGCCCTTGAGCCCAGGATGCTCCCTGGGTTCCTTCCTTCCTGATGACGCGTGGCTGGCAGCTTTTCCGTTGCTTTGAAAAAGGCTATGCTAGGGAAGCAATTATTTTCTGTAGGAGCCGTAGGTGAAGAGGCATCAAACGCTCCCAAGAGAATGCTGAGGTGGGAAGGCAGCGTCTTCAAGATAGGAACTAATCTGAAAAGCATGTAGATAAAATTAGTGCCAGAACTTGCCTGACAGGTTAGGGTTAGAGTTAGGTGACCGACCGTGTCCCTTTATAATCTGTGCTGCCCAAGGGAAAGATTTACTCGGGAAAAGAAAACAAAACAGAAGGCCTTTAAATCTTAGTGAGAAGCTCTCAGCTTTCTATCCCAAGACTCAGATCTCCTGGCCCCCCAGCCCTACTCTCTATGGCTGTGAAAAGCTGTGGGTGGAAATTTGCCTGGATTCCGGAGACAGCTCTGTTGCCCCATCTGCCCTCCTATGTCACCCGTGTCAGATGTTGTGACCTTGTTACATTGCCCGCCAGCGCTGAGACAATAGACGAGAAAAACAGAAGTGTACAGACTATGGGATCTCTCTGAATTTGGGGGATAAACAGTGTCTATCAGGGAGTGACCTTGCTTGAAGTGGCATCATGGTTATTAACCGGTCTCCTTGGAGTCCAAACCCTCTTATCACCATGGCAACCCCGTAACAAAGAGGATCAGAGGCAAGCACTCCTTGGATGTTCTGAAAGTTTGGCACCCACTGCTATTTTCAGTGCTCAGCTTTGAAGGTACCTTGTTAACTCACATTGTTTTGTATCCGTGGGCCTAAGCAAGTACCTGAAGAATGAGAGGGAGAGAAAGAGGAATGGCATATCTACCTACAGTCAATTAGCAGTCAGTAATATAAATATCATAAAGAGTGAAACTAAAGTATGCAGTAAGGCCTGTTCACTGCGTTACCTCAAGATGATGTCAACTCTCGGAGTGTCTGACAGAAAGCTGGGTATCATGAGTGCAAGGACATCATAGGAGAAAAATGGTACTCGAATTTCCCATCCCGACCCTGCTTAGCTCGTTCTGAACCTTCCTGAGGTTAATGCAATCCCCACACAATGCTGGTTTATTAACACTCTTTAGCACATGGCACCTCTGCAAACATCACCAAGTTCATTGTTGCCACGAGGCTTTGAAATACCCGGGGCTGAGAGGCCTCCTTTTGAGAGTAATGAGCCTTCTGAGCTCAGCCTGCTTGCCTGTGTCTGTGTCCTCCATGATGGATCTGTCAGCTGCTCATCTCCCAACCGTTCTCCAACCACCTCCGCATCTTCTTTTAGCTGTGCTCACAGCACGAGCTTATTTGTCTTGGCCGCAGGCTTCGGGGGCTTGGGCTGGCTTTGATGACCACCGGCAATGTCGTGTTTGCGTGCTCTGTTGTATTCTGACATTCGTGTCTCTGGCTCTACCTCCATTCCTCGGTGTGGGTTTAGATAAAGTGTCTGTAAAAATAATCGCTTGTGTTCCAACGACACAACATATCTGTTCAGCAAAGGGGATGCAATTCTCTTCATTTCATATTTGTCTGAGGAATGGGAAGGTGGCAACCGGCACCTGCTGAACCTGCGACTCGGGCTCTTTGAAATCTGGTCAGGAAGCAGGGAGATACTATGCAATAAACTGGGGTTCACATGGTAGACCATGCAACTAGACCAACTGTAACCTTAATTGGCTAATAGCTCAACATGGAGGCTAATGGGGTGGATGCAGATATATGAATGTGAAATCCATCCCACATAAAAGACTTGAGAGGAGGGGTGGAGCTTAGTCAGTAGACTGCTTGTCCACCATGCATGATGCTCTGGGTTCACTATATCAACTGGCTCTAAGCTGGTGGATGTGGCTATAATCTTAGCACTCAGGAGCAGGAGGCATGATGTTATCCTAGCTGACATAGCAAGTTCAGGATCAGCCTGGGCTACATACAATGATCACGTGTCAAAAATTAAGTAAGCAGTCAAGTGAACACAACATCTTAGCTTCTTGCTCAGAGGCCATGGGTATTTCCACAGACCCTGCTGACATCATTTTCTGACTGCAGGAGCTGAGCACAGATACTCAGCAGAGAATGAGTCCCAAGAACGTACAACAAACCCTGATTGCACAGTAGGTATTTCAGCCCGTGACTGACCAAAACTGATTCTGTCAAGTGTGAGTTGAGGAAAGCTTGTGGAGATTGGCATCTAGGTTTGCCTTACTCTTGTCCACTGACTGTTGCAGCTCGTGCTCAGCTGAAATTCACAGCTTCCACACACACACACCCCCCCGTTCTGTTCCTCATCTCACCAACTCCTGTTGCACATAACTCTGTGTCTGGCTCAGCCTCTGCCTCCTCACTGTAGCGTAGCTGCAGGTCCTCCCCTTCTGGACGTGTTATCTGGGACTGAGCTGACTTTCTAGGCCCATCAGTCTGATGCCAGAAGAACGTGGACTCTGGTTGCTGGTGCCTGTGGCTGTGCTAGACTACGAGTTTCTCTTCAAATAGTTTCTGCTTCTGTTTTTATAGTTTTATACGGGCAGGCATGTTTAAAAGGGCACAATAGGGGCTGATGAAAGCCCAGTTGAAGAGTGTTTACCTAGCATGAATGAAGCCTTGGCCTTGGGTTCAACCCAAGCACTACACAAAGAGACCCCAAAATAAGGACAGTTGACCAGAGGCAGGCACAGGGCAGCCTCTCTGTCTGCCTGTTTGCCCATAGCAGGATATCAAATATAAACAGGAAAAATGGGGTGGAGATGCACCTCAGTCAGTAGCAGCCAAAGCCCTAACATTTGATCCCCAGTACCACATAAACCTGACATGGTGGGACACACCACTAATCCTGGAACTTGGGAGGTAGAGGCAGGAGAATCAGAAGTTCGAGGTCATCCTTAGCTACACAGCTACATGAGACTGTGTCTTGAGACCATAAAAACCAAAACAACAACAACAACAAAAACAACAGGAAGGCACATTCTGCTTCTCTATGAGTCGAGAAAGGGAATAGCAGAACCACACACTTAGTACACCCATCAGTCCAGGGATGCTTCTAGAAGAATCTATACTGAGGCACCTTCTTATAGACAGGATCTCATGGATCTCAAGCTTGTTCTGCAGCCAAGGATGAGCTTGAGCTCCTGCCCCTCCTGCTGTATTACCACACCTGTGTTACCACACCACATTTATGTGCTGCTGAGGATGGAGACCAGGGCCTTATACGTTGGCCATCACTCTGCTAACAGAAGTATATCAGGATAAATAGACTTTACCCTCAACTCACTTGCCTTTCTCTCAAGCCGCTGTACCGTGAGACTCAGCCTTTCTCCCTGACTTGTTACTGCTGTTCTTTGTGGAAGAGGCTATACGGTCTGGAATTCAGAGTTTTGGGAACTCTCCTCCTCATGGTTGTCTCCCACATCTAGACACATAATATGCTGGAATTTGTTTCTCCTCTTTCTTTTTTGCAATCTGTCTTTACTTACAGGAGGCGTATAGACCAGAGCCTGGTATTCTTTTCTTACAACTAGCTGTCTTTGTTTTTTTAGTTAGATGTGGGGAGCAGAGAGAAAAACTTGCAGCTAGACTTTAGCAACCAGCTAGGACCATTTAGCACTAATTTTTCTGTGCAAAATCTTGATTTGGCTTATCCCTCCTTGTGACCATCTGCAGTTGGTTTGGGGGGAAGGGGTATCAAACTTTGATTTAGTTAATTAGTTATTAAAATCTACTGAATCTTTGCTACCATTTTTATGCTTACTTTGAGATGAGAGAGGGCGGGGAGGGAGAGGGAGACCAATGTTGGATTATAGGAAGAGATTGGCAGCCTGCAGCGCTCAGTTGTCAGTGATCAATTTTTTAATAGTTGGAAGAAAACAAAGATTGGCGTAGAAGCTTCCAAGAAGATGATTAATGTGCAGTCTTTAAAAAATGAATAGTTTCTACTCCATGGGGAGGTTTCAGGAATTCTAGTGTCTCCTTGTGACTCTCTTAAGTTTAATTTCTTGGCACCCTATTGGTGACCTAAGCTGTGCCAATTGCCAAGATTTTCAAATCAAGATTGCTTGGCTCCCGGTCTTGCTCATTTAATCCCATTTCCTTCTTCTGGATGTGAGCCCGGTCCCTTTCCACAAAAATATTCCAAGCCATTATGGTGGAGCCGAAAGGTGTTCTCACTTTTTCCACCTCACTGAGTGGTGGGGGTTAGCCCTCAGGGAGGCTGGTCATGTCACCACCTCACTCAGCTCACCTTCTCTAGTTTCACTTATACTTTTTCCTGTAAAGAGAAGAGGACAGAGGCTCAGGAGAGGCCTCTTTGGTGGATGAAGCATTTGCTGGGAAGGCACACAGACCTTTGGATCCTCAGTACCCATGTAAATGTCAGGTGGGTGAGGTGGGCCACCTGCAATCTTACTAGACTAGCTGAATACATATGGGGGGGCAACTGAGGAAGGCATTCAGTGTCAACTTTTGGCCTTTATATGTGTGTACACACATGTATGTTCACACACATGAATATAGACACACACACACACACACACACACCACAAAACCCCAAAGGGGAAATTTTCTCTGTTTATATTATAATATAAACAACTATATCGTTAATATTAGGAAATAAAACACTTGGGACTACCTGGCAGGTGCTAAGTAAAGCTCTCTTCTTAGTTTCCAAAGCCTAGATGAATCCAATTTTAGATATTGTTCTAAGTGGAGCTGTTTGAAATCGCTGTTCTTCCTTAGCCAGATGTCCTGATTGCTAAACTCAGGGACTTCTTACTCCTGGTACCCTGGACAGTTCCCATGAGCCTGAACTCATTCCTGCTGGAACTGGGTGATGGATACATTGTACCTCAAGTTCGAGCATCTCAGTAATGCTCTTTAGCATTGCCGTTTGGTTAAATAGATGTCCCTGTGATGGTATGTACTGTATAGAAGTGTTGCTCTAGATCAGGATCTATCCAGCCCAGCATCTAACTCTGAAAAACCCCAGGACATTAGTGCTACTGACCACCTTTGAATGTACACCAAGCTTTTTCGTTACAATATGAAAAATAGCTAACATTAAACACTTAAGACACTGGGCCAAGTCTGCACTCCTTTGTGATGCAGGGACCCAGAGCAGAGAGTCTGTGTCTCCAGCTGACCGGAGTCTTGTAGGGTGTGACACTACTGTGGAGTGACTATTCCTTCTCCTTGGACAGAATGTATTGGCTGGAAGCAAGTCACGGGTTCTTCCTTGTTTGAGGGGACGGGTGATACAAGAACAGAACTATAGAGGTATTAAGCAGGGACCCATGCAAATTCAGCCTGCCCTATCCGCTGCCTCAGCTCTCCACAATGGGTGTTTATGAGTCCCAGTCTGTGTGTCGAGCATCAGGACGTGAGGTCTGGCTCAGGAAACCACTGCCCTCAAATGGTGAGTTATGTGAGAAATCTTCTTGTGTTTGTTCTAAGACGTTGCCCTTTAAGCCCAGTGCAAAAGAAATTCTGTTTGTGATATGAGATCCTAGGAACACTTGTGTGTGTGTGTGTGTGTGTGTGTGTGTGTGTGTGTGTGTGTGTGTTCTGAAATAAAGGAATAGCTAGGATCTTAACTACACTGCCACACCCTTTGTCTTGAAAGAGAAAGATGGCAGAAAAGCTAGTATGTAGTAGGGCCAGAGCTAGACAATATAGCAGATGTCCTCTGTCGTCTTCCTCCCTCCTTCCCTGAGTCCATCTGTTCACCTTTCTCCCGTCCTTCCTGCCACCCCTTTCTCTCTTCTCCCTTCCTCGTTTCTTCCCATACTGAGCAACTATTTCCTCTGTGTTTATTTGACCACAAAGTGTCAACTTTTCTTTAAATGACTTCCCTTTTGTCCTTGATTCAGGTTGAGACCTCTTTCCTGGCAAGCTTCATAAATGACCATATAATCCAGACTTTCCCAGTCCAAGAAATCTGTCCTCATGGCTACAGGACCATTGAAAGTCTATCTAAACCTTGGCTGGGAATAAAGCCTCACAGAGGGAAATTGACCAGGTAGAAGTCAGAAAAGTTAATTAATTAACCAATTAATTAACAGAAAGCACAAGAGGAGTGGGAAGATCCCCTTACCCCAGAATCTGTTTAGTGTCACCCACAGTCAATAACTTTGGCTTACCAAAATCAATATAGACATGGACTCCACTTGTATTAGGCAACTCCTCCTGATTCTGCAGCCTGTCTCGGGGTATGGCTGTTATAGACCCTGTGTTACTCGATTGAAGAAAACTGGTTTCCCTTCTCCCAACAGCTCTCAGTTGCGTGCATCTTCTCAGCTAGCAGCGACACCGTGTGCCACTTTCGGCGTCCTCTGTGCTGTGGTTCTGTCTGGTTTGAACCCATGTAGCTCTGTACATGCTGTCCCGGAGTATGGAAAATAATTTTAAAAGTGGAAATAGTAACTCCTAAGACACAGGAATTTTGGCTTAAGTTACAGAATCTGCTGTGAAGACTGCATGCATAGAGCCAGCACTCCTCTTTCATGATATTTCAAGTAAGAATTTAAAATAGCAGTGAGCCCCAATTACAGTCTATATGCACGTGACCTTTGCATTTAACCTTTTGAAATCTCTGAGAATCTCATGAGCAAGATGGCAAACCCTGTTTATAGTCAGAGACGTGCCAGGGCCCCTCTGCTCTGTGCTGGGGCTTTACGGACCAGCCTGAAATCCCACCCAGACAGCTGCCAGCTGTGATGGCGCACACCTTTAATCTCAGAACTCAGGCAGGAAGATCTCTGAGTCTGAGGCCAGCCTGATCTATAGTGAGTTCCAGGACAGCCGGGGGCTAGGCAGAGAAAGCCTGCATCTCTCAAAACTGAAACAACACCGACAACAACAGCAATAACAACACCATCTTGAAAACTGAGCCATGATGACCCAGCTTCTCCTGTAGGAGTGACACACCTCTCTCAATCCTCTGGGAATACTACAGCCTTTCTATGTCTTAGATGAAGTGAGAGATGGGCTCCGGCGGAGGAGGAAGATGCTTGGGTGACTTAGCACTTTTCCTCTCACGGTGATCACCTACTAGGTTTGGAAAGGTCTACACCTGGATATAGTCTTCTTTGATCTGTTGTTCATGCTCCCTCCCCTCAGCCCCTCCTATCCCACTATTGCCAACCCTTTCTTCTTACTAACAATTCCCCTCCCTATTTTCAAGCCTTTTTAGTGTAACTTTAAATTAAACTGACTCATTTTAGCTAAGCTTGTGTGAGCTGAGATGTGGGGTTCCTAGCAACTAGGCAAACTTCTCTCATGGATGGTCATAATTACAGGGTCTGGACCTCATCAGCCAGCTACACGACAATGAGGGTATCCTGGAAAATATAAGAATAGTCTGTGAGCTGGGTCTAGAATGATGGTTCAGAGGGTAAAGATACCTGCAGTCTTTGGCAGGCAGCGTGGCTGAGCCTTAAAACCTAAATGCAATCCCTGGAACCTACACACTGGAAGGAAAAGACTGAATCGCACACATTGTCCTTTGACCTCTACATATGTTCCATAACACATGTGTACCCACACCATAAATACATGGACATGCACACACACACACACACACACACACACACACACACACACATGAGGCGATAAAAATATGTATAAAAATCCTTGTAATCTGTAAGTATATCGCCTGCCTTTAGGACAAGTAGCCTTGCATCTGCTGTAGTGATGATCAGCCAAACAGAAGCAAAGGACCAGCCTTCTAATGCTGCTGTGTCTTCAAAAGACCTGCTGCAAGGCAGAGAAGGTAGCCATTTACTTCACGAGTCACCACAAAGGGACAAGGGCTTAGAAAGCTATAAATCCTCTTGGGTTGTTATTGCTTTATTGAACAAAACTGCATTCGGACTTGATGATCCAATTCCAGCATGTAAGAGCTGGCATCAGTCTCTGTGGTCTGGAGAAGGAAGCCACAGGCTTTGTAAAATGGTTACATAAAATCAGCACGTGGTCCAGAAAGGAGAGTGGGACTTGGAGCTGGTATGCAGTGTTCAAACCCCACTTAGGCTGACTACTAGTTGTGTGCTCTTGGGGAATTTAACTCACATAAGCCCTCAAAAAAGGCTTCCATGTATACAGGTCTCTGTTCCATGAGGTCAATCAATCTTACATGGAAAATATTAGGGGAAAAGTTGTATTAACTGTATTCACTGTAAAACTGTAATAACATGTTGTCCTAATTAAGTTAAACATCAACTTCAAACAGCCTAGGGTCATATGAACAAAGAGGCTCAGATGAAGAATTGCCTGATTCTGATTGGCCTGCAGGAAGGTTTGGGGGGTTGTCTCAATTGTTAACTGATGCCGAAGCATGATGACCACTGTAGGGTGAGCCCATCTCTAGGCAGGTGGCCCTGAGCTGTGTAAGGTAGCTAACTGGGCTGGATGTGCATGGTGCACACATTTGATCTCAGCATTGGGAGGCAGAAGCGCTGGATCTCTGTTGGTTCAAGGCCAGCCTGGTCTACATAACAAGTTCCAGGCTAACTAAGGCTACATAGTGAAAGCCTTTTAAAAACAACATCAAAAGGATATCGCTAAGCCTGGACCTGTGAGTAGGCTGGCCATCAAGCACCCTCCTCCATGGGATCTGCTGTAGTCCTCTGGCCATGAAGTACGTTCCTTTCTCAGAGGTAGTGCCATGGGCTATCACAAGCAGGGCTGGCTCAAGTGTTGACTTGAATTCTCTCAATGATGGGCTGAAGCCCCGTTGGGGCAGAGTGTTTTAGATAACAACAGAAAGGGGATTACATACACATAGTGATGTATGCTTTTTCTGTCATCGTTCTCTAAACAGTATACTAAGTATTTCCACAGTTTGGCATCAAACTAGATATTAAATGTAATCTACGGATGACGTAGACAGGAGTGTGGCTGTGTGGGGATGTTAGATCGTTTTATGTAAGGAGTTGATGCATATACATATATAAAAAGATATAGTGAAAGCCACAACTTAGGAACTAAAACAGGGGAGCTAAAAAGGCACAAGTTTCAGGAAAGGAGGAGGACACGAGAAAACAACCCACAGCCACCTGTAACTCCGGCTCTAGAGTATCTGGCGCCCTCTTCTGGCTGGTATGGGTACCTGCACTCATGTGCGCAAACCACATGCAGATACACATATATTTTGGAAAATTCTAATCAATAAAGGCGTAATGAGCTGAAAAAATACTTTTCAAATGAAATGAAAACATTCTCACTCATCAGAGGCATGTAAATCAGAACTCTACTGAGATTCCCTCTTGCTCTAGTCAGAACTGCTAACAAGAACATCTTAGAATAAACATACCAACGCCACCAAAGGAAAGGAAAGCTGTGCATCGTTAGCAGGATGTGAATCAGTCCAGCTGTTATGGAAATCAGCATGCAGGTTCTCAAAATACTAAAAACAGAACTTCCATAGGCTCCAACTGGGTATCGCTGGGAAGAAAAGGTCAACTTACTGTGGGCACTGGCATACCCACTCTTCACGAGAGCCAAGCTATGCCATCTTCTTAGAGCCCCTCCAGCCGATGGATGGATAAAGACAATGAGGTTTATATACAAAATGGAGTTTTGGTCTTTCACAAAGAATGGAATTTTGCTATGTTTAGGAAAATGTTTGCAACAGGAGATCATCGTGTTACATGGAATATTTAGAAAGATAATTATGATATGAAAAAGTCGCAATTCTCCTGGGTGTGGAATATATAAGGAACAATGAAGGGAAGGAGGAAGGAGAAGGATACCTGAAGGGCATTGAAGGGGATGAGAAGGTTACAGCATTGACTACAGTCAAACCGCATGTGAGGCTGTGTGAGAGAAGCTATGAAACTCTTCACTCTATACGCTGATAAAAAGTTTTGAAGTAGAACAGTACACTTATTTACAAAAATGTCACCAATTATGACTGCTAAAAATGTTTAACACACCAATGTAAAGACTGTGAGGATTAAGTGTCATGGCAGACGATGTACTATCTGAGGGAAACTGACTTTCGATAAAAGTACAGAGATGGAGACAGGAAGCAGAAGCATATGAAGAGGCAGCCAGGTATGGTGATGCACCTCTTTAATTTCAGAATTTGGAGGGAGAGGCGGGTGAGTCTCAGAATTTGAGCCGGCCTGATATGCAAAGTGAATTACAGGACATTAGGGGCCACATGGAGAGACCCTGTTTCAAGAAACCAAAACCAAAATAATAATTATAATAATCATCATCAACACCACCACCATCATCATCGAGACACAGTATGCAATGATCAAGGGTCAGTGTCCTAGTTAGGTTTCAATCACTGTAATAAATGTCATGGGCAAAAAGCAATTGGGGAGGAAAGGTTTTATTTCAGCTTGTAGACCATAGTTCATCATGAAGGGAAGTTAGGACAGGAACTCAAAACAGGAACTGATGCAGGGCCACAGAGGGAATGAATGCTTACTGGCTGCTTTCCTGGCTTGCTCAATTTGCCTTATTATCCCAAGACCACCTGCCAGAGTGGTATCATCCACAGTGATTGGGCTCTCTCACACCAATCTTAAATCTCTAGGCACAGATTTGCTACCGGCAGCCCAATGGCATTTTCTGATTTGAGGTTCCCTCGTAGTTGTGTCAAGTTAACATATTAAATAAGTACTCACCTAAAAACAGAGCCTCCAAATGTATAAAGCACAAGCTGAGAAAACTGAAAGGGAAAACAGAGGTGTGCAGCTGGATCCTGCGATTGAGCTCTTCTGACAGAACACAGAACGTGAGCAATGCCTTTAACAAAGACCCAATTACTATTACAGAGAGCCCATTACAGAGCAGAATAATGTGCTTCTCCAACACATGTGCAGCTTTCACCAGAAAGGACTATATCTTTAATCAAGCTTAACAAATGACACATTGGAAATGGTACAAGGATGCCACCTGAGGATCCGTGACTAGGAATCAAAAGCTGGAAGGAACAGAACAAGCTCCAAGAAGTTGGACATTGGGTAATATCCTTCTAGACAACCCATTGATCAAACAGGACAACCGTAAACACATCTAGAACCAAATGGAGATAAGATAGAGCCTGCGTGGGTGGAAAGAGAGTGCTGCACACCGTAGGGATGTGTACAACAATCCATTAAAAAGGAAGAAAGGAGCCAGGCATAGCCCACGCTTGCAATCCTGCCACTCAGATTCCAACTTGAGGACAGATTATGATGCATACGTAGAAAAAGCCCATCTTGAGGAAGAGGAGACAGGAGAGGGGAGGACAGTCACCACTCTAATCATCTCCCAAGGAAAGAAGAAAGATAAGGAACAACTCTTCTAGCTGGGCTGCCTTGTCTGGCCTCAGTGGGAAAGGGTGAGCCTGGCCCTGCAAAGATTTGATGTGCCAGGGTTGGGAGATACGTGGGGCCACCTATCAGAGGAGAAGTAGAGGGGACTCTGGTGAGGGCTCTGGGAGGGAACAACGGAAAGGGGCAGTGATCAGGATGTAAAGTGAATAAATTAAGGAAAAAACCAAAACAGCAAGAACACCCCTAAATAAACAGAATAGTGTTGCTATGTTCTCTTTACCAATGCAACACTTAGGAGAAGAGCGACAATCAATGAACTTGACAACTGAAAGTCAATGTGGAAAATCAATGAAACTGAGGGCATTGACTCTTTGATAAACCTTCAGCCAAACTGGGCAGTGCTGTGAAGACCCAGGTGAGCAATGTTTGGGATGAAGCAGTGCAGACCTGGAAATGACAAAGGGCTAATAAAGGAGCCAGATAAATAACTCCACAGACACACTTGCCCACAGTGGAACACCTGAGAAGAGGGCCTGGATGGAGGAAGTAAATTTCTGAGGGCTGTGTCCTCGGGAGCAACACCTCTGTCCCGCTAGTTCCCTGGCACCATTCTGGGAGCAGCTTTCTTCTTCCACAATCTCCAGGCTGTGTTGTGTTTTCTCAACAAAGCCTAGAAACAGCAGACCCCAGTGACTGTGGGCACTTAGTGTGACGTCTTTGGTATCTGTCACAGAGACTCACAGACATTTAATATCCACAGCAATACAGTATTTTATACCCATTAAACAATGTCCCACCATCCTCTCTGCCTCATCCTGCCAAACCACTGGACACCACAGTGTTTTCTCTAGACTTTCATGTGCCCTGTGTGGAATTACAAAATGTTTATCTTTTTTGTGCTCGGCTCATTTCATTTAATGGTGCGACCTCTAGATTTTCACTCCTTTTCACAACCTAATAGTGTTCCGTTGACTATGCGTTCACTCCATTTTCTTTATCTACCAATTTATCGATGGGTGCCTGGGTTGATGCTATGTCCTGAAATAAATGAAGTTGACATAGCATGAGAATGTTGACACAGCTGTAAGACACTGACTTGGTTTCCATCAGATACAATATATACTGTACCTTGTAGAGGATGGCTAGGCCATATGGCACTCTCAGCTTAAATTTTTACATTAATTTACATTATAACCAAAAGCCCCTTCTCAACATTTTCATCAACATTATTATCTTTCCTGTGGTTGTAGCCATTCATCTTTGTGACATGATAATGTGAATTCATAGCTTCAATTCAAAGTCTGGGGGGAACACGCTCTCTCAATCCAAATTCAAAAATGTGTTAAAAAAAAATCAAATGAACTAGAAGAGCCAATGTAATTAAAGCAAAGATTAAAGGTAGATTCCTGAGGCTTACTGCAAAACCATAGTAATCAGCTCAGCATTGAGTTGACAATGGGAACAAATGTCCTAGGTCGGGGGAGGAGGGGAACTCAAAACAAAAGTGCACATGCTCTGGTTGTTGGGGTCAGTTGTAAAAGTAACTCACGGGGAAAGATACTCTCTGCAACAAGTGGCATCAAAGTAATTGGGCATCCATAGACATACACACACACACACACACACACACACACACACACATACACACATACATACACACACACATACACACACATACACACACATACATATACACATATACACACACATACACACATATACACACATACACACATACACATACACACACATACACACATATACACACACATACACACATACACACACATATACACACACACATACACACATACATATACACACACGTATACACACATACACACACATATACACACATATACACATACACACATACACACACATACACACACATATACACACACATACACACATACACACACATATACACACATGCACACACATACACACACATATACACACATACACACATATACACACACATACATACATATACACACATACACACACACACACACATACACAACACACACACACACACACACAAAACAAAACAAAACGAAATAGATGTTCCTAAGCTACACTTCATGCTTCATAAGAAAATAACCCAAAAGTGGATTGTAGATCTAGATGTAAAAGGACCATCACTTTTTAGTGGACCCTTGCAAACAGGCATTTGTGACATGGGGTTAGTCAAAGCATTATTAGACTTGACATTAAAAGTATACTTCACAAAAGATAAACTAACAAATTAGACTTTATCAAAATTTAAAACATACATTTTCTCAGTGAAAGATGCTATAAGGAGAATGAAAGGAAAAATTAAAGCATGGCTGGCAGCATCTGCCAACCTGACGTGTACCTCACAGGAAGACTCCAACCACCATACATCTTCAGAATGCTGCAGCTCAACTGCCAGGAATCAAACACTGAATTGAAAATGAGAAAAGAGACATCAACCAATGGTAGCACTGAGTAGTTGGCCAGGCTTCTAGTCCCAAGCACGATCTCCCTCTTACTGAATTGGCCCTACATCAATTAGAGAGCTGTGGTTACCACCAAGATGTGTGTGCCACGACAGCACTCTTAAGATTATAGTGCTAGGGGTTGGGGATTTAGCTCAGTGGTAGAGAGCTTGCCTAGGAAGCACAAGGCCCTGGGTTCGGTCCCCAGCTCCGAAAAAAAGAACCAAAAAAAAAAAAAAAAAAAAAAGAAAAGAAAAAGATTATAGTGCTGTGCTGGTCATCAATGTGGTTCAGAGACGTGATAGCTGGGTAGGACTGTTGATTGCCTTCCTACGTTGCAAGCTTGTAGACTGCTCTCCCTCCCTCCAGTGCTTCCGAACCTCTCATCCTGACAGGGGCTCTTGGAGGACAATCTACAGCCACTACCTTCTAACGCAGCACAATCCCTAACAGCAATGTACAAACGTCTGTCCTTACACCCACAGGCTAAGAGCAGTCTTCACCCTTCATCAAATAAATTTCCTTTTTTTGCAACAGAGATAGCAGAGACAACCAAAACCAACTGAAACACCTCATAGCGATGAATACACCTAGATGATTCTCCTGTGCCTAAGGCTCAGGGAACATGACAGGGGAGCGGGTGGAGAGATTGTGAGAATCTGGAGTTTGCAGTGAGATTGTGTCTCCTAGTAATGCCAGAAGCTACACCCATAAATTGTCCCCAACATGAACTGAGCAAGGAGATCAACAATGAATGTGTCAAGCTGGACAGAGCAAAGCCCCTGAGGTCTCAGCCCTCCACTAAGAACCATTGGCAACTGAGGAAAGCTGGGAGCAAGAAAGAGGGACACTCCCAGGGACAGCATGGTGCAGTTATCTAGTGCCAAATGGCCAGGCTGGAAAACAGGCATACGGGTAGCATTACAGAGTGGAACAGATTGTATTTGGGAACATATATGTGCATATATGGTTACTTTCAAAGGAGACGATGAATTTGAAAGCAAGTGATGAGGGTCCATGGAAAGGTTTGGAAGGGAAAGGAAAAATGTAGTTAAATTACAATCTCAAAAATAAAATAAATCAAAGAGTTTAAAAATCTTTAATGCATGTTTTCTGTGCAGGGTTTATAGAAGGGAAGTAACCCAAAGATATTCAACACAATCAGACACTGAGGAAGCCATGGTAAATTTATGTTGCCTGCCCAAGGGGTAGCTGTGGGGGTGTGAAAGGCAGCCTGGTTCCTGGTTAAGCTATGGCTTAACCCCGGTGACCCTAGGGCATGGTAGGCATTTCTTTTGCCTGACTCCCAGGAAACCAGGCCCCGTCATTAGCCACAGTCCTACATATATTTGTGGCCATCAGTCACGTAAGGGCAACATTCCACGTCCATCCATAAGTAGAGGACGTGACCGCAGGTCACATAAGCTCAAGATGGATCCCCATTATAAGAAGGTACCTAAAGGCTTAGCCAATAACCTTTCCTTCCCAGACACTCCTCCCTGCAAAAGATATTTAATCTTAGGCCCACCCTGAGAAGTAAGGTAAGGTTTTACTCATTTCATCCACCCTCCCTCCCGCCAGGACAATAAATATCTTTAAACCATGGACTGCCTCTTTTCATCGGATTCACCTTGGGAAGCCACAGAGAAGACTTTTGCCTACAGAGTCACCATCTAATCTCCTGTAGAAGGCCTCCCTGGGTCCCTAGTCACTGCTGCTACCAAGCCAAACTAAGCCCGCCACCGCCATGGTCAAGCTAAAGACTATCCCCCCAGGACAAGCTGGAGCTCTCCCTTTCCCTGGGCTAGATCCAGCTTGCATGCCACCACTCTGTTCTCAGCTCTTCTGTGGCATCCCAGGGCCAGCTCCGGGTGTCTCCAATGCCTCAAATTGTGCTTCCCCCACCCCAGAGTGTTGTCCTGCGGCTTCCCACAGCCAGACACCAGCAGGGCAGTGTGAGGTAAGCATGGTAAACCTTCTCACGTCCTGCCTCCCTGAGTTGCCAAACCCTGTGGCAGAGCAGACATGGGACCTTTACAACAACCCTACAGGTAGCTATGAGAACAGTTAGAGTTGAAATCCAAAATGCCCCTACAGCGTCTTGATTTGAACTCTTGTTCCCTAGCTGGTGGCAGGCAGCAGGCAGAGTTTAGCTACAGAAAGACACTCTCTAAGGACGAGCCCTCAGGAAATTATAACCCTCTCTGCATCCTGTGAGCAGACTATATTACCCTGCTACTGCACACTCTGCTGGGCCTTCCCTGTTATGGCGGCTGAAACTCTGAAACTGTGAGCATAGATAAACCTTTCCTCCTCAAGCAGTTTTCGTCACACACGCTGGCACAGCAAGCCTCAGGTAACCTGTGTGAGTGCTTCCACACACCGTCAGAACAAATGGGAGTGGTCTAGCTACAGAGTGTGTGCAGTTGCACACGTGTGCCCATGCATACAGATCAGAAGACAACCTCAGATGCCACTCCTCTGGGCTTGTTCACTTTTGTTGATTTTTGAGACAGGGTGTCTCACTGGCCTGGGACTCACTGAGTTGGTTAGGCTAGCTAGACATGAAGTCCTGGCATCCACTTATGCCTGCCTTCCTAGTGCAGGGACTACATGTGTACACCTGTCTCTCTGTCTCTGTCTGTCTGTCTCTGTGTGTCTCTCTGTCTCCCAGTATCTGTCTCTGTCTCTCTCTGTGTGTCTCTCTGTCTCTCTGTCTCTCCATGTCTCTCTCTGTGTCTCTGTCTCTCTCTGTCTCTTTCTGTGGAGGGGTTCTGGGGATCAAACTCAAGTTCTTGTGATTACAAGGCAAGATAGCATCAACTGAGCTATCATTAGCCCAATTTACCAGTTTTTGACAAACTTCAACATAAATTCACATATTGACAGTATACAGTTAGAAACAGTTTCTATTTCTGAGCCTCACTTTAGCAAGAAAAAAAATTCAGTTTCCATGAAACAGGTACATAAGGCAGCTTCGTTCACATCTCCAAGGACCCGTCGTCCTTCACTGAATGAGCAGACACACTATGCTATACCAGGATATGACTCAGCAGTAAAGATCGACCTTTCAGCACACCAAGCTGGCTCCAGAACGGTACACAGTATGACTCGTTTTCACTGTGTTCCCTGAAGGAAAAGTCATGGGAATGGCAGACAGTAGCATGTGCCTCTGACAAGGCGCAGAGTGCAAAGGTCAGGTCTAACACCTGTGGCCTGTGGGAAATACGAATCTGGTCCAACAGAAAACCCTAACCTTACCTGAAACAGGGAGAGCTTGCACTGAGTGGGTGGGTTTTCTGTGACTCCATTGCAGTGACTGAGCATGAACTTTGTAGAAAGTCACCTTGTGAAAATACTAAACACCCGACTGCTGAGACTGGAGAAGGATAGCAGAAGAAATTTGGGGACAGGCGATGATATCATTTTGTATATTGATTGCTGATATTGATTGCTGTGGTGGAGACACAGATTGACAAGTGTGTGCATTCACAGAACTCAGCATCCAAAGGCCCACCTCAGTGCATGTTAATTTAGACATTAGCATTTAGAAAAGAGACCGTGGGTTGGGGATTTAGCTCAGCGGTAGAGCGCTTGCCTAGCAGGCGCAAGGCCCTGGGTTCGATCCCCAGCTCCGGAAGAAAAAAAAAAAAAACTAGAAAAGAGACCGTGTCGCACATGCTGGGAGAGGATGATTTGACGCTGCTTCGCACACTCCTGCTTGTGCTGTTTTGCTTTCTCATGGTACTGGGGATCGAGCAACCAGGTTCCGTGCTTGCAAAGCAAGTGTTCTGAGACTGAACAGTACCCCAGCCCCCTGAAATATCTTAACAGTAAGACAACGTTGCATGGCTAGCAGCACACACATGTTGAACGCTGCTTAGCAAGCACCACTGTGTACTTCCTGTTTGCTACATTTCTGTTGCTGTGACCAGGAGCGTCTTAAGGAAAAAAGGGTTTGCGTGTCATGGGAGAGACGGCATGGCATAGAGATGGGAACAGGAAGCTGACTGGTCACACTTTGTCCGTAAACAGGAAGTAGTGAGAGGAAACAGGAAGCAGAACTAGACTGTAAACCCTCAAAGATTGTCCCCAGTGATGTACTTCCTCCAGCAAGACTCCATCTCCTAAAGTTTCCACAATTCCTCAAACAGTGCAGCCCCTAGGGACAAAGTCCATGAGCCTGGGGGACATTCCTCATCCCAACCACCACACCTCCTTTGCCATAATGCTTGTTTCTTGTGGGTGTGTGGAGTGCATATTCATGTGTGTGCACGGACCTGGAAGTCAGAGCTCAGCGTCCGTGTCATTTCCTCAAGTATCGTCTGCCTTCTTGTTTGAGGCGGGTTCTTTTACTGGTCAGGAGTTATTAACTAAGCCACACTAGCTGACCAGAAAGTCCCAGAGAGTCGCCGGACTCCACCTATCCAGCACTGGGCATAGAACTGTGTGCCACCATGCCCAGTGTTTTAGAACACGAATTCTAGAGCTTGAATGGGTGCTGAGCAGAACTTTTAGCCCCTAACCTAATTTAGTGTTTCTAACAGCCTTAAGATGTTCTTCCTGTTGTGGCAGACATCAGAAACTGAGGGCAGGTTGGAGAACATCCATGTCTTGAAAGAATGACACCTACTCTTTGAACCCAAGCTTCACTGGCTCTAGATCCAACTTTTGTGCTTTGAGAGGCGGTCTCAGGTATCCCAGGTTGACCTCCAACTTACTATTTAGGTGAGGATGACCTTGAACCCCTGATCTTCCAGATGACCTTGAACCTCCTGGTGTGTGGGCCATCCTGCTCAATTCCAGAGTCAGAATTTTCCTCTATCATTTTATATTGTTCCTACTTTTCTGACTTTAAAACTGCATATTAATGGGCAAGAGGGTAGCAACTTGCTAGCAAGATGCATCTGCTCTACTCTGAGCTCATCCTTGACTGACCTCTGGTCCCTGGGAAATGCTGACTGTTGGCAGATAAAATTCTCTCCACATTTCCTTTATTTTCTTTCTCTAACACCACTGATAAGTTCTCTGTAACGATGTAATTCATCATGAGAGGGTCAAACCTTGGTTTTATTGATGCAACAATTAATTAGTTATCTTCCCAGGACTGCAAAGTTGCTGTTCTGCATGAATGACTGGCCAAGCTCTGGAGCCGTATTACAAATCTATGCAGCCTTAATCACAGTTGGGATGCTGTCGGAGGGAGGGCCCCTTCCGTCAAGCTGGCTTCCTCTAAAGCATCTCTGAGAGCTGCTCCCTGGCTGCATCCACTGTTACCTAAGCTGGCTGGCTATCCTTGCTTCTCCCAGGGAGGGATTTCAGGTCGTTTTGAAGGACAGGAGATTGATTTTCCCGTGGAGTGAGGCTGTGTTGTGTGGTGAGTGAAATGGCAGGGTCCTGGATCACACTCTTCAGGTAAATCTAACACTTGTCAGAGACTTACTTGTTAGGTGGGAAATTAGCATGTAACTAATTACTATTGTTTAGTGATTGTCTTAGTCAGGGTTTTACTGCTCTGAACAGACACCATGACCTAGGTAAGTCATAAAGGACATTTCATTGGGACTGGCCAACAGTTTCAGAGGTATCATCATGGCCAGAAGCATGGCAGCATCCAGGCAGGCATGGTGCTGGAGAAGGAGCTGAGACTTCTGCATCTTGATCAGAAGGCATCCAGGAAACTATCTTTTGCAGGCAGCCAAGAGAGGATTCCCTTCAATACTGGGTGGAGCTCACTGTGAGCTCTCAAATGCCACCTACACAGTGACATACTTTCTCCAATAAGGCCACACCTTCAACAAGTGCCACTTCCCATGGGCCAAGCATATTCAAAAGACCACAGTGATAATTCAGATTTTCCAGAATCAACCCACCACTACTGCATCCTAAATTTGGATTTCCCTCACTGTGCTGGTTGATACTGATTTAACTCCACAGACTCTGGAATCATCTAGGACTCATGCCTCTGGCATCTTCTATATTGGTTTAGCCAACATGGGAAAGCTCAGTCTAAAGGTGGGAGGCGCCACCCCATGGGCCGTCCTGCCTTCTTGGCTCTTCCACCATGATGGACTGCACCCTCAAACTGCGAGCCAAATCATTCCTTCTTGAAGTTACTTTGGTTGGAAGTTTTTTCACAGCAGCAGGTGAAGTGAACTACAAAATTCATTCCTCAAAGGAACCCTATCCCCAACTGTCACTACTGCATCTGCCCTCCAACACCAAGTGAACTTCACTCCGTCATTACTAACCTGAACTTTGCCGTAAGAAATGGCCTCATCTGAAACATTCCCAAACTTGAGTTGTACAGTACACGACCTTCTGTGCCCCGTTCTCATTAGTTTGCATGATACTTGAGGCTGGTCCATGTGCCCGCACATGCCGTGCTCCGTTCTCTTGGAGGCCAAATAATAATCCCACTGCATGAGTAAACCACAACAGCTCATGCATTCAAACGCTCCTGGAAGTTTGGTTGTTTTGGGTTTTGGTTCCTCTCAACAGTGCTGCTTTGAACATTCATGGACACAGTCCTAAGAGTGTATTTTTCTGATTATATTGGATCTATACCATGAAAGAAAATGGCCAGGTCAGAAGATGATGCCATGTCTGCCTCAGGATAAATGGCCATACTGCTCTTCAAAGTGGCTCTGTTATTTACACTCTGCCAGTGATGCCAGGGCTCCAGCTCCCCCACATCTTCCCTGTGGACTAAGATAGAGACTTTGAAGCTAGAGGGTTCCATTAATTAATCATGTGCTAGGATTCTTTCTCCACAAACCAAACTCTTCTTGCAGTTGTAGTCAGTAGTAGGCAAGAGTGTTTCTGACATGGAGGTGCAGAGAGCTATATGACAATGGTCTTAGACAGCCTTTCTCTATTTCCTGTTTTCCCTTTCACAGGAAGGAATTTCATCTGCCTGTAGCCTTGGTTCATAAGGAAATGGCACCTCAGGAAAGGAGAGATGGGAAACCACAGAACAATTCACGGGCACAGAGGAAGAGGGATAAGCCCAAACACCCTCAAACCTGGGTATCCAAAAGCCTCTACCATGTAGCCATGGTAGCTGTCAAACATATATCCCTCCTGCCTTCATTGTTACCATGGCCCTAGAGCTCAGCTGCCTGAGCTCAACTCCACAGTTAGGCTCTTACTCACTCTGTGTTTTGAGGCAGGTAACTGGTATTCACAGAGCCTCCTTCTCCTTGCTGGAGATATGGGAATACAGCCACAGCCTCCAAGGGCAGAGCAAGAACAGACATGTTAACATTTGTAGACAACACAAAGTAGGCACACAGCCCAATGTCCCAACCCTAGCAACATGGCATGAGGAAGAGGCTTCCTGGCATGTTTAGAAACATCACTGATCTTCCCTCACCTCAGTGATATCTGCACCCTTATCTCCACCACAGTCTTGGCAGAGACACCAAGACATTGGCCACGTCCCCAAGGCAGAGAGGCCTATTTACTAGGGTAGAACCCCGGTATACACTCAGCATTTAGTAGGGGTTGTCATTGTCAACTCTCATCATTTGCTTCTGAAACTACCCTCCTAAATACAGTAATTGGGGGTATTTTGGGAAAGGTGACTTTGCTGTTAGCTTCTATTTGCCACCAAGCCCTCTTCGTAGAAAACCCTTGTGTATTCTACCAGATACTCCATTCTGATGCTCTATTATCCAGGATGTCTTTCCTTCCCTCCTCCATAAAAGGATGGGATTCTCTCTCTGGGATCATAGAGCACAGGCTCTTGGATCACTTTCTTTCCAGAATTAGTAGGGTTATAGCAGCAGCTCTCAAATCTAGGCATGATCCCCTGTCCTTAATAGAGCAATCAAATAAACAGGTAATGGTTTAAAGAAAACAAAATATTCATTGGGCTGCATTGAGCGGAAAAAAAAACCAACAAATAAGTAGATCCAGTGACTTTTCCCAATTCCATCCCTGAGGTTGTCACATGGACCTTAACATTAAATAGTGGCAAGAGATGTGCATAGTTAAGCAGTCCTAGTGAAGGTACCATCCCACCTGTCACTGGTCTGTCATTTCTAGGCTCCAGTATCTCCTTCAAGATAATCTGGAAAGTTCTTACAACTATTATAGATAAATCTATTGATAAATAATACTATTTATTATTATTGATATATATTACTGATAAATAAGTGTCCCCCACCCCCATTCTAGTCTAGGCTTTAGTTTTATTTTCTTTCCTAGCATGAGATTCCTGGGAAAATCCCAGTTTTTTGGAGTTCATGACCTCAATATTCCCATAGGAGGGACTCTTTAGAATACTTTTATTTCTGCCAGCGCAGTGAAAATTCATTGAAAACAAGCTGTGCCTGGCACATAGTAGGCCCTCAGAGAAACAGGCATGAACACAGACCCATCAGCACCTATTGCTGTCTCTCCTGCCCTGGACTGACAACTTCATGAGTTGGGATCTATCTGAGGAAGAGTAGAAACCAACCTCCCAGCATCAAGCCATCTTTCTCCCAGCACACAGCCCAAGCAGCAGCAGGAATTTTGTGAGCCCCATTAAACAAGAACTGTCCTTTAAAAACATCATTAGAATCTCATTTACTGTCAGCCATCAAAGCTGCACAAGGAGCACACACAAAAAATTGGCCCATCCAAGACTGCCTTTCTCCTGTTCTCTCTGCTCTCTTTTTAAATCTATTTTTTCCCTCATATTTTGCTGATTTTCTTCATTCCCAAGGAATTATTTCCATTGCTCCTCACCGCCAAGTCCCCAAACAATTGTGCACACACAAAACCGTGGGCTGCTCAAGACGAGGAGGGCTCTGCCAAACCCAGGCTTTCCGTAGTTCCTGAGTTTTGGATTTAGACTTCACATTGCTGGAGCCCAGCCTTGATGGCAAACTAACATCCAATGTTAGACTTGCCTTCTCAGTGTGTGGAATACACATTTAAAAAACAGAGTTAAAGAATGTGTGTTGTACTAAACTTTCTGTCTCTCCTTCCAAACTCTAATTGGTGCTATTGGTTAGCTCTAAAAATATCAATTTTTGAATACTGGCTTATGAATTCACTTAAAAATAATTTCCTTGAGGTACCTTAATGTTTTTGGCAGGGAATCTGTTCAGTGCCTGCTTCTGCTGTTGCTGCTTAACAGAGTAAGAAAAGGAGAATGGAGAACAATAGCAGGTCACTCGTGAGACTCAGTCCTTGGGAGGATTCACAGGCCTGTAGGCATAGTTTACATCTTAGTTGTTGTCCTATTACTATGGTAAGACACCATGAGCAAGCAACCTACAGAAGAAAGAGTTTATTGAGGCTTCCTATGTTAGGGAGTTAGTAGACTACATGACCATCATGGCAGAGAGCATGGTAGTAGGTAGGCAGCCATGGTACAGGAACTGAGAGCTTATAATAGTCTTTTTTTTTTTTTTTTTTTTTTTTTTTACCGTACTAGTTGTATGAGGGCAATCTGGTCTCCAGCCTCCTGGGGCTGTTCTGAGGACTGAAACCCACAAATCTGTTCATCCAATACCCAGAAAGCATGTCTGTTAGTCCAGTTTTTATAACTCTAGTGAAATGCTGGGTAACTGTATTAATAGAAGAGTTTTTTAGGTCACAGTTCCGGACAACAGTAGCCTCAGGCTGTATCGTGTCTTTCTTGCTGGCAGTATCCCAATGCCATACAGGGCATGTCTCTTTTGTTCACATACAGGCATCAGGATTAGGTCATGATTACCTTATATGGCCATGATCACTTCCCCAGGGTCCTTCCTTATAACATGACCATGTTGAGGACCAGCTTCCAGCAAGTGAATCTTGGGGCATGCATATGAAACGTGTCCAAGCTATCAATCACACCACAGTTCATCAGTAGAGAGCATCATTTCTTCCTTTAACACCCATCAGTCTCCTGCCCCATCCTCTAGGAGCTACCCTCGTGGGGGATTTCCAGAAGAGTCCCTTGGAGTGGGATCCACATTAGATCTTGTCTAGATTCAGGAATGAGACTCAGAATTGGACTCTCCCAAGCTGCCTCACTGCAGCAATCAAAGAGGAACAATTAGCAGCTCCTTCACATAGAGACTGTTACAAATACACTTAGACTCTATAGCATCCACCTGCATCATGCCTGCAGGTATGTAAGAGATGTGGTAGGTCCACCAGGAGGAAAGAAAATATTTAAAGGTAAGACATTCTTGAGGAATTGTCTGCATCCCATTGGCCTGCGGGCAAGTCTTTGAAGGACTTCCTTAATTAAGTTAAAAGAGGTAGGAAGGTCTGCCCACAGTGGACAGCACCCTTACCTGATTGGGGGTGGGTGTCCTGAACTGGGTAAGAATGGAATAATGGAATTATTGCTGTCTGTTCTTGACTGTGGATATGATGTCCACCTGCTTCAAGCTCCTTCCACTTTGACATCCCTGTAGTAATGGGCTGAAACCGTGAACTAAATGAACCCTTTCTCCCCTAAGTTGCATTTCCAAAGAGTATTTTATCATTGTTCCACAAGGGGAACTATAGCAGATTAATGAGACATAATCATCTGTGAGGTGAAATAAGAATTGTGCTAGAAAGAAAAGCATCAGGATCACCACAATGCAGTTTTGAACACAGGAAGCTTTGCCTCCCTGAAGCTTGAGGTCATGGACTTCTTTTTGGTCAGTTAGTTGAGAGTATAATTATCTGGTTTCATGTCAGAGCTGGGCCATTTATTTGACAAGAAGACACTGGAGTTTCTTCTGCAGCCCTGCCACCTGCAGCATTCAGTATTGGGCTTGCCTTCTCAGTCTGAGTCTCCAAGCACAGTTTCCCTCCTTACTTCTGCTACACACCAACGTGCAGTTTATGAGAAAATAACTGTTGGTTATAGTCACTCAGCCACTGGGTTGGGACCATTTGTTATTGCAACATAATCTAACCCATACCAACTCTTACTAAATAACCATAAACTGGACATCTCTGTGAACCAGACATTGTTAACTGTTTAAAAACAGTGCTCATCAAAAAAACACCACAAAGAGATTCTTTGTGTATTTCTCATAAAGCCTTGAGTAGATCAGGATGATGGATTTGTAGATAATAGGATTGTGATGGGTCCGGGCAGCGTGACTCCAGGATGGGCCCCTCAATCTTCATCCTTACCTATTTAATATCATTCAAACAACCCAGTGTTTATGGGGATCTAAACAAAGGCCCTTGGGAACTGTGAAGAGACAACTCTGGACAGAAACAATGGCTCTGTGGAAGAGGTAACTGGGAAAACTCTACTTTGAAGTTCAGGCAGGCAGATTTAGCAGATGGACTCTAACTGACTTTGTGGTGTTCACATCTCTGGAATTCAGGCTGACAATATTAGTCTAGGCTAGAGTAAAGATTAAGGCTTTACAGTTGTGACTGAGGACATGAATGTTTGTTTGTTTTAACTTGGATTACTTAAAGGACCTACCATAGGTGGGGCTGACTCAATCCGGTACAAACCCTGGAAATACAGACTGAAGGGAGGGTAGAGGATGGACATGAGCAAACTACTGGGTGTAGGTACATGAGGAAGGTCGCAATGAAAGCCAGTGTTTTGTACTCTAGTTTGGGGGATTGTTTTTGTTTCATTGGTTAGTTGTTTGTTTTGTTTTGTTTTTAATGCAGGCAAGGACTGGGGTGAGATTTCTTATTTGTTGACTTAATGAAGTCACGTGTTCAGCAATTTCTTGTGACAGAACACTGCAGGAACTTCTAGAAACTGCAGGTGGTTTCCAGTGAAGGCTGGGAACAAGTTGAAGCCTCCAGTTCTACAGCTAGAAGAAAATAAAAAAAGCACTCACAGAGCCTGTCAACTGACACCTCTCCAGCAAGGCCATGTAGCCTACACCTTGACTGCACCCTGGTGAGAATCTGAGTGGAAAACCCAACTGGGCGATGCCCAGATGCCTACCTACAGAAGCTACGGGTTAATAGTGCATATTGTAATGAGCCCTTGAGGTGAAACCAGAAGTAATGGTGGAGGAGGAAGAAGAGGAGGAAGAGGAAGAGGAGGATGAGGAGGAAGAGGAGGAGGAGGAGGAGGAAGAGGAGTAGGAAGAGGAGGAGGAGGAGGAAGAGGAGTAGGAAGATGAGGGGGAGGAGGAGGAAGAGGAGTAGGAAGAGGAGGGGGAGGAGGAGGAAGAGGAGTAGGAAGATGAGGGGGAGGAGGAGGAGGAGGAGGAGAAGGAGGAGGAGGAGGAGAGAAGGGAAGGCTTGGAACTTCCACTGAGAGGTATGTACAGGACAGAAGCTGAGGGAGGGAGGCCTGTTCTGTGAAGGTCTCAGATGATGTGGTTAGGCTTCTTTTGGGCAGAAAATATGAAATCTCTCAGTACTGGAGTAATTTGTGGCTAGGGATACATTTACTTGTAGGAAAGACAGACTTTGAGGTGGAGAAGGGAAATTTGGCATACATAGCAAGAAAAATGGAGATATATATAGAAAGATCTCACAGAAAAACTCCCTGATCCTCTTATTCTTACCATCTTGTCTCCTCCCCTTCTAGAATGTTCACTGAGCCCTAGGTGTTGAGTGTTTTGCAGCTGTATCTGTTGCAGGTGTGCCCCACAGCTGCATTCTGATTGATTTTTAACTTTCTATAGTGGTCTACATCTATTGCAAAGAGACGTTTCCTTCATGGCGGGTGAAAACCACCATTATCTGTGCATATAAGGAGAAATGGTTATAGACTTTTATACGGCATTCTGCCAGTTTGTTAAAGTTGTGGATGTGGAGTCTCCTTGACGACCCAAGACTTCAGTGCACGAAGTAGTTAGCTAGGTTTCCAGTACCAGTCATTCTCTTGCGTTTGTTATGTGGGTTTTAAGTCCAAGAAAAGACCTGCGGGTTACTACCCACGTATGTGTGCCACTACTCAACCCTTATGATTACCCAATGCCAAGTGGTCAGGCCTAGAAATATATATATATATATATACAAGTAACATTATATGGATTGGGCAGGTTATATTTAGGGGTGTGTGTGTGTGTGTGTGTGTGTGTGTGTGTGTGTGTGTGTGTATCTGTGTGCGTGCGTGCATGCAAATGCACGCACGTGCACACGTGCCTGCACTGTGCATGTAACAACTAAAGAAAAAAGATATAATGCATTTGAAAAAGAACAAGGAGGATTATATGGGAAGATCTGAAGGGAGGAAAGGGAAGGGAGAAATGTTACAATTATAGGATCATCTCAAAAAAAAAAAAAAAGAACTTAACAGAAATGGGGCTTGTCCACTTGTTAGATCAAGGATCCTGTGAATGTGACCTTATAGGAGAAGGTGGTTTGCAGCTGTAATAAGCAAATGATCTTGAGATGAGATCATCTTGAGTTATTGGATGGATCCTAAATCTGAAGGTGAGTTCTTTATATGAGTAATGTCTACAAAGAAGGGAGATAGGCATACAGAAAAGGGTGGTGCACAGGACATGGACTGAGAAGACAGGGGCTGAGACTGGAGTAAGACTGGATCTACATCTCTCAGTGAAGACCAATGTTCTCCAGTGAGCAGGAGTTAAGAAAGGGAAATGGGTGGATTCTTCTTGGAAGCTTCCAAAACTAAGCACAGGTTCTTTCGATGAGTACCAAGCCAAGGTGCACAGCTAGAAGACAGAGGAGTGGAGCCAGAAACGTTACCTCAGGGCAAAAGGAAACTGTGTTTTGGTTCATGCTGTCTGTATATGAGTAGGATGAGTCACAATGTGTTGCTGCCTCTGAATAAAGAAATTTGGGGACTTTGCTCTAGAACCCTGTATTCTGTATGCGTTTACACCAGGAAGCACATGAGGGGACCTTACATTCTGAGCATGCTCAGTTGACAGTCATAAAGCATACACTTGACAAAGAAAGATGGCAGACAGGCTTTGGGGCAGATTTAGTTCAAGGTCATGAAGTGTAAGTTCTAAAAGATGGTGTGGATAAATGCTTCTGGACATGCTCCATTTGCAGTAATAAGAAGTCACATTTAGAATGAGTCAGAGTAATTTGGTCCCCTTGACTTGTTTCTTAATTTTTTTCCAAGAGTTTTAATTTAAACAAAAGAAAGAAGGGCTTAGAAGATACATTAGTGTCTTTAAAGGATGGTCAGCTCCCTGCCCCCCACTGAAGAATGTGTCTGGCCCTAAAAGTGTCTGCCTTACTTAATAGACAAACCTTCAAAATGGAGGTTCAGCTGCCAATGGCTTCATTTACACCTGTGGTCTTCAGAGCTACACGGGCAGTGGATGTAAACTTCCATGGCTTTAAGCCTCCTGGTTACCAGTCCCCGGTAGTGAATACAAAGTAATTTAAGAAAAAAATAGAGGAAGAAACTGAATAAGAGAGCTTGGCAGTGCTTCCTGTGTGCAGTGTCCATACCCCAAGCCCAGCAGCAGTAATGGAGTAGATGAAGCACAGAACCACTGCTTAGGGCTCCTTGTTTAATCTCCTCTATATGTGATGCATACAGTTCTGAAGATATACCATATGTCAGGAAATAAAGATAATGATTATTATTTTATGGACAGCAAAACCGAGGCTCTAAGAGATTAACTAATTTACCTATGGACACCATGCTCATAGTGGCAGAGCCATGTTTCCAGTCCACGACTGGCAAACAGAACGAGTGAAGCTTTAACCCGACGCCACATCATCTCTCTGCTCCTTTTCTTTATGTTATTGTTTAAAACAAAGAAAGATTTTTAGAGGCAGGAATTCAGAGAACCCTGGACACACAAACCCTGGGCTTTGGTCTGTACCTGCTGCATCCTCTGGCACATGGAGAGTACTAATCGGTACTTGCTTATAGCCTCTAATTACTGGAGACCCTAGCAGTTTGAGTTCAAGCAGGCTAATGTGAAGACAATCATAAGAAGTTAGAAACAGAGGCCTCTGGCTTCTGGGAGCAAACTTCATGTTTCAGCTGAACTGGTGGCTTTCGGTGGGACAGGCTGACAAGGACATGAGGTTGGAAACATTAAAATGAAGAGGGCCACTTGCCATGTCACCTCCTATCCCCAGAGCTTGCGCTTTCTTTCTCTCACCTTGCTAGGATTGTTCTCTAAGTAGCCCAGTGTGCGGGCTAGCGGGTGTTAAAAGATTGATGAAATTTTGACATTTGTGTCAGAAAAGGTCGTAGAGACTTCTATTATTTGCTTCCTGCCTGGCAACTATGACTTTCTTCTGGAACAGGACATAGGTTTTGCTTGGGAAGCCTCTTGCCCATATCTGAAGCCCCTGAGATTGTGACATCACTGTCTCCCCCTACAGCCCAGCTATTTCTGTGGCCCCTGGGCTTGAGTCAAGAGTGAGCCAATGGACTCAGAGCCAATGCGTCTCCTTGAAAGTTGGGAAGAGTCTTGCTGCACCCAGATCTGAGTGACATCAGGCTCTCAGCTTCATCTGTGCTTTGCAAAGTCTACCATTATATTATCTTCAGTAGTCTTGTTTTTTCCTTATATCTCGTCATTTTGGGTTAATTTCTCTATTTATCAAGAATGCTAGTTCTTCTCTGCCCAGATCTATAGTGTCAGTTTTCACAGAAGAATTAATTTATTGTTGCCTACATAATCCACTCCTTGAAGCAGTCAAGTTTGGGAAAATGAAGTTCTAGGATGAGTTGTGTCCAGACTGTCTTCACAGCTAGATGGCAAAGCAGGAGTATACCTTTCCAACGACTATGTTCATTGACTGCAGATGACGAGTAGCTTGCCTACAGCAGGCTAACTTCGAGTGTCCCATCTGTCCTCCTTCATCCATGAAGTTCCGTATCCTCTGCAGGTGTCTAGAAAGTGAACTCTGTCATTAGCTATTTTAGCCTCGGAAGAACATGTGCCTATGTCACTGTTGGTGTGGTTGGCCAAGTCTCATTTCGCTCCAGTTTTATAGTCTAACTCACGAGCAGCCGTAGAGTAAGAACCAGGATGTTGCAGCCAAGATGCTAGAGCAAGGCCGGCAGATTCATTTTCTGGGGGGTCGCTTAGGCAATTACTTTCCTCCAAGGGCAGGAGACAGAAGGAAATGGTGACTTTTCCCTCCCTGCCACATCTTAGCATGGCCTCCTTCCACTTTCCCTCCTTTCCAGCTCTGTGCCCCATGCTGCCTTACAAGGTCTTCCATAGGAAGCTGTACATGCCTCTCCCTCCCTGAATGCCAAAGGAGCCCCACTTCGCTCCCACAAAATACTGACTAGGCACTTTGCAGCCAGGCAAGAGCTCACTCTCTGATGACATTTCTCCCTTGTTTCTCTAGCTTCCCATTTCCTCCATGCTGTGATCTGCTTGGCTTTCAATGAGCACTTATGTGTGCAAGTCCTTTGGCACCTCTGGACCTTGCAAATGTGAAGATCCCCAACTGAAGATCCTCTTTTCTAGGACAATGTTTAGCACCATTTCCATTAAGTCTGTACTGTATTTAAATCCCCTAAGTGAGTCTATTATGTAGGGTTGGGAACAGATTCTACAAGTCCAACTTCCCACTTCTCTTCCATCTCTGTGAGATTTTTGGATGAGGTAGCCAGAGTTTCCCCATCTGTAAACTAGGGAATAATAAGAGGACCTCCAGACTTGTGGGTTTTAAAAACGATAACTGATCTAATACCAAACCCATAAACACTCTATGGTGTGTGTGTGTGTGTGTGTGTGTGTGTGTGTGTGTGTGTGTGTGTGTGTGTGTAGGTTCCTCAGGAACAGAAAACTGGGACCTGGGACTAGCTAATTCAGCTAGATCAACTGGCTAGGAAACCCCAAGGATCTACCTGTCTCTGTCTCCCAGCCTTGGGTTTAGAAGCCCATACCAATATGGTTGACTTTTTATCTGGGCTGCCTGGGCTTAGGGGATTGAACTCAGGTCTTCATGCTTATGACAAGCTCTTCACAGACTGAGCCATCCCTATGATCCTCATACCCCACACCACATATACTGTGAGTATCTCCTGCTACTTCTATGCATTATGTATCTTTCTCAATGCATGTGCAGCTTTGTTAAGCACAACTTTGGCTTTTCTTCATGCCTTCAACATTTATCAACATCTTTCCTTCCTTCTATCATGCACACAGCCTGGTTTTGGAGCTCTACGAATGTCAACCTCAAATCCCATTGTGGGTGATGTTTTCACATTGTAATGACATTACAATACATATCAGCAGACAGAGGCACTGAGCCACCATGGGGTTGCTGACTGTGGAAAAAAAACCATTGCCATTCAGAATGACCCAGGGTTGCACAACTACAGTTTACCTAGTGGCTATGGTAGTTGACCTGTTCTTATGGAAACAAATACTGGCCAAGGAAAGACAGGGCTTGTGCAGAAATTAGGGAAGCTCCAGGGAAATACATGAGTACAAACAGTGATCCCATGGGCAAAGCCCAAAGAGCTGGGAGTTGGGCTGAAAGCCAGGGTGTGACACAGCATTTAACTGCTTTGCTGTTGCTCTGAACAGCTGGCCTATGGCTGTTCATACCTCAGCCAAAGAATAAGAAATCTAATCGGAGACTATATTTTGGTGAAAATAAAATAGGCTAGACTGAGAAAGAGCAAGTCGTGTTGCCCTTTGTTTCTGAAGCTCCTCCCCCCACACACCTCTGCTTCTCCAGACATGAAGACTCTCTTGGGAACAGTAAGAGCTCTCCTCTGCCTTAAACAAACCAACAAAAGCATCTGCAACTTCGGCCCTACCTGTGTACGGGGATTGAGCTCAGCAATAACCAGTATTTATACACTATCTTAATGCAAATCATCAGTGGTATCTCATGGCAACCCCTGGAAACTGGCATGGGAATCCTCTTGGTTACTTATGTGGATGTAAAGTATCAGAGAGGTTAAGCATTTTGTTTAAGGTCATATAGCTGGGATAGAATAAAGAAGAGAGCTGCACTTTGAGGTTTGTTGACCTGGGTTCTAATCTCTACCCAGCTACTTAGTCATAGGATGGCCTTGGCCAAGCTCTTTCTCCACCCTGAGTCTACATTTTCTAGTTGTTAAAATGACGTGTGGAGTTTGCTGCACAGATTTTTTTTTATCTATTCAAAGAAACCACTGTGTGAAAGGTCTGAGTGTCAAGTAGACTGCTTCACATTCCCTTCCTCATTTATCCCTTTTGCTTAGTGCCGCATCAGTTAGCATCTGAGCTCAGACCAGCTGACCCTCAGCTCACATTCTCTCATACCTCATGCTGCCTGGCACCCGGTGCCTCCACCCCTGTGATGATACAGTGTAGGGGAAGATAATGCCCTCTTATCCGTAACCTGGGATGCAGTGAGGGTGATACCTGGCAACCAGAGAGACTCATATCCATTGATTCATCCATGCAATGAGGGAGCACGGGGTTTGAGCAGGATAGCAATTCCAGCTTTGAGAATTCAAGTTAAATGGTCTGTGGGAAGCCAAGTGGCCATGCCTGATAACCAAATGGATGGACTAAGCTTAAGCTCTGGAAGCATGGAGCTTTGATGGAATTTACAGCTCAATGTGATACAAGAGATCAGAATAGTACCTTCAGTTATCACGCTCAGATTTGTGGAAAAGAGGATCCACCATAAGAAAGAACCACATGTTCCTTCTTCTGGGTCTGGTTTGCCACACCCGATAAAATATGTTTTAGTTGCAAAGGTAGGTTTCCTTGATGAGGGATGAGCACTACATTTATGTGTGGCTGTAAGGACAGATGTTTAGACTGTTGCTGGGTAATATGCACATTTAGCAAAGGAGCAGTTGTAGATCCTCCAAGATCCTTGACTTTGTTAGCATGGAGTGGTTAGCTAAGTTTCAGCACCAGGTATGATTTCCTGTTTGTTGGGTGAGACTTCAGTCCAGTTAGCGAGCCTTTTGTTACTGCTAAGGTATGTCAGCCACTACTGCACCCTTAGGGTTATGTGCCCCGTTGGTCATTGTTGTGGTTCACAGGTGTCACTGCTGGCTAGGACTGGTGATTGTTTCCATCTTTTAGAAGCTTATATGGTGTCTGGTACCATGAAATCTAGTCCTCAGGTAGGGAGCATTCAGGTTAGTTCCGACTCATGGGCCTCTGGGACCTGTGTCTGAAGTACATAGTGTCTTAATTAATATGGATTTACCTTCCACTTCTGGAGGTCAACCAAGGGCAACAACTATAGGCTATATGTTTGGGGAGCCTCTTGAACAGTGTGGACCAACAACCCAAAAGAGGGCCCTTTCTCAAGGAAACTTCTCTTTGCAACAGACAGAGACCATTACAGAAAACTACAATCACTCAAAATGCGGAGGCCTATCATCCAGTCTCAGTGGATGCATCTATAAAATAGTCCTGCATTTAAGGCTCAGAGAATTCTGTAAGAAGAGGAAGACATGTTGTAAAGGACAGATAGTCAGAGATTTGCTGTGAGACTGTGTCTCCCAGTAATGTCAGAAGTCACACCCTTAACGTCTCAACATAACTGCCCAAAGAACTATAAGCAACTAATACATTGAGATTGGGAGAAAGTCTCCAAAAAGAAGCGTGCTGGTAGATCCATCAGTGCCAAATGTCAGCCCTGAAAACAGACTTCATCGGTTTGTATTATAATATATATTATATTCAATATATATAGACAACTAATGAAAAATAGACCATGAATTCAAAAAAGAGTGAAGATGAGTATGTGAGAGGGTTTGAAAAGAGGAAAGGGAAGGAGAAATGTGATTATATTATAATCTTTGGGTTTTTTGTTTTGTTTTGTTTTGTTTTTCTGGAGCTCGGGACCGAACCCAGGGCCTTGTGCTTGCTAGGCAAACGCTCTACCACTGAGCTAAATCCCCAACCCCTTATATTATAATCTCCCATTATTATAATCATCCATTTCCCTGCAAACTTGATTTGATTTTTCTTTATAGTGAATGGAACTGTATTGTGTACAGTGTGCACCAACTTTTCCTTATCCATCCATCAGTTTAAGGCCAAGATGTTTCCATGTCCTAGATACTGTGAGTAGAGGAGCAGTGAACATGGCTGAGCAAGTGTCTGCAGAGTAGGATCTTCAGTCCTTCTGGCGCATGTCAAGGAGTGAAACAGCCGGGTCATATGGCAGGTCTACTTTTAGTTTTCAAATGAGTATTCTCCCACTAATTTCCAGAGTCATGGACCAGTTTGCAAACGCATCAGCAGTGAGCAAGGGTCATCTTCCCCCACATCCCGAGAAGCACTTAGTATCAGTTGCTTTCATGACCTCAGCCATTCTAACTGTAGTAGGGTGAAGCTTCAAAACTGTTTCAATTTTCATTTCCCTAATTGGTAATGATGTTGAACATATGTAAAGAAAAATCTTAGCCATTTTTATTTCATATCTGTTGCCCATTTTTTTTAAAACTGGGTCATTTGTTTTCTTGTTTCCTCTTCTTTTGCTCTTTGCATACTCTAGATATTAATCATCTGTCAGTTGTATTGCTGACAAAGACTCTCTCCCGGAGTCCTGCTCAGGAAGTTCTTTCCTTCAGCCGTCTAGATCATATTGCCTGTGTTTTCCTCCCACTATTTCAAGCTTCACATCAGGGGGCCTTGACCCATTTGGAATTGATTCCTGTGTAGGGTCATAAATATGAGTCTAATTTCATCCTTCTACATGTAGACATCCAGTTCTCCAAGCACTATTTGTTGAGGCTACTTGCTGTCCTTTGGCCAGTATGTGCTTTTTGGCACTTTTGTCAAATATCAGATGGCTGTAATTATGGCTGCCCGTGTTTGTGTCTTCTGTTTTGTTCTGTTGATCTATACGTCAGTTTGTGTTCCAGTCCCAGGCTGTTTTTAATACTTTCGCTCTGCCATATAGCTTGAAATCCATTAGGATAGTCCCTCCATATTTGTTATTTTCTCCAGTGCTTCATTGGCTATTCTTAGTCTTTTATGAGTCGACATAAATCTCAACTTTTTTCTGCTTCTATGAAAAATGTTACTAATACTTTTATGGGAATTGTATTGAGCCTGTAAATACCTTTTGGTAAGATGGCGTTTTCACAATATCGATTCTATCAATCCATGAGCTGGGAGATCTTCCTCCTCTTTCGATCTCTTTCTTCAGAGATTAAAAGTTTTCATTACAGATGTCTTTCTTGATTAGGTTTAGCACTAGATTATTTTAAGGCTACAGTGAATGTTAGTGTTTTCCAAGATCTCTTTCTCAGTGTGTTTGTTTTTATTATATAGAAAGGCTACTGATTTTTTTTCAAAACCTATCATGTATTCTATCAGTTTGCTGGAAATTATAATCATTTATAAAGTTTTCTGGTGTAGTTTGGGATCTTTTATGTATAATATTAGATCATCTGAAAATAGGGATAAGTAAACTTGTCCTTTTCATATTTCTATCCCCTTAATTTCCTTCTCTTGCTTTATTGCTCTAGCTAGTGCTTTGCACATGTTATTGAAAAGGAATAGGGTGATAGATGTCCATTCCTGAACTTCATGGACCTGCTTTCAGCTATTTCTCCACTTAGGATAACTTTGGCTGTAGTTTTCTTATACATAGGATCCATTATAGGGAAGTATGTTGTCTTTAGTCATGGATCTAGCTCCAAACCCTTAGAATTTAGTACATAACATGTATTAACCTAAGGAACCAGGAAAGGAAGATGGGAATGTGGGAGGCAAAGGAGATAGAGAGAGGAGAATAGTAAAACATAGGTACTGGGAAGTGGGAAATATGACAGGAAGTGGGAAATAAGACAGAAAGTGGGAAATATGACTGGAAGTGGGAAATATGACAGGCAGGTGTGGACTTTAACTCAGGAGGGCATTGTAGGATAAAACAGGAGAAAAGTGAGGAAAGAGGGATAAATAACACTAATCACATTTGAAAAGCTCATAAGGAAACAATATTTTACATTTCTTTAAAAACATATATGTGTACAGGCATATATATATAATCACTATATAAATATATTGATTGATAGATAGATAGATAGATAGATAGATAGATAGATAGATAGATAGATAGACAGACAGATATTACACCACACTATTTAAGATGACAATGATTCTTTCAAGAACCATAGACTATCTCAGAAAAACCCCAGTGCCAGATAAGGGAGATTTCCCTTCAAGTTGCTGGTCAGGGGAATCAAGGAATGTCTCTCAAAAGAAAACAATATAGGCTGTTACTGCTGACCTTAGTGTCCTTTAAATATTTAAAGTCAAACCACATTGCTGAAGACACACAAACTTCAGACACAGAACTTGAAGCTTGAAGGAATTGTGCTGGAATCAGTCTAGAAGCTTCCTCCTTTAGGACTCTGGCTCCTATATTATCTGAAGCTACTATGCGCATTGCTAAGGAAGAAAAGTAATCAATAATCCTAACCACTGGGAAGTTGGTGAACCACTCCAACGACCAGCGAGCCAAAGCATCTCCAGTGTTGTAGCAGTGGCATTTGATATCTTGGGGGTAACCAACATCCATCTAACTGGACTTAAGGCCTGCTCGGTAGAAGGGAATTCCTGTCTGGTTCTATAGAACTTAAACCATTACTCATGGCTGGTGAGATTATGGGACCAAAACCTATTGTTCCACTTTCCTAACGCAGTATAATCTCTAACTGCATTCCAAGTATCTACCATACCCATGGATAAGTGCATCTCTCATCCTCATCAAAGGTATCTTTTTGTAGCAGATAGAGGCCATTACAGAAACCCACAATGGATCAAAATGCAGAGAACATATGACCATGGGGTGCCCAAATGATGCATAGCCAACCCCTAAGGCTCAGGGAATATCATAAAAGAGGAGGAAGAAAGATAGCAGAGCCAGAGAACCAGGACATCTACTGGAAGAGAGTGCCATCGATAAATGACTGCAGGACCCACGAAATCACAGTGTAGTAACCTAAACAAGACCATCTTAGTGACAACACCAGTTGGCAAGCCAGGATAACTGGGAGAATCTCACAAGGCCCTATTCTTACAGCCAACGGATGGCTGCTGAGAGATGGCATGGCCGGTTCAGAGATGAACGTAACGTGATAGAAAATACAACCAGTTCTGAGGTGTGAGAGATTAATGCAATGCAGACAAAAATGTGTCTTCATGGTGCTTACATTGCAGTGAAATTTAAGGGAAATGAATCAAAGTGATTTAGATATGTCAAATACCAAGGCACCGTGTATGCATTCTCAAGACCCATCCACACACTTGTTTACTTAAAAAGAGTATTTATCCTGCTCCTCTTATGGTCATCACTGTATTGGGTTATTGAAATATTGTGACAAGTTTAAAAAGATGAGTGTCTTCCACTCCTGGGAGTACAAGGTCCATTGCAAGAAACAAACAGGCCGTAGCCAAGCATGTGTGGGATGCAAACACAAAGGATCCTGGGAAGTTTTGGCCTGAGAAGGAAAGTCAAAGAGGAATTCCACAGGGCAATTACACTAAGCTGTAAATTAGCAAGTGAAGAATTAAACAAACAAGAAAGGGGAGACAGGAAACTTAAAGAGCAGCATGTATAGAAGCCCTGGGGTCGGGGGTGGGGAGAGAACATGTGGAGTATTAGCCAAGGCTTGAACAGCTCAATTCAGCACATCAGGGTACAAACTCATCATTGTAACTGTGTCCACAACAAAAATTTCTAGTTAACTGACTCCACTATTACAATTTATTAGCTTTTTAAAATGTATGCTTGTGCATGCATGCATGTGTGTTCCCACATGTGGGAGAGCATGGGTGAGTGCAGGTGCATGTACACATGTGTGCATGTGTGAGTATCAGCCCAAGGTTGATACCATGTGACTTCTTTGGTCAGTCTCCACCTTATATGTGGAGGCAGGATCTCTCCTAAACTTAGAGCTCTACATTTCAGCTAGCCTGACAAGCCAACTTATTCTGAGGTCTCCTCGGTCTCCACCTCCCTTTTACTGTAACTACAGGGATGCCACACCCATCTAGCTTTTCCAGCGGGTTCTGGGGACCTGAATGCTGGTTATTATTACTTGAGGAGCAAGTACTTTACTCATTGACTCATCTGCCCAGCAAGACATTACTTAGTTAAACAGATTTTTTTAACTAGTGAGTTTCATTACCACATTTATTTATTATTTATTAGAATATATTTACTTCTAAATAAGCCATTTGGGGCAATTTTAAATTTGCAAACCATTGCACAACTATTTTAAGATGCATCTTGAAGCATGTGAAGTGCGAGGTGCAACTTAGTGATTTCTGTGATTGTGACAATCACTGAAAGCATGGGCTGAGTCTTCACTGTGACCCAAAACACCCTTCATTTTAAAATCTGACGAAGTAGTTGGAGGACAGAGGGGCTGACACTTTGGCTTGAAGCCATAAACCTGCTCTGTGTTTCTTGAACTGAATCTGGGCTATTGTTCAGAGCTCGGTAACTACCAACCCTGGAGTACACTCTGACAGAACTCAGGATGACTTTCCTCTGCTGATGCGCTCCTTACAATGGCTGATGAACCCTTCATCAATGCATGAGACTAGAGAGACTTGGTCTTGACCTAATGACACATACAGTGCCTTTGGACATGTCTCTGCATCTTTGAACTATTGATCCCATGCTCAGCCATGATGATGATCTCCTCTAGGCTCAGGACTAGCCAGACCACATGGGTTGCCCTTGCCCTGTTTTTCACTCTCCAGCAACCCAAAGGGTATTGATGTGAGGTTATTTGTGTTTTTTTTCAGAACAATCGGTATCATTCCTCAATCTCATTTGTCTTGTTTGCCTTTGAGAATTACAAGGGGAGTCAGCTCATTACTCATTACCCAGCTGTCATCTTGCTAATCTGTCAATTGGATTTCTGACAGACTGGATGGCACAATTAAAGAGAAGACAAAAGTGTTAATGTATCAAGTTATGTTTTAACTTCATGACCAAACACTCAAGGAAACAACTCAGAAGAAAAAATATTTAATTTGGTTCATTGTTTTGGTCAATCAGGATAGTAAAAGTATAACAGAGATACTCATACATCATGATGGTCAGGAAGGACAGACAGACAGACAGAAAGACACACATCCATGCACATGAGTGCATGCGCATGCACACACATACACACACACATACTTGCAGTACCTGGTTCTCCTTTTTACTCCATTAATCCCACATAGGTCTTTAGCATATGAGTTGATACTGACCCCGGGGACTCAGGGTGAATCTTCTTGGCTCAGTTTATCATTTCTAGAAACTTCCTCACAGACATACTCAGAGGCATCTTAAATAATCTTCCCAATGGCCTTTGGTCCAATCAAGTTGACAATCTAGATTAACATCACAAGAAAGAAAAGTCTCTTATTCATTCTTAACACTATGGCCCTTGCACATTGGTGTAGCTCCCTGTCAGTCATAGGATGTGACTATTACTGCATCCCTTGCTTGCACACTGCAGGAATTTCCACCATATTCTCCTCACTGTGTTGTGGTTTAAGTATAAAGTGTCCCTATAGGCTCATGTGTCTGAACACTTTCTCCCCAGTGTGTAGTGCTGTTTTGGAAGGTTATAGAAGCTTCAGGAGGTAGGGTCTTGCTGGAAGAAGGAGGACACTGTTCTTGGGTTTCTAAAATTCTCCTCTACCCTGGGACTTGACTGTAGACACAATGTAACCAGTGCCTCAGTTTCCCATTGACGTGTCTTCCACATCATACTGGGCTGCATCCACATACTTACAAGCCCAAACAAACCCTTACCTCATGAAGTTCCTCCTACTCAGGTATTTATGTGGTCAGAGCAGCAAAAAACAAAACAGGCAATTTTGGATTATAGCATTTCTGTATTTTATATTCATCTCTCTCTGCGTTTCGCAGTGCCCAGAGGATCTGTAAGTTGTGCTACAGCTTAAATGAATAGGTTTCTACTCTGGCTGAGACTAATCTCCAGTTTCACTGTAAAAGGAGACCAGTAGTTTAAAGTCTTAATACTTCAATTTCCATGTCTACAAAAATAGAGCTAATAACAGTACACACTTACACAAAATGTATGCCTGGCCCATGCTAGTTCACCAGGAGATTACCCCTTCCACTCCTTTCATTACCACTCTATCCGCCGTCTTCTTAAAGCTAAGCTCCAGTTAATCCATCAGTCATCATCAACATCATTTTATTAGCTTACAAAAAACAGTTTCATTATGCTATTTTCAAACAAAATTGACTTTTGTTATTTCTCTCTCTTTTCCCTTATTTCTCCCCCCTTGCATTTTCACGTCATGGAGCCCCGCCTCCCCGATCCAAACAGCTAGCTTTCTTCTCACAGCTCCTAATTCTCTAGTCTGTCCTCACTCTCCTAACCACTTATTTGCACACATAGGAATGCCCAGCTAGGTTCCTCATATAAAAGTGCTTGCGCACTTGTCTTCCTGAGACTGGGTCATCTCACTTATCAGAAGACTTTCTAGTCCTGTTTATTTCCCCAAACTTTTTATAGTTTCTGTTTACTCAGAATCTGAGGAAATGCATTCTTCTGTTGATGGACATCTAGCCTGGCTCTATTTCCTTGCAAATACATCATCATTTTCAAAATAACAGAGAGAGAATATTCTGTAGCACTCTGATGGTGGGGACTCTTTAGGTCTGTGCCCCTGGTATCATAGCCCTTACAGAATGTAATGAACATGAAACACCTTTCTTAAAACACCTTTAAATGTTTCATTCACTGTCCTTTGTCCATGTGTCACCTGTGGAGCCTCCACGGTAATTAACACACATAGGTTATCATCCCTGGGCTCTTCCTTTCTAGCCCCTCCTGCTCAGCCTTGGGCATCTACCCACCTGGTTCTGTCACTTCAGGTGACGTTTGCCTTTTGTGGACTCTCATACAGACACAATCATGCAGTGTCTGCTCTCTTCGGTTTCCTTTGCCCAGCATAGAGCTTACTTTTTACACTCACCCGATGTGTCACTTTCCCCTTTACTGTAGCAGCCTTGCAGCCTGTGGCTATATCATCACCATTTCTCTGTTCCCAAGCTGTTGGACCTTTGAACTGCTTTCAGTAGCTAGCCATCATGAGAACCTTTGCACCACTGGAGGGAAAGTGGTTGAAAGCAGGGCATCCTAACAAACGTCTTTGAATCAAATCTTCACTGAGTATCTACCATGTGCCAGACAATGACTCGCAGATGGTTATGATATGTTGCCTTCCGTTCTAAAACCCGCAACCCAGAGAGGAAAGTGTCATGTTCAAAATTATCTTTTCTGTAAGACGGTAGCCAAAATTGCATCAGTGAGGGAAAGCTAGAAATCGGAATGAAGAGAGATCCACTTACTAGGTGGGGAGGTAACTAGGAAAGGCTTCCGGGAAGGAATGCAGCTTGAATCATGTCATTCGTCTGATACAGAGCTAAGGGTGTCTGTCATGGGTGTTAGGAGGCTGTGGTGAAAAAGACAGGGTTGCTGCCTTCACCTAGATCCCATAGGTGTTTGTGTCAAGCTTGTCCACCTCTCCAGCTCATCCTTCGCTAACCCCCACCACTATTTTTTTTACTACATTAAAAAAGTCTTTCTTAAATTTTCATGCTATATTTGATCATATTCTTTTTCTCCCCCCCAAATCCTTCCAGTTCCTTCTACCTCTCTACCCACCAAACTTCATGTTCCTTCTCTCAAAAATATCTTAAAAAACAAGAGAAAAAAAAACAAAATAAAACCCCCCAAAATACAAAAGAGCACCAAATCATAACCAAAAAATAAATAAGTACAAAGCATGCATGTGTGTGCATTCACACACACACACACACACACACACACACACACACACACACACACACACCAACTCCCCCGCAAAACAACAACAACAAAAACCAGAGTCCTGAGTATGAGGCCTGCCCTAGAGTGTGGCTGATATATCCAGTGCTACTCTCTTGGAGAAAAGGGATTTCCTCTCCCAGCAGGTATCAGTTGCTTGGTTAGGAGAGGGATTTTGTGTCCACTTCCTCTTCTCAGTGCCCAGGTTTTGTCTGGTTTGGATCTGTGCTGAACTTGTGCATAGTGTGCGTGGTCTTGGTGATTGCACATCATGCGCATTGGCCCTGGTGAGTCGGGAAGGCAGTTTCCTTAGAGTCATCTACCACCTCTTAAAATTCTCTCACCTTCTTTTCTGCATAGATGGCAGGGCCTTGAAGAGAGGCACTTGCAATTCCTGTTCAGAGCTGAGTGCTCAAGGTCCCTCACTAGCTGAACAGTGTCCAGTTGTAATACTTCTTGTCAGTTTTGGAGCCATGTGCTGACCACTGGGGAAATGACTCAAGTTCTTGCTCATGTCCACCAATCTCGAGTTGTGACTTTGCCCTCCACCCCCTTTCTACCTCCTTCTTCACCCAACCAATGGCCCATCCCCCTCTCTTCTGTGGTTATACAACCCTGTGAAGAGTCTTTCACAATTTTATAGATGGCAACAGAAGCCTAGTGAAACCCTTTCACTGATTGGGGAACAGAAGAGGCTCCTCTTGTTTTCAAGTACGTGCTTGGTAAGGTTTGGTGTGTGGATGAGGGATCAGAAGAAAGCAGATCACACTCTAGTCTTTAACAATCAAATTGCTGTGTATCTCCAGGTAGATCCACTGTTCTGAGTCTTCATTTCTTCATAGGCTTGTAGTTAAAAAATCATTAATGTTCTCTGTTCAGTCCTGGGTCTTATGATTCATTCTCTCTCTCTCTCTCTCTCTCTCTCTCTCTCTCTCTCTCTCTCTCTCTATCTCTCTCTCTATCTATCTATCTCTCTATCTCTCTATCTCTATCTCTATCTTTCTCAGATTTTAATTGTCTTTGTAGAAGTGATATTTGATTGTCATAAAGTAATTGAGAAAACTGGAAAGAAGAACTATAGAATTCACCCCAAATCCCACTATGCAGAAATAACTATGAATAACATTTGAGAAAGATTATCTGGTACATCTTCTCCTAGTCTTAGAGTTTGTGATCTTATATATACTATTAGGAACAAGTTCGGCAGATAGAATGAAGCTATAAGACTTTGATCATGGCAACCTAACTTCATATGGGTAACTCTCCAGCAGTGTTTATCTTGTATGAAGCATACAAAACGAACAAATGAAATAAAACTAAAGGAACTGATTAAAAATGAAGCCCTGGGGGCTGGGGATTTAGCTCAGTGGTAGAGCGCTTACCTAGGAAGCGCAAGGCCCTGGGTTCGGTCCCCAGCTCCGAAAAAAAGAACCAAAAAAAAAAAAAAATGAAGCCCTGTTATTCTGGCATTAAACCCTTATGAGGATAGTCCAATGGATACCAATGATTCCAATAAGAAGAGGTTTCAAAATGGAAAAATAGAAAACATGCTTTTAAATTCTGAACAGGAAACCCACACGCTGGCTGGGAGAACACTGTGCAGGAACCTGAGAGACAGCTTGGTGGGCTGGTGAAGGCATGATGAATGGCCAGCTGTCCAGCCTTGTACTGTAATTGATGACAGTGTAGTAGTGACCCAGACTACTTGGAGACTACTTCCTGAGGTGGTCATCGGGTGCTGTTAGAAGCTGAGCAAAGGACATGGGGGGACCTATTCTGTGAGCCCCAACACTGAGGACTCCATACCTCTAGTAATCTCACAAATCCAATCAAAAATGCAAAGGGACATTCTGACAGGTGTGGAGACAGTGGCCTGGTTTGATTCTGGGGCATCTGGGAATATTTCACAAATCTGTGATCAGTCAGTGCCCACCCAAGCCTCAGCCTTCTCCATTTGTGCAGAGAGAAGAACTTGGGTTTCTGTGATTGTATTTATCAGGGGATAGGGGAGTTGTAATAAGAATCTGATCTGTCTGTCTTGACAGGGTAGAATATCATCCATGCTTTCTTTAGGGCTGGGCAAGAAAACAGGGAGCAGCACTGTAGAACTATGCAACTCTCAAAGGCCTGAATTAAACCAAGGGGTTGGGGATCCATCTGTACAACATTGGGTATAAGCATGAGGACTTGAGTTTGATCCAGTGCAGTGGATGTGATTGCTATCCCAGGACTGGGGAAACAGAAGCAAGGATATCCATGAGGCTATGGGCCAGCCACCCTAGCTGGATTGGCAAGTCCCAGGCCAACAAGAAACGGTATCAAAACAACAACAAAAACAAAACAAACAAACCAGGGGTTGGACTAGTGCAGCTCTGAGACCTCACCAGAGAATTTTCTTTATGCAGGGAATTATGGTTAATGCAGAAACTCACAAGTTGATAAAATGTAGAGTTGTGACTGTGGAATGCTAAGCCACAAAGAGGCACATCTACATCACACCCCTTCCTCTGGGCTCAGGGACCATCTCAGAAGAGGGGCCACGAGAGTATGAGAACCAGAGGCTGAGGAGGACTGTAACAATGTCCTTTAGACATGACAGGCCCACCAGACATGATAGGATGGCCACACTCATGAGTTCACAGTAGCTGAGGTCCCCTGCACAAGACATGCACAAGATCAAGCCAGTCAACATTCTATCATGGAGTGAGAAGAAAGAGTTATGGCGGTTGGTGGTTTCTTGAAGAAGGAGTCAGTTTTCTTCAAGTATGTAGCTTCTTGTACAGCAAGCAGGTCCAGGAGGTGACACTGAACCCAGGGTATATGAACAGCACAAGGTAGAGTTGATTGCATTACTAAATTACAAGAAGACCAGAGGACAGTGCCACTGCTCTATATGATGGGACAGTCATGTTCGCAGCGGGCTAGTACACAACAAGGGCTATGGGCTTGACCAGTCATGCCATGAAACCGTTGCTCTGTCAGGTTTCCCTCTGAGCATGAATACTCTTTCTTCCTACCTGCTCAGGAAAGAAGTCAGCCAGGTTTCATCGGCTAGAAGGATTAACGTTTTCATCTGACCTTTTTCAAATAAAGTTCTCTTTATTAAAGCAAATAATCAGAACATTAGTGCATATTTTTATAACTGAGAATGTATCATCTGAAAGAAATAGTAAAACCTCTGGTCTCCATGTGTACATGAATAGGCATGTACCTGTGTGTTCTCTCTCTCTCTCTCTCTCTCTCTCTCTCTCTCTCTCTCTCTCTCTCTCTCTCTAACTAGCTATGTAAACTTGGACAAGAAGAGTGACCATTTTTGACTTAATTTTCTCACTGTGAGATGCATATGATTGGAGTAATGGCTGCTAAAGTCTCTAGTGTGTGTGAAAGCCCCTGTGCATAGGGGACTCAGCTAACAGAGTTCTTAATGTAGCCTTAAGTAAATTCAAAAGGCCTCTCTGAACCGAGATTTAATGACACTCATCAGAGATAACCAGGAGTACATCTATTTGCATTTGAGAGGTAGCCCCAGGCAAGTTTGTGCCAAAAAGGTAATTGAAGAGTTTAGGTGTGGGTTAAGCTAGGGTGTGTGAAACAACCCCAGGGCTACCAAGAGATAGATGCTATTAACCACTTACTGAAAAGGTATAGAGAATTTGCAGATGAGAGGTTGACCCTCAGATTCATGGCTCTGGTAGAAGAATTTCCCCCCTAGAAACTCACAGTAATACAAGTAAGGGTCACTGCTCAACTCCACTGTGCTGCTCATGGACCTAAGTAACTGCAGCCAAAGAGTAAGGAGCCTTGGGGTGATGGGGCCTGGGGGTTCAGTTTTTGGAGCACAGAAAAGGTTGAAGAGGGTGGAGGGCATGGTTTGCACAACTCAACAGGTGTCATTTTATTTTCTGTTCTTTGTGACCCTGGAGGTGGCGATGGTTGTCCTTTCATCTTACAGATGAACGTGAGTCTCCTATCAGCTTAGAAGCTTGGAGTAAATAGCATAGCTGTGACGAAATGCTTGACCAAAGAAATGTCTTCCCTTAAGGAAGGAAGTGTTCATTTTGGCTCATTTCAGGGCACAGTCCATTGAGGTAGGGAAGGCTGGTGGTGGGAATGTGAGGCAGCTGTTCATTTTGGACCCCGTGCCTCTTACAAGCCCACTCCACCTGTAATTCATTCATGCTGTCTTCCTCAGTCCCTTCAAGCCGCTGTCTTGCACCTCAATAACTCCCTAGGACTACAGAGTTACGTTATTACAACATGTGCTACATTACAAAGCAAATATTCCCTCTCTCTTTCTCCAATTATACTACAAGATCCCCTGAGGCACTGGCTAGGAATTTTTCTAACCTAGCATCCCTGACATTTAAGCACATGTTCTCATACAGGAATGGGGAATAACAGATATTTCTAAATGATCCAACGTACGGATAGATAAAAAGGAGAAAGGGAAAAACCCTGAAGCTCAGTGGAGGTGTAGGGAGATTTCACTTCACAATCCACCAGTGCACATTTTCCTCTCAATCAGCTCTGATCCCAATGTCTTTCTTGCTCTGCTATTTACAGCCACAACAGAATAGGATTGCCATGGGACCAGATGAGCCCTTCATTAGAGAGTAGGTAGGAATGGTGAAGGCAGGCAGGTTTGCAGAAAGTCCTAAGTGGCAGATTCCATGAGAGGCTCTGCCATTGGTATTCCACAGTGTGAAGCCTTTTTCAGCCTCCTGCTAGAAAACACCAAGTGGTTGTAAATCATTCTACAGCAGCTGCCTAAGTGATAAGTGCCTGGGAATTGGGGAGGCCATGGGGACAACTCTTGTTTTCAGGAGCTACGGAAGCCTGAGATTCAGCAATTTATGCTGAAGTGCCTAGGACTGGCTTAGCTCCCAAGTCAACAAGAATCAGAGCAACATTTGCTCTTACAGTGGCAGCCATGGGGGTAAGGGTACAGAGAAATAAATGTACAGGGAAAGCAGGTAATTTCAGGAGGTGTGGCCACCCTGGACCTTGGAAAAATTACTTAACTTGCTCATTCAATTCTGTTCTTCTGTAAAGTGGGACAAGATTGAATAAATATAACATAATAAACACCATAAGAACTTATAAGAATGTCTAGAGTATGGTGGCCACTGTGCTAACATTTGCTTTAATCCCAATGATCAATGTCATCACTACCACTACCACCACCATTACCAACATCAGTTCCATCACAAGCACCATCACCACCACCATCTTTATTACCAATATTGTCATTACCTTCAGCACTACCACCATCATCATCTCTCTATATTCAATACCTACATCTATCACCACTATCTATATTTTCTATCTACCTATGTAAGTATCTATCCATCCATCTACCCATCTAATCTATCTATCTATCTATCTATCTATCTATCTATCTATCTATCTATCTATCTATCTATCTATCTCTATTGATACATCTATATATCTATCATCTCTCTATGTACTCATCTATCATCATATCATCATCATCATTATCATCATCATCACTACTACTGCCATCATTTCCATCACCACCATTTTTACATTGATCACCCCATCACCATTGACATCATCCTCTTCATCACCACCACCATTATGACTGTTCTCACCATCATCATCAATACCAATATCATCCTGATCACCAGCATCATTGTCAATAGTCATTACATTATCTTTTTTCAAACAATTATAGTTCTTTTATATACAAGGCATTGTCGTAGACCGTGAGAACTTCTAGATACACAAATCTATAATCTCAAAGTGCAAGTCAACCACATAAACACCACAAAAGTGCTGCAGCAAGGACTAGCTCAAGACCCACAGGGAAGGGATGAAGACTTCCACGTACAATCCGAGGGTCAAAAGGAGTGGAAATAGGTAAGGCAGTGTCTCAGGGTTTTGTTGCTGTAAAGAGACACCATGACTGTGACAACTCTTACAAAGGAAAATATTTAATAGGGGATGGATTACAATTTTAGGGGTTTAGTCCATTATCATGGTGAGAAGCAAGGTCATGGCAGCATGCAGGCAGACATGGTGCTGGAGAAGAAGACAAGAATTCCACAGGCAGAAGAAGACTGTGCAACACTGAGTGTAGCTTGAACATAGGAGACCTCAAAACCTGTTCCCACAGTGACATACTTCCTCCAACAAGGCCACATCCCTTAATAATATCACTCCCTATTGGCCAAGCAGTCAAACACATGTGTCTATGGGGCCACATCTATTCAAACCATCACAGGCAGATAAAGTAGTATTACTATAGGTCTAAACCAATAATGGTAAAGGATGTGAGAGATAGCGTTTTAAACTAGCTCAAAACTCAGCAACAGGATCTGACTCAGGAAGATTGGTACAGACTCACAGACCCTCCACATGTCACCGGACGTAGGTAAATGAGTAACAGGTTCTGTTCTGCCCCTGTGATGTTTGTTCAAGCCCCCATTGTGCCCTACAGATAACGTTCCAGCCATTGTGTCCTGCAGATAGTATTCCAGGAAACCAGGCCGAAGCCTAACCAGATGTGTTTCAGATGCAGATGCCTCATCAACTCTGACAAACATTTACCCTAAAGGACAACAATCAAGATCTGTTCTCAGGAGAATGCTTGACCTTTCCCCTGATTTAAACCCTGGAGTCTTAAGAACAATCCTGTGACTTTGAGAATTTCCCCTTGTGACAGTTTTGGTTTTTTTTCTTTTGACATCCCCTCATCTCCTGGAGCTTGTGACTTCTTCCTTTAAAAAGCCCTTCTCCCAGCCACTCGGGGTAGACACCTCTGTCTCCTGCGTGGGATACGTGTCGGCCCGGAGATCTCTGTAATACACCTCGCCTTTGCATATTACATCAAGATGGTCTCTCTGTGTCTGGGGTCCGCGATTTCCCAAGACTTGAGTAAGGGTCTCCCTTTGGGGATCTTTCAGATGCATATTCAGGCCTGGAAGATAACGTCTGGACATGCCATAATCCTAAACACAACCCGTATAAAGGTTGAGAAAAGAACTGATAGCCTCGGGAAATTCTTAAAATACATTTGTAGATACAGCAGATTTGTGCCCTCAGCATACTCTAACTATTCCAAGTTGGTGGGAATCCCCTAATCCTCCCTCCCTAATATGCATAGGGATAACCACTAACACTAGATGGGCAAATCCCAGGTAAATTGGTCTTGGGTTTCTTCATTTACCCATGAAGTCCCAGAAAAAATAATCGCTCCCCTGTTTCCAATCTGCAAAATGTTCTATAGGTCTTCATCCACAGCAGTGGATTGCAGGGTTGATGGCTGTAGCATGAAATATAAAAATGGCGATTCCGTGCTACCACCACCAAGCAAGGCACTGGCAAACAGGTTGGCCTGGCTTGTTCTCAGTCAGGCAGACTCTCTGACCCCAAGATCCGAAATCTCTCCACCCGGCTAGCTAAGTTCCCATGGCGGGTTACTGCCACACCAGCCCCACTCTTTTAAATTCCCACTGCTTTTTGGAGTGCAAGCCCCTGCTTTGCCACCATACCTTTCTCTCTGGTACCCAGTTGAGTTGCCTCATGAAGGAAAAAACACACAAACTTAGTTTAGAATCAACAGGTAACACAATCGATGGACACAGTAACGAGCATCTTAATTTGTAAGCTATTCTAAGTTAGATCCTCCAGTAGTCGATCCCAATGAATCTGCATCTGAACCACAGGGCCTCCTTTCTCAAAGGCCCTATCTTTTCTCCTGCTTCCCCTCTCCAACCCAGAGGTCCCGCCTACTCGCTCCTTGAAATCTTTATTCATTAGGGAAAGGTTCTGCCACAGATGGCTCTCTCAGAACTGATTCCATTTTATGTGCCTGGCATTATTGTAGACAGTAAACACCAGATATCCTATTAAATCATCAGGGTAACTGGAGGAAAAGATACTCAGCAGCTCCCTTTATAAGTGAGAAAATTCAACAGCATATCCAGGCCACACAAAGGAATGACAGAAACAAGATCCAGCAAACGTTTTGCTGAACCCTAAACCTTCGATTGCTCAGACTGAACAGCCTAACATAGTAGCCGCTCATGGTGGTTAATATTGTCACATTACAGGATACAGAGTCATGCAGAAGGCGGCTTATGGAAATGTCTGTGAGGGACAGTTTGTATTGGCTTCACTGACCTGGCAAGACTCACCATAAATGTTAGTGGTACCATTCTGTGACCAACTGCTTCCTGCTCTGGCATCCATGGCTTTCCTACTACATTGGGCTATATTATCAAACTGTGAGGCAAATAAACCTATTTTCCCTTAAAAGGAAGTTCTTCAGAAGGTGTGTGTGTATGTGTGTGTGTGTGTGTGTGTGTGTGTGTGTGTGTGTGTGTTTACGCATCAGTGTAGGTTAGTAGATAATATCTCCTGGAAATGGAGTTATGGGTGGCTGTGAGCTGCCCAACACAAGTGCTGGGAGTCAAATTCAGGTTGTGCTAAGAGCAGTGTGTGCTTTTAACTTAGTCCTAGCTCCGGCCCTTGAAGCAGCTTTTTCCAAGTATTTTGTCATGGCAACAAAAAAAAAGTGATGGATGGACCACAAACACAGGTGCCTGCTTATGCATAATTTTAAATTAATTTGAATTTGATAAAGTTAAAATTTTAATCCAGGGTTGCACTGACCAAATTTAGAATGTTCAATAGTTGCATGTGGTTCGAGGTCACCTCTAGTAGAGACATGGGCCTCACTGTGATGGGTGTTGTCAAAAGGTCATTTACTTGTAGCTTTGTATTTAAGATGCTCTTAGACCCACAAACAAACCTGCATAAGGTTACCACCAGAAATAACCCATTTGGAAGGCAATTAAGCAATATGAATCATGAAAGATATGATTAATCAAAGAACAAGTCAGACAAAGAAGCCATGAGATGAGACAGCTGCTGCAAATCCAGATCTTGAGCAGGAACAGGCAGGTGAGCTCCCATTCTCAACAACACAGGACCCCTCCACCCCCGACTGCAGGATCACAGAATTCTGATCCATAATATTGCTGCATGGCTTCCACCCACAGCTCTGGAGTTGTCCCACACTCTCCTTTCTAAGTACTGGCTTTTTAAGGTAGGTCTGTGGCACCCACATGCCAGCTGCCAACTTCAGGACACTGTGGAGGATCTGTTGGTGGCTTTGATCTGACACTCAGCTCATGAGAACTAGGTTCAAGTCTGTCCCTGCATCTCTCTGAAGTCTAGCATGAATCTTCTAGTTGCTCTGGATCTTGGTTCTGGACCATGGGGGGAATGAGACCTCAAAGTATGTTTGTAATGAGCAAATGAAACGGTACACATGGAAATCCCCCTTGAGCCTTAAGGTACTTTTCCAAATGTCATTGCTTCAATTGAACTTCAAGACATCTGTTATGGCACCAGTGCGTGCCAGATGATTATCTCAGAGAAGAGGGAGATTCACTCCACTCATCCAAGTCCCCATTTGTCATGCGGTAACAGGTGGATGCAGTTAGAATGAATTTGTGAGTGGAAGTAGGTAGCCAGAGGTTAGGGAGAAAGTTGAGTTTGCAAACATCTCTTTTCCAACTCTTGCTCTATTTCTATCCCTGGACAAATGGAATCCCTCTCACTGTCACAACTGTAGGTAGAATAAATGTTCCTTATTCAAGGTCAACATGAAAGTGACAAGAAGCCATTCCCTAGTGTTCTTTAGACACTAGACGATTGGCGCTTACACCCACTCCCCAGGGGCACAGCAGTGGAGACTGCGAGAGAAGACTATGCTGATCTTTCCCTGACTCTGAGAGACCCACTGCTTAAAGCAGCAGCATTCTGTAGTTGCTGGTGGCTAAAAGGAGGCTGAGGAGAAAGGATGCTTCAGGTGGAAGAAGAGTCGTTTTCAAAATGGAGCCCCTTGGAGGGAAGACAGAGAAGTGAACCCCGGAGGGTCTTCCAAAAGCAAAAAGAATTTACCTTCACATCTTGCCTTTAATTTTAGTCTTACAGTTCTGTGCATTTACCTTTTCAATTACATTTAACTGCGTTTTTTTTTTCAATGAAAGCACTTGCGAAGGAGTTTCTTAATTAAATGAAGAATTAGCTTCGAGTACATTTGGGCAAATGCTATTGCCCTCCCTTGAGTGGGAAAGAAACTCAAGACCCACATTGACCGTTTGGAAAGATCAAGCTAATGTTTTCCTGGATCCACTGCAGAGGTGCCCCACCTCCTCCCACTCTTGTCTCTCTCTGCTTCTCCGCCTCCTGATGAACTTACATTTTAGGTACAGGATGACCCACAATGAGGGTCCAGTGGATAATACTTATCATAAGAGTTGCTAACCAAGTCCATTCAGGTTTGTCCACTTTCTCTGACCTATCAGCATGGCTACGTTTATTTCTATGCTGTGATCATTTTGACCCTCTAAACAGAGTATCTGTCTGTCTGCCTGCCTGCTTACCTGCCTCTGTCTCTCTTTTTCTCTTCCCCTTCCTTCCACCCTTCCTCCATCTCTTTTTTTCACAAGGTTACTATGATGCAGCCTAGGCTAACTGTGGATTCACGATCCTCCTGCCTCTGCCTCCTGAGTGCTAGACTGCTATTTTTTTATTATAGCCTTGGCCTTGCAATGCCACTTTTATTTTCTTCAGGCAGTCACAACATTCTCTGCCCCTGCAGTTCTAGATACCCAAAGGATGCCCCGTGATTGCTGGTTGATTTCATAATATTTATTTAACATAAGATAAGAATCATAACATTGATTTTAAGACATTTAGCACTGCCTGAACTCATTTTCATTTTCAGCACCACTGGGATGCAAGCAGCATGGGGACAAGGTCATTGTTTCTGTCCCTAGCTCCAGGAAGAGGCTCTATTATTGAACAAAGCACAGAAAGACTAGGAGGCTGGTCATGGGTGTGTGTGTGTGTGTGTGTGTGTGTGTGTGTGTGTGTGAATCTGAGAGCTGAGTTTACTGTCCATTTGCCTTCATTCTGTGGTACATCTACTTCTCTCCCTAGATACAACCCAACATGCATCCTATGATCAATTAACATGTGTGTGAGTATATGTTTATGTGTGCATGTGCATGTATGTATGTATATGTGTCTGTGTGTATATAAGTATGTGCATGTGTATGTATGTATGTGTCTCTGTGTGTGTATGTATATATCTGTGTCCATATGTGTGTCCATGAGTGTGTATGTATTTATGTGTGTTCATGTGTGTGTCTGTGTACATGTATGTATGTACGTATGTGTATATGTGTATGTGTGTGTCTGTGTGTATGTGTATGTGTGTGTCTGTGTGTGTATGTATGTGTGTGCATGAGTGTCTATGTGTTTGCATATGTGTGTATGTCTGTGTGTGTATGTATGTATGTGTATGTGTACATGAGTGTCTGTGTGTGCATGTGTGTGTCTGTATGTGTTCATGTGTGTGTCTGTATGTGTGCATGTGTGTATGCATGTGTGTGTCTGTGTGTGTGTCTGTGTATGTATGAATATATGTATGTGCATGTGTGTGCATGTGTATGTCTGTATATGTGTGCATGTGTGTGCATGTACATGTGTGTATATGTGTGTATGTATATATGTGTGTACAAGTGTGTATGTATTTATATGTGTGCATGTGTGTGTCTGTGTGTGTACATGTGTATGGCTGTGTGTGTGTTTCTGTGTGTATATATATATATGTGTGTGTGTGCATGTGTGTGTCTGTGTATATGTATGTATGTGTGTGCATGTGTATGTGTGTGTACTTGTGTCTATGTATGTGTGTGCATGTGTGTCTGTGTGTGTGCATGTGCGTATGTATATGTGTGTATGTGTGTGTCTCTGTGTGCGTATGTATGTATATATGTGTGTGTGCACATGCGTGCACATGTGTGTGTGTGTATGTGTGTGCGTGTGTGTTTCACATGTATCATGTTGATCTCAATAAGGTGAGAAGGAAAAGCTGTGCAGACGTCCATAGGGACAACAGATGAAGGAATGGATAAGAATATGGAAAACGAAGATGCCAAACACAAGATCTATAATCAACAAATATTTAGTGTGGAATTTGTGAAAATAAAAGTTATCATTTTGATAATTTCTTGAGAAGCTTTTTATATGCATTCACTCATTTGATCCTTCATTCCTGCCCTATCAGCTAGGTGCCGTTGACCTTTTATAGAACTGACCATTGATAAGAACAACAATCTGTATAGAGGTTAGGGAAATTATTTAAAGTCACATGTCTAGATTTTACCCACATCCATTAGTATTTTCTTTAGTATGTAAAACAGTCATTTATAGCTATCTCACTATGATCAAAGTGCTAAGGGCTTCATTTCTGGAGAAAGAGTTTTTTATTGTTCATGGTTCTGGGAGGATACAGATCACTATGGTGAAGACGTGGCAGCAGGAGCCTGGCTGATCACATCACCCCTGTATTCAGGAAGCAGAGAGTAGACAGGAAGTAAGCCCTGCCTATTAAAGCCCGAAGACTTGCCCCTCGGTGACCCATTTCCTTCAGTGAGTCTGCACTTGCTGAGAGCACCAGCAGCTAGGCCTGAGTATTCAAACATGTCAGTTTATGGTGGTGTTCCACATTCCAGCCACAGCAGTATCTGAACCCACAGAAGAGAAAACGACGAGCATGTGTCTGTGTGTTCTAACAAGCGCGTCTACACCTCTCCAGAATGACTCCCGTCCATACACCAGAGAAGGTCCCTTCCCTACTCTTCATCTTCCTGGCTTCCACACATTTGCCACTTGTGGCTTTTCTTTCCCCACCTTGTTAAAGCTCCCTAGACAGGGAGTCTAGCTTTTCCTTTTGTTATTTAAAGCCTCTGTATGATGAGATTGGGGGATTCTGCACCTGAGCTCTAAGAATCTTCTCTAGGCTGTTCTTTTCCTCCCGGGCACACACATCAGTTCTTGGCACAAAGAAAATGATTTGGCTGAATGACAGACCATGGCACTCCAGCTGCTGGTAGAAACCAGAGTGACTAAGGGGACAGGAAGCAAAACCTTAGAAGGTGCTAGGAAGATACACTGTGGATGACTCTTAGTTGCAGACATGATTGCAAACAAAGGGGGCAGGATTGTGTGGGAACTGGAGACAGTTTGGTCCTGGTGGGCAAGTGTGGACTGAGCCTGAAGCTAAGACTGTTCTGATTGCAAGAGACTAAGGGTTCATGGAGCTGTTGCTGTTATGTTGGACCCACCTGGCCAGGTTACAGCACAGGTAGAAATCTTAACGCCTTTAAAGTAAACTGGTTCTCTTCCTGTCCCACTAACCTGTATGAAATTGCAGGTTTCACTGTGACATTTCCAAACAGGCCTGCTTTGGACTGTGATTAGATCCATGTCCCTTCTTTTATCCCCCTCCCTCCTACCTGGTCCCTGGTCCCCTTCCTCTCCTCTGATAGCTCTCTGTCTGGATAACATCATTGACTGTGTGCATTATTTAATCTTGAATGTGACATGATTTATGTCTTCTAATTCATCGTTCAGCATTGGACTTATTAAAGCCTCGTAGAAAGCAAATATTTATGGCATACATTTTAAATTTATTGGTTTGAAGCTTTTAAAAATCTTAAATCAATTTATTTCATGCCATTTTAGTCTGTTTCACATGATTTGCAGTGATCTTTGTCCTCCAAATCATTTCAAAATATAATTATTACCGTATATTCACTGTGCAAAGTGATGGGCCTCTAGGATGTTCCCACCTGTGTCTGCCATCGACCCTGACCATGCTGTACCCCCCACTATTCTACACTGCCCCTCCCCCCATCCCACATCTTCTTTCCCACATAGCCCCTTCCTACTCTCATGTCATGTTTAATTTAGAATCCAACCAAAATGTAACCTGTTCTAGTAAAGTTAAGTTCATTTTTGTCTTGAAAAAAAAAAAGCAATGAACCCCTTGAAAGGAGCTCGTGCTGCTTAAGATGTCAGGTGGAGGCTGGTGGAGAGCCAGGCCATTCCAGCTCCATCCCTAGGAAAAGCAATTTGTTTGATTAGCTGCCCCTCGTCTCGAGAGCTAGAGGCCTAGGTGTGGCCTACACACTTGAAAGGGAAGCTCATGAGTTTGTTTCCCTAAGCCATAGAAACAAAAACGCCATGAATCATGGTTGAAGACAACAGAGAAGTGTTGTGTCACAGTTCCCAGGGCCACAAGTCAAAGCTGAGTGTGTTGGCAGGGTCCTGACCCCTCTGGAGAAACCCTGTGCATCACCTAGCTTGTAACTGCATTGGTCCGATTTCTGCCCCCCCATTGTCACACAGGTGCCCCCACCCCCTGTCTAGAACTTACTGTGTGAGTCAGACTTTGCCTTGAACTTGAGAACCAATCCTTCCGACCCTGCCTCTTCAACCATGAGGGAACATATTTGGAAGAAGAACATTTGTAATGATAATAGCTGAGCGAGTGGCTTTACAATTCTTAGAGAGAGAGCACAGGTTTCTTCCTCCAAATATGTAACAATAACTCAGGTCAGAACTCAGACATATCTCTGGGAAGGAAGCAGTTGAACTCACTCATGCAGGCAGCCGGTTTTCCCAGGCGTCTTTGCTGTGATCTTTGAACTAACTGAGGACTTGATCGAGGCTGGGGAGATGACATGGTGCTTACAAAAAGCAAGCATGAGAACCCGAGTCTGATCTCCATGAAAGCTAGGCCCAGCCATGCTCACCACAATCCTAGCACTAGGGTGGATGTAGGGTTGGGGCACTGGCCAGTCGGCCTAATCTAATTGGTTAGCTCAAGATTCAGTGAGAGAGGCTGTTTCAAAAAATAAAGTGGAGAGTGACTGAAGAAGACACTTGACATTGACTGCTGACACATGTGCGTGCACACACACACACACACACACACACACACAAGAACAAATAAGCATGCATAAATACACATAAGTAAATACGTAAGCACACACAAGTAGGCATAAATGTGTACATGTGCACACACATATACACACATACACATACACACACAAAAATTCGTAAGTGTTCACACAGGCATGTACACACACACAGGCACACGAACACACATGTACACACAAAATGAACTCTTTGACCAAGAAGACTCCAAGGAACCTCAAATACATCGGTGATAGCCTGGCCAAGGCTTGTGTTCACCACCCGCATTGGGCTGGACTGCAGGATGTCTCTGCACTTCTGCATTTAATTGAATCTTTTAACACCTCTTTGGGATGGGCGGCAACAGCTCTTCTTTCCACCATCTGTCAGGCCCTGTAAAAACCATCAGTTACCCACCATCTCACAAAGGAGTAAGACAAGACATGGAGAGGTTAATGGGCACTCAGGACCTCCTTAGGCGACCAGTAGCTGGTGTCAGGCTGAGCTGTGATGACCTACTTGCTTTCCGGCTGTGAGAATCAACCGTGTGCCAGCATATGCGTCATGTGCAGTAGCAATCTTCCTTGCAAAGTAAGAAAGCTATTATGGGGTTGAGTTTCCTCATTTTGAGTGCCTTTTATTCTCAGATGCGCCCCCAAGTTGGACCATTCCTTCTGCTCTCTCCTGGCTCTCTGTGTACGCAATTACTGAGACCTCTTCACACGGAGGGCTTCAGAAAATGGTAATCTCCTGTTGGGACATCAAACTTCCCTAAAAGATTCCATGTCATGGGATGTGTCCTAGATATATTTAGGAATTGCCTGGGGGTCACTTAAGAGATGCTGATACAGGGTGTGGCAGTGTCTGTCTATATCCCCAGTGCCAGAAAGGCAAAGACAGGCAGATCCAGGAGGTGACAGGACAGCCAGTCTAGCTGAGTCAGCAAGCTCTGAGCTCACTGAGTGAAGCCCTAGCTCAAAATGTAAGATGGGGTGTGAGAGCTGGGGAGTGAGTCAGAGGGGATTGGGATGGACTGTTCTTCAACAGGACATGAGCTGAGGTCCCAGCACAGTGTCTGTAAGTCCAGCTCCAGGGGAATCTGGCACACACACACACACACACACACACACACACACACACACACACCACTAGTGTCTGGCTTTTCTCCACAAAGATCAGATTTTAGTAAGCCTTTTATGTAGCTGCAGTCTACCTGTGGAAAGCACACTGGTAACTTTGATGTGGGGACAGGCAAGAAGGAGAACCACTGCCCAGGCAGCTGGCAAGATGGGAGTCAGTCAGAAGATGCACCTAATGGTCACTAATTGTTATTATGTAGCCCAAATTGATATACAAGGTTTCGATCAATTATACACCACCCTAGAAAGCAGCCACTGTCATTGGCCTGATTTTATAGGGAGTGGAGTTGAAAGAAGCCTGGTGACCTAAGGAACATTACCCAGCTAGGAACCGGCAGAGCCGGGCTGGAGACGGTTGCCGTGTGGGCTTTGATGGAAGAACTCCTTCATCGTGCTCTCTGTCTCCCTCTATTGGTCTATGAGAATAAATGCAATGTCAAAATTGGTCTATGGAAGGTGTTCCGTGAGTCTTCACCAAAAGAATAAATGAAATGTTAAAACCTTACCTTGACCCTTCACACAGACCATCACAAAATGGGCACCACTGCCTTTTAGCCAATCTCACACCTCAGGACTTCTTCTCTGCCCCAAGCTACTCAGATGTTTGTGGGGCTCTCCAAATCAGTGGCCAAGTAAAGCAGGCTCAAAGAGGCTTCAGCACTTCCTCCTCCTCGTCTGTCCTCTGGCCTCCCTGGTAGTCTGGAGTTTCCCTGGAAACTGAGACCAAGGAGAGGATTCAGAGGAGAGAGAACCTCGAGCCCATTTATGTGACGTGCTCCTCAGATATCAGTCCATAAGCAAGTCATCCATGGATTCTGCTGACATAGATATCATATTCAGGAGATCTGGGGAAACATCAGAAGTGTGGACGCTGCAGACCCACAGACCTCACATGCAAGACACCAGAGGACAGCACACCAGATGGAGCTTGAGAATGTCAGCTGTCCCTACTTAGAGTCCTCCTTTATACTCTTTAATCCAATTTTGTCCTCGATACCTCACACAAAGAGAGACACAGGGAGACAGAGCTGAACCCCATCCCAAGCTCTGCCCGAATCCCTGTTATATCTGTGTGCGAAGTAGGTTACTAATACCCCCGTGATGGCTAATCTTGGTTGTCAACTTGACTATATCTGGAATCAGCTAGAACACAAGCTGCTGGGCTCACCTGTGAGTGCCTTTCCTGATCAGATTAGCCAAAGCACGCAGACCCACCCTAAATGTGGGTGGCACCTTCTGGTAGCAGCTTAGATAAAGGAACATGGAGGAAGGAAACTGCTTTCTGCATGCGTGTCCTTACTCTTGCTGGCCAGTCTGTCCATCCCAATGCTTTGACAATCCTTCACGGCTATTGGAACCAGAGCCTTCAGGGTTCTGAAGTCACTCTCCTAACAGCCCCAAGGCCTTCAATCCCAGATGGGGACTAGTTAGACCTTCAGCCTTGTGGGCTGAGCATCTCCAGGATTCTCAGCCTCTCCAGAGTGAGACAGCCATTGTTGGAGCATTCTAACTGCACCCTGCAAAAAACAAAACGAAACAAAAAGCAAAACAAACAAACCAATAAAGTCCTCCTTTAATGTGTGTGTGTGTGTGTGTGTGTGTGTGTGTGTGTGTGTGTGTGTGTATGTGTGTGTGTGTATTCATTTTCTTGGTCCTGTCCCTTTAGAGAACATGGAATAAAATAACCCTTCCCCAAAAACATCACTTTTAATCCCACACTGCAGGCCCAGTATAACAGGCCTTATATATGTTTACTAAATACGTGAGGAGTTAATAAACACTGTTTACTCTAACCTGAATTAATTATGCTTGACATCACCTCAAGACAATAACTGCCTCAGGAATTTTCGAATATATCCGTCCCAGGTTCTGTGAAAGGGGTGTTACGGTTTGCATCTTAGTGTTCCCTCAAAATCTCGTGTTTTAAAGACTTAATATTCCAGTGTGAAATTGAGATGCAGAGCATTTGTGAGAAGGTATTGGACCATGAGGTGTCTGACCTTGGCGGTGGATCAATTCACTGATGCCTTCATAGATTAACAAACGTGGTTTGAGAGAAATATTTTGCTCTAAGATCTCTCCCCTCTCCCTCCCTCCCTCCCTCCCTCCCTCCCTCTTTCTCGCTCTACCTCTCTTGCTCTCTCCTTCTCGATCTCCCCACCTCTTCTCTCCTCTCTGCTTCCATGAAGTAAGCAACTTTCACCACATGCTTCCCGTGACATTTTACCCCAGTATAGGCCAGATAGTAAACATGGGTTTAAGTCTCTGAAGCCAAGATCCAAGCAGCCAACCCTGAGTTCAGATGTCGATCAAATAATGATCAAGTCAGCCAGGGCGTGTGTTCTTAAAGTGCTTAGAAAACTACTGAGAATTCAAGGGAAAATACACAAAACGCAGAACTTCTAGAACCCTCGAAGTTTTCTCTGTGTTTTGTCACAGTGGTGGAAAGATGACTTTATGATCTCCAACACAGAGTATTCATTCTGATGGCACTGGAGTAAACTGGTGTTGCTTGACCGGTTAGCATGGGAAATGTGAGGATTTATCAGCATCATGATTGCTTAGATCTACTTCTGTGCCTTACAGCTGAGCTGTATCGTCTGCGTATCAGTTAACCAGTTCACCAACTTCAGTAAATAAGTATCACAGCCCCAGCCAGTTCTAGATAATGGCTCAGACGGAAGCCAAATGATGATCAGAGTTTATGTTTTTATAGAGCTTAGAATGTAGTCAAAGGAGACCGAGAATTCAAGGAAAATACACAAATGTAGAAGATGCTTCAAGATTATTAGTACCTTTCATGCTGTAGCAACCATGTACCTGACAGATTTAATTAAGCGGGTTGGGGAACTTATGTTATCACGGAATGGAAGGCCTTTTGGGGATGTTCTGCCCATGACAAGCAGAAGTGTGATACGCTGATGGTTCACATGGCAACTCACTGAGACACAAACAACACAGGTCTTCAAAAGCCCAACCCTAGTTTCCCTCCTTCCACCAGCCAGGCTCCGTGTCCTAAGGGCCCCACATCCTTCAGAATGGCACCATAAACTAAGGAGCAAGCAGCCCAACACGAGTCCTGGAGGACATTTCAGATTCAAACCAAAGCTTCTAAGGCGGATGATAACATGAGGGTATTAAATAGAAATGCTCTTTGAAAGCCCAAAATAGGACTAACCTGGGGCAGTGTTCAGAGATAATGACTGAGCCCTGTGTAAGTAATCCCAGCTTACAGTGGGGAAGGTAGGGCTCTGCAATGGAGAGTCCACAGTCTCAGAACCAAGGGAAATAAATGTTCTTAGAAACAAGACGTTTGCCCAGGAAGATGCTCCTTAGAATCACTTGCCTCTCGGAGTTGACATTGAAATCTTGCCATATGCTGTATACACATTTAATTAGCAACTTTCACACATCCCTGTGGATCCATCATAGCTCCCCAAATTTACAGGTGAGAAATGATCTTCTGAAAAGTGAAGCCACTTGTCCAAGATTACGGCTGATGAATGAAGGCACTGGGTTTCATTTCAAGGACACTGACTTCCTCCAGTGCAAATCAGACAGGCACAAGCTCCCTGAGGAGAGAGCACCCAGCCTACACACACATAGCTTGCTGTAGACAGGGAAGCCCGTGGTGTAGATATTAAATGTGTAGAATAAGCCTGGGGTGGCTTAGCCAGTAAAGTGCTTAACATGCCCATGTGAGGACCCGAGTGCTGTTCCCCATCATCCACATGAAGCAGTGGGTGGTAAGGTACATCTGAAATCTTAGCACTCCTGTGGTGAGGTGGGAGACAAGAGGAGTAGCTTTCAAGCCAGCTAGCCTGGTATATGCAGCAAGCACAAAAGACCCTGTCTCAGACACACATGCCTGTACTCACACACACACAGACACACACATAGACACACAAATACACACACACATACACATACATGCCTACACACACACATACACAAATATGTACACACACACATACATGCCTACACATACACATACACAAAATGCACACACACACACACACACACACACACACCATAGAGAGACAGACAGACAGGCAGGCAGATTTTAAAGTTTAGAACCTGGAGATGGATGGATAGCTGAGTCTGGACTCAGGATTCTCATGCACACAGTGTAAATGATGTTAGCTGACTGTGAGGCTTACTCTGCAAACTGAATGAGATAATGGATGCTAGAATGCATTCACTCTTTCTCCTCCTTTTATCCTGAAGAACTCCAAGGGCATCACAAACAAAAAGCACCCTTTACTTTCCTCTGAAGCTCTCATTGTGGGACCTGACCAGAAGTTATTATCCGAATCTTGCTAATCTGGGTCTGCTGAGCAGGTACAGAAAATTTCATCCGCTCTGTCATCACTGCGGGGAGGGTATCTGATTCTAGGTCTTTGCCACAGTGTCCTCTAGCATTGTGATCTTGAGGAGATCCCTCCGGGTAACTTGCTTCCCAGATATGCAATGGGATGCATAAAGAAGTTGGATATTAGGGGCTCAGGAGATGATTAGTTGGTAATAACACTTGTGTAAACTTAAGGACACGAGTTCAAATCCCCAGCACTCACATAAGCATCTGGGCCTGGATGGCCATACTTGTTATGCTAACACTGGGTAGGAGAGGCTCCTGGATTCTAAGGGAGCTCACAGGGCAGTCCACCTAACTTAAGCAGGTACTTTATGTCTCAGTGGAGACTGTCTTAAAGAGGTAACTGGGGAGTAACAAAGCAGGATATGTGCTGTCCTTCTGCCTCAGTGTGTGCGTGCATGAGTCTATGCACCCAAACACTCACATGCATGCACCAGGTACACAACACATGTGTGTGCAAGCAAAGCATAGGCTCATGCACCAAAGAAATGCACACACCAAACCAAACATGAAAATGTAGAAAATAGAAGGATTAAAACAAAAAGTCAAATGTCTGTGTTGTAAAGAGCTATGGGCATCCAATTCCAGGCATCTTGTGATTATCACCAAAACCTATCTCAAACAGGTACCTCAGAGAACAGTGTTGGGCTGACGTAACAGAAGGAAGAGTGATGGCCCTGGGTTCCACTGGATCCGAGTGCTGAAATGATTTCTGTGGAAACAGCTCATTCTCCATCTCTTGGCTCTCATGCTGGCCTCATGATCAGCTCTCCATGATGAGGAGGACACATGAAGCTTCAGCTTAGCATGCCTAGCCAGCTCCGGCTTCTGCTGTTTAGGCTGGCTCCTGGGGCATTTGTTCAAGCCAGAGCCATCCCAGCAAAGCTGGCCACAGCTCCAGATCCTCTGCTGCCCCTGTCTGCCTCTAGGCTCCCTCCTGCCCACGGACTTGCTCCTCTTTCTCCACAGCTTTGGACTTCCTCAGCCACTCATTGTCCCTATCCCCCGCTATCTGCTTCTCGCTGCTGCTCCATTGTCTCAGTAATAAGAAGAGAACAACTCTACTGACAATGACATCAGTCCTTTGGGATGGCTTCAAAGATTAAGCAGCGTCTGTAAATGTCTGGCAGATGACAGGCGCTTGTAACGTGCGCCTTTGCTGTGTGCCTTCTACTAACTCCTGCCCGGCGCCCGAAGCCGAGGTGCATAGCATTGTGATGTAGAGCTGGGAAATCCAAGCCAGGACTTGAACTCCTTTTCCTTCCTATTCTAATGGCACTGGGGTATCTACCCGTCTTTAAGCCTGTTTCCTCATCTCCAGGATGAGGATAAGAAAAATAAAGCGCCTTAAGTTTAAGTAACAGATGAGAGATCATATGACTATGACTGATGACGGTGATTGGCTGGTTTCCGATTGGATCTGATTGGATCCCCAGGAGAGGCTTCCTGCCCGGTGCTGCAAACCTGGTCCGAAGCCTATGTATGGAGAGGTTCTAAGCCCTAGGGAGAAACCGACTGCTGTCATTTTGCCGACTGGTCATACTGCCAAAGTACCTTCCAATATACCACAGATCTGTGTCACCAGGATCACATTCTAAATATCTATGCCCATATTCGTCACCGTGTCACTTGGTCGGAAAAACTCCTTTCTGCAGCAGATAGTGGCAAATGCATAGAATTAAAACAGGTCGACGTTCTGAGAACAGACGACTGTGAGTGCTCAGCCACGGGTGGGAAGTCTGTATCAACCTCCCGACCCCGGGACTCCACTCATGGAACATTGGCGAAGAGGAGACAGAGAGTGTAAAAACTGGATGGTGAGGAGGACTGCACAAGCCACGGCTGTTCTACTAACGAGCCCACAGATGCCATGATCACCTGTGCAAGCTCAAGCCAGTTTAATAGTCCAGATTGGAGAGGGAGGAGTAACTACCAAGATCCCATCCCTGTCTGGGGTGGTACTGGCAGTTGATGGCTGTTGGGAGGAAGGGAGTCACTTTCCTCTGGGAGTGGCCAATCATAGGTGTCTCATGCCACAGTGGCTGCCCTCGCATCTGTGTGCATAAGGGCAGCACCAACTAGAGATGTTCTTGGGGGACAACTGGCAGTGGTTGTGATCAAAATATACTGTGTAGAGTTGTGAGGCCGTACATTTGAAAAAGAACTAAGAGGTATGTGGGAGGGTTTGGAGGGAGGAAAGGGAGAGGGGAAATGTTAATTGTGTTATAATCTCAAAAATGTAAGAAATAACTGCGGCAGACACATAGTTGTATATACATGTGAAAGTTTCTATGAATAAATTTTAAAAATTTAAAGAAATATTTAAATTTTTAAAAGGAACGAAAGCACATGCCCACTGGTTAGCTGGATCCAAAGCTTGCTGTGTGTATTCTCTGTGCCAATAAGTTACTAATCGTCACCCACCAGGAAGGGAGGGGGGAGGGTGTATTCTCTCAGGAAGTGTAGAACGAGTTTCCGAAAGCCACATCGATGCTCACAGTCTAGAAAGGGCTTCCGGCCCTGTGCTAGGTGACTGGGCTGCTTAGGATGTTCTCTGTCTGTAGGAACTGAGAAACGTGAAACTATAGTGACAGTGTCATCAGATAGTAATGATTGCCAGTGTGTGCTGACTCCCACAAGTTGTCCTCTAACCTCAATGTGAGAAACACATAGACAGACATAACATACACACGAACACACAAAATTAAATAAATAAATAATGCAAGTGAAATAGTTCTTCCAGCTTTCTCTTTTCCTTTATTCTTTTCTTTCTTACTCTCTCTCTCTCTCTCTCTCTCTCTCTCTCTCTCTCTCTCTCTCTTTCTCTCTCTCACACACACACACACACACACACACACACCACACACACACACGTTCCTCTCTTCCCCTTCTCTTCCTCTCAATTCCTTCCCATTCTCCCTCTCTGTCTCCTCCTGTCTCCCTATCTATCCTAGTTAGAGTTTCCATTGCTGCAAAGAGACACCATGACCATGGCAAGTCTTGGAAAGGACAACATATAATTGGGGTTGACATTTGGTTTCGGAGGTTTAGTCCATTATTTTCGTGGCAACAGGCAAGCAGACATGGTGCTGGAGAGGAGCTGAGAATTCTACACCTTGATCCACAGGCAGCAGAAGGAGACTGGGCTTAGCTTGAGCATAGGAGCCCCCAAAGCCCACCCCCACAGTGACACACCTCCTCTGATAAGGCCACACCTACTCCAATAAGGCTATACCCTCGAATAGTACCTCTTCCTATGGGTCTATGGGGACTATTTTTATTCAAATTACCACAGTATCCTTCTATGGCTTCCTCTCTTTATCTCTCTCCTCCCTCTTGTTCCTTTTTTCCTTTCTTTACCCCTCTTTCTTTCCAACTTGCCAAATATGTCTTCTAGTTTCAGCAACCCTCTGCCTCAACCTCCCAAGTGTAGGAACTATATCCAGGTCACAAGGCTTGGTCTCAACCCAACTTTCCAAGAAGAATTTATGTCCTTGAATTTTATCCATTACATAAGGCACCATGGTTTTGAAGAATATAATGTAATTCCCATGTTAGAGATGAGGAAACAGGAGTCACAGACCCGTTAAATAGTTTAGACCAGTCATTCAATTGTACAGTAGTGTTGGGTATCAGATCCAAATCTCATTGTCACCTTGTTTTGAAAGTGTGTCCTACTACCATGTGGTAAGACTGCAAAGAGTCCTTTCCTTTCCTTCTTTCTCCTATGTTTGTGCTACCCATAAGTATTAGAAGAAATAAACCACTGGCCTTACACTGATTGCATCTGAGAAGTAGAACTTTCTGATCTCCCTAGAGCCTGCTGCTATGCCCAAAAAGCATGTCTTAAAGACTTGGTCCTCCAGTCTTGGTGCTTCTGGGAGCTTGGTAGAGGGCTTTAGGTCACTAGGGGTGCTCTGGGCGGATGTTGCAGGATGTGTCCTCTTCTTTCTCTTATCTTTCCAGTGCCATAAAGTAAGTAGTTTCCTCCATTTTCTACCCAAATCATGACTTACTGTGTTGTCTCTGTCCCAGACAGAGCAGGAAAATCAGGTGTGGTCCAAACCTCTGAAATCTGAAACTGAGCCAAAATAAAGCCTTCTTCCCACATCGTGTAAGAGAAAGCCAGCATGCTGGTGCTCCCTCAGCCTGGCTCCAATTTGTTGTTTGTGTCTTGATCTGCTTACCTCAATATATCTCAGTTTAATAAGTCAGATATTTAAATTTTATTTCAGATGTATTATTGTTATTGATCATATTATAAGATTTCTTTCTTTCTTGTGTTTGTGTAAATGTGTGTATGTGTATGTACTTGTGAGTCCATGTGTGTGTTTGTGTGTGTGTGTGTATGGGTGTGTGTGTGTGTGTGTGTGTGTGTGTGTGTGTGTGTGCTCACACACACCTCTGAGTCATCTCTCCAGCCCTTTACTAATATTCCTCTCTGGGCTACAGGCACAGTTAACTGCCGATCAGAGCCAGAGCACAAGCAAATGGTGAATCCTCTGCTCATTACCTGTTCCCTTTCCTCTCGCTCCTCAGAACACATGGCGACTAGAGCAGCTGCCTTGCCCCTTCCCATTGCTGCTTCTCGTACCTGGTTCGATGCTCTTCAATACCAGTCATTGTGCTGTTTCTGTGTACACAAGTTCCCCCACAGTTTCTACTGCTTTCTTCCTCTGTAGATTATTCGAATCGTCTACTCACCTCCTCCTCTCCTTCTCTCAAATCCGTCATCTCCTGATTCTGCTCTTCACTCCAGCTCACCCTTTACCTTGTGGTTCCGCTCTTCGCTCTGGTGCTTACCCGTTCCTGTCACATCAGGGACAGATGTGATCCCACCTCTGCTCTTCCTCCCCTTTCACTTCTGCTTCCGGCTTCTGCCATTTGTGCTTTCAAATTGTCAAAGGTAGACAGTGTTTATCCAATGGCGAACACTAGCCCCAGATGAGTCTAAGATGGTGTAGATTGTAAAGTGCTGCATTGTTACCACTAGGAAGGAAAAAGTAGGCAATCGTAGATTCCAAAAGTGTCATAAAAATGCAAGCAGATAGGTTGCTTTTTAAAAATCTATGATACAGCTCTCAGATGTGAGCAGTATTTCCTAGTGTGCATGGTCCTTTATGCTCCACAAAGCACACTGGGGTAGGTTTGATGCATTCCCCCATAGCAAAAATAAGAAATTTTAATTTTTAATTAAATATTAAAAGATGAAGGGATTTTTCTCAAAGAAGATACATAGAAGCAAGTGAACATACCATGATGTTTTTGCTTCATCAGCCACCATAGGCATGAGAATTAAAATGAACCAGTTATTACTACACAGCCATCAAAGGGTTAAAACAGTGGCAACAATGCATCCTGGTAAGGATGCGAGGAACTTTACTGGCCCTTTACTGCTGCGACTGTAACCTGCTGGAGTCACTGTGGAGAACGCTCTGTCAATGTCTTAAGAACTTGAGCATGGATTTACCACATAACGCATCAATATTATGTAGCACTCATTCCCTCAAAAAATTGCACAAAATCTACAGCAGATTTATTCATCCTATCCTTAAAGTCAGGACTGGGAACATGCTTATTGGGAAAGAGCTTAGGGACCCGAGTTTAAATCCCCAGCACCCATATAAGGAGCCAAGCCTGGCCCTAAGCATGCCTGTACCCCCATGGCTGTGGAAGGCAGACACCAGGAGAGCCTCAGACTCAGTGACAGACCCTGTCTTAAGATAATACAGGACATAGTGATTGGACAGGACACCTGACATGTTCCCCTGATATCCATAGTTGTATAGCGGTACACACACACACACACACACACACACACACACACACACACACACACACACTGTAGCACATCTATGCATTTATGCCTCCATACTAACAGGAGGGACAAATGTTAAGTGCGACAGTAGGAACAAACTTTTAAAGATCTGTGCCGAAAAGACCCTGGTCTCCAAAGGCCCCACACTGCATGGCTCCATTTATGACACTCTTGGAATTATAAGACTGTAGAAAGGATGGCTGGAGCCAATTGGCATCCAAGGGAACTGCCATTTGGCATGGCCACTGTGGGAGTGACAACAGGAACCTGTCCTCGCACTGGCAAGGAGGCTCTTCTCATTCTAGCATTAGTATCAACATCCAGACGGTGATGATGCAGATGCTTTCCTAAGAGAATATCACTGGAGGCGCTTGGGAAGAGGTGTATGAAATTTTTGCATTGATTTTTTTACAGACGCATATAAATTTTAATCATCTCAAAATAAAAATTTTAATTTAAGAATATGAACTAGAACTAAAATGAATTAACCCAAGAAGCAGCCGGGAGAGCTGGCAGCAGAAACTTGTCATTGTCGTTCTGAGATGGACAATTAATTAGACTTTAACATACTTCACCAGGCCGCAAGGGTCAGATCCAGTCAAGACCTCCACCTAGAGAGATGGCTTAGTGGGTAAAGCACTTGCATATTAACACAAGCCCTGAGTTTGGGACTCTAGAACCTATAAAAAGCTGGGCCAGTTACTAGGTCTCTATAATTCTAGTGCTCCTATAGGAAGAGGGGGACAGAAGACTGGAGAAGGAGCCGCCACCAGTTAGCTATGGAGCTGTGAACAACAAGGAGACCTTGTCTCAAACAAGGAGGAAAGCAAGGACTATTACACGAGGTTGTCTTTTGACTTCCATATATGCACTGTGCCATGTGTGTGCACATAGCCATGCACACACATGCACATATGGCAAAAGATTATTTAATACATATAGGTTAGCTTGGGACATCGCTCACTAATGTCACCATCTCACAAGAACCATGTAGAAATGCTTCCGAATAAGGGGCTATTCTGTATCTATAGAGGCTTATTGAATGTGACACACCACACGGCAGATACAAGGTACAGACCTGGCTGATATTTTTCTGACAGATATTTCAGAGTGTGTTATACATTGACCGAAATGGGGTTCACATTGCAAAGGACACAGAGGTGGGACTCCCAGGTGTCTGCGCAGTAGACCGGGCAGCCTAGAAAATTGTTCAGCCGTTCATCCAGGCTGATAAGAATCCCGCGCTTGGGAACATGAAATGGTTTTACTGACTCCTAAACGGCTCCATCTGTGGCTGCTGTCGCTGAGGTTAGGTCGGGATTGCAGACAGCAGTCTGGGAAGCAGACAGGAACAGGCTGAGATGCTAATGGGCTTTGCAGAATTAGCTGCGTCAGGGCAGAACAGACCTGGTGGGCAGTGGGATGGGAGCCATGCTGCAAATGAATGCAGACACTTTTTCTTTTTTTTTTTTTTTAAAAAAACCAGAACCAAAATTCTTTCCTATTCCAAGTTCGCAGCTAAAAGCATTGGTCCATAAGAGATGTCCTTGGTGTGTCTGGAGCTAGCATCCTCAGAGTCTGGGGACAGTGAGCTCCAAGAACTGAAAATGTACGTTAGGATTCTATGTAGAATTTGTGGGGGCTTTTAAGAGCAGAATGGACTTAGAATCTTTTCTGATAGGTTGAGGATCCATTTGACATTCTGGAGCATGCTCCCCCAACACACTGTCTGCTTGATGTGTGTTAATGACCCATCAGGATGGTTTTGCTAAAGCTCAGAGCTGGGCCTGTTGGCCTTCTGAAGAGCATAGAGAATGGTGAAACACATGAAGAGGAGGTAGATGTCCTTTACCCCTCTCCTGACGGACAGGTTGCAAACCATAGTGGTTAAATGTCAAATCTCGTCTTTCTGGGAAAAAAAAGTGCTTGCCCCGCTGGCCCTATGGAGAAAACCACACTGGAGAGACGCATAAAGACCTGAGGAGCATGGAAGTTACTGAGCCCCAGAAATGCTGTCTGGGAAGCAGAGGCAGATGGTGCAGGGGGACAATCCAGTCATCTGCATTTGCTCTACATCCGTATTTCTCGGCTGTAATGTGCTGACACATCAACTAACGGCCTGACCTCCTGACGCTAGGGATAATCTGGCCTAGGGACAGAGATCCTGTGTCTCCAACAAGCCTCAGGTGATGCTTGTGGGACCGTAAAAGGTAACTTGGTTCCCAGTTGAGCTAAGGCTCAAAACCCTAGAAACCCTGAACAGACAGTAGGCGCTTCACCTGTTCCCGCACACCATACTCCTGTCACTAGCCACAGCTGCCCCCATAGACTTGTGACTATCAGTCACATAAGGGCAACGTCCCAAACCCCTCCGCATGTACAGGATGTGACCTACAGTCACATAGGCTCAAGACAGATCTCCATTTTAATGAGGTACCTAAAGGCCTGGAGGCTTAGCTAGTAAGCTTCCCTTCCCAGAAACTCCTCCCTGCAAAAGATATTTAACCTCAGGCCCACCCTGACAAGTGGGGTATGGTTTTACTCATCCACTTTCTGCCATGGCAATAAACTCCATAAAGCCATGGGATGCCTCTTTTCATCGGAATCCACTATGGAAACCATGGAGAAGACCTTTGTAGAGCTGCCGTCTAGTCTCCTATAGATGGCCTCTCTGTGCTCCCAGCCATGGCCACCACCAAGCCAAGCCCAAGCCTGCAGCCAAAATGTCAAGAACCACCCCCCAGTTTCCCCCACAGCTCTCAGCGGCACCTTGTGTCCAAGAGCCTGAGAACCAGATGGCCGCAACCTCCTCACAGGCCCAGAGCCTGGCTGTCCTGCACCTCAGACTGCACTTTCCTACCACTGGAGTGTTGGCCCTGCCTCCCCTAGCGGCTGTGCCCTATGGTAGAGCAGACTCAGGACCCATAACCCCATAGTGCTGATAGATTAAGGCCCACACTGTGAAGAATATATGAGTAGTCTATAAAATTGCAAGAGAGAGTGATCTCTTAGTATTCCCTTGTAGAATACTGGAGGTCCGCCATGGAGGTGGTATTAAGATATTTCTATTCATCAAACACTAATTTTGTTTTAATGGCTTTCCCTGAACTAGTACTTATATGATGTTTCCTAATTTGAGAGATGGTGAAGTTTTAGCTCAAAGAGAATTGGGGCTTCTCATTGAATTCAGTTTTATACCCTACCCAAATATGTGTCACTTTTATAACCCCCAATACATCATATAGGACTGTATTTGAAGATAGAGTCCTTAAAGTGGTATTATGTTAAAATTAGGCAACAGACATACACAAGGAGACAGCCATATGAGGATATAATGGGACTACACTATGGGATAGGGTGGGAGAGAGAGAGAGAGAGAGAGAGAGAGAGAGAGAGAGAGAGAATGCACTAAAAATAAAATAATCCTGATCTCAGACCTGCAGCCTCCAGATCTGTACAAGAACAAGCATCTTCTGTTAAAAGGACTCAGTCTGTGGTCCTTTGCTGGGGAAGTGGTAACATCTGCCTACTATGTTCCAAGATTTGTATTATTCTTTCAACACTGGCCATGGTGACAAATGCAGAGGTTCCATAGATGTGTGGAATTGATCTAAGAGTTCTAAGCAGGTAGCCAAGCAGATAAACTCAAAAAAATTCAAAGCCAAACAAAACAAAACATCCAAAAAAACTTTCCGAGGCTTACCCTATCCCTATAGATACTTCTGAGGATATCTGGTAACAATTCAGAATTGGTTCAACAACTATTATTACTCTTACAGGACATTAAAATCAGTGAGTTTTCCAGACCACGCAAACTTCTTAAAGTACTGCTGATCAGTCCTAAGTATGTTGAAGATGCGCCTGACAAGTCGAGCTGAAGCCTAGGCTTGCACAACAAGCAAGGGTATCCTCCCCACAGCTGTAGTGACATAGAGCAGTGAGGACTTAGAGTCTACATATGTCAAGCAATGATTATTTTGCAAAGCACTCATTCTGACAAGGGCACTGTGATTTGCCTGTAAAACGATTGCTGTAAGTTCATATGTTTGAGTCCTTGGTACCTGCTGTGCTACCTTTTCAGGTCATGAGACCTTTGGGATGTAGCCTTACTGCTAGAAGTGCATCGCTGATGGGCAAGCATTGAGGTTTTATAGCCTCTGCTAGTTACTGCTCTGTTGTGTGTTTTGCCATAGCCAAAAGCAACCTCAGAAAGTAACAATTTGGCTTGACTTATGGTTCCAGAGGGCTCCAGTACAAAATGGCCTAGAAAGGGTGGCATGCTGTCTCTGGACTGATCACATGTTTCATTCACACACAGAAAGTTGAAAGGGAAAATCAGAAGTGAGGTGGGGCTGTAAACCCTTAAAGACTGCTCTTCCAGGTGCTAAGAATCCTTCACACCACAAACAGTGCCACCATTGTGTGACAGATAGGAGTCTATGTGGATCACTTGTCACCCAGACCACCAGAGAGCCTAACCCCACTTCCTGTTGATTTTCTACTTCCTGATTGTGGCCTACTGCCTCATGCTTCCACTGCCATGTTTACTCCCTCTGTGATGGGCTGTATCCCCTGCAACTGTGAGCCAGGATAGCCTCTCCCTTCCTCAACTGCTTTTGTGGGTGATTTTTGTCCCAAGAAGGAGAAAAATGCTGTACGCTGGTGTTCTTGCAATAAAATCAACCAGCTGCCTTTCTGAGCACTTGAAGTTCACAGTGAGGTTTTTGTTTTGTTTTTCTGGAAGGGGGAATGTCAAAGTGAAACATCTTTGGAAATGGTGGATATGTACCCCAGCTTGCAATTCTATGCTGCTGCTGTAGAAAGCTCCCCAGCACTTAAGGGGTCCTGTGTAAAATGTTCTGTTCATATTCGTGAAGAAATCTAACCTAACAAAAAGGAAAGGTGTGTGTGTGCACGTGCTGTGAATTTACTAGTTGGAAAGAAGTAAATTTAACGAACCAGTGGATTTTCTATGTTGAACAAGTTATTGCATGGCATGAGGTCTTCTATCTGAAACCTTGGGAAGGTGGTACTTGTGACTCACCCACCATGTACTGAAGAACTATTTTGGGTTGAGACTGATTCTCTCTGGACAGAAAAGATTCCAGGAGATAACTGTGTGCCTCTCGCACTAGAGCCTCCCACGTGAAGGTACTACTGACAGGTGGTGTTAGAACAATACACTGAGGGAGGTGCTATGTATAAGGAAAGTGGTTCACAGACCACAGCTATGATCAAGAAAAGTCAGGGAAGCTTCTCAGAGGTGGTAGCATTTGGACTGCTACCCAAAGCATGAGTGGAAATTTTCTGCTGTTGTGGGATGAACTGAGTCCCACACTCAAACCCACATGTTGGCAATCTAACTCCCAGGACAGTAGTCCTCTCACTTCTCATGGTTTAAGTGTCGATGGTTTTAGTTACTTATGGTCAACCATGATCTGAAAATATTAAATAGAGAATTCCACACTAAATATTGCATATGTTTTAAACTGTGTTCTATGCTGAGTAGTGCCGTGAAGCCCTACAACACCGTACTCCATCCTTTCTGGGATATGAATCATGCCATTGTCAGGTATGTCTGCAATCTATATAGTACCCACCCATTGGTTGTTAAACTGTCTTTCATTATTGGATCAAGTGTTATTGGTCTCATGTTTGTGTTACATGGATCTTTATTGTGAACGCCTATCCCGTGTGTCAGAGGACGCTTAAAAACATGTCTATTTCCTACCCACTGTGGATGGATATCATCACCTAGAGCAGCTGCAATCATCTAAAATGGTTCCAAGCATTCCCTAAGGTCCTCAGGGAAGGGCAAACTGACCTCAGTGGAAAACAACTAAGATGAGTGGTAATCCCCGATGTGAGAAGGCCCCAAAATGGAGTTGCAACATCACCAGGAAACAGGCTTAGAAGTGCAAGCTGTAAGACTGGAGAGATGGATTAGTAAAGTGCTTGTCATGCAGTCACGAGGACCTAACTCTATACCCAGACCCCACACTTGCAGTCCCATCACTGCGAGGGCAGAGACAGGAGGCTCTGAAGCTTGCTGGCCATGCAGCACAACCCAATCCGGTCCCTGTCTCAAAAACTTAAGACAAGATTGGTGGATTTTAAGGAACAATACCCAGTGTTATCCTCTGGCTTCTCCATGCCATGCAAACATGTGCATTGTAAGCGCGCGTGCGCACGCACACACACACACACACACACACACACATACACATAAAATGCAAACTGTGAAGTACCACAAAGGCCTCCACCAACAGACTCTAGGTGATTCTGACAGCCTCCAGATTAAAGTTTCTATTCCAAGTCTCACAGGACTCATCAAGCCAGCACCAAGGAAATCTCTCAATGTTGAGGGTTCCAATAGTTTTTTCTAAGGAAATACACCACAGACCCATTGCCTCCTCTCAAAAATGTTCTTTGTGCCTTAGGCACTGTGATGCCCCAAAGCACACCCATCTGACCCCAGAGACATCAGTCTTCTTCACATTGTTGTCTTTATTTGTTTGGGTTGCTATAACAAAACGCCACAGACTGTGTGGTTTATAAACAACAGAAGTTTGTTTTTCACAGCTCTAGAATGATTAAGGCATTGACATATCTGCTATCTGTGTGGTGCCCACTTTCTTGTTCTTAAACGTGGTTTTCCAGGGTCCTCACACTGTAGAAGGTACAAATTCAACTCTTTTTTTTTTTTTACAGATTTATTTTTATTTATTTTATGTACAGCATTCTGCCTGCATATGTGACTGCAGGCCAGAAGAGGGCACAAGATCTCATTACAGATGGTTGTGAGTCACCATGTGGTTGCTGGGAATTGAACTCATGACCTCTGGAAGAGCAGTCAGTGCTCTTAACCACTGAGCCATCTCTCCAGCCCACAAATTCAACTCTTCAGCCCTGTTAGAATGCTACAAGTGAGGGCTCCACCCTCGTGTGTTCCTCATATTCCCCGTATCTTAACTTCCCCGTATTATCACAATGGAGACTGTAAGTGTTCGTCCCACAGTGCTAATGTGCCAATGCTGTATATCAATATCATTCACCTCTGTTAAAAAGGATGTCACAAAATAAAACTGAATTCATTATCCTGTATCCTCTACTGGAACAGAACTAATAGAACAAGCTAAAATACATGCACATGTATATGGGAAAGTTCTACCACTAATGAAGGGGTGTCTCAGAAACAGGATAGATGAACTTACTAACAGAGTGAGGGCAAGCAGGCCAAAAGCAAAAGCTTCCTTCTTTAATCTCCATTTATGGAGGTTTGTCACCAGACGGTGTAGCCCAGATTTAGGGTGGGCCTTCTGACCTCAAATTATCCAGGTTCAGGGAGGGTCTTCTACCTGAAATAACCCAGCCCACAAAAATCCCTCACCAGAGTGCTCTCAGCTGTCTGTGTTTTAGTTACTTCCGGATGTAGTCAAGTTGACAGCCAAGATTAGCCACCACCCTAAGTTCCCTAAGCACTGAAAATTTAAATAAGAATAACCGAGAGATGCATGACAGAAAAATGGATTTAAGGGGTTACAGTAAGGCGCATGAACAAGACCAATGGAAACAGTAATTCCTCATCAATAACCAATATGTAAGTACCACGAGCTTCATGGGAAGTCTTAACAATTTCCAAGACCAATGGCTTGAATCAAGGATCCTTAGGAAGGAACTCCCGGGTAGGAACAGCATACAGAGGATAAGAACAGATACACAGAGGGAGGAAGGAAGTGTCAGGCAAGCGTGTAAGGCTATTGGACACAGCAGCAGAATCCAGGACTGAGTGTGGGAATCACCATGCTCCTGCCCTAGTCAGTCAGTAAGACCACATATAACAAGACATGGCATAAGAAAATACAACTCCGCAGCTGGACATAAATGCGCTCTAACAGGCCCGGGTGATTCGCAGTATGAGACGTAACACTGTGCTATAGGAATCCGTGGTCCAACAAGGTTGAAGCTGCATAATTCAACATGACAGCTGGGGATGTCTGGGAAGAGGCATCTGAACCCACATGAAGTGTGATAATTTGCATGGCAGCCATACGAGAAGACATGAATAAGAATGCGATACCAACCAGAATGTGCAAGAAATCAGCTGTGGAAGGATCACAGACATGAGAACAAGATACCAGGACTCTGTCACCGGGGCTCTTATGATCCTAAGAGTCAAGCCACCACTAATACCCAGAAATGTTTACTATTAACAATCAATGTGTTATCTCATTTAACTCTATTCATTTATCAATTTATATTTATTAATTTATCTATGTGTGGTCATGTCTGAGCGTGGAGACCTGAGTAAGACTTCAGCTCTCATTCTTCAGATGCAGCCCACGTGGTTCTTTGAGACAAGTCTCTCATTGTCCTGAAGTTTATCGATAAACATTTTTTCCCTTTAGTTTAGACTGACTGGCTTGCAAGCTAGAATCATCTTCCTGCCTGCCTCCCTAAACACTGGAATTACAAACACCTGCCACCACACCCAGATTTGGAAGGGGTTGGAAGGATCAAGCTCACACTGTCACACTTGCAAGTCGAGCGCTTTACTGGCTGTGCAATTTCATTTGATTCTTAAAACAACCCTGGGAGTTAGGAGTAATCCCCATCTTACTGATGATCTTACACAGCTAGAAGGTGGTGAGGCTGAGATTTCAAAGACATTGCATTCTAAAGTTGTTGCTGCAAACCGTCTCTACTTGGCGTTTTCCATAATATCTAAAGTGAACACTTTGGACACAGTAGGTAGCTATGTGTTCAAAAATCATAAAACCTAACTACAGTGATGTCATCATGAGTCTTCACCATGGAAACACCTCTGGGTGTGTCTGAATGTTTCTAGAAAGATTTAACTGAGGAGGGATAACCCAAACATTGATGACATCATCCCACAGGCCGGGATTCCAGCTTGAACAGATAATCAATGAAACACCAGTTCTCTTCTCATTCTGCTTCCTCACTGCAGATGCACCATGACCAGCTGCTAGAGATCCCGCCGCCATGATGGCCTCTTCCTCACCGTGATGTACAGTATCCCTCCTTAAACTGTGAGTTGAAATAAATTCTTCTTCCCCTCAGAGGGTTCTACCAGGTGTTTTGTCATAGATGCTAGACAATTAACTAGTACAGGGCCTTCATTGGTCAGACATCCACCAGTGTGTCTTGTTTGGCCTATAGGATGGCATCTCATATTGGAGTTGATAATGTCTGAGCTGACTTAAGTAGTACTCCCCAGCACTCTATACTGCTTCTCTGGCTCAGAATCTGAATATTCTTGTCGAAAATGATTACTCGTAGGCTATCTTTCTTTCAGTGTAAATAAGAAAATAAAGAAAACTATATATTATGCCCATCTCTATCAGATGCAAGGACACTACCTTCAGACTGGAAGAACCACATTCTTCAAGAAAAGTTTGGATTACACTATGGAAAAATACCTTTGAACAATATGCCATCTTTTAGCACATCTAGGGTAAAAGCACACGCCCATAGGATGGCCATCCCACCTCACTGATTTTCATGTGCACCTTGATCTCTGTGTGTGTTTGATTTTGAGCCCCTAATCTAAATGTTCAGTGTCAGTAGCTCAGTGTCAGCATGAGCTTGGGTCCCTCTGTGAACGATGAGGGGTTGGCAGCCAACAGGAGCCAGTCTTGTGCCTGCTGCTCTGAATGAATGTATGGATAATGAGTGTTTCATTGTGCTCTCCATATTATTTCATTCATTCATTTATCCATTCATTCATTCATTTGTTCAATGTTCGTCTTCATATTATTTATTTAGAACAGATGTCTACCATGAGATAGTAATAGTCAGAATATCAAACCATCACCTCCTAGCAGGCCGTCCGCCATGAGCCAGAACACTAACTGATGTGGGAATGTATACCACGTCATTTTTTACTTAATTACCTTGTAGTATATATAGTATTAACCCCATTTTTTCAATAAGGTAGTTTATGATCAAAGTTATAATACAAACTAAAGTCTAAGGCCAAAATTCCAGTCATTTTATGATATATATATATATATATATATATATATATATATATATATATAGTCTAGGATTACATATGACCAGATCTATTTCCACTTTAAAATGCTTTCCTGGTGTTATATCCTGGGTTTTGGTTTTTGTTTTGGTTGATAATTATAACCTTTGGTGTGAAGACATTTACAAATGAATGAAAATCGCCCCCCACCCCCACCCCCAGTGTTTGAACAGTCAGTCCCCACATGGAGTTACTGTTTCGGGGAGATTCTGGAATGTTTAGAAGTAGAGTTTTATTACAGAAAGTGGGTCAGTGGAGGTAGGCTTTTAGATTTCATAGCTTGGTTTCAATTTTCCCCCTCTCTCTCCTTCCCTCCCTCCCTCTCTCTTTCTCTCTCTGTCTCTCTCCTTCTTTCTCCATTACTCCCTCTCTCCCTCCCTTTCTCTTTATTAACTATGTGCCCTGAAAAACGTGATCACCCAGCTTCCTGCTCTTGATGGATTCATAATGATAGGTACCTCTGAGACAGAAAGTCAAAAATAAACATGTTCTTTCCTTTTTTTTCTAAGTTGTTTTTGATCATGGTATTTTATCATATCATCAGAAAAATAACTAATGCAAATGTTGAAAACAAGCAAGATTTTTAATTTACAATGAAGAAATGTATCTCATTTATCCTCATCATCAGAAGTAGAACATTTCACATTTATGTACAATTATGCTTTCGGTTTCTCCTGTACTAGTTCATAGTTAAAAAAAACACAATAAAACTTTGTGCATAGTAGGTACAATAGAACTTCATACATAGTAGGTAGGTAATCTGTCAGCATTTGTGGGCATGGGGCCTGGCAGCATTTGGCATCAAAAAGAGAAAGAATTTTAAGGGGAAATCAGTTAATGCCTTCGTTTCTAACACAGATTTATGAGGGAGCATAAGGTTAACATCTTTTTCTTCCTTCTCCTAAAAGTTGAAGAGGTTTCCTCTCTAGAATGCCTGATAGTTATGGTAAAAGCATTCAAGAATATTACAGTGTTACACAAGCAGTTACCTTCACATATTTAAGCCATATCTCATTAAGTTTTGTTAAGAATGAAATCTGACATGTTCGATGGAGTCTGGAGGATATTTACCAAATTAATGGTGTAAATGAATTTGCAGTGAGCATGCCATTCCCTCCTGAAGAGGTTACAGGCACTTGAGAAACACCTGTCATTGGAGAAATTAATAGGTGCTACATGTATGATCGGCTATTAATTGAATATAAGTTCTCAAGGGACACTAACAAAATAGGACAGGTTAGTATACTTCTCTGTGCCTCGGTTTCCCTATCTCTAAAATTCAAATCGGGCAACCTAATTCATAGTTCAACCTAATTCATGGAATCAAATAAGAAAATGCATATATTTACACAAAGGCAGAGCAGCTCCAGGATATGCCTTACTTGTTTGGCATGTGTACAGTCTTAAGTTCAGCCACCAACATCTCAATAAATGAAACAGCCCATCCATGCCATCATATACCCATATGTAAATACAAGCAAATGTAAGTGGATTAATTCAAGGTTAAGATCACATATTTGGCAGTCAGAATTAGGCAGGAATCTGTGTTTTGCCAAGAGGGTGCGATTGTAAGTAACCTGTATCCCTGCCCTGTCACACATCAGTTACCTCACTGGTAAGTGGGTATAAGAATGTCACTGGACTGTTGAAGAGATAAATATGAAATTCTTCAGTCAATGTCTGACATGAGATGTGTGCTCAATAAAAGAAAATGTATGCATTACCAAAGAGCTATCATTAAGATGATGTTGTTGGGCAATGCCATGTTATTCTAATTTTGAAGCTGAATATTGATAAATTAATACCAGAAATAATTGCAATTAGCACTTGTCTTTATTACATTGTGTTAGTATTCTAGGGAAGGTGAGAATTAGAAAGAGAAGTTGTTCTTGGGACTGACAACGGCTCTTTTCTCTGCCTTCCCAATTGCTCATGTTCAGCAAGCTACTATGGTCTTAGATGCTGCACAACTGGTCTTTTGCTAAGTGTCAGTCTGTATGAGAAAGTAACAGTGTCAGTTAGACTGGTTAAAACTGTACTCTGAAGCCAGGCATGGCAGCACATACCTTTAAATTTCAGCACTCAGTCGGATCTCTGGGGTAAGCCAGGTCTATTGAGTGAGTTCCAGGACAGTCAGAGGTATACAGAGAAACCCTGTCTCAAACAAACAAACAACAAAACTAAAAATTCTATTGGGGAAATGACTGGGTGAAACATCTGGTCATATCACATTTGCAGTCAGGAAGTAGAGAATGGGGGATTCAGGATGCTACCCAGTTCTGTTTCTCTACTTATACAGACCAGGATCCCAGCAAGGGCACAGTGCCGTCAACAGTGGGTATGTCTTCCTAATTTCCTGAGACATATTTCACAGAGGGCATATGCTAAAGATAAATCTCAGCTCTGGGAAGGTGGAGGCAGACAGATCCTTAGGTCTGTGTAGCTAGTCTAGTTTAATTATTGAGTTTCAGGCTGGCGAAAGATGCAATTTCCAAAAACAAAAACAAGAAACATGGTGGGTTGAACTGGACCAGTGCATCAGTCTTCCATGATAGGCTCCTGAGAGAGAGAGTGTGCCAGGAGATAAAAAGAAAAAAGACAGGAAAGTTTAGGACCAGGAGTTCTCATACAAGCTAGTGGCTCATGCAAGCAAGCTTGTTAAGAAGAGTATCTTTAGTTATAGGGAGAAAATGGAACGGAGTCAGTAGAAAGTTATCATACAATGGTACAGAGTCAACAGGAAACTTCATCAAGCCATGTGGTACAAAAGGAGCACATGATTAGCTCAAGTGTGTCACAGACCAAGCATACAACAATCTTGAGACCGACCAGTAACATGACTTCTTTGGGTGGCACAGGGGGAAGAGGGTAGCGGTCAGGTTCCCAGGAACCTTAACTCCTTCAAGACCCTGTTTCTAGTCCCAGACTGGTCAGTTCCAAGTCTGCCCAGAGACAAGGGCCCAAAACTAGTGTCAACGCCTTGATCCTTCATCAGGACCTCTGGGGAAGCCTTGTATCAGCCTGGCTCCCAACAACGTTGGCCAACTAAAGAAAGAAGAGCAACGACCTCTGTCCCCCTCTACAAATACACATTTACCCCTGACACAAACATGAACATATAGTACACGCCTATACATTTATACACATACTGCAATATCAATAATAATCATCATGGTAATAATAGAACAAGTAAAGCCATTTATGAACCCAACCATGACAAGTAGCAAGCCTATGCTGAGTCTGCTTGGCTGATAATAAAAGTCTATTAAAGTAACTCTGGGGTGAATTTATACAGCCTAGAGTGATTTGCTTAGCCCTCTGAGCAATGAAGGCCTTGCAGTCTGGTTGCCAAGGGATTTTGTAACCTCTGTAAAGTAGGACTCATTCCCATTTTATAAGCAGCCTCTCTTCCACTATAATCCAGAAAACAGACTTTTCCACCTGTCAAATACCATTTATAAGAGTTAATCGCTATTATCCAAAGTAACAGCTAAATATAATCACTCTTGCACCCTCACCGGAGATACCATCAGACTGTTTCCTCACCGGAGATGCCATCAGACTGTGTCCTGTAACAAACTCCTATTTTATAATTAATTTATTCTGGAAGAACCACTTCTAAAGAAACTTGTAATTCAGCTTTTTCTCTTTACTTGGGTTTTAATAAAACCAGATTTCAAAAAAATTAGAATTATGCATATTAGTTACATAATAAAATATTACTATGAAAAACTTCATGTGATTTATTTTTATTTTAATATTTTTATTTTTTTTCCAAATTTTACACCCATGTATTTAATGTATTTTTATCAACTCCGATTTCATTCCTTCCCTCTGATACTCCCCCTACCTTTGTCATCTACTTACTGCTGTCTGTGCATACATGGATGTAGGACCAGTTGGAACAATGGTTCTCAACCTGTGGGGTGTGATCCCTTTGGGAATCAAGGGACCTGTTCACGGGGTCACACATCAGATATCCCGTGTATCAGATGTTTACCCTACAATTCATAGCAGTAGCAAAGTTACAGTTATGAAGTATCAATGAAAATAATTCTATGAGTGGGGTTACCACAGCATGGTGAACTATATTAAAGGGTCACAACATTAGGAAGGTTGAGAACCACTGATCTCTAGCATGGGTAGCTTCTCAGGGCCACGTAACTGAAGAAAACTGACTATTTCCAAGCAACCACAAATTACAGAGAGCTCCTTAGCTAATAATGAGATTCAAATATCCATGTCAGGATTTTAGCTGGTGTAATATAATGTAGGTTTTGTGCATATAGTCACAACTGTTGTGACTTCATGTGTGGAGTGGCCCTCTGTTTGCCAAATATTGTTTTGCTGAGGACTTCCACTACCAGTGTCTTTACATCCTTTCCACATTCCTTTTCCGTGATGATCCCTGAACCTGGAGGAAAGGGATGTGATGTAGAGGTACCTTTTAGAGCTGAGAACTCTAGAGTCTCTTGCTCTTTGCCTGTAGGGGAGTTGTGGGTCTCTGTGCCATCTCCCACAGAAAGTTGCTTCTCTAATGAGTGTTGAAAGATGTACTAATCCATGGGTATAAGGATAAGAACTTAGGGGAAGTTTGTTATCATGTTACCTTGCAAAATATAGTCCTCCTCTATGGTCAATGGCCTAGACAGTCCTGGTTTTTTTTTAGCCCTCTTAACAGTCCCAGGGGTGAGTTCTATCTTCTGGAGCAGACTTTGAATACAATCAGAAAGTGGTTGGTTGCTCCCATAACTCTTGTGCCACTTCAGTACCAATGCATAAATCTCGCCAGGCCAGTCATTGCTCACAGCATTCACAACTAGGTAAAACTGCCGAATACTTCTCTCCCCTTGGTCACATAAAAAGAACCTTCTTGCTGCAAAAGCTAGCTACTAAATATGAAGCTTGCAGGACAGAACATGCTTGATTTCTCCGTGTCGTCGTGGAGTAGACACACGAATGTGGTGCTGTCATCAATAGGGTCTTACCATCAACTTCTGTGTGGTAATCAAGATCAATGGCAGTGTTTATTTGGGGTACTTTGGGACCCCACTGATCAGCAACTCAGTAAAAGGTCATTCACACCTGGCACTGGGCTTGTTAATTTGGTAGCCTGTGGTGTCTGAGAAAGGCATTACCCTAACTGCCAGTGTTCAGTAACTCCATTCAAACTCTCTTTGATTTGTATATGTATATTTTAAGGAAACTTCTACAACAATAGGTTTCTGTGTGGCTTAAAAACATCTTCAGTGTTAGTTATGCCTCCTCTACTCTTCCTTCCAATCCTCAGACAAGCAACCCTTCCTGTTCTACTATTCCCCTTCCCCTTCATACTACCTGCATTTTATCCTCTATATTGAAATTCCCCATTAGTATCTTGACTTCTATGAATACTTCAATTTAAATACACACACACACACACACACACACACACACACACACACACACACCTAAAGCTTCAAATCTAGCATCTGCATATGAGAAAGAACTTGCCATATTTGTCTTTCTCAGTCTCAGTTACCTCACTTAAAACTTTTATTTCCTTCTCTGGCCATTTACTTGTAAATTGCTTCATTTCATTTTTTTCCTCTGCAATTGAATAATATTTCAGTGTCTATATGTACCATACCTGCCTCATCCAGTCTTCATTTAATGAGCATCTAAGCTGTTCCTATTCCCCATTATTAAAATAATAATGAACACGGTTGAGTATCTTTGTAAATAGGATTTTATTTGTATTAATGACTTTGCGGATATATTTTCCTAAGAAACCATCATAGAAAATTTATCAGAAACTTAGCTATTTCATATGTTAAATGGTACTTTAGATGATTTTAGTTCAAAAGCTCAGCCTTTGATTATTACTTTTTTAACATTTATTTACCATTTATTTGTGTTCTATGTTTCTTTGTGTGTGTACGTATCTGTTTTCCCCTGGTCTATGTGTATTGATCGTGTTTTCTCTATCCATCCATTTGTTGATGGGACACCTCACTCAGCTACTGTGAATAGTGCTGCAGTAAAATGAATGTCCAAACATCTCAGGAGCATATTGACTTATAACCCTTGGATATGCTATCAGGAGTACTGAAACTGGGTTCTATTTTTAGGTTTTAAAAAGTTCATTTTAAAAATGTCTTCTTTATTCCTGAGTACATTTTGAGGATGCTCCACACTGATGTCCATTAAACTACATGCATTACCCATAAACACATAATTCTTAAATGTAATACTTATTTTATAAAGTCTAGCACATGTGTTTACATATACCACAAGATGCTGCAAGACATACATGGAACAGAATGGTTACCACACTGTACCAGAGTAAGCCAGCCATCATATGCATATTTCACATAGTCACTCACCTTCCCCCTGTGCTCTTGAGCAGGGCCGAACTACCATCAGCTTAAGATGAGAATGTTCACCTTCCTCAGACTTGTGGATCCAGAACTATACAGCTTAGATTCCCTTCTTGCACCCATCTCCCTGCCTGCTGAGTCTTCTGGGGCACACACACACACACACACACACACACACACACACACACACACAGCTGCCATGAGCCACCTGCTATCCCCAGTGGACCTCCATTGTCTTGTCACCTCTCAGCCTACTTTCATCAGATCTGCTGCTTTGAAACCATGCAGCCCAAGGTTACCCATCAGAGACCTGCCACACAGAATCATTGAAATTAGACCCCCTGCCAATACCTATCACAACAGAAACATCCAGGGACTAAAGTCATCCAGATGGCTAAAGGTCTTCAAAAGAATACACCCAACAAAGCACAAGAAAATAACCTTACACACAATCTCATAAAGATAGTAGAGGCCTTTAAAGAAGAAATAAAAAAATCCCTTAAAGAAATACAGAAAAATACAATCAAACAGGTAGAGGTCTTTAAAGAAGAAAAAAAAAATAAATCCCTTAAAGATACACAGGAAAATACATTTAAACAGGTGAAGGAAATAAATTAAACTGTGCAAAATCTGAAAGTGGAAATAGAAGCAATAAAGAAAAAAAAAAAACTGAGGGAATTCAGGAGATGGAAAACCGAGGGAAGAGAACAGGAATAACAGATTCAGCATCACCAACAGAAGACAAGAAACCTTGTATGCAAGAGAGCATGTCGGGAGTAGAAGATATAATAGAAGAAATTGATACGTCAGTCAAAGGAATGTTAAATCTAAAAAATTCATGATATTAAGCATCCAGGAAATCCGAGACACCATGAAAAGGCCTAACCTAAGAATAATAGAAATTGAAGAAAGCAAAGAGTCCCAGTTCCAAGGAACAGAAAATATTTTCAACAAAATCATAGAACAAAACTTCTAGAACCCAAAGAAGGACATGCCTATAAATATACAAGCAGCTTATAGAACGCCAATTAGACAGGACCAGAAAAGAAAATGCTCCCACCACGTAATAATCAAAATAAAATCTACAGAACAAAGAAAGAATATTAAAAGTGGAAAGGGAAAAAGGCCAGGAAACATAAGAAAGCAGACCTACCAGAACTACACCCAGCTTCTCAACAGAGACTCTAAAAGTTACAAGGACCTGGATGTTGCAACGCCTACAAAACCACAGATACCAACCTAGACGACTATCCCCAGCAAAACGCAATCATCGTAGATGGAGGGGGAAAAGATTTCAAGACAAACCCAAATTTAAACAACATCTAGCCACATATCCAGCCCTACAGAAAATCCCAGGAGGAAAACTCCTACTAACCTGAACGTCTGATAGCTCTCAGAGACTGAGCCATCAACTAAAGATCACACGCGGGTTTGAAAGGCACATATGTAGTAGATGTACAGCTCAATCTCCATGTGGGTCCCCCAGCAACTGGAGCAGAGGCTCTCTCTAAAGCTGTAACCTGACTGTGGTGTTTGTTCCCCAACAGAGCTGCCTTGTCTTGCCTCAGTGAGAGAGGCTGCACCTATCTTGGCAGAGACTTGATGCGCCAGGGTTGGGGAATACCCAGGGAGTGCCACCCAATCCGAGGATAGGAGACAAGGGGGTGATGGAGATGGGGGGGGGGACAGTGTTTGATGTAAATGAATAAATTAATTTTTAAAAAAGACAACACTAAGAAGTGCAAAACAATTGACTCTGGACATGGGAGGAAGGCGCACATTTAAAAGGGACCTCCTCTGAGGCTGAAGTTTGCAGGAAATGAGAGAAATGAGATTTATTGTGTGCATTTTCTTCTAAACCAGTGGTTCTCAACCTTTCTAACACTGCAATCCTTTAATACAGTTCTTCGCACTGTGGTGTCCCCAACCATAAAATTGTTTTTGTTGCTACTTTATAACTGTAATTTTTCTACTGTTATGAATCATAATGTAAATGTTTTCAGAGATAGAGGTTCTGTTGTAACTCCACAGGTTGAGAACCACTGGTCTAAGAAAAATTCTATCAAGGACACATTTTGATTGTGAGAAAAAAATCTCCATGATGTATTCCAACACAAAGATGTTGAGTAACTTCTGGATATGGGCAACCATTGCTATCAGGTATCACTGCTCTGCTACAATGAGATGCACATGCTGTAATTTCTACTTGATGTCCCCAAAGGATACTCTCTGCTCCCACTGAAATTTCTGATCATAAAATTCCATGCTTTGCAGGCAAACCCAGCAGTGGTGAACTCTGTCCTGTCCCCTTTGTACCCTATTCCCTAGGCCACAGCTCTGCCTGAGTACCTAGAGGCCTGCAACCAGGTGAGATCCCTACATCCCAATCCTCTGCCTGTTGTGTCCCAAACACAAAAGTCATGAAGACCATCCTGTCCCCTCTGCACTCCATATTCAGTTCCATTACTCCACCTGCAATCCTGGAGGGCTGCTGCCATCAGGGACTACCAGGCCTGCCAATACCAAGTAGCAAAGGCCAGTGAAGAACACAAACGACAAAAGCTAGGGCAATGTGGCACCATGAGAACCCACCTATACTACTACAGCAATTCCTGGATATCCTAACACATCTACAGCAGAGGAAAACAATGCTAAAGGTAATCTTATGAAGATGATAGAGGCCTTTAAAGAATAAACAAATAAATCCCTTAAAGAAATATAGGAAAATACAATGAAACAGATGAAGGAAATGAATAAAACTGTTCAAGATCTGAAAAATGGAAATAGGAGCAACTAAAAAAATGGAAACTGAGGCAATCCTGGAGATGGAATAACTAGGAGAAAGAATAAGAGCTACAAAAGCAAGCATCACCACCAGAATACAAGAGGTGGAAGAAAGAATCTCAGGGGTAGAAGAAATTGATAATTGGTCAAAGTGAATGCTAAATCTAAAAATCTAAACAGTTTCTAACACAAAACATCCAGGAAATTTGGGACACTCTGAAAGGACCAAACCTAAGACAAATAGGAATAGAACAAGGAGAAGATTCCCAGCTCAAAGGCCAAGAAAATACCTTCAACAAAATCATAGAAGAAAATTTTCTTGAACCTAAAGAAAGAATGCCTATAAATATACAAGAAGCTTACAAAACACCAAACAGATTTGTTGTGGTTTGCCCTGGAGTTATCTGTATTTTGATGCTAATTCCACTGCCCCAAGGACAGCTGCCTAGTGACTGCTCAAGAATCAGGTGACTTCACCAGAACCTTCTCCCCATTGAATTTGTGAAGTACAGGTGAGGGGCAGGTACAGGATAGAAGGAGGCTGTCACTGGAGGAGAAGGAAGGATGGGCGGGAGAGAAGTTTGAAGGAAGAGGAGGAGACTGGAAGGGAAAGGAAGGAGAGACAGGAGGGAGAGGGTGAGAAGCCATGGCAGGTGACATAAAGATCTCGCTCTGTGTATTTACAGGTTGTTATCAATGTTCCTAAGGTATGGGTGGTACCGGGCTTTGTATGTTTAAGTGGGCAATTATATCTTATCAATTGGATCTAAGATTATTGTGTTGTGTGTTCTTTTATGTGACAGTTTGAGTGTAGGAAAGTGTGCGGTGGCAAGAGACACAGGGCTGCCGAGGAGTTGGGATGTGTTTCTGCCAAGATATCTAGCAGATAATTTGGGGCACCGTGGTGCTGGACCTAGCGGAATAAAAGACAACCATACTTTTTTAAAAATTTTTATATTTTTACAACAACATAGACTGGACCAAAAAAGCAAATCCTCTCACCATATAATAATCAAAGCACTAAAGGAACAAAACAAAGAAATATGAAAAGCTGAAAGGGAAAAAAATCCAAGGCAGACCTTTCATAATTACAACCGACTTCTCAACAGAGACTTTAAAGACCAGAAGGACCTTGGCAGATGTTTGCAGACACTAAGAGACCACTGATGTCAACCCAGACTACTAAAGCCAACAACACTTTCAATCACCATACATTGAGAAAACAAATATACTCCACAATAAAACTAAATGTATACAATAGTTTTCTACTAATCCAGCCCTACAGAGGATACTAGAAGGAAAACCCAAAGATAAGAAAGGTAACTACACCCAAGAAAATACAAGAAATAAATAGTTTCACACCAGCAAAAACAAAAGAAGACTCTTTCTTTGTCTCTATCTCTGAATCTCTCTGACACACACACACACACACACACACACACACACACACAACCACCACCAACATCAAAGGAATTAACAATCATTGATTACTAATATCTCTCAGCATCAATAGATTCAATTTCCCAATGAAAAGACACAGGCTAACAGAGTGGATGCAAAAACAGAATCCATCATTCTGCTGCATAAAGAAAATACACCTCAGCAACAAAGATAGATACTACCTCAGAGTAAAGGGCTGAAAAAATGTTTTCCAAGCAAATGGACCCAAGAAGCAAGTTGAGTACCCATACTAATATCTAATAAAATAAACTTTTAACCAAAAGTAATCAAAACAGTGAAGGACACATCATATTCATCAAAGTAAAAGTCCACCAAGATGAAGTCTCATTTCTGAATATCTATGCCCCAAATGCAAAGGCACCCACACTTGTGAAAAAAACATTACTAAAGTTTAAATTGAAAATAGAACCCCACACAATAATAGTGGAAAATTTCAACACCCCGTTCTCACCAATGGACAGGTCATTGAAACAGGAACTTAAGAGAGAAATAATGAAACTAATAGACATTATGAATCAAATGGACCTAACAGATATTGATAGAACATTTCACCCAAATACAAAAAATATATACTTTTTTTTTCAGCACCTCACAAAACATCCTTCAAAACTGACCGACCATATACTTGGTCACAAAGCAAGCCTCAACAGGTACAAGAAAATTGAAATAACCTCTTGATTCTTATCAGATCACCATGGACTACAGCTGACCTTCAACACCATAAAACCTATAAACTCATGGAAACTAAACATCTGTCTACTCAACCACTGGGTCAAAAAAGAAGTAAAGAAATAAATTAAACATTCTCTAGAATTCAATGAAAATAAAGGCACAACATACCCAAATTGATGAGACACAATTAGAAACAGTGCTAAGAGGAAAGTTGATAACAGTGAGTGCTCTGATAAAGAAATTGGAGAGTTCTCACGCTACCAACTTAACACATATAAAAGCTCTACAACAAAAAGAAGCAAACACATCCAAGAAGAGCTGATGGCAGGAAATAGTCAAACTCTGGGCTGAAATCAGTAAATTAGAAACAAAAGAGAATAGTATAAAAAAAATCAATGAAACAAAGAGCTGGTTTCAAAATCTACAAATAGACAAACCCTTAGCCAAAATAACTAAAAATCAGAGGAACAGTATCCAAATTAACAAAATCAGAAGTGAAAAGGGAGACATAACAACAGATATTGAGGAAATCCAAAGAATCATTAGGTCTGACTTCAAAAGCCTGTACTTCACAAAATTGGAAAATATAAATGAAATGGATGATTTCTGGATAGACTCCACTTATCAAAATTAAGTCAAGATCATGCAAACAATCTAAATAATCCTATAGTTCCCCGAGAAAATAGAAGCCATCATCAAAATTCTCCCAACAACAACAAGAACAACAACAAAGCCCATGGCCAGAGAGTTTTAGCTCAGAATTCTACCAGACTTTCAAAGAAGAGCTAATACTAATATTCCTCAAATTATTCCACAAAATAAAAACAGGAGAAAGATTCCCACTCTCATTCTGTGAGGCCACAGTCACCCTGATACCTAAGGCACACAAAAACTCAACAGAGAAAGAGCATTTCTCCTTATGAATATTGATGGAAAAATACTCAATAAAATTCACAGAAACCGAATCCGAGAAAATATAAAAAAATCATCCAACATGACCATGTAGGATTCACCCAGGGATGCAGGGGTGGCCCACTATAATACAATCCACCAATATAACCCACTGTATAAATAAACTGAAAGAAAAAATATACTACCCTCCCATTAGATGCTCAAAAGGCCTTTGACAAAATTCAATACCACTTCATGTAAAATGTCTTTGAGAGATCATGAATATAAGGACCATAACTAAACACAATAAAGACAATTTGCATCAATCCAATGGCCAAGATCAAATTAAATGGAGAGAAAATTAAAGCAATTGCACTAAAAGCAGGGACAAGATAAGGTGGTACACTCTCTCCCTATCTATGGAATATAATACTTGAAGTTCTCACTAGGGTAATAAGACAACTTAAAAAAAATCACAGGGATACAAATTGGAAAAGAAAAGGTCAAAGTATTGCTATTCATGGATGATATGCTAGTGTACATAAGTGACCTCAAAAATTCTACCAAAGAACTCCTAATAAACACCTTAAGCAAAGTGGCTGGATACAAAATCAACACACACACACACGCACGCGCGCGCGCACACACACACACACACACACACACACACACACACACACACACACCAGTAGCCCTCTTTTATACAAATGATAAATGGGCTGAGAAAGAAATTGGGGAAACAGAACCCTTCACAATAGCCACAAATAATATAAAACATCTTGTAACTCTAGCAGAGCAGGTGTAAGACCTGTATGAAAAGAACTTCAAGTCCCTGAGGAAAGAAATTGAAGAAGATATCAGAAGATAGAAAAATCTCCCATGCTCGTGGATCAGTAAGATTAATACAATAAAAAAAAATTGCCATTTACAAAAAGCAGCCTACAGATTCAATGCAATAACCATCAAAATTCTAACAATTATTTATACACCTTGCAAGAACAATTCTCAACATCATACAGAAAAACAAAATCCTAGGATATCTAACAATTCTGTACCATAAAAGAGCTTCCAGAGATATCACCATCCCTCACTTCAAGATGTACTACAGAGCAATAATAATAAAAATCACATGGTATTGGTATAAACAGACAGACTAATCAATGGAATCAAATCTAGGACCCAGAATTAAACCTGCACACCTATGAAGGCAAAACCATACATTGGAAAAAAGAGCATCTCCAACAAATGGTGCTGGTCTAACTGGGTGTCAACATGTTGAAGAATTCAAATAGATCCATATTTATTACCCTGCACAAAATCCAAGTCCAAGTGGATCAAAGACCTTTAACATAAAACTGGATATGCTGGCTCTAACAGAGGAGAAAGTGGGGAATAGCCTTGAAGGCATTAGCCCAGGAGACAATTTCCTGAACAGAACACCAACAGCTCAGACACTAAGAACAACAGTTAGTAAACAGGACCCCATAAAACTGAAAAGCTTCTTTAAGACAAAGGACACTATCAATAGGAAAAAACAGCAGTCTGAAGAATAGAAAAAAGTCTTCACCAACACTACATCCAACAGTGTGCTTGTTATGGCTTGTATATGATTGGTCCAGGGAGTGGCACTATTAAAAGGTGTGGCCGGGGCTGGGGATTTAGCTCAGTGGTAGAGCGCTTACCTAGGAAGCGCAAGGCCCTGGGTTCGGTCCCCAGCTCCAAAAAAAAAGAACCAAAAAAAAAAAAAAAGGTGTGGCCATGTTGAAATAGGTATGGCCTGTTGGAGTAGGTGTGTCAGTGACTGTGGGCTTTAAGACCTTCATCCTAGCTGCCTGGAAGCCTGCATTCTGCTAGCAGCCTTCAAATGAAAATGTAGAACTCTCAGTTCCTCCTGCACCATGCTGCCTGAATGCTGCCATGTTCCCACCTTAATAATAATGGACTGAACCTCTAAACCTGTAAGCCAGCCCCAATTAAATGTTATCCTTATAAGCGATGCCTTGGTCGTGGTATCTGTTCACAGTAGTAAAACCTCATCTAAGACAGGGCTAATTTCCAAATTTTATAAAGAACTCAAGAAGTTAGGCACCAACAAACCAAATAATTCAATTAAAAAATGGGGTAAAGTGCTGAACAGAATTATCAACAGAGGATTCTCAAATGCCAAGAAAAACTGAAAGATGTGTTCAGTGTCCTTAGTTATTGGGGAAATGCAAATCTGAAGGATTCTGAGATTCCACCTTTTACACCCATAAGAATGGCTTAGGGAAAATAATCTCCAGGAACAGCAAATGCTGGCAAGGATGTAGAGAAAAAGGAGCATTGCTTCATTGCACATGGGAGTACAAACTTACACAACCACCATGAAAATCAGTGTAGCAGTTTCTCAGAAAATTGGAAATAGTTCCACCTCAAGACCTCACCATACCACTCCTGGGCATTTACCCAAAATACGCCCCACCATACCACAAGGGCACTTGTACTATGTGCTAGTTCAGGTTTTATTGTGATGCAGAATAAAAGAAAACATTTAATTGGGGCTGGCTTACAGTTTCAGAGGTTCAGTTCATTATCATCATGGTGGGAAGCTATGCAGCATCCAGGCAGACATGGTGCTGGAAGAGCCAAGAATTCTTCACTTTGATGCAAAGGCAGCCAGTAAGAGGCACTCTTCTTCAGGAAGCCAGGATGAGGTTCTTTTCCACACTAGGAGAACTCAAATCTGCCTACACAGTGACACACTTCCCCCAACAAAGCAACACCTGATTCAACAGGCCCATACCTTCTGATGGTGACATTTCCCATGGGCCAAGCATATTCAAACCACCACAACCACTCCCTGGCCGCTATAGGCTTGTTCAACCATAAGAATCTTTGGGAACCATATCTAGCTATAGCATAATGCAAAATATATATAGTCCAGCTTCAAAAGTCCCCATAGTCTATCATGGTCCCAACAATATTTAAACGTTCAAATTTTCTTCTGACATTCATGAAATCTCTTACTTGTAATCTCCTATAAAATTGAAATGACAAACAGATCGAATACTTCTGACATCACAGGATATACATTACTGTTACAAAAAGTCATAGTAAGAAAATACTAGACCAGAGCAAGAAAACAGCTGGGCAAACCCCAAACTCTCTGTGTATTTCTGTGTCTGAGGTACAACTCCTTTCAGACTTGTTAACTGCAACACAATTCTTTCTCTTGAGCTGTTTTCACTCCCTGTTAGCAGCCCTCTTCTGCAGGTATCCCACAGAACTGGTATCTCTAACATCTTAGGGTATCAAGACAAATTCTACTTCATACCTTCTTGTTCTATTGTCTGGGATCCACACATGATGCTCTGGGCTTCTCCAACAGACTTGGGTTACTTCTCCAGCTCTGCCCTCTCTTGTACTCTAGGTTCTGGTTGTCTCTTCTCCACTGCTGCTGCTATTCTTGGTGCTAATCCCTTGATACTGGAATTTACAATATGCTGGTATGTTTCTATGCAACGAGGCTTCACCAATAGCCTCTCATGGGCTCTCTTCATGATTCTAAGCCTTATCTTATTGCATGATCCCTTCAGTCCTGGGCCGTCAACTGCAACTGAAACTGTACCTTCAACAATGTCTTTCCTGGTCTCTCACAGAGCCATCCTTTCAATGGCTGACCCCTTCATGCCTTCAAAACCAATACCACCTAGGTGTTTCTTACACTTTACCAACTGCACCACAAGGTAAAAACTCTGGCTCGCCAGAACACAGCTTCTCTGTCCTCTCAGAAAGTACTTCACAGGAGATTTCAACTCAGTGATGCTGTTCTCTTCTTAATCACCACTAACTTCTTAACTCCAGCTAGCCAAATTTTCAATTGGCGCAGTTGTCCCTAATACTCTTGACTCTAATGCCAGAGCCACATGGTCAAAGCTGCTGAGTTCTTCTGTTTACTGGGACTGGAACTTGCTTCCCTTGTTCTAGAACAGCAACAGCAGCATTCTGCTTTCCAGCTCCTTCATGGCCTATACTTGATCCGATGGTCCTGGACCTTGCTCTTGACCTTGTAGACTGACCTTGAACTCAGAGATCTGCATGTCTCTATCTCCTGAATGCTGGGATTAAAGGCATGGATTACCATACCTGCATCTAATTCTTTCTTGACCTTTCCACAAAATCTTTGTAAGTTCTGTGTTGTAGTTCATTCCAGATATAGTCAAGTTGACAACCAAGAATAGCCATCACAATCCATCCCTTGTCAATTAGACAGAAAATTATACCTCCTTATGTCCAAATGAAAACAATAACCAGGTCGTAAAATGACTATGATATAACTATCACTTGTTAAACTGTGAATGAATAATCAATAAGTATAGATGAGTGGAGTCTTGCTCAGAGGTCACCACTCTCTTTAATTCCATTTAATATCCTTGAACACAAGATAGAACTTCATTCCACTTCTTGGTGCCCCTTTACTCTTTTAACCATACATTTTGTATCTTTCTTTTCTAAGCTTGCTTTGCTTGATCAAAACACTCCTCATAAGAGTGAACCACAGGATAAATACTAAAATTCTTCTCTAAAACCTCTAGAGCCAGGCTCCCAGAGTTCAAATCACCCTCAGTACTAATGTCTTCTATATTCCTACTAGGATGGCCTGTTAACCCCTACTTTAAGCATTTACAAATCTACTGCTTTACAAATCTGAAGTCCTAAAATCTGCATTCCTCCAAATAAAAACATGCTCAGGCCTATCACAGCAATACCCCAGTCCCTGATTTCAACTTCTGTATTAGGTAGAGACATCATGAACAATGTAACTCTTATAAAAGAAAATATTTCATTGGGGCTGGCTTACAATTTCAGAGGTTTAGTCCAGTATTATCATGGTGGGAAGCTATGCACCATCCAAGCAGACATGGTGCTGGAAGAGCCAAGAGTTCTACACTTTGATAAAGGCAGCCAGTAAGAGACACTCTTCTTCAGGCAGCCAGGATGAGGCTGTCTTCCACACAGTCAGGTCTCAGTGGGAGATGATGTGCCTAGTACTGTGGTGAGGAGAAGAGGGCATATGGGGAGGGAACTAGGAGAAGAGGGGAGCTATGATCAGGATGTAAAGTGAATAGATAAATTAATGGGGGGGAAAGAAAACAAAAGTCCATGTTTCTTTGACAGTTTTTATTTTTTTTTGTATCATTTCTCACCTTAATTGAATGTTTATGGGATGACCCAGGGGCACTATGTATACCCAGAATTCATACACACACACACACACACACACACACACACACACACACATACACACACACATTCAAACACACAGGGAAATGCCGCTTTGGTTCCTGGTGTGTTGTTCTTTTTCCCCCCACAATATCCCTACTAACAAAGTGTGTAACCTTACATTAGTTATGCCTGTAATTATAAGGGAACCTGTAGAATAATATATTCAAAGAAATCCCATTTCCCACAGCTAGACATGAATGTTTATTAACTTCCAATTTTATGGTCTAAACCAGGTCTTTGATTTACACATTTGTAATCACCACTTTCTGTCTGTCAGCATTGTCTGTCAACCTAGGGACACTCGGCTTGTTTAGCAAGGCCTTACAAAGTAAGTCCTTAGAAAGCAGGGTGCACAGTAAAAACCATGTCCTGGGTATTGCTCTCTTCTTTCTTTCTCTCCTCCCCTCCTCTCTCTGCCTCTGCCTCTGTCTTTCTTTCTGCCTCCTCCTGTCCCCACCTTTCTCTCTCTCTCTCTCTCTCTCTCTCTCTCTCTCTCTCTCTCTCTCTCTGCTCTTATTCTCTCTTGCTCTCTCACACACATTGATTTCAAAGTTTTATTTTTATTTCTATTTTCTTTTTATTATGTAGGGATTTTACACACACATTTATTGTGTTTTGTTCAATGCACTCAAACTCACTTTCCCTCTCCATCATGTATGCATTGGTGTGAGTGAAGAATTCAACGTGTATGCAGGGGTCTGTGGAGAGCAAACACAGGGATCAGATTCTCTAGAGCTGTGTGCTACCCCATGTGTGTGCTGGGAACTGAAATCAGATCTTCTAGAGGAATGGTACATGCTCTTAACCGCCGAGCCATTTCTCCAGTCCCCTTATGGTTTCTATACAATTCCAAATTTGCAAAACAAATGCAAGAAAATCTCCAGACTCTACGTAAGTGTTAACATCTTGCCTAATATGGCTCAATATTATACATTTCTATTGTTGCAACATTTGAGAAATTGGAGGTAATCATATACCTTGTTCTTCAGTTTTAGTGTATGTATTTTAAGACAGGAAGTCGTTTCTATAATCAATAGCTATAAGCTTCAATAAAACTTGTTAACACTGATGTCATCGAGGAACCCAGTCTGTACCCAAATGTTCATTTCCCAACATCTTTTGCAGACCTTCAGTCTATCCCAGTCAAACGTATAATCTAGGTCATACACTGCATTTAACTGTGACATCTCTTCCTTCTTTTTTCATTCTAGAATGTTCCTCAGCCTTTCCTTCCTTTTATTGACTGTGCTCTCTTGGGCATAACAGGTATTCATTCTCCCCAAGTGCCTGGCTAATGCAGCACCTGCCAGCTATCTCCACTACTTTCCCTTTGCAGTCAATAAAGAACTTGTGCATAGTCATCTGCACCAGCCTGACCCTTCAGTCACCTTCGCTGCCTCTCTCTCCCCATCCACCCTTCTGAGTTTATCCGTTGATGTTCTACACTGAGAAAGAGCATTTCCCTCTTCTCCCTCAGCTTGCCCCTCCATATCTCATGTCACTGTGAATTCACAGATTCTTCTTGCCATAGGGGTGTGACAAAACACTATCATTACTGATTCCCAAGCTCAAATGGTACCTGGCAGATGGAGCAATTACAAGTTCTCTTGTGTAGGTCTCTGTCCTGTTGAGATCTCTACTCTGTTCCTGAATACTTATTTACAGCAATAATGGGGTTAGTTCCAAGCCCAGCTAATTAGCAGGCATCTTCTTCCCTGGGTTTGGCCTTTTATCAACAAAAATCTCAGTTCATTTCTGAGAAAACTGATATTCAGAAACAAGATCAGGCATAGATATTGAAACTATTCATATTAACTGTTGCTCTGCCATTATTTCTACTCCTTCTTAAGAGGTGAAGGATGGGATTATGAGTACATGCACAACATTTAAAAATTAAAAAGGAAACAATAAACAAGGCTCAAAATGTGGTTTGGTAGCTATATGTGCCCTACTACTATAAGAACGAGATTGGATCCCAACACCAAAAAGATCAAATCAATCATACCCACAAACACCTCTAACCCCAACTTTGAGGGAAATGCAGACAAGAAAATTCTGGAGCTTCCCAGCTCCCAGCCTAACTGAAACTGGAGCTTCAGATTCAGGAAGATATCATGCCTCAAAGAAATTGTTGGAGAGTTGTCAAGGAGTAGATTCAACGCCCTGTTCAGGCCTCCTCCTGTATGCAAAGGTGTGCACACCAGCTCACATGGGTGCACATGCACTTACACACACACACACACACACACACACACACACACACACATCCTAATCAATATCTTTTAAAAATACCACCACCAGTTGGTAAGGCCTTATTGCTAAAGACTGTCGGTGCCCCATGCCCCCACCAACACGGTACCGAGAATCGGGCGAAAGCCTGCAGGATTAAAGAAACACACACACACACACACACACACACACACACACACACACACACACACACAGGTGTGGCCCAGGTGTGCCCGTTCCACGTGCATCAGCTGGGCTCAGCAGGGGTCAAACCCTGCAAGAGACCCAGAAGGGTCTGACAAGGGGGGTGAAACATTGCAGGGGACCCAGGAGGCTCTGACAAATGACAACACATACACAACTCATGGAACATGGAGAAGTTGAGCTGGGGCCTTAATAGGACTTTTAACTCCAGTGACGAGTCTTCATGGTGTTTGAAGGTCCTTGGAATGCACCAGCAGAGAAAGATAAACACCAGTGAGTGCAGCTACAAACCCTTCCATTTACAAAGGTGACCGGCCAGCAGGACACTTTGGTGCAATAGTGGCACACAGGGTGTGAAAGCAGCAAAGCACTGTGCGCTTGGGTTTAAGGCTCTCTCTGGGAGATGGAGCCTGTCCCGACACTGCGTGGGTACCCAAGAACATGAGACTACATAGGTCTTAGACCTAGGGGAAACTAAATACTACTGTTCTGCTAAAGAAATGTAGGGATAAAAAGGCCACTAAGGACCATTCTGCTGTACTCATAGGTTGTTACCTGGGTCACTCATCATCAGACAAGCATGTGGGATATGGGAACAAACAGAGACCCACAACTGGACAACGTACAGAAAGGGAAAGACCAGCTCCAAATGAGGTGTCACCATCAAATCCCTCGCCTCAGGGCTCAGGGAGATCTGCAAAGAGGAGAAGGAATGTAAGAGGGATGAAGGACATTGAGGAAACGTGGTCTTCCAGAATACAGATGTTAAGAATATATGAGCTCACAGAGCTGTGGAGCAGCACATGGCTGCACAGCGCCAAGCCTGATGGGGTCCCACACCCACAAGGGAACGGGCGACAAGTCTCGGCCCTAACCCAGAAGCCATCTCCAACTCACGACAGCACTCACAGTGCTTGGTCTGAGCTTTGCAAAAATCTTACAGGTGTCTGTTATCCTTTCTGATTTTGTTTTTATTTTTATGGGATTACAGTGTGTGCAAATATGTGTGTTTGTGCATCTCTGTGTGTGTTTCTTGTGTCTTTTCTTTTTTTTCCGTTTGAGTTTTCCTAGCCTTGATTGGTTCAAGTCTATATTATTTTATGTTATTATTCTTAAGTTTGTTTGCTTTCTAATGAGAGAAAGAAAAAGAGGGTGTGGATTTGAGGCGGTGGGGAGGTGGGGAGGATCTGGGAGAAGCTGAAAGAGTGGAAATTGTTACCAGAATATATTTATGGGAAAAAGTCTATTAAGACTTTTTTTTCAATTTAAAAAGAGAGAGAGCATTTCTGCCTTTGCAGACAACCAGGATTCCTACACATACATGGTTGCTTACAACCACCCGACACTACAGTTTCAGTGGACGCAACATAGTCTTCTGGGCTCTGCAAATATCAGGCATGTGTCTGATGTATATACATATATGCTGGCATATATACATATACTCATGCACATACATATGCATGCACATGAACATTCACATCACATACACATACATATGAAGTTTATGCTGATATCTGTAGGCCCAGGCCTACAGCACAGCAAACATTGTACCCTATTTGCATTTACTGCTTCCTCTCCTAACAGTGATAAAACCTGGATCTCACTATCTTCAGAATATTTGCTTTTTTGGCTCAAATCTAGGATATACAAAAGTAGGCAGTTTCAGAATGGACAGACTGTTGCACCGTGAAAAGAAACCTCTTGAGTGCAAAAAACAATGTTTTTAATTCTATTTTCAGATAAAATTTAGATGTCATGTCTAAATCTTACATGTGTATTTCATGAGTCTGGGAAATCCATACACTGTTATAACCCATAACCCATCAACAAAGAGCAGGATTCCTGTCATGGTAGAAATTCCCTTCATACCCACCTCTCATCCCTTCCCCACAGTGATGACATCTCCATTCCTCTCACTATGGATGAGTTTTTCCTACTTCATTCCACTGAGGTAGTAGCATCGTGCCGTTCCTTTGCTGCGCCTGACTTCTCTCCCTCAGCACAATATCTAACTGACTTATCTTCATTGCTCCATCACAGTTTATCCCTGTTTGCTGGTGAGTCGTTGTGCCACTGTGTAAACATGTTACTGCTTGTCGCTCTTCCACTGATGACGACTTCAGTCGCTCCAATTGGAGGCAATTACAAAGCACAGTGTCAGCATCTCCTCCAAGTCTTTCTGGGCCTTTCTCTGTGGCGTGAGCAGATGCACAAGGCTATTACATGGGATTTGCCAATTATTTGTCTATGTGCTTATGCCACCCAACACCAGTGATATCTGCGGGGCCTTTTGCTCTGTGTCCTTGCCAACGTTCAATATGGTGCTCTTTATGAGTTTTAGCTCCTCAGGTGAGAGAACAGCTACATGTCAGGAATTTACTGTTTCGGTTTTATCCTGATTGATGACACTGAACACACCTTTATGTGATTATTTAAAACTCATGTTTCTTCTCTTGCAAGTGTGCACTCGAGGCCTTGTTTGCTTTCCAATGGGCTGCCGACGAGGCCTTTGTATGGTGCAGGCTGGCCTCAAACTTGCTATGTAGCCAAGGCTATTTTAAACTCCTGATCATCCGCCTCTACCACTGGAACTGTACCACCATGCCCAGCAGAATTGCCTTATTATTATTAATTATTATTAGTGATTTTGTAGGTGTTTGCGGATTCTGATTAAAGCACATGTCACATGTATGTTCTGCATTATTTTGGATCCTTAGTTAATTGTTATAAGGTGATTTCTGATATGTAAGAATGTTTCATTGAGCTGCAGGGAAACCTTTCAGCGCAGACCATAAGTGTCTATCACAGCAGCTCCAGGGGATCAGCTGCCCTCTTCTGGCCTCAGTGGACAAAGTGCTAACATGTCAAACACACACATGCACGTGCACACACATGCACATTCACACACACGAACACACATGCTCACACACTCACAAGCACACACACAGATACACAAACACACATTTGACGTTTTAAATAAAACCTTTTAAAAATAGAATGCTTAAGTTTTAGGGAGTTGGGGACTGAGGAGATAGCTCAGTCGGCAGTGTAAGGGTTTGACTTGGGTCCCTAACACCACGTTAAAACAAACAAGCACAGAACCTGGATGTGACGCTGCACACATTTTATCCTATGCTGGGGAGACAGAGAAAAGCAGATCCCTGGAGCTTATTACCCTTCCACCTGGCCTAGTCTGCAGGCCTGAGGTTCCAGGGAAAGCCCTGTCTCAAAAGCAAGGTGGATAGCTCCTGAGGCACAATTGTCAAGGTTACTTAATACCTCATCTCTCTCTCTCTCTCTCTCTCTCTCTCTCTCTCTCTCTGCCTCTCTTTCTCTCTCTCTCACACACACACACATAGTACACATACATGCATGCAAGACACACATGAACATACACATGCATGTGAACAAACAGCACATTTGATTTTCATGGAGAATAGTTTATCTTCCACTTTTTTTTTTCTTAGTCTCACCTAGAAAATCTTCAGAGCCAAATTGTGTGGATAGCCACCTATAGTTTCTCCTCAAATCTTGTATTTCTAATTTTTTTTTTGCATCCCGTTTTCATAAATGTTCAGCTTACTCCTCTAGCCCTCCACCCACCAGAGGTAGCAGAAGAGAAAAGTTATTAGGATACGCGTATTTCTAATTTTTATGCTTAGGCCTTTGAGCCATCTCAAATTAAACTTTGAATATAATATAAAGAGAGATTAGTTTGTACTTTCCTGTGATAAAGTTTTGCTACCTTAGTCTAAACTCAAGGGAAATGTAAGCTGACTCCATTACAGGGCTTTCTAGATTATATTTCACCATGCACACAAAACATTTGTGTGTGTATTAACACTGTCGCAAATGATCTGCTTAATTCATTCATTAGTTTCGTTGTTGTTTTATTAATGCTTTAGGTTTTCTTATAAATCGCATGCCATTTGAAAGGACTTTTTTATTGTGGTAGTTTTTATCGCGCCTGTTAGGAACACTGGTACAGGGACCACAGAGTGCACAAAACAGACTGCATGTGGGTTAGCTGTGGCTAGCTCAAGCTTCTCTGCTCTCTTCCCATAACCAATGACTTTACCATCACCGATAGCATCATCCTTCCCTCTAAATCTGCACATCCTCCCATGTCCCCACACAGGTGAAACAATCCTTACATTTTCCCCCAAAACGACTGCTATCTACCCTTGCTGTGGAGGCCTTCCACCATGCCTAGGCATCTCATACACAGCTCACCACTATCTATATCCATAAGAGTGAGCTTCACCAGATGGCTGGAAAATGGAAGCAAAGTGTCAGACACCTAGTAGCTTATTAACATCCTTGTGTATTTACTCACTCACCTGACAGGAAACAACAGACAGCCCCGCCCATTCTTTTTCCTGCATATACCTTCAGTTCTCCTGGTTGGAGTCATGTTTATGTGTTTTTGCAGATGCTCACTTCATTAATGTCACCAACAAACCAGATACAAGACTCAGTCTACCCTGCCCCACAGCTCCTCATTTGTGCCTGCAGGTTGTGGTAGCGTCTTCATCGCAGCCATATTCCATCCACTCTCTTCTACCTCCTCCTCTACAACTTCGAGCTCCATCATCAGCCTTTTTCTTGGTTGAACCCTGATGGGCACACCCCTGCTTCCTTCTGCCTTAGCCATCGCTCCTAATCTGATAGTCACACGCCTGCCCCAAACCCTGCCTCCTTCCTTCTTGTTCTTATTCCCCTCCCCCTTCTCAGGCCCTTGTACCGTGTATAAAGCATATTTAAGTCTCTCTCATCTTTAAAGAGTATCAAGCAAGCAAATTAAGCAAGCAAGAAACCAAACAAAACAACTAAGATTTCTCAAACTTCCTATCACAGTTGCCTACTATAACGGTCCAATAGGAGCTTCCAGCAGTCTCGGGGTCTGTAATTGCCCACATCTGTTCATGTACCTTCTCATGCTAATCTAATGTCTGCCCCTCCTCCTCTGAGGTTCTTCCATTTATACTGTTCCAGGATACCTTCCCCAGACAAGGTATTTTACTTCCACTGCTCCGCCAAGTCTCATCCCAAATAACTTGACAGTGCCTTTTGAAGCCAGGGAATTCCACCTGAGAGAGCAGTGTGCTGTCCTAGGCTAGCTCTGATGTTCCTAGCTCTTACCCAGACATGATCCATTTTTAAAGAACCAGTTATATCCAGATAGTATGTCTGATAGTGTGTGTTGTTTCCTTGACAGAATCTAGAATCACCTGAGAAATGGGTCTGTGAGTGTGCCTGGGAGGGGCTTAGCTTCATGATATTTGTTGGTGTTAGAAGATCTGTCCTAATTGCCAGCTGCACCGTTCCTGCACGGGGATCCTGGGCTGCCTAGAATGCAGAGAGGCAGCTAAGCAGCACGCATGCACTCACTGGTCTCTATTTATTTGCAAAGTTTTGTCTGTAGCTCTAATAATGAAAAGGCTTTGTCTCCCTTTATACAAGTTTTCTTGTAACTAGTTGGAATTTTAAATATGTCTTCCCCAGTGGAACTATAGAGCACACTCCTTAAGGAAGTCATTCCGTAGTGCTCAGAATCAGTAAAGATTTGGTCCCTCTTTCCTGAGATAGTATCTGCTTCTTGACTGTGAGGGTCTCACATGTCAAACTCTTACATAAACCAGAGGGAATTCTAGGCTCCAGCAGGTAAACAAGAGACTGCACAGGAGCCCATTGTGGAACACCCTCAAGCAGTTTTATTTGTGGAAGAAACAAAGGCTTAAGTCTGCAGACAGCAAATGTCATAAGCTTCTGCCCTAAGGGGATCCCAGGAAGGGCTAAAGAGCTAGGGGCTTCCAGCTGCTGCTAGAAGTCCTTCTTCCTTGTCAGCCAACTCAAAACCTGCTCATCCCCCCTCCCAGTCTTCTTCAGAGACACACTGGCTATACAAATACTATATAATTCTGTTGATATAACTACCCAGACTAGGTGCTTTCATGGAGACTAAACGATTGGTGGGGAGGTGAGGAGATAGCACTGGGAATCTGTTGACTCCTCTGTGACAGGAAAAGCCATTTGGTCAGCTGTTTACATCACACCCACCTTCAAGAAACAGAACAGGATGGCACTAGAGAACAGAGATACCACACAATGTCACTCATGTGCTTGGTGGCATTGAACCACATGCTCTAAAATGCTAAACATGGTGAACAAAACACTGCGTGTGCCTTATACCATAACGTGCATGCAAAGACTTCTGATTCTTAATCTCTGTGACCCTTTCTGCTCCTCCTTTAATACTCAGCTGAGATTTTCAGGATCCCAAATGTGTTCATAATCAGAGTCTCCAGGCTTCCACAGCCATATCCCTGGCTCCTAGTTTTGTCTTCCTCTAGGGCTCAGTTTTAGCTCTCATTCTTATCCTCAATGCACTGCCTGGCAGCTCTACATCAACCCTGTGACTTCCCTTTCATCTCCAACTGACTCTGCTGTCCACTGGCTTCTGGGAGTAAGACTCTCATTGTTGTTCCCTACTGGGTATCTTAGGAAGTATCTTAAATTCACTGTGTCTGAACTCTAACCTGTTCCTTCCCTGCATGGCTCCATCCTTCTCTATTCTGTTTAATTACCTGTACCTCCTAGCTGTGCTAAGTAACTTTGCATCACAGTGACAAAGTACTGCGACCACCAACCTCACAGCAATAAGGACTTCTTTTGGCTCCCAGTTTCAGAGGACTCAGTTCTGGTCCTTTTGCCTTGTAATTTTGGGTATGTGGTGACTGTGCACCGTGACAGGGGCATGTAGTAGATGAGGCCTGTTCACATCGCAGTGTCTGGAAAGCAGAAGATGGGCAGAGAGGGATGGTGAATGCAGGCTGTCAATATCCCCTGGCTGGTCCTGACTTCTTCTGAAGACCGCCTGAAGAGCCTACCATCATCCTTTAACATGGGCCTTTAGGAGTTACTTGAGAACCAGGACATAACACTTGATACAAGGTACTATAAGTCTTTAGTAGAAGAGGACTATCCCTGACAATTCACAGCCCGTCAGGGATCTGCCCAGTGCTTCAGTCTCCTGCCAGCCTCTCTCATTGTCTAAATCTAATCAGAAAATTCAGATGATGGGAGAACCAAAGTGAAAATACGGAGTCCCACTTCTGGATCACAGAGCTTGGTGGAGAAGGACCAAAGCAAAACAAGGAGGACATAGCATAGCACCCAACCTGCTGTGGTACCCAGAGTTAGAACACTTGCCTACCATACACAAAGTACTGGGTTAAATTCCCAGCACCACATCAAGCGTAACATCCAATGTTCTTCCTATGCCTCGGTCTTCCCTTACACAGAACACAAAACAAAACAAAACAAAACAAACAAACAAAAAAAAACAAAAAAACGGGCTAACCGTACTGAGTTTGTGGTCTCTGTGAGAAATCAGAGCGACATAAAACTCCAATAAAGACTTTTTTTTTGGCTTGTCTACTTTATTGAACCAATCAAAAAATCCTACGAATCAAATCTCCTAACTCTAAGAGACGTCAATTGCTAAAGCCTGTCTGATAGATTCCGTTTGTTATAATCGTACAATAGTGTGGCTTGCTTTTCACATCCGTGCTTTCTGGAAACTGACAGGTAATTTTCTCACCAGTTAGCTACTGATTTCTCATACGCAACAAATATATAAAAGCATCCATCATCCATTGTGAGACGTGTCTATGAGCAGACCATGAAACTCAATGGCCTGTTCTGATTATTTCTGGAATCCATAAGTAAGTTCGGATATGTGTGCTTTGAATTTTATGGAGAGCTGATGTGTTATCATTATTTCCTGAGAAATTGGCATTGCACTGGAAAATATTTAGTTATATGCAAATGTATTTTAAATATCATTAGAAAAATAACTGCATGATTATAAGTAATCATAATCAAGTGCATAAAATTATCATAATTACACTAACTACAAAATATCATATAGTTCTGTATTGGAAATTTATTCCAGAACCCAGTTCTAATTTGCTTTCTGTTGCTTTGGTAAACCACTGACCCCAAGCAATTTAGGGAAGGAAGGGGTTTATTTGGATTTCGCTTCCAGGTCAAAATCCATCATTGAGCAGAGCCAAGGAAGAACCTGAAGCTAGCAACCATGAATAAATCCAGCTTGCTGGTTCACTCCTAGACAGACCCATGCTCAGCCAGCTTCCTTACACAGCCTAGCATCACCTAAAGGTATCACCTACGGTACCTTAAAGGCAATCCCTCAGAAACACCTACAGACCAACCTGATAAGGATAAGCGCTCAGCCGAGGTTCTTTTTCTTCAGGTGATCCTATGTTGTATCAAGTTGACAGTCAATGCTAACTAGGGCAGACCCCTTATAAGCACTAAACTCCTCTGACGTTCAAGTCCTTCTAAGAATGGCAAAATATTTATGCATAGTCTTTACACGTCATCTTGTACATTTGAAATCATCATTCATATTCAATATAATGTAAATGGCATGTAAATAGCTGTTGTTCTATATTGCTTAAGAAGTAATGGAGAGATAAATGCTTATCAATCTTTGAATACATGCAACTGTCTAAAGAATACTTTATCTTATTAGATTTTGTTAATGTCTACACTGTATTTTGTTCCTGTCCATCTGTCTCCTCCTCACCATTCATCCTGAACCTCCCCCATCACCTCACCTTTTCATCTCATGTCTGCCTCTGTTTTTGTTGGTTTGGTTTGATTTCATTTGGTAACTCACAGAATCCAATCCATGCCACCATGTCTGAGTATATCAGAAACCTACCAATGGCCACACACACCCAAAACATGACTTCCTCTTCTATAATATCCCTCAGCTGTCAGCAGATCCTCAGCTAGGGGTAGGGCCCCAGGAGCAACTCTCCCATCCATGTTGGCATGACCTAGATTGATCTTGAATGGGAAGTGGTTTTAACAATATTTTTATTAGTGGTTTATTAAATTCATGGATACAGAATCCATATATATGAAGAGCAAACTATTTACCATGCTCATACATTATATTAGCTATTACATATTTAAATTAATGTGTTATATTACACATTGCCAGGTAGACACTTTTTAATTTATTTGAGAATTTCACGCATGAGAACACTGTATTTGTGTCATTTCCATGTCCCTTCCTTCCTCCTCCACAGAAAGGCTATGTCCCAAGTCCATCCCAAATTCACTTCTTCTATTTACTTCTTCTATAATCAACGTTTTTATCAGTTGTCACCTTAGGGCTTCTCTTGCTATGATAAAACAAGAATTAATAAATATAGAATTAATATATAATAATTGGACCCACTGAGGTTAATTAGTTTCACTTAGAATTGAGGATACATCCCTGAAGAAAACTGGTTCTGCCTCCCTCAGCAGCCATTGAATGCCTGTAGCTCTTCATTTGGTGGCACTCGGGCCTTGTGAAACTTCCCTCTATCTATGTTGACACGTCAGCTGCGCGATGTAGCAACCATATTATTGAGAGTTAATGTGAACAGGATCCCTGTCATGTCCAGAAGATGCTATGTCTTCCAACCTTTCTATTCCTCTTCCACAATGTCACCTAAGCTGTAAGTGTAGGGATTTTCTTACAGACATCCCATCTGTAGCTGGGTACCTGGTCACCTGGTCACGACACAGTTACTTATTCTAGGCATTTCAACCCGTTGTGGGTTTTTGTCACAGTCTCCATCTTAAAGAAAAGAAACAGTTTCGTTGATGAAGGATAAAAGCTGTACTTACAAGTAAAAGAATTGGGAACTAGAAGGCGGTTAAAACTATATTACAAAATAGCAAGGGTAGGTTTTCTCCTAGGATCTGACCTCGCAAGCCACAGGTTCTTCACTAGGTCTCCAGAACTGGGAATGAGTTTCGTCCTGTTGAGCAACTTAAGGCCTAATTACAAAGCAATTGGCCACTTGCGATGCAAACGCCTCTGTTGTATCCCTGGAAATGCCTTGCCAGTCTGTTGGAGCTCAGCACAGCCCGTACAGCTGGGTAGGACTGCTGACAACTTTTCTCCATTGGAAGCTTGAGTAGCACCTTCTAGCACTGTGAGAGCTAGGCCTACAGGAGTGTGTGTCCATGTCAGCACCAGCTCAATTTCCTCAGGTTGGTAACAGACGGGGGTGCATTCTTTAGCAAGTCTCATCGTCACGTTTCTGAGGAGACATTGACAGTCAGTTGCTGAAGGAGTCACTGAGTGGTGTAGCCACTAGTAAGTAACCCTACACTCATGAACACACAAACCCTTCTAATTATACCCAGTGGGTAATAAAATATAAATATAAAAGGAAAAAGGCATGAATGCATTTGAAATTGGGGACAGGCTCATTGCACAGTTTGGAGAAAGGGTAAGAAAAGGAGAAATGTAGTTATATTATAATCCCCCCGAAAAAAAATTAAAGGGAAGAAATTAAAAAGTATGAACATTTATTTTTAATATTTAGACTTTAGTGGGTAGACTGTTGCTTTATTTTCCCTAGTACATGAATAGATAGAAACCTTCAGTTTTAACATAAATTTCTCTGGGAAGGGAAGAAGATGGGCTGGGACATAGGGATGCCTCCTGGGAATGTCTGATGGCAGCCTGGACTCTCCCTGGTTGTCACTTAGAGCAGACAGAGGTTTCCCAGGAACATCTGCCACAGCATCCTCACCCACGCTGGCCTTCAGGGACTCACAGCCACATTTCTCGCATTTATCATTGTCGACCCGAGGACAGGGAGTTGTTATAATCTCATGCGCGCAGCACTTCTCTAGAGGAGATGGCTAAGCATTTTATACACGCACAAGGCTCGGGTCAGAAAACAATCTAGAGAAGCCCCCAGGTAGCCAGTGTCATGGATTATAGATCTCTCTGTCTCATAGCCCAAGGATGAGCGAATCATAAATTAAATCAACAAATAAAAAATGAAATGAAATTAAAAGGTACATGGAAATGGATTCTGTTATCATTGTCCCTGGATAAAACTCTCTATTAAAAACCACGCAGATAAGACAGTGGAAGTAAATCAGAATCAGGAAAAGACTACAGGGACATAATAATGTAAGTATAATATTAACATCAGCTATAGTTTTGAGGGTTTATTATGAACTGGGAAACGTTCCAGGTGCTTTCTAAATATTAGCTCTTAAATATTCAAAACAACTCTAGGAAAGAAGTCCTGTTAATTTCCAGATACAGATGAGAAAACTGAAATAAGAAAGGCAGTGGGCTAGCCCAGGGTTATACAGTTCACACATGGTGGGGCTGCCCAGGGTTATACAGTTCACACGTGGTGGGTCTGCCCGGGGTTATACAGTTCATATATGGTGGGTCTGCCCAGGGTTATATAGTTCACACATGGTGGCTCTGCCCAGGGTTATACAGTTCATACATGGTGGATCTACCAAGGGTTATACAGTTTATACATGGTGGGTCTGCCCAGGGTTATATAGTTCACACATGGTGGGTCTGCCCAGGGTTATACAGTTCACACATAGTGGGTCTGCCCAGGGTTATACAGTTCATACATGGTAAGAGTGGTGTTTGAACCCAAGGAGCCAACTGGAGTCTAGAATCAGCTGAAAACTCACCCTTTCTCCCCTTCACCCCCTTCTTCACCCCCAGATGAAAATATAGCTTTGTTACAGTGATCTAAGTTAAATGACAAGGACACTCTGCTACCTGTAGTCACTCCTTTCAATAAAAGAACATGTAATATTGTAATACATTACACTGGGTGGTGGAGAGACCCAGAAGCCTCAATAATAAAAAATGATGGTACAGAAACTATTGTACTCTTTGAATAGTCTGGTTGTGACCTCCCTAGCCAGTAGCCAAATATCATGTTAGGAAGTCAGAGACCTGGGATATGCTTGTCCGGTACAGAGTAACTGTTCCCACCTACATTCACATTATACTCTCAGAAGGTCCCCAGCTTAGCTGAAACACAGGTTCCAGGTTTAGAAAAGATCTTATACCAGAGGAACTGGCAGAAAATCATGAAAAGGACACCTAACACCCTTTTCTGACCTCTACATATACAGGCACACACATACACCCATCTTCACATACACCCATATGCACACACACTCTTTGTTGGAGTTAAAGAAATCTGGGTTAAAGCCTGTGATCTACAGTAGCCTTGGGCAGGCATCATCCATGTGTATAACTGCATTCATTACTTTTGCATCAATGTGAGGACATGCCTGGCCTGATGACATAAACGGGAGGATTGTTTATTTTGACTCTCAGTTTCAGAGGTATCATTCTGTCTTGGTGGAAAGGTAGGAGAGAGCTGAGCACTTCACACCACATAGCAGTCAGGAAGCAGAGAGGAGACAGGGGGCAGCAATACATGACTCCCAGGAATGCCCTCACCTACTTCCTCTAACCAAGTCCCACCTCCTACCTTTCCCTGCTTCTCGATAATGCCATGGAATTATGAATCCCTGAAAGGATTAATTAAAGCCCTCATGATACAGTTGTTTCTGGAAATGCCATTATTGACATCCAGCGATGTGCTTCACTAACCTCCATGTATGCATGTATGCGTGCGTGCGTGCGTAATAGGCTTGTCTTTCTGGGTTGTATAAATATGTGCATGTGGGTGAGACCAGCAGCTGATGTAGAGAATCTTCCTCTATCATCCTCAACTTTAGTTTTAGAAACAGGGTCTCTCACTGAATATGGAACGCATCAGTTTATCTAGGTCGACCTGCTGAGAAGTTCTAAGGCTCTACCTGTCTCTGCCCAAGCATCTTTTCCCTACCAGTGCCAGGGTTGGAAGTGAATGGCAACAAAACCAGCATATTGAGGTGGGTACTGGAAACACTAAATCAGGTCCTCCTGTTTGCTTCATCAGCTGAGCTGCCCTGCTTGATGACTTCTAGACATTCTCCCATGCCCTCCTGGACATATTCCTCCAATATGACTCCTTCTAAACTCTGCCCTTTTTATTTTAGTGACTGTTTTAGTTTGTTTTCTGTTGCTGTGATTAAACTCTAACACATAAAACATCCTCGGTAGGACATGGTTTATTTCATCTTGCTGTCCATCATGAAGGGAAGTGAAGGTAGGAACCTGGATGCAAAAGCTGAACTGAGTCTATGGAGGAATGCTACTTCCTGGCTCATTTCCCCTAGATCTCTTGGCTACTTTTCTTATACACATACACCTGCTCATGAATGGCACTGTCCTCAGTGAGCTGGACCCTCCCATGTCATTTAACAGCCAAGGAAATGCCCCACAGACTTGTAGTTTTTCAATGAGATTTTCTCTTCCCAGAATGTCCAGGTTTATGTCACATTAACAAAACAATGTTATAACAACAGCCCATTAAGTCTACCTAAGGGTTTCCATGTGTGCATGGATAGGAGCATGGGAAATCTACTTACTGGTGCCTCATCCTCAAAAACGAATGGGTCTCCCTCTGCAGCAACTGTCTGTTGCAGAATCTCCTTTTAAGAGGTAGGACCTGGAATGTGTGCATTTACTGGATTTGTGATGACATTTGCCTGTCTTGATCTTGGAACCAAAGATGTCCTGTATTCATGAGTGGACTGGGTATGTCCCATCAGGAAGTCAAAGCTCACAGTACCCCTCCCCACCTCTGCTTCTTACGTTCTTTCTGCCTTGTCTTCCGTGAAGTTCCTGGAGCCTTGGTGAGGAAGCGAGGATGAATACCCTGTTTGTGTCCGAGCATGCAGTCTCGTTCTCTGCAATTTAACTGGTTATGCGTCTCTCCAGAAGCTTCACTGACCAAGCCTGGAGCCACCCAGGTAGAGGAGTATAAACATGAATCTTTAGAAATCAATCTGACCATTTAGCAAAATAGCAACAGCAGACTTTATCCCCAGGGGCTCCTGCTGCCATGAGCCTTTGACCAAGACTAGAGTATAATGTATGAAATTCTCTCCGTGTAGCAGGCCTTAAATTCAGTCAGAAAGTGGATATTATCCCATAGGCATGGTTTAATCCAATTAATAATCAAAAATGGCTATCACAATACACCGTGAGGCACTGTAAATGATCAATCCGTGCTCCTGCAGTCTTGCTTCTAAACTGTGATCTGTTGAGTAGTAACGCTCAGAGCCTTATTAATGCAGAATCTCAGATCCCAGCCCCATCTCAGCACGAGTGTTCTGTGTAAAATTGTACTGTGCCTCCCCCACCATGAGATATATGCACCTAGTACCTAGAAAGTGACATTATTTGAAATAGAGGTCTTCATAGATGAAATTGGCTTAATTAACTCAACCAAGTCTACTGACATCTTAGACTTCCGGCCATCAGAACTGTGGAATAACAAGTTTGTGTTGTCTTAAGCTGCCAAGTCTTGGTAATGTGTTATGGCAGCCTCGGGAAGCCAATCTGATTGCTGAGAGAGGATGCACATTTTAACAGCTCCCCAGGTGACTCGCACGCACATTAAAATTTAAGAAGCACTGCTTGAACGTTCACCATTCATACTGACATCTATCACGGCTTTTCACTCCGGTTTATGGAACAAGACCATGTTACTCAAATGAAGTCTTCAGCTACATCAAGGGGAGTCACTAGGCTCGCTGGAGTCTGGGTGAAGAAGGGGGTTCAGGATGTCCCACACTGCTTTTCTGCTCAGTTCTCACTCCCAGAAACCTGCCTGCTTCCACATATGAATCACATACCTTCTGAGATTCATGAGCCATTTCTTGCGGGGCAGGATGCATCATGGTGCCAAAATAAATAAGTTACATCTCAAGCCTGTTTCTCAAGGACCCAGTTTAGTTTTGCCTTTTAAAATTTAATTCTCTGGGCTCAGGATGTAGTCAGTAGTCAAGCACCTTCCAAGTACACACAGGGCGTAGGTACCACCCCCGCACTGCAAAGGTAAATGAATCAATATATACTATAGAATGTCATTTTTACCTGTAATTCTGTCAAATCTTTCTCAGAAATAACATAAAAGAACACATTACCAAAAGAAAGATTATCACTTAGATTTTCTAGCACCGATAGAGATTTGGGGGTAGATGGGGAGTAAGATTAGGGCTCAGACATTGTGTAGTAATAACCTTCCTTTAGAAACTGGACCCACACTGGGAGCAAATCCTTACCTTAGATTTCCCTGGCAATGACCCTGCCCCATCACTACCATTAGCAGGGTCTCATGCATAGTGTCCTGCTGCTTAGACGACAGCCAGGGACAAGGAGGGTTTGATTAGTTCTGTTGGTCCTATAAACCTGCTTGGATAGAATATTCATTATCTGATAATTTATACAGCCTAAATGCACAGAAGAAGGTGGAACTCAGCATGGCCTGCCACAATCTTTGTGGGTAATTGAATACTTGTGGATAACCAGGAAAATTTATTTCGATCGTGGCTAAAAAAAAAAAAAAAAAAAAAAAAAAAAAAGATAAAGCTTTCCTATGCCTTACAGAAGAAGCAATTGCTTCTCTTAATTAAGAGCAGTGTCTTTGGAGCCTAAACAGTCAAATCCCCACCCTGCCTTTTATTAACTCTATCTCCTTTGGCTGCCTCATTTCCTGTATCTCAAATAAAACCAGTTCTGACGTCATACGGTGATCTCAGGAATGAGTGAGAACACGGTTAGAATGAGGCCTTGTGCACATACATTGAAAACCTCCCTGTTCTGCGCACCTCCAACCTCACAGTCATCAGTACTGTGTCAATGAAAACCACAGACTTTGCCTTTATTGTACCTCTACTGCCAAGCCTCCATTCTCAATATTTGGAGATGAAGGATGCAGGCTTCCCGCAGGCAATGCCTGTGTTTTGTGCCTACCTGGGATCAAAGTGGGGACTTACATCCAAACTGTAATTTTGAGTCCAACTAGAGTCACCCTACCTGATTTCTCTATCCTGAAATTCCTGGGTGGAGGAACTCATTATGTTCCTGAGAGAAGAGTCTCTATTTCAGTGTGTCTTTGATTCTCTACATATGCATAAACCATTCCTCTGGTTTTGCCAATGCCTGTCAGCTTGACACCTGCCATTTGTCTGGGTTTCCTGTCTACATGGCTCTTCCAAGTCCCTGCGCTAGACCCCAGGCATTCAGTGGAGTAACATTAGTGAGAAGGCATGGAAACCAGGAAATCAACTCACACATTTTTTTCATATGAGAGTCTTGGGAAAGAAGAATGAAATGAGAGAGAATTGCTGTCCTTAGATGTTGATTAACTCAGTGCCTTCTGGAGGTCAAATATTACTGCATTTGCACGTTTTTCTCCTCAGACCCTTGAGGCAGCTCACCAGGCTTATTCCCATCCTATTGCCCATCTCCCAACAGCAAACAGGAGTTTCGAAGTCGTCTGTATAATTTATGCGATTGGAACGTTAGCCAACCAGCTTCCAATTAGACATTCACAGTTCCAGAACAAGTTTGCATCAGTTCATTACATCTTGTGATATGGCTACCGTGCGATCTCTCCATGGTCTTGGAGCTTACAGAGAGCACCTCAGACTCCCACTACTACTGATTTTAATTCAGATTGTGACAAGACCTTTTAAAATATGTAGTTGGATAATCTGCTCATGTTATACAAATGCTGGAAATACTGCATCTCGTTCCTGCAGCAAAATATTAAATGTCATTCATGGGAAAGGCACCATCTGATAAGCTAGTGACTTATAGCTGGTCACACCCAGGCATTGTAATAAACCACTGCTTAGGGTAATAGAATGCACTTATGAAACTGTGAGAGCAGAGCGGAGCCTGGACTGAGACACTCAGTCTCCATGTCCTCACCTTTAAAGGGTTTCATTTCTGAACAAACAAATGGGCACCAGTGCAGAAGGAGGGGATGACGAAGCATGCCCTACATTTTTTATTCTGATTTTAAAGTCATTCTTACAAGCCAGCCATCCCCTTCTCGTTCCTCTGAACTTCAAATATTTAATCTGGGAACCAGGAGGTAGAGATTTCCTTTGTCCTAGGGGCTAGGCTTACCGACCTTCACTTCCATATTTCTAAGCTGTGCCATGAGAGCTTCCAGCAGCAGTGATCACGGCTGCAGGCCCTGTGCAAAGTACTAGCATGGAGCTTTGCATGACCTGTCCATTCGATTTGCCAGCAACCCAGTGAAGTAGAGGTTTTCTTTTAATCACTATGTTATAAATGAAAATGAGAGTAAAAGAATTTAAGTGGAGGGCTGGAGAGATGGCTTAGTGGTTAAGAGCACTGACTACTCATCTAGAGGTCCTGAGTTCAATTCCCAGCAACCACATGGTGGCTCACAACCATCTGTAATAGGATCTGATGCCTTCTACTGGTGGATCTGAAGACAGTTATAGTGTACTCACATACATGAAATAATTAATAATAATAATAATAATAATAATAATAGCATTGGATATAAAAAATAATTGAAGTGGAAAGGCAGCCATAATCTGAGGAGCCATCATCTGAGTACTACAGTGGCAGGTACTAAGTTGCACTCTCACCATCAAGTGTTCCCCTTGCTCCACATCCTGGACGGCATGAGATGTCACTTGTGGTTTTGATCTTAGCAATTTTGACAATATGAGATGGACCTCAAAGAAGCTTTGATTTGTTTTTCCCTGGTGACTAGGAATGTTGAACATTTCATTTGGTGTTTCTCAGCCACTGCATTTTGTTACCCTGTTTGTTGGTTGTTGTGTTGGTTGTTGTTTAATGACAATACTGTTTTCTCAAGATCTGGTTGCCCCAGAGATGAAAGAGTGCTCGTGTAGACCCAGTAAGGTTGTGTGACCTTGCCCACAAGTTATTTCTGATTGAAGAATAAGGATGCAAAAGCCAATAGCTGGGTAGGAGACGCATAGATGGGTTCCCAGGCCTGGGGTTTCAGAGAAAAACATGAGGGGAGAGAAGAAGGTGAAGGAGGATAACCCATGGGTTAGGTGAGTTCATGAAAACATGCTGCTGGGGGGTTGGGGATTTAGCTCAGTGGTAGAGTGCTTGCCTAGAAAGCGCAAGGCCCTGGGTTCGGTCCCCAGCTCCGAAAAAAAAGAGAAAGAAAAAAAAAAAAAGAAAAGAAAACATGCTGCTGGGGACTGGCCAATTAGAGGTAAGAGCAGCCCAGACAAAACATAGTAAGTAATAACTCAGGGATATCTATAAGAAAGTAGATTCTAGTAACATAGAGGAGAGGTATCTGCCCAGCTCTTGTGCTGTTTAATATTATTGTAAATATGAAAGTTGCATGTGTCTTTTATCTAGGAACTAAATGATCAAGGCGGGGTAAAAATCCCAGGTCAGGATTAAATAATAATAATAATAATAATAATAATAATTATTATTATTATTATTATTATTATTATGTTGAGCTGTACACCTTTTTAATTGAATTATTTGGTGTGTTGATGTCTAGTTTCTTGAGATCTTTATACATTTTGGGTATTAGCCTACTGTCAAATATGGAGTTGGTGAAAATCTTTTCCCATTCTGTAGGCTGCCATTTTGTCCTATTGACAGTGACCTTTGCCTTACAGAAACTTCTTAGTCTCATGAGGTCCCAGCTACTGATTGTTGATCTTAGTGCTTGTGTTATTGGTGTTCTGTTCAGGAAGTTGTCTCCTGGACCAATGCATTCAAGACTATTCCACACTTTCTTTTCCATTGTGTTCGGTGTATCTACATTCATGTTGAGGTCTTCAATCCACTTGGACTTGAGTTTTGTGCAGAATAATAGAAATGGATACATTTGCATTCTTCTACATGCTGACATCCAATTTGGCCAGAACATTTTGTTGAAGATGTCTGTTTCCAGTGTATATTTATGGCTTTCTTATCAAGAATCAGGTGTCCATAGATGTGTGCATTTATGCCTGGGTCTTTGATTTGATTCCATTGATCAAGATTTCTGTTTTTATGCCAATAGCATGTGGTTTTTATTACTATAGTTGTGTGGTGCTGCTTAAAATCAGGAATGATGATACCACCAGATGTTCTTTTATTGTTCAGGATTGTTTTAGCTATCCCAGAGTTTTTGTGTTTCTATATATAAAGTTGAGTATTGTCCTTCCAATGTCTGTAAAGAATTGTGTTGGAATGCTGATGGGGATTGCATTGAATCTGTAGATTGATTTTGGTAGGATAACGATTTTTCATTATGTTAATCCTACTAATCCATGATCATGGAAGATCCATCTTCTGATATTTTCTTCAATTTATGTCTTCAAAGATTTAAAGTCTTTGTTATACAAGTTGTTTACTTGTTTGGTCAGAGTTTTCCCAAGATATTTGTGGCTTTTGTGAAGGGTGTTGTTTCCATTATTTCTTTCTACATCTATTAGTCATTTGTATATAGAAGGGTGTCTTAGGGTTTATTGCTGTGAAGAGACACCACGACCACTGAAATTCTTATAAATATTTAAATATTTAATAGAGGCTGACTTACAGTTCAAAGATTTAGTCCATTGTCATGTCAGAAAACCTGGCAGATTGCAGGCAGACATGGTGCTGGAGAAGAAGCTAAGAGCTCTACAATTTGTTCTACAGGTAGCAGAAGTAGTGTGCCATACTAGTCCTAGCTTGACTATATGAGACCACAAAGCCTATTCCCACAGTGACACATTTCTTCCTGTAAGACCACACCTACTCCAACAAGGCCACACCTCCTAATAGTTCTAGTCCCTGTGGGCTAAGCATCAAACACACGAGTCTATGACCATGGTACCTATCCAAAGTACCACAGAGGGCTACTGAATTTTTGAGTTAATCTTGTATCCTGTCACTTTGTAGAAAGTGTTTATCATCTGTACAAGTTCCCTGGTAGAATTTTGCAGTCATTTATGTATACTATCGTATCATCTGCAAATAATGATACTTTGACTTCTTCCTTTTTAATTTTTATCCTCTTGATCTCCTTCAGTTGTCCTATTGCTCCATCTAGAACTTCAAATACTATACTGAATAGATAGAGTGGAAAGACTTTTTTTTAATGGTGAAAAAAAGTGTATGTTTAGAATTAGCCATCTGGACTCAGTTTAGATGATCCCAATCTTGTTGGCAACATCTAGAGCATCATAAACAGGAGCCAAGCAAACGTAGGCCACCTTCTCTCTGTTAGGCTTTATTGGGATATTGACTTTGGCCACATCAATGTCAGAGTTTCTTCACAGCCGGTTTTATCTGGTGCTTGTTGGCCTTGACACCCACAATGAACACAAGCGTGTTCTCTTATATCTTCTTCATGGCTGACTTGGTGGTCAGTGGAAATTTGATGATACCATACTGGTCAAACTTGTTTCTCCTGGGCACACTCTTTCCAGGATATTTTGGCTGCCTCCAGAGCCCCAAGATCTTGGGCGGCCGGGAAGTAGGTAATGTGCTGATCTTCTTTTTGTGGCTGTGGACATCTTTCAGCACTGCCTTCTTAGGTTTCAAGGCCTTCGCTTTGGCTTTGACTTTGGGAAGGGCAGGAGTTTCCTTCTTCACTTTCGGTGCCGTCTGAAAAAGACTTTTCTTGTTTCTGATTTTAGTGGAATTATTTTAAATTTCTTTCCATCTAGTTTGATGTTAGCTATAGAATTGCTATAAATTGCCTTTATTATGTTTAAGTATGTCCTTTGTATCCCTAATATCTTTAGGACTTTTATCATGAAGGGGTATTAGATTTTGTCATGTGTCTTTCATTTTCCTTTCAGTTTGTTTATATGATGAATTACTTCAACTGATTTTCATAAAATGAACCAACCCTGCATCTCTGGAATGAAGCCTACTTGATCATGGAGGATGATCTTTTTCATGTGTTTTTGTGTTCAGTATGCAAGTTTTTTATTGATTAGTTTTTCATCTTTGTTCATAAAGGAAATTGGTCTGTAATTCTCTTTGTTGAATCTTTATGTGGTTTGGTTATCAAGGTGACTGAAACCTCATAAAATGAATTGGACAATATTTCTTCTGTTTCTATTTTGTGGAATAATTTGAGGAATATTGGCATTAACCATTCTTTGAATATTAGGTGGAATTCTGTGCTAAAACCATTTGGCCCTGGGATGTGGGGGGTGGACAAGACATTTTACATAGGCGTCTATTTCATTGGGGATAATATGCCTGTTTAAATTGTCTATCTGATTTTGATTTAATTTTGGTCTATTGAGAAAATTATATTTCTTCTTTTAGGTTTTTCAACTTTGTGAAGTACAGGTTTTTAAAATACATCCTTATAATTCTCTGGATTTCCTCAGTATCTGTTGTTATATCCCACTTTTGTTTCTGATTCTCTTAACTTGGATATTTTCTCTCTACATTTTAGTTGGGTTAGGCCAGGGTTTATATATCTTGTTAATTTTCTCAAAGAACCAACTCTTTACTTTATTATTTGTATTATTTTTTGTTTCTAATTTATTGATTTCATCCCTTTGTTTGATTATATCTATTCCTCTGCTATTTATTCCTCTCGGGGGGGGGTTTGCTTTTTTTCTTCTAGAGATTTCATGTGTGGTGTAATCTATTCATTTTCAATGAATTCTAGAAAGTCTTTAATTTCTTTATTTCTGTCTTGATCCATTTTTCACTTAATAAAAAGTTGTTCAATTTCTATGAGTTTGTAAGCTTTCTGTTGTAGATAATACCAACCTTTACTCCATGGTGTTCCGATGGAATACAAGGAGTTATTTCAATATTCTTATAACTGTAGACTTGCTTTATGTCTGACTATGTTGTTAATTTTGAAGAAAGTTCCATAAGTTGCTGAGAAGAAGGTATATTCTTTTTTTTTTTTTTTTTTTGACTCCTGGTGTTGTTTTTATTTAATTTTATTTTGAGCATTTCATTCTTTTTTTTTTTTATTAACTTGAGTATTTCTTATATACATTTCGAAACCCTTTCCCGGTTTCCGGGCAAACATCCCCCTCGCCCGTCCCCTTCTTTATGGGTGTTCCCCTCCCCATCCTCCCCCAATTGCCGCCCTCCCCCCAACAATCTAGTTCATTGGGGGTTCAGTCTTAGCTGGACCCAGGGTTTCCCCTTCCACTGGTGCTCTTACTAGGATATTCATTGCTCCTTATGAGGTCAGAGTCCAGGGTCAGTCCATGTATAGTCTTTAGGTAGTGGCTTAGTCCCTGGAAGCTCTGGTTGCTTGGCATTGTTGTACATATGGGGTCTCGAGCCCCTTCAAGCTCTTCCAGTTCTTTCTCTGATTCCTTCAACGGGGGTCCTATTCTCAGTTCAGTGGTTTGCTGCTGGCATTCACCTATGTATTTGCCGTATTCTGGCTGTGTCTCTCAGGAGCGATCTACATCCGGCTCCTGTCCGTCTGCACTTCTTTGCTTCATCCATCTTGTCTAATTGGATGGCTGTATATGCATGGGCCACATGTGGGGCAGGCTCTGAATGGGTGTTCCTTCAGTCTCTGTTTTAATCTTTGCCTCTCTATTCCCTGCCAAGGGTATTCTTGTTCCCCTTTTAAAGAAGGAATGAAGCATTCACATTTTGATCATCCGTCTTGAGTTTCGTTTGTTCTAGGCATCTAGGGTAATTCAAGCATTTGGGCTAATAGCCACTTATCATGTGCATACCATGTGTTTTTTTCTGTGATTGGGTTACCTCACTCAGGATGATATTTTCCACTTCCGACCATTTGCCTAGGAATTTCATAAAGTCATTGTTTTTGATAGCTGAGTAATATGCCATTGTGTAGATGTACCACATATTCTGTATCCATTCCTCTGTTGAAGGGCATCTGGGTTCTTTCCAGCTTCTGGCTATTATAAATAAGGCTGCTATGAACATAGTGGAGCACGTGTCTTTGTTATATGTTGGGGCATCTTTTGGGTATATGCCCAAGAGAGGAATAGCTGGATCCTCAGGCAGTTCAATGTCCAATTTTCTGAGGAACCTCCAGACTGATTTCTAAAATGGTTGTACCAGTCTGCAATCCCACCAACAATGGAGGAGTGTTCCTCTTTCTCCACATCCTTGCCAGCATCTGCTGTCACCTGAGTTTTTGATCTTAGCCATTCTCACTGGTGTGAGGTGAAATCTCAGGGTTGTTTTGATTTGCATTTCCCTTATGACTAAAGATGTTGAACATTTCTTTAGGTGTTTCTCAGCCATTCGGCATTCCTCAGCTGGGAATTTTTTGTTTAGCTCTGAACCCCATTTTTTTTCTTTTAATCTTTTTTATTGGATTTTTAATTTTACATTTCAAATGTTATCCCCTTCCCCCCACCCAACAACTTACCCCTTCCTGCCTCCTCACCCTGACATTCCCTTACACTGGGGGTTCCAGCCTTGGCAGGACCAAGGGCTTCTCCTCCCATTGGGGCCCAACAAGGTCATCCTCTGCTACATATGCAGCTGGAACCATGGGTCTGTCCATGTGTATTCTTTTTTTTTTTTCCATTAACTTGAGTATTTCCTATACACATCCCGAGCGCCACTCCCCTTCCCGGTATCCGGGCAAACATCCCCCTCCCTCCTCCCCTTCCCCATGGGTGTTCCCCTCCCAACCCTCCCCCCATTGCCGCCCTCCCCCCACCAGTCTAGCTCACTGGGGGTTCAGTCCTAGCAGGACCCAGGGCTTCCCCTTCCACTGGTGCTCTTACTAGGATATTCATTGCTACCTATGAGGTCAGAGTCCAGGGTCAGTCCATGTATAGTCTTTAGGTAGTGGCTTAGTCCCTGGAAGCTCTGGTTGCTTGGCATTGTTGTACATATGGGGTCTCGAGCCCCTTCAAGCTCTTCCAGTTCTTTCTCTGATTCCTTCAACGGGGGTCCTATTCTCAGTTCAGTGGTCTGCCGCTGGTATTCGCCTCTGTATTTGCTGTATTCTGGCTGTCTCTCAGGAGCGATCTACATCCGGCTCCTGTCCGTCTGTACTTCTTTGCTTCATCCATCTTGTCTAATTGGGTGGCTGTATATGCATGGGCCACATGTAGGGCAGGCTCTGAATGGGTGTTCCTTCAGTCTCTGTTTTAATCTTTGCCTCTCTCTTCCCTGCCAAGGGTATTCTTGTTCCCCTTTTAAAGAAGGAGTGAAGCATTCACGTTTTGATCATCCATCTTGAGTTTCATTTGTTCTAGGCATCTAGGGTAATTCAAGCATTTGGGCTAATAGCCACTTATCAATGAGTGCATACCATGTATGTCTTTCTGTGATTGAGTTAGCTCACTCAGGATGATGTTTTCCAGTTCCAACCATTTGCCTACGAATTTCATAAAGTCGCTGTTTTTGATACCTGAGTAATATTCCATTGTGTAGATGTACCACATTTTCTGTATCCATTCCTCTGTTGAAGGGCATCTGCTGAACCCCATTTTTAATAGGGTTAATTGTCTCCCTGTGGTCTAACCTCTTGAGTTCTTTGTATATTTTGGATATAAGGCCTCTATCTGTTGTAGGATTGGTAAAGGTCTTTTCCCAATCTGTTGGTTGCCCTTTTGTCCTAACCACAGTGTCCTTTGCCTTACAGAAGCTTTGCAGTTTTATGAGATCCCATTTGTCGATTCTTGATCTTAGAGCATAAGCCATTGGTGTTTTGTTCAGGAAATTTTTTCCAGTGCCCATGTGCTCCAGATGCTTCCCTAGTTTTTCTTCTATTAGTTTGAGTGTATCTGGTTTGATATGGAGGTCCTTGATCCACTTGGACTTAAGCTTTGTACAGGGTGATAAGCATGGATCCATCTGCATTCTTCTACATGTTGACCTCCAGTTGAACCAGCACCATTTGCTGAAAATGCTATCTTTTTTCCATTGGATGTTTTTGGCTCCTTTGTCAAAAATCAAGTGACCATAGGTGTGTGGGTTCATTTCTGGGTCTTCAATTCTGTTCCATTGGTCTATCTGTCTGTCTCTGTACCAATACCATGCAGTTTTTATCACTATTGCTCTGTAATACTGCTTGAGTTCAGGGATAGTGATTCCCCCTGAAGTCCTTTTATTGTTGAGCATAGTTTTAGCTATCCTGGGTTTTGTGTTATTCCAGATGAATTTGCAAATTGTTCTGTCTAACTCTTTGAAGAATTGGATTGGTATTTTGATGGGGATCGCATTGAATCTGTAGATCGCTTTTGGTAAAATGGCCATTTTTACTATATTAATCCTGCCAATCCATGAGCATGGGAGATCTTTCCATCTTCTGAGGTCTTCTTCAATTTCTTTCTTCAGAGTCTTGAAATTCTTATTGTACAAATCTTTTACTTGCTGGGTTAAAGTCACACCAAGGTACTTTATATTATTTGGGTCTATTGTGAAGGGTGTCGTTTCCCTAATTTCTTTCTCGGCTTGTTGCTCTTTTGTGTAGAGGAAGGCTACTGATTTATTTGAGTTAATTTTATACCCAGCTACTTTGCTGAAGTTGTTTATCAGCTTCAGTAGTTCTCTGGTGGAACTTTTGGGATCACTTACATATACTATCATATCATCTGCAAATAGTGATATTTTGACTTCTTCTTTTCCGATCTGTATCCCCTTGACCTCCTTTTGTTGTCTGATTGCTATGGCTAGAATTTCAAGAACTATATTGAATAAGTAGGGAGAGAGTGGGCAGCCTTGTCTAGTCCCTGATTTTAGTGGGATTGCTTCAAGTTTCTCTCCATTTAGTTTAATGTTAGCAACTGGTTTGCTGTATATGGCTTTTACTATGTTTAGGTATGGGCCTTGAATTCCTATTCTTTCCAGGACTTTTATCATGAAGGGGTGTTGAATTTTGTCAAATGCTTTCTCAGCATCTAATGAAATGATCATGTGGTTTTGTTCTTTCAGTTTGTTTATATAATGGATCATGTTGATGGTTTTCCGTATATTAAACCATCCCTGCATGCCTGGGATGAAGCCTACTTGATCATGGTGGATGATTGTTTTGATGTGCTCTTGGATTCGGTTTGCCAGAATTTTATTGAGTATTTTTGCGTCGATATTCATAAGGGAAATTGGTCTGAAGTTCTCTTTCTTTGTTGGGTCTTTGTGTGGTTTAGGTATAAGAGTAATTGTGGCTTCATAGAAGGAATTCGGTAGTGCTCCATCTGTTCTAATTTTGTGGAATAGTTTGGATAATATTGGTATGAGGTCTTCTATGAAGGTCTGCTAGAATTCTGCACTAAACCCGTCTGGACCTGGGCTCTTTTTGGTTGGGAGACCTTTAATGACTGCTTCTATTTCCTTAGGAGTTATCGGGTTGTTTAACTGGTTTATCTGTTCCTGATTTAACTTCGGTACCTGGTATCTGTCTAGGAAATTGTCCATTTCCTGCAGATTTTCAAGTTTTGTTGAACATAGGCTTTTATAGTAAGATCTGATGATTTTTTGAATTTCCTCTGAATCTGTAGTTATGTCTCCCTTTTCATTTCTGATTTTGTTAATTTGGACACACTCTCTGGGTCCTCTCGTTAGTCTGGCTAAGGGTTTATCTATCTTGTTGATTTTCTCAAAGAACCAACTTTTGGTTCTGTTGATTCTTTCTATGGTCCTTTTTGTTTCTACTTGGTTGATTTCAGCTCTGAGTTTGATTATTTCCTGCCTTCTACTCCTCCTGGGTGTATTTGCTTCTTTTTGTTCTAGAGCTTTTAGGTGTGCTGTCAAGCTGCTGACATATGCTCTTTCCTGTTTCTTTCTGCAGGCACTCAGAACTATGAGTTTTCCTCTTAGCACAGCTTTCATTGTGTCCCATAAGTTAGGGTAGGTTGTACCTTCATTTTCATTAAATTCTAAAAAGTCTTTAATTTCTTTCTTTATTTCTTCCTTGACCAGGTTATCGTTGAGTAGAGCATTGTTCAATTTCCACGTATATGTGGGCATTCTTCCCTTATTGTTATTGAAGACCAGTTTTAGGCCGTGGTGGTCTGATAGCACACATGGGATTATTTCTATCTTTCTGTACCTGTTGAGGCCTGTTTTTTCACCAATTATATGGTCAATTTTGGAGAAAGTACCATGAGGAGCTGAGAAGAAGGTATATCCTTTTGCTTTAGGATAGAATGTTCTATAAATATCTGTTAAGTCCATTTGGCTCATGACTTCTCTTAGTCTGTCTACATCTCTGTTTAATTTCTGTTTCCATGATCTGTCCATTGATGAGAGTGGGGTGTTGAAATCTCCTACTACTATTGTGTGAGGTGCAATTTGTGTTTTGAGCTTTAGTAACGTTTCTTTTACGTATGTAGGTGCCCTTGTATTTGGGGCATAGATATTTAGGATTGAGAGTTCATCTTGGTGGATTTTTCCTTTGATGAATATGAAGTGTCCTTCCTTATCTTTTTTATGACTTTTAGTTGAAAATTGATTTTATTTGATATTAAAATGGCTACTCCAGCTTGCTTCTTCTGACCATTTGCTTGAAAAGTTGTTTTCCAGCCTTTCACTCTGAGGTAGTGTCTGTCTTTGTCTCTGAGGTGTGTTTCCTGTAGGCAGCAGAATGCAGGGTCCTCGTTGCGTATCCAGTTTGTTAATCTATGTCTTTTTATTGGGGAGTTGAGGCCATTGATGTTGAGAGATATTAAGGAATAGTGATTCTTGCTTCCTGTTATATTCATATTTGGATATGAGGTTATGTTTGTGTGCTTTTCTTCTCTTTGTTTTGTTGCCAAGACCAGTAGTTTCTTGCTTCTTCTAGGGTATAGCTCGCCTCCTTATGTTGGGCTTTACTATTTATTATCCTTTGTAGTGCTGGATTTGTAGAAAGATATTGTGTAAATTTGGTTTTGTCATGGAATACCTTGGTTTCTCCATCTATGTTAATTGAGAGTTTTGCAGGATACAGTAACCTGGGCTGGCATTTGTGTTCTCTTAGGGTCTGTATGACATCTGTCCAGGATCTTCTGGCTTTCATAGTTTCTGGCGTAAAGTCTGGTGTGATTCTGATAGGTCTGCCTTTATATGTTACTTGACCTTTTCCCCTTACTGCTTTTAATATTCTTTCTTTATTTTGTGCGTTTGGTGTTTTGACTATTATGTGACGGGAGGTGTTTCTTTTCTGGTCCAATCTATTTGGAGTTCTGTAGGCTTCTTGTATGCCTATGGGTATCTCTTTTTTTAGGTTAGGGAAGTTTTCTTCTATGATTTTGTTGAAGATATTTACTGGTCCTTTGAGCTGGGAGTCTTCACTCTCTTCTATACCTATTATCCTTAGGTTTGATTTTCTCATTGAGTCCTGGATTTCCTATATGTTTTGGACCAGTAGCTTTTTCTGCTTTACATTATCTTTGACAGTTGAGTCAATGATTTCTATGGAATCTTCTGCTCCTGAGATTCTCTCTTCTATCTCTTGTATTCTGTTGGTGAAGCTCCTATCTACAGCTCCTTGTCTCTTCTTTTGGTTTTCTATATCCAGGGTTGTTTCCATGTGTTCTTTCTTGATTGCTTTTATTTCCATTTTTAATTCCTTCAACTGTTTGATTGTGTTTTCCTGGAATTCTTTCAGGGATTTTTGTGATTCCTCTCTGAAGGCTTCTACTTGTTTATTTATGTTTTCCTGTGTTTCTCTAAGGGAGTTCTTCATGTCTTTCTTGAAGTCCTCCAGCATCATGATCAAATATGATTTTGAAACTAGATCTTGCTTTTCTGGTGTGTTTGGATATTCCGTGTTTGGTTTGGTGGGAGAATTGGGCTCCGATGTTGCCATATAGTCTTGGTTTCTGTTGTTTGGGTTCCTGCGTTTGCATTTTGCCATCAGATTATCTCTAGTGTTCCTTTGTTCTTCTTTTTCTGACAGTGGCTAGACTGTCCTATAAGCCTGTGTGTCAGGAGTGCTGTAGATCTGTTTTCCTGTTTTCTTTCAGCCAGTTATGGGGACAGAGTGTTCTGCTTTCAGGTGTGTAGTTTTTCCTATCTACAGGTCTTCAGCTGTTCCTGTGGGCCTGTGTCTGGAGGCGTGTCTGCCTCTCTGAAGGTTTAGCTCTCCCTCCCACGGGTTTGGGTCCAGAGAAGTGTTTATCCGGTAGGTCCCTTCAGGTTCTGGCGGTGTCTCAGACGCAGTGGTCCTGCTGCTCCTGGACCCTCCTCTACGGGAACCCAGAGGCCGTATACAGTTTCCTCTTGGGCCAGGGATGTGGGCAGGGGTGGGCAGTGTTGGTGGTCTCTTCAGCTCTGCAGCCTCAGGAGTGTCCACCTGAACAGGTGGTGAGGTCTCTCTCCCACGGGGTTTGGGAGCAAAGGACTGCTACGGGCCGGGATCCGCGGGTTTGGGACTCCTGGTAAACACCGGAAGTGTCCGGTCCTAGAGGAATTTTGCCTCTGTGTGTCCCGAGTTCACCAGGCAGGTCTCTTGCAGCAGAAAAGTTGGTCTTACCTGTGGTCCCGAGGCTCAAGTTTGCTCATGGGGTGCTGCCTACGAGCTCTCCGCAGCGGCAGCAACCAGGAAGATCTGCGCCGCCCTCAAGAAGGTATATTCTTATGTATTTGACTGAAACTTTCTTTAAATAACTGTTAGGTCCATTTGATTTACAATATCCTTTAAACCCAGTATTTCTCTGTTTATTTCTTGTCTGTAAATCGGTCCATTGGTGAGAGTAGAGTACTAAAGTCTCCCACTATCAGTGTGTGAGGGTCAGTATGTGATTTAAGCTGTAGTAGTGTTTATTTTTTAAAAATCTGGTTATCTTTGTGTTTGTGGCATAGATGTTAAGGATTGAAAAAGTGTCTTGGTTGATTTTTTCCTTGGATGAGCATATAGTGTCCTTCCCTATCTCTTTTGATTAGTTTTACTTTGAAGTCTATTTTGTTAGATATTAGGATGACTATGCAAGTTTGCTTCTTAGCTTCATTTGCTTGAAAGATCTTTTTCTGACCCTTTTATCTGAGGTAATATCTATCCTTAATGTTGAAGTGTGTTTCTTGCATGCAGCAAAATGATGGATACTTTTTTCATATCCATTCTCTTAATCTTATTTTTTTATTGGGGAATTTAAGTCCATTGACATTGAGAGATGTCAATGACTAGTGATTTCTGATTCCTGTTATTTTATTATTAATGGTGATGGTAGTTGTGTGTGTGTGTGTGTGTGTGTGTGTGTGTGTGTGCGCGCGCGCATGTGTGTATGTGTGCATGTGTGTGTCCTATTTGTCTTTCCTTTTATTTGGTTTTGCTTGTGTGGGATTCTTGATTTCATATATTTTCATAGGCATAGTTAACCTCCTTGGATTGGAGTTTTCCTTGGCATATCTTCTTTAGAAGTGGATTTGTGAATAAATTTGTTGATTGATGTTTAAATATTACTTTGTAAAGGAATATTTTGTTTTCTTTATCTACGGTGATTGAAAAGTTTTGCTGGGTATATTAGTATATTAGTCTGGTTTGGCATCTGTGGTCCCTTAGAGTCTGTAGAACATCTGTTCAGACCCTTCTGGCTTTTAAAGTAACTGTTGAAAAGTCAGGTGTAATTTTAATATGTCTGCCTTTATATGTTACTTGACTATTTTTCTTTGAAGCCTTTAATATTCTTTCTTTAGTCTGTATGTTTCATGTTTTGGTTATTATGTGGTGAGAGAACTTTCTTTTCTGGTTCTTTATTTGGTGTTCTGCCTGCCAAGTACCAGCATCAGCTTGGAGAGAGGTTCTGAGAGAAGGAGTGTCTGGGAGTGATAAAAACAAATTTCTCAAGGGCTGGAGAGATGGTTCAGTGGTTAAGAGCAATGACTGCTCTTCCAGAGGTCCTGAGTTCACATGGTGACTCATAACTATCCATAATGGAATCCAATGTCCTCTTCTGGTGTGTCTGAAGACGGTTACACTGTACTCATAAATATAAAATAAATAAATGTACTACAAAAACAAATGACTCAAAATCAAAATCATGGGTTACAAGCTAGCAGCCTATGTTCTGCTTGAAACACCTTTCCAGAATTCTTGAACCTTTATAGACATGTGATTCTTTATGCTAGAAAATTTTTCTTCTATAGTTTTTATTAAAAATATTTTTGGGCCTGTGAGCTGGGATTCTTCTTCTATTCCTATTATTCTTAGGTTTGATTTTCTCATAGTGTCTTGGATTTCCTTTTTTGTGTCAGGAATGTTTTAGATTTAACATTTTCTTTGACCAATGTTTCAGTTTCTCCTATTATATCTTTTAAGCCTGAGAGCCTCTCTTTCATCTGTTGTTGATGCTTGTGTCTGTAGTTCCAATTCTCTTGCCTAAACTTTTTGTGGGGGGTTTTGTTTGTTTGGTTTTTTTGTTTGTTTGTTTTTATTGATTCTATCACTATTTTCAGGTCTTGAAGAGTTTTATTCATTTTCTTTACCTGTTTTTTTGTTTTTGTTTTTGTTTTTGTTTTTTTTTGAATTGGCTTACTGTAAGAAATTTATCCATTTCTTCTTTGAGGACTTCTATCATATTCATCAATGTTGTTTTAAGATTTGTTTTTGTTTTTGTTTTTGTTTTTTTTTTGTGCTTCTGCTATATTGAAATATTCAGAACCTGCTGTGTTAGGATAGCTGGGCTTTAGTGGAGACATATTACCTAAACTGTTATTTCTTGTGTTTTGATGCTGGCATCTGAGTTTGGAATAATTATAAGTCTATGTGCTAGTTTCTGGATTTGTCTTTGTTAGGTGAGTGTTTTGCTCTTTGACTTCTTTTTCCTCTCTGGACTTTTACAAAGTGGCATAGCTGTCTGTTTCCTGTTTTTCTGGTCTATTCAGCTGATTTGTTCACAAAGAATGCCTGCTGGTGCTCTCTGTGGTACTGGGATGAATTGGAGAAGAGATGTTTGTGATCCATTGTGGATGAAGTCAGAGAGGAAAGGGAAACCAAAGTGGGTTTCCAGCTACAGGGCTGGGAATAGGGCTAGAGGGATTCATCTTCAAACAGTAAGAGAGGTGTGGGTCCACCTTCAGCCTATTAGTTGTCCTGGGAGGAGCTGCCCCTGAGTTAGCAAATAGTGCCTGATATAGTTAGAGTCTGAGACAAAGAAACAAATCAGGGGTGTGGGAGAGGATGGTTAGAAGAGGGAAGATCTGTGGGATCCACAAGGGGGATGGAGCACAGAGTAGGGAGCAGGGAAGACTGCCACAGATATTTTGTCGCAGTGTTGAGTATAAGACTAGGGGATTGGATCTGGAGGAACAGAGAGAGAGAGAGGAGGTCTGTAGGTAGCTTACCTGTTTTTCTGGTATGTGTGACCTATGGTTTAGCAGGGGTGCCTGCTAGAGTTGGAGCTTTGAAACAGTGAAGAGTAGAGAGAGGGAATTTAGGAGGGAAAGGTCTGTGGGATCCATAGGAGATATGGGCATCAGGGAAGAAAAGCTACAGCTGATGTTCTGTTGCAGTTCTAGGGACAAAACTGGAGAATTTTGGTCTAGGGAACAAAAGAGTTTGTTTGCTTGTTTGTTTGTTTCAAACAATACGTGAATTAGAAATAAGGGAGTGGGGAGAATGAGGAAGAACAAATAACTAATATAAAACATCATGAAAGATCAACTGTATTTACTGACTGTGGTGGTTTGAATACACTTGGCACCAGGGAATGACACCATTGGGAGGTGTGGCCTTGTTGGAGCAAGTGTATCACTGTGGAGGTGGACTTTGAGACCTTTCTCCGGACTTCCTGGAAGACAGTCTTCTCCTGTTTGCCTTTGGAACAAGAACTCTCAGCTCCTCCAGTGCCTTGCCTGCCTGGTCAATGCCATGCTTCCTGCCATGATGATAATGGACTGATAATGGACACTTAGTCATAGTGTCTCTTTATAGCACTAAAACCCTAACTAATGTTCAATGTTCTTCATATACATATATATGAAGAATATATATATGAAGAATGTTATATATATGAATATTTTGCCTGAAATTACAGATCGTTAGTTGCCATGTAGGTGCATTGGTGCTGGTAACAGAGCAGGAAGCACTCTTAACTACTGAGTCATCTCTCCATCCTCTGTTAAGTATTTTTACCATACAAGGAAAAAGAACAAAGCAAGCAAGCAAGCTCCTCATGAAAGAGGGAACATGAAGGAAGACCAGGAAGACACATTTGGAGACAGTAGACATGTTATTCCGATTATAATGATGTTTCATGAGTATCTATGGATCTTCAAATATAGCAAGTCATACACCATGAACATTTAAATATGTCCAGTTACTTGCATGCCAACCATAACCACATCAAATGATTTTAAAAGAAAGAAAGTGTTGATTTGCCTCTGAGTAAAAGACCATGGTTCCCACAAAACTTTTCTGGAAACTTCAGGGACTGCTTTCTCAGGCAACATGTGGCTCACCTGCCCACTGCCTTCATTTTATCAATGAAGTGTTTCTCTATCTTCCAGTATCCTATACTATTATATAAATAAAGGTTTGGGGAAAACACGCAGGGTATGCTGGAGGTAACATGCATGCTATATAAGGAGAGTATGAAATTACACAAAGTACACACATCTTCTAGGGTAGCCATGGCTGTGTTAAAAGGCTGTAGGAGACTACATTGTCTACAAATGGGCATACCAATGGACATATTTAAACCCTACATTTTTCTGTATTGGTTAGTTCATTTTATTTCTTGAGACATGTAATGACTATGTCACCCAGGCTGACCTCAAACTCATAATCCCCTTTACTCAGACTCCACAGTGCTAGGATGAGAGACACATGCCACCATACCCAGCTACATGCTCTTATGATGGAATAGCAACATGCTTTCTTCAAGCAATAGAATCTGTATTTCATTTCTGTGAAATTTGCAAAGCTAATTTATCAAAGACAAAATGTTCCCCAACTGCTATGGGAAATAACTCAAATATGTAATTTCCTGGCAGGCTCCTGTGTTGAATGCTTGATCCCCAGCTGTTGACCTTATTCGGAAAAGTTCAGGAGGGACCTTCCTGGAAGAAATAGATCACTTGGGGAAGGTGCTTATTACCAAGTCTTTTCTGCTCTCTTTGCTCTTGGCAAACATGAAGTGATCAACTTAACCCCATCATGACGCTTGGCCTCATCATAGGCCAGAAGGCATGGGGGCCATAGTGGGATAAAATCTCTAAAATTGTGGGTCAAAATTAATAACTCCTCCGTTAAAGAAGTAATTTTCTATGTAAGTCACTCTTTTCAAATGTTTACCACAATGACAGAAAGTAACTATCGAATGGTGTGCATCTCCCCTTTCTGAACAAATGCGTGCACATACGCACACGTGCATACACACACACAAACACTCACTTCCTTTTTTCTATCTCTCCCTCTCTGTCTTTGGAAGACTATGACAACTAAGGATCCCATTTTTCCTGAATGTTGAAAAGCATCTAGATTGGTTATTTGCAATCTTCCTAATGCTAGAACCCTTTAATAAAGTGTTGCGCTAGCCACACAATCATAAAATTATTTCATTGCTACTTAATAACTATAATTAGTTACTGTTATGAATAGTAATATAAATATCTGATATGCAGGTGTTGTAGTCGGGGTTTCTATTCCTGCACAAACATCGTGACCAAGAAGCAAGTTGGGGAGGAAAGGGTTTATTCAGCTTACACTTCCACATTGCTGTTCATCACCAAAGGAAGTCAGGACTGGAACTCCAGCAGGTCAGGAAGCAGAAACTGATACAAAGGCCATGGAGGGATGTTACTTACTGGCTTGCTTCCCCTGGCTTGCTCAGCTTGCTCTCTTATAGAACCCAAGACCACCAGCCCAGGGATGACACCACCCACAATGGGCTGGGTCCTCCCAACTTGGTCGATAGTTGAGAAAATGCATTATAGCTCGTTCTCATGGAGGCATTTCTTCAACCAAGACTCCTTTCTCTATGATAACTCCAGCTTGTGTCAAGTTGACACACAAACCCAGTCAGCACAGTAGGATATCTGGTATGTAACCTCCAAATGGGTCACAACCCAGAGGTTGAGAACCACTGTTCTAGAAACAGAAAGTGATAACCAAGGAGCCTTAGTTGTGGAGAGCTTCCACCCATCAGCATAAGTTACTAGACATGAAGGGAATAGTCCCATGTCACTCACCCACTGACTCCAACTTCATGACAAAGCCAACCCATCTTGCACATCCAAACTGCCTCAAATTCCCAATCCACAGAAACCATGAGAATAATAAATTTAATCCACTAAAGTTTATATCAATTTGCTGTCCAGTCATAGGAATTAATACATGGTGATATGCCTAAGGATCACAAACGTTTGTTAAAAGCAAAGTAGGCTGTGGGTTTAATTATGAAGAAGCTGATTTTGATAGTTTTCCTGGGTTTTCTCCAATGTTCAGATGCTACATCTGAGGGAGGGTGAATGAATGAATGAGTGAATGAATGAATGAGTGAATGAATGAATGAGTCAATCAATCAACCAAGCAATCGGCACTCGATACTTACAGCCAAGCATGAGGAAGGGAATTACATCTGTTATCAGATAAATGAATCTAAGAATTGTTCAATCCCTTACTCACTCGCCACCTTTCAAGTGCTTGACAGCTTCCTGCGACTGATAGGAACAAGGCTGGAAAATGTCAGTTGACCACGTTGTGATCATCACAGAAGGACCTATTGGATAGAGCAAGCATAGGGTATTCTTGATCATCAGAACTTTTCAGTGTTCGCTGTACTGTGTATCTCCAAGGAGAACATGTTCAATGTACCATCTTCCTCATGATGGTTGGATTTAATTGTGCACTTGACAGAGTCTAGAATCACAGGGAGGAGAGTTTCAATGAGGGGTTGCCTAGATCAAGTTGGCCTGATGCATGTCTGTGGGAGATTGCCTTAACTGATGTGGGAAAATGCAGCCTGAAAGTAGGTGGTTCCAGTTTTCCCAGGTTTTGAACTTAGACTGCCTAAGAGTACAGAAATCTGGCTGCGAGCTAAGTATGCATTAAATCTATTTCTTTTTGCTCTTGTCTATGGGTGTGATGTGGCTAGTTGCTTCATGCTTCCACTGTTGTGACCTTGCTATAATGATAGAACTATAAGCAAAAATAACTCCTCCCTTTCTCCTCTAACTAGCTTTTTGTTTGGGTATGGTATCACATCAAGAAATGAAACTTGAATGTCCCTTGGTCCTCAAAATTCTGAAGGTAAGAATGACCACTACCCTAGAGGTGACCATCTTTAAGGTGAGCTTTGAAAAGACCAAGAGTTCCCCAATTCTTGGATGCTAAAATGTGGTCTGTAAGGGCTGAGATCTGAGACCCAGACTTTTAGACTCAACTCCCCAAGCTGCTTCTACTACCTTCATTTTCAAGTCTCTGAAGCAATGTCCCAAATAGATGAAACCATCCATAGCCATCTGAACTCTTCATGACAAAGGGGTGTTGTGTAGCTCCTTTCTCTACCTAAATTGAGCCAGTCACTCTTGGAAGGAGATCCCTTAAGACTAAAGAAGAAACTCCAACAAGTCTCAGGAAGCTCCTGGAGGTTACAAGATTCACAAGGTCCCTCCCAGAGAATACAAACAGTAAAAGTTGCTAGGGAGAGGAGAGTTTCCAGGCAGCTGAGCCACATGCAGGTGGCACAGGGAATTCCACAGATGCAGTTTCTGGGAGTCATCCCCCCCAGTGGGGTAATATTCTTGGCAATGCAGCTGCCTTTGAGTCATCCATCGTCCACTAGACTCATTGGGTCACTAAGGACTTCAATGAAATTCTTTCGTTAGTTCATTACTAGTGACTTCCCTGGGGTAAAGAGACCTTTACTCGCAACTCCCCAAAGAAAGTCACACAACAGGGGTCTTTGAGGTTGGACCTTGCCCTGGCATTTTGGTCTTCTAGGCTACATCTCAGATGAGAAGTGAGATATAGGAAAAGCCTCGCATACCGTGTGCCATTCTAAGACTTGGGTGCACCCCATATCTACAGATTAGTCTGCAAATGAGTTTTTCAATGCAAGAGATGGCAAAACGCTGTTTGTCTTCCAGACTACATCATGCGTCTAACTCACGAAGATACATAACACAAACGGAAGCAGACAGCTGTTAAATCTACACACAGCGAAGTCTGTTAGAGCGGGAACACTGACTGAGGAATCACAGCTTTTGGAAGACACCGAAATCTGCAAAGAGAAAAAAATTAACCGGAGGAAAAAATTAGATGTGGTAGAATAATTAGCAGAAAGTAAAAGTGACAGTAGCTAAAACTGTACGTGGTAACTTCCTGTTGGGCAACCATTGTTAGAGGAATAAATATTCTTGACAAACTTTAGGCCTACAAAATTTGATATGAGTTAAAAGAAAGATTTGGCGAAGGCCTTTAAATAACTCATACTAATTGGTTTCTATGAAGCAGCCAATATAGAATATTAATAAACATGTTTATTTTATTTGATTGTCAAATAATATTGGAATATTGGTATATTACCTTGAGAAGTGGTGTTTGTGGCCATGTGTGAATGTGTGCTTGTACATGCCTGTGGAAGCCAGAGACTGAATTCAGGTTTCTTCCTGAACCAATCTCTTCCTTATTTTCAGACAAGGTCTCTCACTGAACCTGGAGTTTGCTGATGTAGGTAGACTGGTTGACCAGCAAGCCCAGAGGTCCCCCCTCTTCCATCTTCCCAGTGCCAAGATTGCAGGGACATTTTATTGTTCCTGGCTTTTTTGTGGGTACTAGAATCAAGTGCCTGCATATCTAAGCACTTCACCAAGTGGCCAGCTTTTTACCCGGGGTTATAGCAGAGCAAGACCAAGGGATCTGTCAAATAGATCCTACATCCAGTAAAGACAAACGGTAGATCTGCACCCCCAAGGCAACATCAATATCAAAGCCCTTCTGGTTCACTTTATTTTTCTATGAGATCATATGCTTATTTTTATATGTTTATGATTTTCCTATAAAAGTATTTTCTATACTCTCTCACTAGTTACGTAATACTATAGGTAATGTAAATTCTGAAGTTTTGTTTTATAGTAATTTCAAAGATGGAAAAATTAAAAAAAATAAAATCAATATACTTGTGAATCCTTTGTGAATTAGATGGAGACAGGCTCTTAGCCAGCTCAGCACTTCCCACATGAATGCCTTCTTCTAAGTAGCTAAGCAGAGGAACCACGGTGACAGAAAACTGACACCAACAGCAGCCTGCTGTCCAGCCAACAAGGCAGGTCCAAGCTGTGCCAACTGTGGCAGCCATGGCTGTGGCCAGCATCCTGCCAGCCCTGTCTCCCATCAGCACTCTGAGCCTAGGAGGCTGCTGCTGCTGCCTCTTTCCTCCGCACGTCTTCCTTGTCCTTTCCAGACTTCTGTCATAGGAAGGGTGAAAAGAGAGGTGCAAAGGAGGAGGAAAAACAACAGAAGAGGAAAGTAGGGCAGGAAGAAAGGAAGGAGAGAGAAAATATAATGCACAGAAAACTGACAGTGTATACTGACGTGCTGGGATGATGTCATCTCAAAAATGCTTTCCACATAACTGTCACTTAGAAATAATATTTTTGTAGATCTAGTTTTAAAATATGAAGTTAAACTTGGCTAAAGAGATTGCTCAGTGATGTGGAGCCCTTGCTGCTCTTTCGGAAGGCCCGAGTTTATTTTCCACCACTCAAATCAGGCTGTTCATAACCACCTGTAACTCCAGCTCCAGTGAAATGTTTACAGGATTTACAAATAGGAAAGGTGAATTTAAATATTTACTAGCTCAGAAATTTTCCTTTTGATGGACATTTTAAAGCAATGTGTATGCGAGGAAAAAAAGTGAATCTCAGTGGAAAGAAGCCTGGTAAAATTAAACTGAAATTGGAAGTGGAACTACTTAGAATAGGGCTGTAAGTGTGCAATTATAGCAACAAAACCATTACTGGTGATAGTTGTTGGTGGAAAGAGTTCAGGGTGTGTATTACTCTTCATGGCATGCCCCAAGAGTTCATCAGAGATGTAGAAGTTAACTTGAAGTAGCCTTGGACATGCAGAGGCAATTCTGACAATGGCTCCAGGTATTAGGGTGAAATCAGAACAGAATTTCAAGCACTCATTCTCCTGGGAGGGTGTGTTCCAATAGTCAGCCACTGTTGGGAGCCATAGGACCCTCTACAGAGGCAAATACCAGAGGCATCGTTTCACTTGAAGTGGAGAGGTGGTTGGGAGTGAATGGGCTATGACTAAATGATCTAAGCTGTCTAGTAATGAAAGTAAAGAAAGTGAGCACAGGCCTCACGTGGTCTGCGTTCAAGTCTTCTGCATGGATGACAAGCTTTGATGACATTTCTCCACCTGGAGGAGGAAAACTTCAGACCCATCACAGCAATTTCCAGAACAGGGTGTTTCAAGTGGAGATTATCAATGCATAAAGAATTTCTTGTGTGAGTGTGAGTGTGTGTGTGTGTGTGTGTGTGTGTGTGTGTGTGTGTGTGTGTGTGTTTCTCAATGAGGAAAGGCAATAACACAGAAATGACTCAAGAATACTAATGGTTGTATCAAGTCTGGAAAACAAAAATGCGAAAAATAAGACAGACAGACAGACTAGCAGAGAACTCCGAAATAATACATGGAAAAGTGCCCAAATGTAGATCACCTATTGATATTTGGAACGTTGTATCATGGAATAGGAGCTTAATATGTATTGGAATAAAAAGATAAGCAAATGTTCTCAGATGCTAAAATGGTTGTCTTTTCTTGGTACCTCTCCTATCTGTGGTCTAATTAAGTCATGCATGAGAAATAAATGATCCATAGCTAGGTAGAGACCATCACCAGTAAGGTCAAAGTAAGTTGGAGGAAAACAAAGCCATTTATGAATGAGACTGTGTTTCCTGTTTTTCCCAGGGAGTTGCTGAAGTTCATACCTGTAGTGTGGTTACTGGGTTGGGGACTTTAAAGACATCCTGCCCTCAGAAAGGGGATGAAGGGTATTTGCCAATCCACATAATAAAATATATGCATTGCTATATTTCAGAGGATAAGCACATGAACACAGTAAAGTGGCAGTCTATTGGGTGTTTGTGGTTTGCTTGCCAAAATGAAGAGAGACTTTTAAGTCATTGCAGCGAATGCTGAGCTATAAGGAGCAAGACAGGGCTGCCTCAAGCCCACAGGGATGGGGAAGTCAAGTAGGAAGCAAGAGAGGAAGATGAGTTACAGCTACTGGAGACTTCGCTTGGCAGATTCCTTCAAGGTAGGTCCTCCTCTATTTTTCCCAAACAGCTAACCAGCATTGTTCTGAATAATTCTTGGGCTCCAGAATGATTTGAAATTTACCATGCTCCATACTTTCATGGTATATTTGTCTTGCTCTCTGTGTGTAGTGTGTTTACATGTTATGGGTCCCTATATTCTGTTTTACTTACCTCTCTTTATTGTTTGAAAATATAATAGACACATAGCATGAGTTTAGATTATATCCACTTGCCATCCCTCCCCTCCAACCTCTCCAGTGTCCCCCCATCACATTTCCCTCTCAACTTCATGTACTCTTTAAACCCACTTAATTCCATCTATGTGTACAAGGGCTATCTTGGTTAACACGCTTTCTAGGTCACATCCCTAAAGAAAATGAACTCTTCTCCTTGCATCAGCCATCAACTGCCAATAGGTCTCAGAAGGGGTTGGGGGACTTCATGACCCCCACACACTCCCATACTGAAATTCTCACTAGCTCAACCTATACCACACGTTCGGATTGGTTACAACTCTAGCACTCATGGATACTAGACACGTTACAACCTCACTTGGTTAACATCTCTACATTTTCTTCCCTTGGCTCTTTTCATTCATTTATTTGTCCAAAGGCATCTTAAAAACCACCCTGTCAAATTTCCCACAAAATGCTCTGCTGAGATTTATATTGTAATTGCATTAAGCCAGTAAATTAATTAAGGAGGGTGTCTGGCCCTTTTGGAACATGATATGTTTCTACATTAAATCAGGGGATTTCACAGTCATTTTCTTCAATGACTTACGTTGATTCCTTAAGGATTTTTTAAAAGTGTTTTTGCTGCCGTGAGGGAACAGGGTTGTCTTCCATTGCACATTCCGTTTGTTGCTAATGTATTAGGAGACTATTGATTTTTGTGTGTATTTTTTTCTCTTGTTGTTCTCTTACTGCCTTCCTCGATATTTCTGAGGCTTTTCCAGATAGCTATCCACAGTTTGATAATTATATTATCTGTAAACAATGGTACTTCTGTGTCTTTCTTCTTTCCAAATAATAGGATCCATCAAAATCATGAAACTAATGGTTTCCACTCCCTGCCCCCTCTGTCTGCAGCACAAGACCTAAACCTCACAAGAGAGGACCGGAAGCTTTGCAATCGCTCCCTGAGTATCTCCTGCACCCACATAGCATCCATCATGCTGTAATCTTCTCCCAGATCCGGCCACAGCCCAAACATGGGCTGCTCTACTGTGCTGTGTGTGATTTCAATGTTTGCCTCTCTAGCCTGGGTCACCTTCAAGACTCAGTTGAGATGTTTGGAACATCGTTTTAACAGCTTTCTCAAGCCCCATTTACCCCTGCTCCCAATGTGTCCAGTGGAAACAACCCATCACTGTTTATTTGGTTCACACTCCTGGGCCACGGTTCATTATCATGAAGAAGTTAAGGTGACAGGAACTCAGGGCAGCTAGTTGGAATGCATCCACAGTCGAGATCAGAAAGAAAACAATGCATGTGTGCTTGTTACTGCTTATACTGTCTCACAGGTGTACAGTTCAGGATCCACTGCCCAGGGGATGTCCATGGTACCCAGGGATACCCACACCAATAAGCGTAATCAAGACAGTAGCCCACAGATATGTTCCCAGGTCATTCTGGTCTAGACAACTCCTTGTGAAAACTCTCCTCCCAAGTGATTTTATGTTGTGTCAAGTTGACAATAAAAACTAGTCATCTTGGCCTCTGTATTGTATCCACAGTACAGGCTGCTGAAGTAGTTAAGGGCATAATGTTTGGTTCTAGAAACCTTGAGTTTGTGATGAGGTGCAACAGACATCAACAATGTCCCATAGGTATATTAAATTATTCTTCGTTTCTTAAATGGGAATAGTAACACCTAACTCAGAGAACATCTGCAAGGACTACATGGGATAATTAAAGTGTTTTGTGTAATCCCTGGTCTGTAGTAAGTCTTAAAGAGCATCATCATTTTATTAAATGTTTTCTGAATAGAGTTGTTTATATGACCCTCTAGAAGTGCTTGGAGGGAAGGTTCTGCTGTGTTGTTGACATTGTTTGTCAGCTGACTCAGTGTACTTTCTCAAGTGCACCTCAAGGCGACCTGTTGACCTGAGTCCTTGTTGAAAAGTGTGGTTCTTGTGGGTGTGGACAGCTGGGGACTAGGCTGTACTCATGTTCTGATGTCAATATCACGCTGTTTTGACCACTACAGCTTTGGAGTCCACTTTCAAGTCAGGCCACGTGATGTCTTCTCACTTTTGTGGCTTGTTTTTCATTCTGCTAAAGATGGTTTTGGCTATCCAGAGATTCCGTGAATCCATATAAAACTTGACCCTTCTTTTCTGATTCTCTGAGGAATGCCATTGGTATAGTGATGGGAATTGTATTAAATGTATGGATTGCTTTGGGCAGTATGAGCATTTAAACAACACTGATGCTTCCAATCCATGTGCATAGGATACTGTGTCCTCTTCAATTTTTAAAGTTTACCTTTCATTATAAAATTATTCATCTCAGGCCACGTGTGATTGTTCATATCTTTAATCCTAGTATTCATGAGCCAAAACAGGTGGATTTCTGTGAGTGAGAAGCCAGTCTGATCTACTATGAGCTTCATGGCTGCCAGAACTACATTGAAAGACTTGGTTCCACCCCTCCCATAAAAAATATCATTCACCTTTTTCATCAAATTTATTCCTGAATTACTGAGGTCCGCCCAACCATTGTAAATAGCATTGCTTCTCAAGTTATTTTACTTTTTAAATTTTTTTATTAATTTATTTTCTCATATATTTCACTCCAAATACAGTTTCCCTCTGTATTAGTGTTTCATTGTTATGAAGAGACACCATGACCATGGCAATTCTTTTTATTTTTTCACTTTTTTATTGGATATTTTTTATTTACATTTCAAATGTTATCCCCTTTTCTGGTTTCCTGTTCATAAATTCCCTATCCCATTCCTACTCCCCCTTCTTCTATGAGGGTGATCCCCCACCCAACCACCCACCCCTTCCCGCCTCCCCACCCTAATATTTCCCTACACTGGGGGGGTCCAGCCTTGGCAGGGTCAAGGGCTTCTCCACCCATTGGTGCTCAACAAGGCCATCCTCTGCTACATATGCAGCTGGAGACATGGGTCTGTCCATGTGTACTCTTTGGATAGTGGTTTAGTCCCTGAAAACTCTGTTTGGTTGATATTGTTGTTCTTAAAGGGTTACAAACCCCTTAGCTCCTTCAATCCTTTCTCTAACTCCTCCAATGGGGACCACATTTTTACTTCAATGTTTGGCTATGAGCATTCACCTCTGTATTTGTAAGGCTCTGGCAGAGCCTCTCAGGAGACAGCTATATCAGGCTCCTGTCAAAATGCACTTCTTCACATCAACAGTATGGTTTGGGTTTGGTGGCTGTATGTATATGGGCTGGATTCCCAGGTAGGACAGGCTCTGAATGGCCATCCTTCAGTCTCTGCTCTAAAGTTTGTCTCTATATCTCTTCCTATGAATCTTTATCTTCCCCCTTCTAAGAAAGACTGAAGTATCCACACTTCGGTCATCCTTCTTCTTGAGCTTCATAAGGTCTGTGGATTGTATCTTGGGTAATCCAAACATTTGGACTAATATCCACTTATCAGTAAGTACATACCATGGGTGATTTTTGTGATTGGGTTACATCTTCAGGGTGATATTTTTTAGCTCCATCCATTTACCTCTGAATTTCATGAAGTCATTGTTTTTGATAGCTGAGTAGTACTCTATTGTGAAGATGTACCACATTTTCTGTATCCATTCCTCTGTTGAAAGACATCTGGGTTCTTTCCAGCTTCTACCTATTATAAATAAGGCTGCTATGAACACAATGGAGCATGTGTCCTTGTTATATATTGGAGCATCAGTTGGGTTTATGCCCAGGAGAGGTATAGCTGAGTCCTCAGGTATGTCCAATTTTCTGAGAAACCTCCAGACTGATTTCCAGAGTGGCTGTACCAGCTTACAATTTCACGAACAGTGGAGAAGTGTTCCTCTTTTCCACATCTTCACCAGCATCTGTTGTCACCTGAGATTTTTATCTTAGGCATTCTGACTGGTGTGAGGTAGAATCTCAGTGTTGTTTTGATTTGCATTTCCCTGATGACTAAGGATGTTGAACATTTCTTTAGGTACTTCTCAGCCATTCAATATTCTTCAGCTGAGAATTCTTTGTTTAGCTCTGTACCCCATTTTTAATAGGGTTATTTGATTCTCCGGAGTCAAACTTATTGAGTTCTTTGTATATATTAAATAATAGTCCTCTATCGGATGTAAGATCTTTTCCCAATCTGTTGGTTGCTGTTTTGTCCTAATAACAGTGTCCTTTGCCTTACAGAAACTTTGCATTTTTATGAGGTACCATTTGTCGATTCTTGATCTTAGAGAATAAGCCATTGGTGTTCTGTTCAGGAAATTTTTCCCAGTGCTCATGTGTTCAAGGCTCTTCCCAACTTTTTCTTCTACCAGTTTGAGTGTATCTGGTTTTATGTGGAGGTCATTGATCCACTTGGACTTGAGCTATGGGGCAATAAGAATGGATCAACTTTGCATTCTTCTACATGCTGACCTCCAGTTGAACCAACACCATTTGGTGAAAATGCTATCTTTTTTCCATTGGATGGTTTCTGCTCCTTTGTCAAAGATCAAGTGACCATAGGTATGTGGGTTCATTTCTGGGTCTTCAGTTCTATTCCATTGATCTACCTGCCTGCCCATACAGTTTTTATCACTATTGCTCTGTAATACATCTTGAGGTCAGGAATAGTGATTCCCCCAGAAGTTCTTTTATTGTGAAGAATAGTTTCTGCTTTCCTGTGTTTTTGGTTATTCCAAATGAATTTACAAATTGCTCTTTTTAACTCTCTGAAGAATTGAGTTGGGATTTTGATGGGGATTGCATTGAATCTGTAGATTTCTTTCAGCAAGATGGTTATTTGTACTATATTAATCCTGCCAATCCATGAGCATAGAAGATCTTTCCATCATCTGAGATTTTTTTCAATTTCTTTCTTCAGAGACTTGAAGTTCTTGTCATACAGATCATTCACCTGCTTCATTAGAGTCACATTGAGGTATTTTATATTATTTATGACTATTGTGAAGGATGTAATTTCCCTAATTTATTTCTTTCTCAGCCTCTTTATTCTTTGAGTAGAGGAAGGCTACTGATTTGTTTGAGTTAATTTTATACCCAGCCACTTTGCTGAAGGTGTTTATCAGGCTTAGTAGTTCTCTGGTGAACTTTCGTGGTCAATTAAGTATACTATCATATCATCTGCAAATAGTGATGTTTTGACTTTTTCCTTTCCGATCTGTATCCCCTTGACCTCCTTTTGTTGTCTGATTGCTCTGGCTAGGATTTCGAGTATTATATTGAAGAAGTATGGAGAGACTGGGCAGCCTTGTCTAGTCCCTGATTTTAGTGGGATTGCTTCAAGTTTCTCTCAATTTAGTTTGATGTTGGCTACTGGTTTTGCTATATATGGCTTCTACTATGTTTAGGTATGAGCCTTGAATTCCTGATCTTTCCAAGACTTAACATGAAGGGGTGTTGAATTTTGTCAAATGTATTCTCAGCATCTAATAAGACAATCATGTGGTTTTTTTTCTTTGAGTTTGTTTATATAGTGGATTACGTTGGTAGATTTCCATATATTGAACCATCTCTGCATCACTGGAATGAAGCCTACTTGATCATGATGGATGATTGTTTTGATATATTCTTGGATTCAGTTTGCGAGAATTTTATTGAGTATTTTTGCATTGATATTTATAAGGAAAATTGGTCTGAAGTTTTCTTTCTTTGTTGGGTCTTTGTGTGGTTTAGGTATAAGTGTAATTGTGGCTTCATAGAAGGAATTTAGTAAATCTTCCTGGTTGCTGCCCCCACAGAGAGCTCATAAGCAACACCTCACGAGCAAACTTGAACCTTGGGACCACAGGTAAGACAAACCTTCCTGCTCCAATCGACCTGCCTAGTGAACTCAGGACACAGGCCCACAGGAACAGCTGAAGACCTGTAGGTAGGAAAAACTACACTCCCGAAAGCAGAACACTCTGTTCCCGTAACTGGCAGAAAGAAAACAGAAAAACAGGTCTACAGCACCCCTGACACACAGGCTTATAGGACAGTCTAGCCACTGTCAGCAATAGCAGAACAAAGTAACACTAGAGATAATCTGATGGCGAGAGGCAATCACAGGAACCTAAGCAACAGAAACCAAGACTACATGGCATCATCGGAGCCCAATTCTCCCGCCAAAGCATACACGGAATATCCAAACACACCAGAAAAGCAAGATCTAGTTTCAAAATCATACTTGATCATGATGCTGGAGGACTTCAAGAAAGACATGAAGAACTCCCTTAGAGAAACACAGGAAAACATAAATAAACAAGTAGAAGCCTACAGAGAGGAATCACAAAAATCCCTGAAAGAATTCCAGGAAAACACAATCAAACAGTTGAAGGAATTAAAAATGGAAATAGAAGCAATCAAGAAAGAACACATGGAAACAACCCTGGATATAGAAAACCAAAAGAAGAGACAAGGAGCCGTAGATACAAGCTTCACCAACAGAATACAAGAGATAGAAGAGAGAATCTCAGGAGCAGAAGATGTCATAGAAATCATCGACTGAACAGTCAAAGATAATGTAAACCAGAAAAAGCTACTGGACCAAAACATACAGGAAATCCAGGACTGAATGAGAAGATCAAACCTAAGAGAGTTCAAACTTCAAAGAGAGTGAAGACTCCCAGCTCAAAGGAGCAGTAAATATCTTCAACAAAATCATAGAAGAGAACTTCCCTAACCTAAAGAAAGAGATACCCATAAGCATACAAGAAGCCTACAGAACTCCAAATAGATTGGACCAGAAAAGAAACTCCTCCTGTCACATAATAGTCAAAACACCAAATGCACAAAATAAAGACAGAATATTAAAAGCAGTAAGCGAAAAAGGTCAAGTAACATATAAAGGCAGACCTATGAGAATCACACCAGACTTTGCGCCAGAGACTACGAAAGCCAGAAGATCCTGGACAGATGTCATACAGACCCTAAGAGAACACAAATGCCAGCCCAGGTTACTGTATCCTGCAAAACTCTCAATTAACATAGATGGAGAAACCAAGATATTCCATGACAAAACCAAATTTACACAATATCTTTCTACAAATCCAGCACTACAAAGGATAATAAATGGTAAAGCCCAATATAAGGAGGCGAGCTATACCCTAGAAGAAGCAAAAAACTACTGGTCTTGGCAACAAAACAAAGAGAAGAAAAGCACACAAACATAACCTCATATCCAAATATGAATATAACAGGAAGCAAGAATCACTATTCCTTAATATCTCTCAACATCAATGGCCTCAACTCCCCAATAAAAAGACATAGATTAACAAACTGGATACGCAACGAGGACCCTGCATTCTGCTGCCTACAGGAAACACACCTCAGAGACAAAGACAGACACTACCTCAGAGTGAAAGGCTGGAAAACAACTTTTCAAGAAAATGGTCAGAAGAAGCAAGCTGGAGTAGCCATTGTAATATCAAATAAAATCAATTTTCAACTAAAAGTCATCAAAAAAGATAAGGAAGGACACTTCATATTCATCAAAGGAAAAATCCACCAAGATGAACTCTCAATCCTAAATATCTATGCCCCAAATACAAGGGCACCTACATACGTAAAAGAAGCTTTACTAAAGCTCAAAACACACATTGCACCTCACACAATAATAGTGGGAGATTTCAACACCCCACTCTCATCAATGGACAGATCATGGAAACAGAAATTAAACTGATGTAGACAGACTAAGAGAAGTCATGAACCAAATGGACTTAACAGATATTTATAGAACATTCTATCCTAAAGCAAAAGGATATGCCTTCTTCTCAGCTCCTCATAGTACTTTCTCCAAAATTGACCATATAATTGGTCAAAAAATGGGCCTCAACAGGTACAGAAAGATAGAAATAATCCCATGCATGCTATCGGACCATCACGGCCTAAAACTCGTCTTCAATAACAAGAAGGGAAGAATGCCCACATATACGTGGAAATTGAACAATGCTCTACTCAACGATAACCTGGTCAAGGAAGAAATAAAGAAAGAAATTGAAGACTTTTTAGAATTTAATGAAAATGAAGGTACAACCTACCCAAACTTATGGGACACAATGAAAGCTGTGCTAAGAGGAAAACTCATAGTTCTGAGTGCCTGCAGAAAGAAACAGGAAAGAGCATATGTCACCAGCTTGACAGCACACCTAAAAGCTCTAGAACAAAAAGAAGCAAATACACCCAGGAGGAGTAGAAGGCAGGAAATAATCAAACTCAGAGCTGAAATCAACCAAGTAGAAACAAAAAGGACCATAGAAAGAATCAACAGAACCAAAAGTTGGTTCTTTGAGAAAATCAACAAGATAGATAAACCCTTAGCCAGACTAACGAGAGGACACAGAGAGTGTGTCCAAATTAACAAAATCAGAAATGAAAAGGGAGACATAACTACAGATTCAGAGGAAATTCAAAAAATCATCAGATCTTACTATAAAAGCCTATATTCAACAAAACTTGAAAATCTGAAGGAAATGGACAATTTCCTAGACAGATACCAGGTACCGAAGTTAAATCAGGAACAGATAAACCAGTTAAACAACCCGATAACTCCTAAGGAAATAGAAGCAGTTATTAAAGGTCTCCCAACCAAAAAGAGCCCAGGTCCAGACAGGTTTAGTGCAGAATTCTAGCAGACCTTCATAGAAGACCTCATACCAATATTATCCAAACTATTCCACAAAATTGAAACAGATGGAGCACTACCGAATTCCTTCTATGAAGCCACAATTACTCTTATACCTAAACCACACAAAGACCCAAAAAAGAAAGAGAACTTCAGACCAATTTCCCTTATGAATATCGACGCAAAAATACTCAATAAAATTCTGGCAAACCGAATCCAAGACCACATCAAAGCAATCATCCACCATGATCAAGTAGGCTTCATCCCAGGCATGCAGGGATGGTTTAATATACGGAAAACCATCAACGTGTTCCATTATATAAACAAACTGAAAGAACAAAACCACATGATCATTTCATTAGATGCTGAGAAAGCATTTGACCAAATTCAACACCCCTTCATGATAAAAGTCCTGGAAAGAATAGGAATTCAAGGCCTATACCTAAACATAGTAAAAGCCATATACAGCAAACCAGTTGCTAACATTAAACTAAATGGAGAGAAACTTGAAGCAATCCCATTAAAATCAGGGACTAGACAAGGCTACCCACTCTCTCCCTACTTATTCAATATAGTTCTTGACGTTCTAGCCAGAGCAATCAGACAACAAAAGGAGGTCAAGGGGATACAGATCGGAAAAGAAGAAGTAAAAATATCACTATTTGCTGATGATATGATAGTATATTTAAGTGATCCCAAAAGTTCCACCAGAGAACTACTAAAGCTGATAAACACCTTCAGCAAAGTGGCTGGGTATAAAATTAACTCAAATAAATCAGTAGCCTTCCTCTACACAAAAGAGAAACAAGCCGAGAAAGAAATTAGGGAAACGACACCCTTCATAATAGACCCAAATAATATAAAGTACCTCGGTGTGACTTTAACCAAGCAAGTAAAAGATTTGTACAATAAGAACTTCAAGACTCTGAAGAAAGAAATTGAAGAAGACCTCAGAAGATGGAAAGATCTCCCATGCTCATGGATTGGCAGGATTAATATAGTAAAAATGGCCATTTACCAAAAGCGATCTACAGATTCAATGCGATCCCCATCAAAATACCAATCCAATTCTTCAAAGAGTTAGACAGAACAATTTGCAAACTCATCCGGAATAACAAAAAACCCAGGAGAGCTAAAACTATCCTCAACAATAAAAGGACTTCAGGGGGAATTACTATCCCTGAACTCAAGCAGTATTACAGAACAATAGTAATAAAAGCTGCATGGTATTGGTACAGAGACAGACAGATAGACCAATGGAACAGAATTGAAGACCCAGAAATGAACCCACACACCCATGGGTACTTGATTTTTGACAAAGGAGCCAAAACCATCCAATGGAAAAAAGATAGCATTTTCAGAAAATGGTGCTGGTTCAACTGGAGGTCAACATGTAGAAGAATGCAGATCGATCCATCCTTATCACCCTGTACAAAGCTTAAGTCTAAGTGGATCAAGGACCTCCACATCAAACCAGACACACTCAAACTAATAGAAGAAAAAGTAGGGCAGCATCTCGAACACATGGGCACTGGAAAAAATTTCCTGAACAAAACACCAATGGCTTATCCTCTAAGATCAAGAATCGACAAATGGGATCTCATAAAACTGCAAAGCTTCTGTAAGGCAAAGGACACTGTGGTTAGGACAAAACGGCAACCAACAGATTGGGAAAAGATCTTTACCAATCCTACAACAGATAGAGGCCTTATATCCAAAATATACAAAGAACTCAAGAAGTTAGACCACAGGGAGACAAATAACCCTATTAAAAATGGGGTTCAGTAGGGCTGGGGATTTAGCTCAGTGGTAGAGCGCTTACCTAGGAAGAGCAAGGTCCTGGGTTCGGGTCCCAGCTCCAAAAAAAAGAACCAAAAAAAATGGGGTTCAGAGCTAAACAAAGAATTCACAGCTGAGGAATGCCGAATGGCTGAGAAACACCTAAAGAAATGTTCAACATCTTTAGTCATAAGGGAAATGCAAATCAAAACAACCCTGAGATTTCACCTCACACCAGTGAGAATGGCTAAGTTCAAAAACTCAGGTGACAGCAAATGCTGGCAAGGATGTGGAGAAAGAGGAACACTCCTCCATTGTTGGTGGGATTGCAGACTGGTACAACCATTCTGGAAATCAGTCTGGACGTTCCTCAGAAAATTGGACATTGAACTGCCTGAGGATCCAGCTATACCTCTCTTGGGCATATACCCAAAAGATGCCCCAACATATAAAAAAGACACGTGCTCCACAATGTTCATAGCAGCCTTATTTATAATAGCCAGAAGCTGGAAAGAACCCAGATGCCCTTCAACAGAGGAATGGATACAGAAAATGTGGTACATCTACACAATGGAATATTACTCAGCTATCAAAAACAATGACTTTATGAAATTCATAGGCAAATGGTTGGAACTGGAAAATATCATCCTGAGTGAGGTAACCCAATCACAGAAAAACACACATGGTATGCACTCATTGATAAGTGACTATTAGCCCAAATGCTTGAATTACCCTGGATGCCTAGAACAAAGGAAACTCAAGACGGATGATCAAAATGTGAATGCTTCACTCCTTCTTTAAAAGGGGAACAAGAATATCCTTGGCAGGGAATAGAGAGGCAAAGATTAAAACAGAGACAGAAGGAACACCCATTCAGAGCCTGCCCCACATGTGGCCCATACATATACAGCCACCAAAGTAGACAAGATAGATGAAGCAAAGAAGTGCAGGCCAACAGGAACCGGATGTCGATCTCTCCTGAGAGACACAGCCAGAATACAGCAAATACATAGACGAATGCCAGCAGCAAACCACTGAACTGAGAACAGGACCCCTGTTGAAGGAATCAGAGAAAAAACTGGAAAGCTTGAAGGGACTCGAGATCCCATATGAACAACAATGCCAAGCAACCAGAGCTTCCAGGGACTAAGCCACTACCTAAAGACTATACATGGACTGACCCTGGACTCTGACCTCATAGGTAGCATTGAATATCCTAGTAAGAGCACCAGTGGAAGGGGAAGCCCTGGATCCTGCTAAGACTGAACCCCCAGTGAACGTGATTGTTGGGGGGAGGGTGGCAATGGGGGGAGGATGGGGAGGGGAACACCCATAAAAGAAGGGGAGGGGGGGTTAGGGGGATGTTGGCCCATAACCCAGGAAAGGGTATAACACTTGAAATGTAAATAAGAAATACTCAAGTTAATAAAAAAAAAGGAATTTAGTAGTCTTCCTTCTATTTCTATTTTGTGGAACAGTTTGGAGAGTATAGATATTAAGTCTTCTATGAAAGTCTGATAGAATTCTCCACTAGCACATCTGGTCCTGAGCTTTTCTTGGTTGAGAGACTTTTAATAACTGCTTCTATTTATTTAGGAGTTATGGGACTATTTAGATGGTTTATATGATCCTGATTTAACTTTTGTACCTGGTGTCTGTCTAGAAAATTTTCTGTTTCATCCAGATTTTCCAGTTTTGTTGAATATAGGCTTTTGTAGTAGGATCTGATGGTTTTTTTTTTTTTTTTAATTTCCTCAGTTCTGTTCTTATGCCTCCCTTTTCATTTCTGATTTGTTAATTTGAATACTCTCTCTGTGCCTTCTGGTTAGTCTGGCTAAGGTTTTAACTATCCTGTTGATTTTCTCAAAGAACCACCTCCTGGTTTTGTTGATTCTTTGTATAGCTCTTTTTGTTTCTACTTGGTTGATTTCAGCCCTGAGTTTGATTATTCCTGCCATCTACTCTTGGGTGTACTTGCTTCTTTTTGTTCTAGAGTTTTCAGGCGTGCTGTTAAGCTGTTAGTGTATGCTCTCTCCAGTTTCTTTTTGGAGGCACTCAGAGCTATGCGTTTTTCTCTTAGCACTGCTTTCATTGTGTTCCATAAGTTTGGGTATGTTGGGCCTTCATTTTCATTAAATTCTAAAAAGTCTTTAATTTCTTTATTTCTTCTTTGACCAAGTTATCATTGAGTAGAGAACTGTTCAACTTTCATGTGTATGTGGGCTTTCTGTTGTTTTTGTTGTTAATGAAGACCAGTCTTATTCCGTGGTGATCTGATAGGATGCACGGGATTATTTCAGTCTTCTTGTATCTGTTGAGGCCTGATTTGTGGCCAATTATATGGTCAATTTTGGAGAGGGTACCATGAGGTGCTGAGAAGGTATATTCTTTTGTTTTAGGATGAAATATTCTATAGATATCGGTTAAATTCATTTGGTTCATAACGTCTGTTCGTTTCTCTATGTTTGTTTAGTTTCTGTTTCTGTGATCTGCTCATTGCTGAGAGTTGGGTGTTGAAGTCTATTATTGTGTGAGGTGCAATGTGTACTTTGAGCTTTAGTAAGGTTTCTTTTATGAATGGAGGTGCCCTTGCATTTGGAGCAGATATTCAGGATTAAGAGTTCATCTTGGTGGATTTTTCCTTTGATGAATATGAAGTGTCCTTCCTTATCTTTTTTGACAACTTTTGGTTGAAAGTAAATTTTGTTCAATATTAGAATGGCTACTCCAGCCTCTTTCTTTGGACCATTTGCTTGGAAAATTGTTTTCCAGCCTTTTACTCTGAGGTAGTAACTGTCTTTGTTACTGATGTGTGTTTCCTGTATGCAGCAAAATGCTGGGTCCTCTTTACATATCCAGTTTGTTAGTCAATGTCTTTTTATTAGGGAAATGAGTCCATTGTTATTAAGAGATATCAAGGAATAATGATTTTTGTTTCCTCTTATTTTTGTTGTTAGAGGCAGAATTAAGTTTGTGTGGCTATCTTCTTTTGTATTTGTTGCAAGAAGATTACTTTCCTGCTTTTTCTAGGGTTTAGTTTTCCTCCTTGTGTTGGAATTTTCCATCTATTACCCTTTGTAGGGCTGGATTTGTAGAAAGATATTGTGTAAATTTAGTTTTGTCATGGAATATCTTGGTTTTTCCATCTATGCTAATTGAGAGTTTTGCTGGATACAGTAGCCTGGGCTGGCATTTGTGTTCTCTTAGGGTCTGTATGACATCTGCCCAGGATCTTCTGGCTGTCATAGTCTCTGGTGAGAAGTTTGGTGTGATTCTCATAGGTCTGCCTTTATGTTACTTGACCTTTTCCCCTACTGCTTTTAGTATTCTTATTTTGTTTTGTGCATTTGGTGTTTTGACTATTATATGATAGGAGGAATTCCTTTTCTGATCCAATCTATTTGAAGTTCTGTAGGCTTCTTGTATGTTTATGGGCTTATTTTCCTTTAGGTTAGGTAAGTTTTCTTCTATAATTTTGTTGAGGATATTGGCCCTTTAAGTTGGGAATCTTCACTCTCTTCTATACCTATTATTCATAGGTTTGATCTTTTCATTGTGTCCTGGATTTCCTGGATGCTTTGTGGTTTGCATTTTACATTTTCTTTGATGGTTGCATCAATATTTTTATGGTATTTTCTGCCCCTGAAATTCTCTCGTCTATCTCTTGTATTTGGTTGGCGATGCTTGCATCTATGACTCCTGATCTCCTTCCTAGGTTTTCTATCTCTGGGGCTGTCTCCCTTTGTGCTTGCTTTATTATTTATATTTCCATTTTTAGATCCTGGATGGTTTCGTTCAATTCCTTCACCTGTTTGGTTGTGTTTTCCTGTAATCCTTTAAGGGATTTTGTGTTCCCTCTTTAAGGGCTTCTACTTGTTTTCCTTTGTTGTCCTGTATTTCTTTAGGGACTTACTTATGTCCTACTTGAAGTCCTCTATCATCATCATGAGATGTGATTTTAAATCCAAATCTTGCCTTCTGGTGTGTTGGGGTATCCAGTATTTGCTTTGGTGGGAGAACTGGGCTCTGATGATGCCAAGTAGCCTAGGTTTCTGTTGCTTAGGTTCCTGTGTTTGCCTCTTGCCATCTGATTGTCTCCAGTATTAGCTGGACTTGCTGTCTCTGACAGTGGCTTGACCTTCCTGTAAGCCTATGTGTCAGCACTCCTAGAGACCAGCTTTCTCCCAGCATGATCCAGGTGCAGAGAGCTGTTTCAGAGGGTCAGCTCCGGGCACAGGCAGAAACTGGAAGGATCCTATCCCAGACTGCTCCTCGGTTCTTGTGTCCAGAAGGCTCTAGGTGGTTCCTCTTGGGCCAGGAATGTGAGCAGAAGTGGTGGTCTCCCCTGAGCTCTCAGGATTATCTGCACTTCTGAGAGTCCAGCTCTGTCCCCCACAGGATTTAGGTACAGAGATCTGTATGCCCGGATTAGCTCTGGGCACAGGCAGAAACTGAAAGGATCCTGTCCCAGTGACCATGGTAATTCTTATTATAAAGGAAAATATTTCATTGGGGCTGACTTACTGTTTCAGAAGTTCAGTCCATTATCCTCATGATGGGAAACATGGATGTCTATAGGCAGACATGTTGCTGGAGAAGTTGCTGAGAGTTCTATATCTTGATCCATCTGCAGGCAGCAAGGAGAGACAGTGACACAATAGCCAGACTTCAGCTTATAATACCTCAAAGCCTGCCCCCAATGACACACCTCATTCAACAAGGACACACCTCCTAATAGTGCCATTCCCTATGGCCAAGCATTCATGCACATAAGTGTTTGGAGGTCATTTCTAAATAAACTACCACATTCCACTTCATTGCCCTCATAGGCTTGTAGCCGTACCACATTTTAGAAATGCATTCAGTCCAACTTCAAAAGAATCCATATTCTTTAGTAGTCTCAACCCTGTTTAAAAGTCTAAAGTTCAAAGTCTCTTCTGAGATTATATAATCTCTTAACTGTAATCTTCTGTAAAGTAAAAATGAAAAAGCAGATCATATATTTCCAACATACAGTGGTACAGGATATACATGACCATTCCAAAAGGGAGTAGAGTGAGAAATACTGAAAAAGCAAGACTAAAGACGACTGAGCAAACTCTAAACTATTTATCTCCGTGTCTGGTGTCAAAATGCTCTTCGGATCTCCAACTCTTTTCAGGTTTGTTGATTGCAACACACTTCTTTCTCTTCAACTGGCTCCACTTCATGTCAGCAGCTTTCCTCAATAGGTATCCCATGGCTCTGGCATCTCCAATATCTTGGGGTCACTAAGTCAATCCAGGCTTCACCTTCTCAGCTTCACACAATGGTTTCTCTGGGTCTCCATAAAAGGATACCCCTAACATATGCTTGGGCTCACTAGCTTTCCTCAGTTGTGAAGAGAGATCCCATAACTCTTTTCTTCTATCCTTGAGTCTAAAGCCAGAACCATGTGGCTGAAACTGTCAAGTTCTGCTGCTTGCCCAGGATGGAACATGGGCCCCTTGTTCAATTACATCATCACCAGCTTTCAGTTTTTGATGGTTTCTTACACTGTATAAGCTTAGGTACTCTGGAACTTGCTCTGTAGACCCTCAACTGAAGCCTTGCTCTGTAGGCTCTGTGGGCCTTGAACTCAGAGATCTGCTTGCCTCTGTCACCTGAGTGCTGGGATTAAAGATGTACACCACCATACCTGGACCAAAGCTTTTCATAAGTTGTAAGCTTAGTTGAGAAGGGTCTTTCCCTGAGGTCATCACTCCCCTTTTTCCATTTCTTAATCTGTTTTTCTACTTGAACACAGGACTTAACTCTGTTCTACTTTTTGGTATCCCTTTTCTCTTCAATCTGTATCTTTTGTGTTTTTACTTGTTCAACTTGCTCCTTTTCATTATAAATCTTCATAAGGCCAAACACAAATAACCACACAACAGAGTCAATACTAGGCTGTTTTGAAATTTCCTCTGCTAACAGAATTATTCCAAAACTCTTCACTTAAGCCTAAGACAGACTTTTTACACAGGAGCAAAAAGCAGTTACATTCTTTATCAAAATATCATGAAAATAGTCTCTAGGCAACATACTCAGATCCTTCTCTGAAACCATTTGAGTCAGGCCCCCACAGTTCAATCACCTTCAGCATTAATGTCTTCCATATTTCTACTAGGAAGTCCCATTAAGTCCCATTTAAAGCATCCATGGCTTTCCTAATCCAGAATTCCAAAATTCACATTGCTCCAAACAAAAACATGGTCAGGTCTATCACTGCAACCAATACCCCACTCCTGGTACTGGGCCAAGCATTCACACACATGAGTCTATAGGGCCATTCCTATTCAAACCACTAAATCCTTCCTCCTTAGGTTCCCCACCTCCTCCATCCCTTCTACCTTCTTTCTTCCCTCCATTCCTCCTCAATTTCTCCTCAAAAAAAGAACACGCCTCCCAGGGATATCAACCAAAGGTGGGGTATCAGGTTGCAATTAGATTAGGCACTACCCCTCATATTAAAGCTGCATGAGGTGACCGACCAAGAAGGAGGACAATGGTTGCAAAAGTAGACAAAAACACCATAAACAGTCCTTACTCCCACTATTAGGAGTCCTACCAAAACATCAAGGTTCACTACTATAACATATAAATAAAGAGGACATAGTTTAGACCTAGGTAGGCTCCCTAATTCAGTATCAGTGGGGTTTTTGCCTACTATGTAGTAGAGTAGTTGCCTACAATGTTCCATGGCCAGCATTTCAACAAAAGAAATAGAATTTGTCTTTTCAAGTTAAATATGTATTTTTAAGGTAGTATTAATTTTTGAGAATCTCAACATATACACCATATATTTGATCATATTGACGCCCTCTCCAGCCCTATGCCCTCAACTCTGTCCTCTTTTTCTTTATAGCCCATTAATTCAAATTTATACTACCAATATAAACCTGTATCAGGCATGTGCTGAAGCACTGTCAACCAAGCATGTGTCACACCCATAAATTAAACTGTCTCCCTCTTCCCCAGAAGCCATCAACTGCCAGTAGCTCCTCAGTTAGGAGTGGGGGCTCATGGGCTCCTTCCCCACACAAACTGGGGTGCTGACAGGCTTGAACTGATGCAGGTAGCCACAGCTGCTGTGCGTTCATGAATGTTTTGGTCCTGTTATAACCTTCACCTCTCAGTCTTCCTATCCCACCTCTCACTCTTCCTATCCCTGGGCCTTGGAGGGCGGAGATAGGTGCCATCTCAGTGGCTGAACAATGCAGATTCTTATTCTTTGCCCTTTGACTAGTAGTGAGCTACAGAGTTAATCACCTTCCACTGCACAAAGAAAGTTCCTGGCTGAGGCCTTTCAGATGTAATCTAGGCATGCAAATGTTGTGGTTTGCCCTGGAGTTATCTGTATTTTGATGCTAATTCCACTGCCCCAAGGATAGTTGCCTAGTCAGTACCCAGGAATCAGGTGACTTCACCAGAAACTTCTCCCCATTGAATTTGTAAAACACAGGTGAGGGGCAGGTACAGGATAGAAGGAGGCCTGTCATTAGAGGAAAAGGAAGGATGGGCAGGAGAGAAGTTTGAAGGAAGGGAGGAGACTGGAACAGAAAGGAGGAAGAGACAGGAGGAGAAGGAGAGAAGCCGTGGCCTGACAATATGGCAGGTCATGTTAAGATTCCACACTGTAGGGGTTGGGGATTTAGCTCAGCAGTAGAGTGCTTGCCTAGCATGCGCAAGGCCCTGGGTTCGGTCCCCAGCTCCGAAAAAAAGAAAAAAAAAAGATTCCACACTGTACCTTTATAGGTTGTTACAAATGTTCTTAAGGGATGGATGGTACTTGGTTTTGTATATTTAGGTGGGCAATTATATCTTACCAATTGAGTCAAAGATTATTGTGTTGTGTGTTCTTTTATGTGACGGTTTGAGTGTAGGAAAGTATGTATCGGCAAGAGACACTGGGCCACCACGGAGTTGGGATGCGTTTCCAAGATGTCTAGCAGATATCTTGAGGCACTGCGGTGCGGACCTAAGGTAAAAGACAACTATACTTTTTTTATTTTTATATTTTTACAACAACATGCAAAGACACCTCCAAATAGGTATGGTTCTAACTTGCTCTTTGGTAAATTAGAAAAACAATATAGGCATATTGAAGAAAGCATTAATGACAAGGAATATATAAAGATATAAACACCAAGAGTAATCCTTCCAGTTTATTATGGTTTGAATGCTATTGTCACCGTATAGCATGTGTCTCTTTTACATAGCTCATAAGCTGCAGAGCTCAGCCAGCCTTGCCTGCTTCACAAAAAGGATCCAAAGCATTATTTTAACTAGCTGAATAGTATTGTCATATGGTTATACCATAATCACCTTTTTATTCTCCTATTGAACGTGTAGATTATTGCCAGAGTCTCATTATAACAAATAATGCCTTCTTGAGATTCCTTGTATATGTCTAATTTGTTCTCAGTGTGACTATTTCCTTGGGATAAATTTCTGAAGTGGAATTACTGCATCTATAGGAGAAGAATATTTCTTAATCTAGGAAAATACATTTCGAGCAGCTTTCTGGAAAGTTTGAAAAGTTACTGCCCTCTGGAGGTTACACTAGTATCTCAAATGGCGTTCTCTTATTTCCCCTTTCTTTTAATTTGAACCATTCAGAAATAAGGAAAGTTCTGAGAAATTAAAAAGGCAAAGGCGTTGTCAGTCTCCAGACAGAGAAAGCCCAGCTGGCATGTGTCCGTGTTCTTTGAAGACCAAGTCACCCGAAAGGGTTTTTAGAGGTTTCTTTGGCCCTTGTTCAAACTTCCAGAATTAAACTTTCTTTTTAATCACGTAGTTTCTCCCAATCCTGAAGGACACTTTCAGCTTCAGATAGGTTCTTTTGAATGAGGTGCCTACCCAAGTACAGGGTGGCCAGTCACTGATGACCGTGGGCTGAGCAGAGGGACATTCCCGTCTTCCAAACAGATTATGAAAAGAATCAAAATCCTTCTAGTTCCCAAAATGAGTGAGCAGTCGTCACTGATCTTAATTCCCGACAGATGCTTTTACCTCTCTGTCCATTTCCAAACTCAGTTTCTTACTCTGGCTCTCACTGTCCCAAGAGTTCTCAGAGATGAACTGAATGGTGCGTAGGGCAGAGAGGCATGCTTCAGTGACTCAGTCTGAGAGGAACCAGGCTCTAAGTAATGAACCAATCTAGGTATGCACCAACAGAGGAAGGGATAAAGAAAGCGGGTACACACATAGGCAATGAAACTTCACCCATAAACAAGAATGAAGGCAAATGATAAATCATGCCCACACAAGCGAAGTGAGCCAATTCAAACCAGATTAGATTCCATTGAATGCAGGTTTATTGGGAAGTTGGTCTCGGGTGAGCGAGTTCATCGGCTTCTAGGACCAAGGTCAGGGAAGTCACCATGGGGAGGAGGGCAGAGAAAGGGGAGCATGGGGGAGAGTGGGGAAGAGAGGGGGAGAGAGAGAGAGAGAGAGAGAGAGAGAGAGAGAGAGAGAGAGAGAGAGAGAGAGAGAAACCTAATGAAAGGGAGCTCTGGGGGACGGGCAGCCCCGTCCCTGGGCTGGAACGTTCAAGGTTGGGGGCAGGGTATGCCAGATGGGGACTGAGGGATGCTGGGAGAACTTGGAAGCCAGGTCTGCTTAGATCTGAACTTCGGTCTCTTGTCCCAGGGTCTGAAACCAAACACTCTAACGTTTTATTGATAATAAATGAATAAGGAGAGACATAATCATCTATGACTACCCCTGCTGACACTGAGGCACCGCTATGGGGTGGGGCGAAATCTGCAATGTTGGTCAAGTCCTGGAAGGGCTGGTGGTTTCACTGCTCTCCAAGTGGTGGGACATCTGAGGGTGGTAGTATGCAGGCCCAGGTGAAGCAGTCTGTTCGTCTAGACCGAGGCACCCGTGGGTAACTCAGACTTCAAGGAAACATCTGGATGTTAGGGGTAGAAGGTAAAGTTAAAGGAGTTTAGGGAGAAAACTTTTTTTCTTGGGTATATATTTGAAACTCTTAGGCCCATGGTCTTAGGAGCTGAAGGAGGGGTTTGGTCCCAGGTCCAAGGAAAGGAGGATAGATGCCACCCTCAGGAACAGGCAGGGAGGGAGAGAAACAGGCAGCCAATTGACAGTACTCATCTGTAGTCCCTGTGAATGTGGGAGGCAAATTTAAGTGGATTCCCTGAAGCTTACAAGAATTAAGTTTACAAAAAGATTATCACTTTCCTACCACCATCTAAATTTTTCACATCCTCTAACCTTCATAACTTCCATTACCAAACACCTAAACCCTCCAACATTTTCTCAGAAGCTTTCATATCCTCAGATATAAACGTTAAACCTTACACCTTTTCCTATCCAAATTGTTCATCATGAGACACAGGTGGTGGATCACTGGGATCAGTCATTACAGACTGAGCTCTTTTATCTAAAGGAACTGAAAAATTCCCTTCTTTCACTTGCTTAGTATTCAAACTCTCCAGAGACCTCAGAAGGATATACTGTAATCTAAATGGCCTATGTGTCCATTAAAATGACAGACTTACCCATTCGGGACCATCTGATAGCTATTTCTCTGCTGCCGGTGAAATGAGTCAATTCAAGCTACATTAGAAAATATTAAATGCAGGTTTACTGGGAAGCTGCTTTAAAGCAGGTAAGTTCAATGACTCCAAGGGAGGAGGCCAGGAAGTCCACATGGGAAGAAAGAGAGAAGAGGGGGCAGAAAGAGAAAGATCACTGTGCACTTGGAGAGAGGAAAGAGGGAGCGTGAGAGAGGTAAGAGGAAGAGAAAGAGAGCGAGCCTAAAATGTCTAGATTATATAGGCAAAAGCCTCTCAGGGGAAGGGCAGCCCAGCCTCTGGGTTCAGGGTTGGAGGCAAGGTATGCCAGGTTGGGACTGAGGGATGCTGGGAGAACCTGGAATCGAGGTCTGCTTTGATATGTAAAATATGCCTCTTAGTCCCTTGTCCCGGGGTCTGAAATCAAACAGTAAATCATTTGTAAGAAAATCGGACAACTGGAGAGAATTAGCTCACAGAGAGCTAAGTAAGCCAATCTCTGACAAATATTCTTCATTTTTTTCTGATTTTGGGGCCCCAGATCTTATATAAATCATAGTAGTATTTATGAAGTGAAAGTAAAAATGGAGTTATCTGGGGAAACAAAGGGACATGTGGAAAAAGGAAAACTGGGATGGATGGGGTGGAAGGAAATTCCTCAACGTTCATTATAGTCCTATATGACAAAATAAGATTAAATTAGCAATTGAAAGGACAGTATAAACCCCCTTTGTCTGTCTCCATTTTAAGGGCAGGTCTGATTTCAAAAAGGCACCAGCTTCAAGAATAGACCATAAATCCCAGAAACTAAGTCATAAGGCACCAGCTCCAGGAACAGACCATAAAATCCAGAACAAGATCATAAAGCCCCCTCCCAAAGAACAGCCTGGGGATAAGCACAAAAATAGGGAAATATCTTATCTCGGGATGGACCATCTACAATGGGCAGCCCTATTTCATCACATGGTTGAATGCTCATGACATAGGAATGTAGACCACTGATCACCTGTGACTCCCCCAGCACCCACCAATGAAATTTTACATTACCTAATCCTTCAAGAGAGTTCCCCCTGTTCCCTATAAAGTAGTCTGCTTGCTTTTTTCTGGGGTCCCTATTTTAGAGAATGGTTGACCCCCGAATGCTGGCTGTTTCTGCGGAATGCTCTTTGTCTTTGGACTCTATCTGAGTCTGGGGTCTTCCTTTCACCATTTTCAGACCCTTACACAATCTCACTTAGAAAGAATATTCTCAACTGGAAATCTGTGCTTTTCCTACTCAGTTCTCTTTCTATCTGAGCTACCCTGGCATTACTCTACTTATTCAAGCCTTTGAAGGACATCTCAGCCTGGCTTCTCCATCAGCCCCCAGAGAACACAGAGTGCGTGAGGACCTGGACCTAATAAGGCAGGCTATGGCCAAACCTAGAATCCGTGCATTCTCCTGTGTCCCCAGCCTCCCAGTAAGCTGAAGGGGGGCACATGACCAGTGGTGACTAATAAGATGGTAGGCTGAGGCATGTGAGAGTCTGGCTGTCGTAGCCCTCCTTTCCTCTATCACAGGGACATGCTGGTGCCCCTTATTCGGTGAGTTAGACATCGTACGTGATTGTTTTAAGCTATTGAAGTCTCTGAGTTTTTCTGACACAGCAATTCGCGTTGCCTTCCGTCACTGTTGAAGAATAAACTAAATTGTCTAGACATGTCACTTACAAACAAAATCTGAGACCTCTTTATTGACTCCTAAATCTTAATCTTAAGGTGTGTGGGGTTTATCCTAGTTGATGGCTTGAGCTAACATTACAGTGTCTGCTTGGGTAACTGACAGGAGTCAGCACTTAGGAGCTACAGTGGGTAGAGGTGGGGATTATTGGGTCTTTGTTGGGATGACAGAATATCAAATGGTTCTGTGGCTGTGCCCTGTGTTCTCAATTGCTAATTGTTGTGCTGGCAGCACCCGGGGCTGGCAGGATATGTAAATGTTGGTTACTTCCTCACCTGCCCAAAAAAAGGATTCTCTGAGATTCCATGTTAAAAAGCAAGCTGCCCTGGGGAGCTCCCAGAAGGTCACACTGCTCTCAATCTGGCCAAAAGGTAACGCCAAGATCTTCCTGTTGTTGATTGGCTCCGAATGAGTGAACTGGGGAAGTTCTTCCAGGATGCTAACAGCCTTTTTGATTCAGAAAGGAACGTGGCTTTTCCTTTTAAAGAGCTGGCTGCTTCGGCTGGGGCAGAAGGATGGTAAGATAGAAGCAGAGCAGTGACAATGCAGAGATCTCGGTGTCTTATAAACGGAGAGGACTCCTGAAAGTCCTGCAATATAGGTCTTGAGTTTCAAAGACTTGGTTTCAAATGTTATAGACTTATTGTGTTTTATAATGTTGTATAATTACAGTGGAAGGGAGCCCCTCAGCAGGCCCTGCAAAATGTTTCCCCAAGGAATCTCACCATGGGCAACAAACCTAAAATAAAGATTTTTTTCAGGGGAAAGGAGCAGGGCCTAGAAAGGGACAGCGGCAGAGATGGGGAGACGGAGAAGGAAGGAGAGAGAAAAGGGAGAGAGGAAGAAGCTGACCAGAAACACATGAGAACAGAGAGAGAAGGAAGATGGAAAGAGAAAAGGGGGGAGGGAGGAAGCGATGGACAGGAGAGGAAGAGAGAGAAGGAGAGGAGACAGAGAATGGGAGATAAGGGGGAGAGAGAATTGGAGTAACCTAGCAGTCCCTCTTAGACACCTGGCTCACAGCGGGCAAGCCACTAGGCTAGCTGTCGCTAGGTAGCTGTCGGTCTGAGCCTAGTGGAATTGTCTGTAAGCCAACACTAGAACTATCTACGTGACTGTCAGTTGATGTCTTCATGTAGAAGCTAGGACTAAAGCGCCTACCTCATCACAGACTTGAGGGCAAATGAGATTCTCCAGATGGAGCATTTGATACAGTGCTAGGAACTATAATACTTTCCAGAGAAGGAAACTGAGTCTCAGAGAGGCAAAGGGAAGTTTCTAGGTGACAGTGCATGATGGCAGAAAGTGGATAGGGAGGTAGCACCAAATGGATTCCACGGATGGCAGTGTTTACTCCAAACCTTCTACCTCTGCTTCTTTTCCTGACAGGTTCTGCGCATGCGAGAGAGCTGATGTTCATGCCCCACACTGTGGCACAGGGATTGTGCGAGCTGTTCACCTGCTCTCAAGCTGAGCGCGTCTCTGTACCTCTTTGAAGCCAAGGCGAAGGGCATGGGGAGTTGATAGGCTTTGTTGTCATTGAGGAGGCTCTGGAAATAATCAACACAGAGAGTCTGTTAGAGACCATTTGTGTCAGTGAATGAGAAGCTTCGGAAGTGCTCCTGGGACCCAGTCGAGACAACAGAAACTCAGCGCACAGACAGACAACTCTCTGCCAAGTGTGGCTTCTCCCACTTAGGCTTCATTTGTGTGAGCCCAAACAGGCTGGGGAAGAGAACAATGTTTCTGTAGGAAGTACAGGTGGCATTTCTCAGAGGAGGCCTTTGTTGGATGAGTCCTCATTGAATGTGAAGAGAGGGATGGTGATAAGCAAATGGTTTCTGGGGACAGCTGTGTGGCATGCAGATAAAGAGGTAGCCCTCCTGAACAGCTTCCTGACATCCTGCTACACTGTGAGAATGGTCTCTGTAGTCCTTCGGAGATGAAGTAGGAGAATGGGGTTTCTTCTCAGGATGCAGCCTCATGGGAAACGCTCTCAAAGCACCACTCACACCTCCAGCTTCGCTGGGTTCTTGCCCATCATGCCATGGCCATCACCACCATCGTGGGTACCATGTAAGGAGCAGGCACCTTGCACTGGGATTTCACATTCCGTATCAGGACAAAGAGCCCTCACCTGTCTTAAACACACAGAGTTTCTTCCCAAGCAATGCTGCGTATCCAGAACTTCCATAGCGTTTGCTTTATATCAGGGGTTATGGGTTATCTAGATACGATTCCCAGTATACGGAGGACATGTATGCATTCCAGGCAAATAGCTCATCATGTGTTGAGGACACACATTTAGTGCCCAGGAGATGGGATGTGTCTTGGAACCAAACTCCTACATATGCCAAGGTAGATTTGGATATGGCCACCAACCTTGGAATTTATGATCTTGGTGAATTAACATCAAACAGACCCATGCAGATACTGACTGTGAAGTGGGGATGCTGCAGACGACGGGAAGCACAGTACCCCATCATTTCATCACTTCCAGGAACACGCCATTCTCTCTGCCTGCAAAGCTGTCTGCTTAGCTTAACTCTTACGCGTCCTTAGCATCTTAATTACTTGGCAAATAACTTCCAAACTCCCCCCATTACATACCTCACAGTACAATGTCTGTTCTACCTGTAGAACTTAGCTCTAGTGTCATTTTATTCTGCACAGTAGTCACCATCTCCCTCGTCTCGCCACTGTCAGAGCAAGGAGGCTCCTTCAGGCACAGGTAGTTGCCAAAGCATCTCTGCTCAGCAGGGGCCCTGGAACCAGACAGACCTCAATAAACATGCGCAAATGAATTAAAATACCCACCAAATTACAGAGAAAGCCCAGAGAAGACAAAAGACTCCTCCCATGTTTGCACAGCCAGGAAGAAGCCACTTTGGGGCTCAAGTCTTCAAGATACTGCTGTCTCCCTCTCTTCTCCTGCCCTCCTCACCCGGTATGGCAAAAAAAAAAAAAAAAAAAAAAAAGCAGGAAGCTTTGAACAGGTCCCAAAAGATTCAAGTCAGAGGTGGGCAGCCTCAGACTCACAGTGAGGAGGCAGAGCTCTGAGAAAAGAAGAAAGCAGAGTTATTACCCGTGTGCTTTGAGAGGCGAGATGTTTTATGAGGTCACATCCTGGGGATCAAGGATTCTGACCTCCACATTGAGGAAAGTGTCCCACAGAACAATGATGCCTGTGAACTGCTTCTCTGGCCTTGGGGAGAGTGCAGAGTTGTAGGAGAGAGACTTTAAATGGGGTCACAAGGAGACATAGAAAATGGCATTCTCCTGAAAGCCAGGCCCTAACAGCCACACCTCCACTTCTAAGAAGAAAGGCTGTTATTCCATTCTGTAAAACCCATTTTACTTTCCTGATGCCTGCGAATACCATGCAAAACACAGTGGCTTGAAGGGAGGAAACCCCTAGGGCTGCTCTCAGATGTGATGCTTATGAACTGTGTGAACTTCTACAAGCTGTGAAACCTCTCTGTGGTCCACTTCCTTGGGGGCCACACGAGAAGAGTCATGCCTGCTAATCACAGTATTGGGGAATATCCAATGAGACTAAGAACTTTAATTCCTCTTTTTCGTGGTAATGAAGACCATCCTAGGCAAGTGTTTAGCACTGAACTATGTCTCTAGCCGGGAATGAAAAATGCCTTTCATTATGTATTTGTGGAAAGTACATTTTTTTGTAAATATGAGTGTCCACATGTGTGTATCTCAGAGTGTAGAAGGAGATCAGAGGTGACATGGAGGGCAGAGGGCAGAGCTCAGGTCTTGCTCCTCATCTTGCTCTTTGAGACAGGCTCTCTCTTGTCATCCCCCACTTTGTACACAAGGTGGTCTAGCCTTTGAGCTTCTGTCGACTGTCCGGTTTCTGCCTCCCATCTAACCCAAGGAGTGCTCAGATTTCAGGCATATCTCCAACAGATCCAGCCTCTAATGTGTTCTGGGGACCCAAATTCAGACCTCGTAGTCCTCGTCTACTGGACTATGTCCTCCGCATAAGACAAATACCCAGTAGAAATCCTTTCAGAAAACCCTGTGCAAATCTGAGTCTTCACTGTGGGAAACACAGCCATCAGTGCTAAGGTGTCTTTCAGGATACACACGAATGATGACAGCAGGATACAAAGAAAAGAGGAGACAAATCAAGAACAAGGGACTTGGGTGCCCCAAAGATTGATTCTCTTGCGTGCTTGCTGAATGTTCCCCAGTTGTTGTATATCATGGGATTGACATTTAGGAACAACTATTCCATATCACAGTGTGAATGAATTGGAAACTTGGCCATGAGACACTTTCCAGGACTTCTCAGTAAAGATGATTGATTGGTATCTCCAGACTCCTGGCTTGGGTTAGAGAAAAGCTAATTACTCAGATAAATTATGTGGTGGCCCATCATATCAGCTCTGCGGGACTGAGAAGCACTCAGGATATTAGTTGTTGGCTTACGGACAATTCTGCTGGGCTCCTCCCAACAAAGACCTAGCAACAGCTTGCGTCATCCCCCACAGCCATTATTACCTGCATCTCTGCCAGGGGCAGGTGGCCTGGGACATACAACACATATAAAAGACTCCACTTCTTTCTTTCTTTCTCTCTTTCTTTCTTTCTTTTCTTTTTCTTTCTTTCTTTTTTCTTTTTCTTCCTTCCTTCCTTCGTTCTTCTCCTCTTTCTCCTTCTTCTTTTCCTTCTTCTCCTCCTCCTCTCCCTCTCTCTACCCCCTTCTCTCTCTCTCATGCTCTCCCTCCCTTGTCAATCTTTTTCTTTCTGTGTTGCTATGTGTTCCCAGCCAGCTTCTCTTTCTCTCTTTCTGTCCTTCTATGCCTCCCTGCCTACCTCTATTTCTTTTCCAAGTTCTCACCACCCTTCTCCCACAATAAACATACTTTTTATCAGGTCTGTCACATGGCATGATTTCTCAGGGAGACAGCTTGACAGGGACCTGCCAGGTATTCCCCTACTCCCACGCCTGTCACCGCTGCCCTCTGAGTATGTCTGTAAGGGCATGTCTGAGAATTACATGAGAACATTCTCCCTAAATGGCTACCAGAGGACACAGTTTTGCCTTATACAAGAGCATCCACAACAAGTTCAGTCCAGACTGTCTGTGTAATTTTCATACCCAGATATGTGGTGAGTGCCCATGAATAGAGATTGTCAGGCAGAAGTTTGATCATTAGCAGGGACAGGAAAATGCTCAAGACAGGAATAAGTGCAGCCTGATAGATACAGTCAAGGGGAAAGGAGTTCTGATGCTGTTAGGTGCATAATTTGGAGGGGTGTGTGTGTGTGTGTGTGTGTGTGTGTGTGTGTGTGTGTGTGTGTGTGTCTAGTAATTCAGGTCAAGGAAGTAGGCTGCCAAGTGCATGATTATAAGAGGAGAGAGAGGAGTGCAGAACACAAAATAAAATGAGGGTCCCAGACTGCTAAATTGTCTGCTGTGCCTGTCTGCCACATGGCCTCATCAAAGATTTAATCCACGGAAGGGTTTAGATTGTGAACAGACTGTTGCAAGGCGCTGGCGCTGCAGAAAGTGAAGTCTCGCTGGAAGAAGGAAGTCAATGAGAATGTGACTGTGTCTTGCCTTGGCTCTTTCTTCTTGCTGCTCTCTGCTTCCTGTCCATCACGAACTAAACAGATCCGCTTCGCCATGACCTCACTGCCACAGCGAACGAAGCAGAAAGCAAACATAAACCTTTCTCCTTTAAATTGTTTCTGTCAGGAACTTTGCACCAGTGTCGAAAGTACAGTTGCTCCATGGGAGTGGTGGTGGGAAAAAGTCAATATTTAAGGACTGCTTCGTGCTCACCATAAGTCAGATACTGGTTAATATATAAAGACTGAAGGTCCTGAGCTCAGTCCTCAGCAGCACAGAAAAAGCCAAGCACGATGGGATATGCTTGCAATCCCAGGTCTGGGAGTGCAGAGACAGTTAGATCCCTGGGACTCACAGGCAGCCGTCCTATCCTAACCAGTGAGTTCCACTCAGGTCAGTAAGAGCTCTTGTCTCAAAACCAAACAAGTAAACAAGGTGAGCAGCTCCAGAGAATTGATACCTAACATTGACTCCTAGCCTCTATGTGCACATGCAAAAAACAATTTTTTTTCTAGAATTGTCATCTTATCTTCTCAGACAAAACAGAAAGCACTCCTTCCCACCTCTACTTAGCAAGTGGGAAGAGTGAGGTTCAGAGAGGTTAGGCAGCTTGCCTAAGGTCACCCAGCTGAAACTAAGATTGGAGCCAGGCAGTCTAATCGCACATTCTTTGCTCTGTTCCCAGGCTTCTGCCGCTGAGGGCCCAGAGGTACAGGCTAGACACTCGACCACGGAGCAGAGCTGTGAGAGCAGCTAAGATAAATTACTCTCAGTAAAGCAATTAGTTCAGGATCTGCACAGAGGTTCGCAGCAGCATAGCTCTGAGCCTGCGGATGCTTTCTATCCCCAGCACCCTGATGAGATGCTTTCCATAAATGATGGGTGGTCCCCGGCGACCAGAGTTGGGGCCCTTGCTCCTGGATGTTCCAGGAAGCAGAACACATCCCGTGGCTTCACTTGCGCAGCTTCAGAGAACACAAATGTCGTTTGTCAGGTGGAACAGACCCTTAGGTGTCCCCGTCCCACGCTGAGGCTGTGAGGTGTGTAAGTCCTAGGCTACAATGGAAAAATCTCTGGCAACTGGAATAACAGCTTTTTAATTCTACTTCCTGCACCCTGGAACAAAGAACGTGAGGTAACAGGCTTCAAAGTCATGTGCTCAGGTGACCTTTGCTCGTCGTGTGACTGTTTTAAAGATCGGAGAGGTCTTTGAAGAGGTCAATTATTTTACATTTACCAATTAGTGGACTGGTCCATTCAGGAGTACACTTGTCACAACAGGGCATCCTACATCGATTACTGTGGGCAGAAGAAGGAGTAAAGAAACCCGTGTCCCACAAATGCACAAATATTTAACTCCCAATGGCAGACAGTACTCATGATCTCATGATCTCATGATGCCCTATGGGAGCAGGATTGAGGAAGGAGGAAAAGGGGAGATAAAGTCATGTGACAAATCCCAGGGATCAGACTCCGGAGACCAACATCAGGGCGCAAATCTGCGTTTATTGTAAAGCGCATAAACTTATATACAGTGTTCGAGCCAATCCCAAGCCCCTAAATCCTTGGCCAATCGTATCTCACCCAATGAAAGCCCTGCCTGATAATGTAACTCAGAAGGAGAAACAGGGGCACGGGCACCTATTAGGACTTCCATGAAGGGGGTTGGGGATTTAGCTCAGTGGTAGAGCGCTTGCCTAGCAAGCGCAAGGCCCTGGGTTTGGTCCTCAGCTGGGGGGGGGGGGGGGGCGGGGGCGGGGGAGACTTCCATGAAGACTGGAAGACAGCCACCACCCTGGCCTCGGGAACCGTCTTAGATCTAATGCTGTTGTACGGCCGACAAGGACTCTGAGGAGCTGTAGGAGCCTGTGGCGCTTCGCTCTCCATCCCACTTTTTCTTTCACAAAGTTGACCTCCACGTCTCCCACACACTACGGCTACAGCAGATCTATCATGATGGACCATAGGGCTACAGCGATCTCGATCTCGTGAGGGACAGTATAGTTACGGCAGATCTTGTAATGGTCAATACAGCTACAGAGATCTCATGTTGAACAGTATGGCCACAGCAGGTTTCATTTTCTCTCGGCTCATTTCTAATTCTGTTTCTCTAAGTTTGGCGTTTAATTGACACAGCACTCTGCTTTAAGCAGATTTCTGATTTCTTTCATGCCTGGTCTGTCGCAGGGCTTCATTGCCTGGGAGGGTGTTCTATGCCAGCACGTTCCTCTCTGAATTACAAGAAGAGGCCCGGGCCCGTGAAGGAGTGGGGGCCTAGCTAACAGTAGTATGTGCACTGCTCAGGGAGCTGCAAGATAACTATTTAGTGTTCCTGCCTTTATTTTTTAGCTGGTCCAGATTGCATCCCACCCCCACCATTGTTAAAGCACTTTTGTGTGGACCAGGCATGAGGTAGGAGAAAATAATACAGGGTAAGTACAAATATGTATGCTCTTCTTGCAAAGCTATGCCAGGAAAACGTCTTTCTATATGTGTTCTTCATATGTGTACAGGTACATGTATGTGTGAGTGTGTATATGTCTCTCTCTCTCTCTCTCTCTCTCTCTGTGTGTGTGTGTGTGTGTGTGTGTGTGGGTGTGTGTGTGTGTGTGTGTGTGTGTGTGTGTGTGTAAGAGGCAAAAGGACAACTTCAGGTGTCATTCCTCGGGTGCTGTCCATGTTTATCTTGAGACAACATCTCTCACTGGTCTGGAACTGGTAACTAGGCTGGACTGGCTAGCCAGTGATTTGCCTGCCTCTGCTTCCCCAGGACTGGAATAACGAGCATACACCACCATACCAAGATGTTTTTTATAGCGTTCTGGGCAATGAACTCAGGTTAATCTAACCAATTGTGCTATCTCCCTGGCCTCAGGAATACAGGAAGGAACAACCTTTTCCCACTACATCACACTGTCAAGGGCTGGGCGTTAGAGACAAGGCATTCACAGAGCAGAGACAAGGAGGTTCCATTTCTCTTTTCTTTTGAAAAATAATGCATTTATTTGTATTTTATGAGCACTGGTGTTTTGCCTGCATCTGTAAGGGTATCTGGTCCCCTAGAAATCGAGTTACAGACAGCTGTGAGCTGCCATGTGGGTGTTGGAATCAAACTCAGGACCTCTTGAAGAGCAGTCATTGCTCTTTTTTTTTTTTTTTTTTGGTTCTTTTTTTCGGAGCTGGGGACCGAACCCAGGGCCTTGCGCTTCCTAGGCAAGCGCTCTACCACTGAGCTAAATCCCCAACCCCGCAGTCATTGCTCTTAACCACAAAGCCACCTCTCCATCCCCTCAGTTCTATTTCCACCAGAGTCTGATAGGTGCTCATGTTGTTGCTAAGAGTAAATTACCACCCCTCAGTAATTACCTGCCCAGCTCTGGACTGGTCTTCAGCCTACCCTCATAGGTACAGCAATGACCACCTTTCTGGGTTCTCACTGCTCCCCAAAATGGGTGTTGATCCATAAACCTGGGCTGATAATCACAGTTTAAATCCAGAGCTATTAGAACCCACGATTCAAGAGCTTTACACAGATCATAATAGGTCAGAAACTGAATTTCTCAATCTCCCTTCTCCTCCAGGAATTACAGCTGAAGTGTGTGGCTGAGCCCTGAAGTCTTTGAGCCCTGATGTCTCTCCATCATCAGTACTCAAAACCAGATTTTGGTTTCTGGACATCACTAAAAAAAAAAAAAAATTCACCAAGGATAGCTGGTCCTTCCAGGAAGCTGAGGAACCGGATTTTGACTGCTTACTGGGGATCCTGGGATGGGGGTGGGGCTGTTTTCAGAGAGGACTTCAGAGGCTAGGAAAGGGAGGCTGGCTGCAGAAGAGAAGGAGTGGGCTTCCCTGTGGCAAAGGCTGAGGTGGGTCCATCAATCATATTTCTTCTTCCTGAATCTAGTCTATCTCAAGCCTCTTACACGTGGACAGTGTTGCCATGACATTGAGGTCTGACTGGAGCAATGATGTAAGCCAGTTGGAGTGACAGGCATCACTTCCAGACCAATCATCTTCATGCATTATTTCTCCACCGTCTTCCCCTTCATCCAACTGAGCTGCACTATTGAGTTATGACTTTGAAATACCATGTGGAAGGCAAGATTGATCGCACCAGCTTAGACCTCTTCTTAGGACCTGGGCTTTCTTTAGACTGTCAAATGGGACAAAATAAACTTCTTCTCAGGTCCATCTAATAGAGAGTTGGATCCACTTGTGATTTAGCTTGCACTGCCCTCAGTAGTATGTTGTAAATGAACAAAGGTAGCAATGACCTCTTGAATGGTAGCTTGGAGAATAGGCCACATCTGTGTAAAGCCCCAGAAAATGTAGAGATTTGATGCAGTGGGGAAAGTTTTATAAACTGAGTCAGGCTGACAAACAGGAGCCTATGAAGCTGAGGTCTGCCCTATCAGGGCATAGAGAGGGTGACTCACAGAAAGAAGGGTGTTCAGTGTGCTCTGTGGAACATTCTACATGACACAGGTGGCCAGCAGAAGGTGCGTTGCCTTGGAAGTTGATTATAGAAGATACTTTGAGGAGGAAAGGACGGTGAGACATTGCTTCTACTCCCATGTCTCTCTGTCTAATTCTCCACCACACAGGCAGCTCCTGTTTCCTCTTGAAACGTTGTTGTCTCTTTCTCAGGAGAGAGGGTTGAATAAAAAGACTATTATATAAGACTATTATATAAGGCAGGTTTTAAAGGCAGTTTCACTGAGGTGCAATTGGCAGGCCAAAACCTACTGGTTATATTTAAAAATGCACAAGTTGAAAGTTTGCATGGAGGTGTCCACTTAGGCTGTGATTGCCACAGCACTGTACTGCCGAGCCTCTCGTCTCTAAAAGTTCCCTAGTGGGGCTGAGAAAATGGCTCAGTCAGGAAAGTACTTGTGTCGCACGCATAAGCACCTATGTTCAGAATCTCAATATACAAATGCATTCCTGTACATGGTGGCCCAAATCCATAACCCCAGCATTGGGGGTGCAGAGACATGAGGGTCCCTAAACTCATGACCAGCCAGCCAGTGAGCTCCCTGTTTAGAGACCTTGTCTCAAAAGATTCACTGGAGAGTGATTGAAAGGAGCACCAAATATCAGCTGGTGGCTTCCACACAAGCATACACAGGAACACACACACAAACACACACACAAACACACACACACACACACACACACACACACACACACCACTCACAGCCACAAATTTTCCCCACCCCCCACAACCACAAACTGTAAAAGATTTCCACGTATCCCTTTGTGTGCAGGGCATTCCAAACTCTGCCCTCTTAATGGCAGTAATTCTAACTACAGGTGAGCATTGCACAATAGACTGGCAGCTCTCACTCCCTTTACACAACAGAAGCTTTAGACCCCCTGAATTTACTCCTTTCTCCCTGCTCTAGTCCCGGACAAGCACGCATCTGCTCTCTGCTCCTCTGTGCTACATTAGATAGTATCAGGGTTATATCCTCCCAGCTATTATCAAAACAAAGGAGAACAAGTGTTGGTGGGGGTGAGAAGCTGGAACACGGACACCGCTCAGAATATTAATGACTCGGCTGCTGCGAAAACAATGTGAAGGTTTCCCACGAAGTTTAAAATAAAGCTACCCTGTGATCCAGCCATTTCCCTTCTGGGTACACATCTGGAAACACTGGAAGAGTAAGCTGCTCATCACACCCATTTTGGCATTGTTCTGAAGAGCCAGCATGTAGAAATGACCCAATGTCCGTTAACAGATGACGGACAGTGAAGATATAGTAAATAGATAAACCAAAACATTGTTCAAATTAAAGCATACCGTTTGGATGACACCAGTGAGCTTGGAAGGTGTTGTGCATCCTCGGAAGGACGGAAACTGTTAGAAGAGGCTGGCACGGCAGTTATGTACTTGGGATACGAGTGAAATGCCCAGGTTCAAACCCAACTGAACACTCCTGTGATATTCGGATCTATTTATTCTTTGAACTAAAGTAGTTTATCAGCGTTAAAGACTAGACACTGCAAGAAAAGACCTCTCTGGACACTGCACGATTATTTTGTTCGCATGAACTCAAGAACCAAGAGTGACCTGCGTAAGACCAAACCAATTAAACGTTTCTGCCCGGAGGTAGGAGGAGCTCCAGAGGCCACACCCCTAGCTGAGGAGTTATTGGCAGCTGACTGCTGCCTGCCGGGGGACGGAGGAGCAGTTTAGGGATAGACTGTCCATTGTAGATCGCCCTGCCCTGGTGAATTGCCCCGCAGCCATGCTCATGGGGCAGCATTCACTTGATTCAGTTAAAAATAAATCAATAAATAATAAAAGGACATGTGAGGTTTAGAGGGATACATGATGGGTGGTTTCAAGAGACTTAGAAAGGGAAGCAAGGGGTGGATTGGATCATGTATACATGCATAAAATTTTCAAAGAAAACAAGTAAAATTAAAACACAAAAAGAGGATTAATAAGCACCCCAGGGGGCAGATATGTGAGTTGGACAAGACACAAAAGTAAAGCATCTGTGTAACCTCTGCCTCACTGTACGTTCACATCTGTTGCTAGAACTCACAAGTGCTCTTTCACGGCAGACAGAAATCTGTCCGAAGCCTGGAGTTAGGATTCACACACAAACACACACACACACACACACACACACACACACACACATACACACACACACGTACACTCATATCCTGGTGGTAGGTGGGAGGTAAGGAAAAGCTTGGAATGCATCTCAGTTGACAGAATACCTACGAAGCACGCCTGAGACCTGAGTTCCGTCCCAGCACTGCAAACCCAGTGCGGTGGTACAAGACCAGAATTCCCATGCTGTGAGGTGTGATAGTGCCTTCCCTACTCCTTCAGCCAGTTAGCTGGGAACCAGAACACACACGGGTGATCCCAGACTAACTGGCTGAAGGAGAAGAACAGAAACTATCGTTCACCAGTAGCCACTCTGTGTTAAATTCTTCATAAATTCATCAGTTCCTTTGTGCAGGCACTAACGAGGAGGAAGCCAAGATGTGGGAGGGTCTAATTAATTAACTACTTGGTTAGTTAACCTTTTACAAAACGTACCTGGGTCTGAGTGAGGAGCCCCAGGAAGTCACAGCCAAGCTTCAGGAAGAAAGTCACAGCCAAGCTTCAGGAAGAAAGCTCACAGGATTACTCAAATAAGTCAGCGAGACAAAGGCTGATAAGAAAGCAGAGGTGGAGGAAACAAAAAGAATAAACCAAAGCCTTCGGGTCAGCTTGATTATCAGGCCCCTGCCTGGGACTGCAGGAAGGGAGGCTTGCTGAAAGGCCACAAATTACAAGAAGCCCCTTGGAGGACAGGGTTAACAAGACAGAGTGACCAATCTCCTCAGAGTGACCAATCTCCTCAGAGTGTCCAATCTCCTCAGAGTGTCCAATCTCCTCAGAGTGACCAATATCCTCAGAGTGACCGGTCTCCTCGGTGTCAGAGATGCCAAAGAATCCCAAGAAGCCTCTGCAACTCATTTATCTCCAAAGACACAAAAGAAAGTCTTGTGGTCCTTTCGGAATGAGAAGCTACTTTTTAAAAATGTTTAAGAGGAACTTTCATGTATAATCTTGACACATGTAATTTAGACATGGCTATACATACTGGCACATAAAGAACAGAGTTACCTAGGCAACTTCCTGTTCTGACTTCTTCCTATCCTCCCACCCCAGACTCAGTGTCTTAGAGTAATGGTTTCTAAACACTGATTACCATATAACTGAATAGCTTTTATTTTTTCTTGATTTTTTTTTGGCTAATTACATTTGTTCTTTGATATTTTCACACACATCAACCTTCTCTTCTCCCTACAAACCCTCTTCCCTATTCATGCCTTTACTGTTCTGTGATCTACTGGGTTTAACCAGGGTCAGCTGTGCAACCATGAGTTTACTAGGCTCAACAGTGGGTACCAGACACAGCATGATGGCTCCCTGCCCCAAAGTCTGTCAGCAGTTAATGGTTCAGCTGGGGGAAGTGGGACCCTCAAAAGCTCTCCCCCAGCCATAAGTGATTATTGATAGGACCAATCTTGTGTAGGCCTGGTGCTCAGGAAAATCCCCCTGCCTCAGACTCCCGAGTGTTGAGGTTACAGGCATGCAGCACCACATCTATCTCAGTAGCACTCAGATGCGGTGTGCCCCAAACCACTCTGCTCAGAATCTTTCCCAGTCTTTCCCTGGGCAAACTCCATAAATAGTTTTTGAAATTTAAACTGGGTTAGGTCTCTTCCGATTCTCTGTATTTGTTGCAATTGCACCCATGGTAAAAGTTCAGGCAGATGGTCCAAGGTCTCGGTGATGTTTGTGCTAAGAACAGAGTGATGCTGGGTTCCTTGGCCTTTGTGTCTCACAGCATTTATTTTGTATCCCGGTTGGCAAATAGAAGCCCTTAAGCTCATCATTTGCCATTGGAAACTCAACCTCATCCTTCCATCCACATTCATTTCTTAGCAGGGATCCAGGACTCTTGTTTCCAAACTATCTGCAACCTGCAACCTGCCACAGAGAAGAGCAAGAGAAACATCGAGAAAACAATGTAACAGTTAAAAGCGTAACAAAAACAAGACATGCCTCCAATGCACAAATCCATCGCAGTGTGATAAGGGAAGGACTAGAGCCTGCCTGGCATGTGGAGCAGAGCTTCTTCCGATTCAGGATGAACGTGCTCACCTGAGCCTTGCTAATGTGCAGGCTCTGATGGCAGACCAGGTGGAGCTGAGATGCGAGCTGGTTTCAAGTGCATTTGGTCTGAGGACCATACTTTCAGTAAGTGGTGTGAGAGCAGGATCCTGTAGAAGGGATCGTGTGTTCTCCTTCCCTGAGTGGTCACTTCTGCACTGCCTTTGAAGAGAATCCATTACCGACATTTTAGTCTTATACCCAAGCTGGGCAGATGATGGTGAAATGGCTAGAGGTTCATGGTAGGATGGGCAAGCAAGGAAGATAGACTTTCCACCTCTTACAAATACTCCACAGGGTTCTTATGCTAAGAGACCCCTATGCTATACAATTTGTGGAGCCAGGAAGAACTAGCCTTCATTTTAAACTAGAACCTCAGTATCTGTTGATGTTTATCAGGTACCTACTGTTTGACACATCTTGCATGTTGGACACACACACACACACACACACACACACACACACACACACACACTGTTTACATGCACTCTTTAAATTTTCCAACCAACCCAGATGAGGTGGAGTTAGTATCCACCATATATAAAAGAGAAAATCAACAAAACAAGGACAATGCCACAGGTGTAGTACATGGCATATCTGGTACTCAACCATCTGCCTCATACTACCTGACTACGAAGCTGTACTCTGCGTGTGGCATCCACTGACCAGTATCTTCATTCATGTAACTGCTTAACTCCAAGATGCTAAATGGTTAAGAGCCAATGCTGAGATAGATATAGGCAAACAAGGAGCTAGCTTCAGCCCAGTAGCTGAGAAGTGCTGCTTCTACCAGTTCTCACGCTGGACAAATCTTCCCACACCAATCACTTACTGGCAGCTTCATCTGGGATTTTCCAGTAGCAAATCAGGAAAGAAAGAATTTATGAAATTAGCTTAAGCAGGGTCACACTGTCCCTTCTCCTGTCCCTTTCTCATCGTTCTTCGCATCTGTTGGCTGTCCCCTTTACTGTTGATGCTTGTTGTCATGGAATGCATTCTCAGAAGCCCACTCTGGCTTAGTATGAATGTGAGACCCATTTCAGAATGTCCACATCACCCCAGTGCTGGGATGTTTATTGGAAATTGAGTAAAATAGCTCATTTATTAAGAGGCTCATGACAGCATATCACACTGTTGGAACTGATTCAAAAGAGCAGAGTCCAGGCTGAAATTGACCCTTCATCAGAAAGAATCCCTTACTAAAGCCAATGCTTTCTGGGCCAGCCTTGGGCAAAGGAAGCTGGTAATTTAATAAGAAGCTCTTTGGACTGTGAAAAAATGATCATTTTTCATCATGCCTTCAAGGACACCATTTTTCTGGCAGGTGTCCAACTGCCTCCATCAGTGGTCAAGAACCTCCAAGGAGCACACTGCACACTTCTATGGGAGTGCATGGCGTGTGCAGTCAGACAGAACACTCTCCCCTTCATCACCACCTCCTCCACGTCAGGTAATCACCCTGAAGTTCACCTTCCCAGTCCTTCAAGCAAGGTGAAGTGTAGCTCCTCTCTTCTGTCGATGTCTCGGAGGTTCTGAGTGCTGCAAGTGTGAAGGGTCTCATGACTTCCCTGACATACCGAAGGGTCAGCAGAGAGTAGCAGGCAGAGGCTGTGAGCATCTACACTTGGCAGAGGAAACACAGGTGCCTTGCTGCCAGTGACCTTGGCACTCACCTCAAGCCAGGCATTGCTGTGGGCACTTGGCATGTGTTCACTAATTTGCTGAAGTGCAACGTTCCTTTAATACAGTCATATTGTCATCTACGTTTTTCATGGGAAGAAACTGAGGGTCACAGAACTTATCCAAGGTCCCAGAGACATTCCTAGGAAATTGAACTTGGATGACCCAAAATTTATGGCCATAAATATAGTAGAATTCTAACTCTGCTGTTAATCACAGGTGCTCTGAGTCCAGCATACTAAACAGTGGGATGAGTAAACTTTCACTCAAAACTTGAGGTCAATGAGATAACTTAAATACCCATCTCGTTAATACCTGGTGTAAGACTCTCAGGGAGAATCTTCCCTCAGGAGGGAGATCCTCGAGCCCAATGACCAGTCCGAGTCCACAGGCTGCAATCTGCAAGAGGATTTTTTATTGATCAGGATACACAGGTATCTGTGGGTGTCCCAGTCAATTCGGAAGACTGGCGCACCTAACAGAACCAGGGACGGGTTTTTATAGGGTATTGGGGAGCAGAAGCAGGCTTACAGAAGCAGATGCATGGTTGGTGGATTCAAGTGAGGCGCGGATGTATGGTTACACCCAATTGGCTATTCAAATGAGGTTGTCACACAGCAAGAGAATACGTGCAGGTTGGGGTGTCCAGAATGTCGGGGCTAGGGGCTTATCTCGTTAGGTGGCCCATAAAGCAATAGCAATAATTTAGACTGGTTTCTGTATTTTGTTTTCTTTTATGGTCTGTTTCGTCTAAATGATGTGTCAGCTTGTCCCACAAAGCTTGGACACATCTGAACTTTCCCAGGCTTATTTTAGTTCTGAGTCTGTGGTATCTAAAAACTTACTTTTTACTTCTATAGTTGAGGGCCTTGGGCTTGTACAATTCCCTTTCTGGGAGGGGGGTCTTTCACTGGTACATCTGGTATACCCTGCCATCATGAGCAAGTGAGAAAACTGACATGCCAAGAAGATCTGATAGATTGCTTCAGATTCATGTTGTCTGAAGTTAGAGGCCATGTTCTCAGTTGCTCTACTACTTCTAAGCCTAGATAGGGTATGTGCACTAGCGCCCTCTATGAGCAAGGAAGAGGGCCAGCAGGAAAAAACTCACCAGTCTTCTGGGTCTACTGATAGAGCAGCTGCCTGTGCTCAAATGTCTGGAAAGATTAGAGATTGTTAGTAGCAGATAATGTTCTGAGTCTATTGTGTTCAGAAGCCGCCCTGAGTCAAATAAATTGTCCATGGCTGGAAGAGGAGAAACAAAACCAGCAAGTCTCCATTTCAGATGGTTCTTTAAGCAGCTGTCTGGCATTCTGTGAGAATTACTCTCCAGAAAGAGCCTAATATACAACTTTAATAAAAATTGCTAATGGCAAAGACACAGGACTGTGATCCTAGGTCTCCAGCCATAAGGATTGTTTTGACAACCAATGCATGCATTCATGCCATCCCAAGCTTGGAGATGCACAAGAAAGCTCATAAGGAGACAGTCAAGGTGTGCAAAATATGTGGGATGCAATGTTATCAGAAAACATTGGGAAGCAAGAATGCTGGCCTGAGTTGGGTGAGTGGTCTGCCCGGCTTCTTAGTTAATTTTCATAGTATTCACCACTCAATTACTCACCCAACACAGAGGCTCTTACACCAGTCAGTCCATCTCAAACTTGGCAGTTGGATCCTTTTATTTCAGCCTTAGCACCAGTGTACTCAGTAGGCACACAATAAATATTTCCTGAGCTGGGGCACCAAATAGACAAATAAGAAGTTGGTTTGATGAAAATGGATGTCTAAATTGTCCCATTGTGTGGAATGGAGATTGATCTTTGATGGAAGGAAATGTGTCTATTAAATAAAAGAACACTCCCCCAGAAAAATCATATAGTTTTCTCCTGTGCTGTAAGACGTAGCCCTTCTCTACCCTGAAGTGCAGAGAGCTCTAAAACAAATATGCACTGGGTATGAAAATGTCAAAACAAAAACCACTGCGATTCTAAGTCTAGTGAGGCCAGAAAGCCATGTTTGGAAAATGCTTATGGGGAACTTGAACATGTACCATGCAATGTGACTGAACGGGCAAGATCCCAGGATACTGCTCAGCATAAAGCTGGGCTTCTAGAAATACCAATTCTCTATTAATCTGTTTCCCAGCCTTTTCCTAATCCTCTGCTTCTAGAACCCTCCACCATCTCCTTCTTACCACATCTGACAATTGACCCCAGACCCTACTTGGGGACAGAAACACTCATTCCTCCAACAGACTAAGGGCCAACCACCCTCCCTGCTTATTAACGATATTATAGAGGCAGCTGGCCGACCACCTTAGGATGACAGGTCTATTTTCATACAGAAAAGAAAATTACAGAGCAGCACAAACATTTGCTAACGAGAACGATGTTATTATAGCTTGCAAATTGCATTCAGATGTTCAGTAATACTGGAGTTAATGGATTCCCAAGAGTTTGTCAGCAAGTGAACCCATCTCGAAAAGACCTTGTTTTATCCATTTTTATGCAAGAGGGGTTGCCCAGCCTTCTTGATCCAGCAGGAGAATGTGGAGGGGGAATCCTGGGGCTGCAAGAGAACACTGATCCTTCTGCTTCCCCTGTCCCTATGCTCTAAGTGTTTACAGGGATTAAAGAGAAATTAAAAGGAAAAAGTCTAGCCACTGTGGGGCTGAGACTCACTGTGTGCCAGGCACTGTACCAAGCACTCGTTCTTTTCCTCTCCTTTTATCTTCCCTGTACCTCACGGAGTACTGCAGTCAGGTAGTAGTTTAGTAAGTAAGGAAACTGAGACAGAGAAGGATCTAGGAGTCATTCAAAGACCTCAAGAAAGACAGTGAGGGAGAGGGGGCGCGCTAATGGCCTTGACCTGAACTGAGTACCTGTGCTGCAGTGGTGTTAGGCTCCATCATCATGTGCAATCAATACACGTTAAACAAAAAATAAGGAAAGGCATTAGACTTCCAGAAGTCCTATTTGAAATCCAACAACTACTAAGTCTTGATACAAGAAGTGGGGTGGCTCGTCCCGTCCTGATTATTCACTTGACTGGGTTAAGCAGTGTCGAGCAGATAAGTAGAGCGTGCCTCAGGAAGTGTCTGTGAGGGTGTTTTACCCTGTTCAATCTGGTGCCTCCGACCTAAGGAATGCTGTAATGTGTTGGGAGAACTGCACTGGCTGGAGGCTGGGGGAGGTGGGGCACAGCTGGGGCAGGTGGCCGCTGGCATGTGTCTTTGAAGGGTGTGTCCCCTCTGCTTCTCACCATGAATGAGCAGCTCCTCCTCCAGGTCCTTCTGCCTCCCAACAGACCTGTGACCGTGGCCAGAGCACCACAGGCTGAAAACTATGAAATGAAGAGCTGAAGTAAATCTTCCTTCTTTAAATTGCTTCTCTTGGCTATCTCTTACAACCATGGGAAATCTAACGCAAGCCCAATCTCTACATCCAAACTTTCCACTAGCAAATTCCATGCATGAGGCTCACACAGCCACACAAGGAAACAATCCTAGTCCCTCTTGGCAAAGTGTCACTGGAATCTGACATAGTTCCTTACCACTCCCAGAAATCTGCCCAGACTGACATGCACTTTGCCCAGTCAGCCCTCAAAAGTTGTCTGAACATATGTTCCTTGCCATATTCTAGATGCGTGTGTGTTATATGTGAGTTTGTGTGCTGTGTATGTGTGTATATGTGTTTGTGTGATGTGTATGGTGTATGTATGTATGGTATGTGTGTGTTTGTGTAGTATGTGTGTATATGTGGTGTATGTGTGTATATGTGTTGTGTGTGTGGTATGTCTGTGTGTGTGATATGTGTGTGATGTATATATGTATATGTGTATGTGGTGTGCATGTGTTCTGTGTGGTATATGTATGTGTTGTATGTGTGTGTATATGTGTATGTATGTGTGAATGTGTGTGTATGTTTCTGTGGTATGTGGTGTGAGTGTGTAGTGTATATGTGTGTGTATGTGTGATGTGTATATATGTATGTGTGTGGTGTATATGTATATGTGTGTGCATGTGTAGTATGTGGTGTGTGGTGTGTGTGTGTGATATAGATATGTACACGTGTATGTGTGTGCATCTGTGTATATTTGTGTGTGGTGTGGTGTGTATGTGTATAAGTGTTTGTGGTGTGTGTGTGTGTGTGTGTGTGTGTGTGTGTGTGTGTGTGTGTGTGTTAGGGGATAGTCCCTATCCCAGCTCTCATGAATTCTATGTTCTGTGCTTCTCTGGAACTCCCTGACTTGAAAAACCTTAAGAGAGTTAAGGTCGTGGTCACTGATGACCGTTTTATGAATTCCTTTCAATCTCTATATTGACCTCTTCTGTCATTCACCGGGATAACTCACCTTGATGTAGACCCAGAATGCGTCCTCGCTAGCCCACTTTTAGGGGCATTTTCCAAAATACAATCCGTCATAGCATATGGTTCTCAGTATATGAGGCCATTTGGGATACCAGAGCAAAATGCTCTACTGTGAGCTTAAATGGCAGAAATTTACTGTCTCATAGTCGCAGATGCCAGAATTGTGATCTTCTGTAACCTTAATACTATCCTTACAAGCTCTGGATCCAAGTACAACCTTGTGCATCCTTGGCTACACGGGGAGTGTAAGGCCAGGACTGTGACAGAAGGAGCACAGCCACAGGATAGTCAAGCAATTCGAGCTATGGATTTAAAGAGACAATTCGGATCATATTGTCACCAACATTTCCCCATGTTGGAAGCTCTGAAGTGTTAGAGCCAGAATATTCTGGGTGATCGTACCATTCTCACTTACACATAGAAAAACTGAAGCTAAGACAGAAGGAATATTTATATGGGGTCAAAAGTCTGGGCAGAGCCGGAACCAGGTCTAAGAACCAGAACAGGTTTCATGCTTAAGACTTCACACTTTCTATAAAAGACTGAATGCCTCCAAGTCGCAGTGTCCAAGGTCATCCTTATCAACACAGTAAGCCCAAGGCCAACCTGGGCTTCAAGGGATGGTGGGGGATGTGGATGAGGAGGGAAGAAGGCAGGAAGGAAAGAAGGAAGGAAGGAAGGAAGGGAGGAAGGAAGGAAGGAAGGAAGGAAGGAAGGAAGGAAGGAAGAAAGGAAGGAAGGAATAATCCACACAGAATGAACACTCAGACCTGTAGAGAATGGCATATCCTTAAAGAGAGAAACGTTCTGTTGAAATTTGTTCAATAGCATTCTTAATAAAAGTGTCCAGTAAAGATCTGGTAAAAGAAAAGAGACTTTTCCTCAAGTGGGAGAGTGCATCGGTGTGCAGACAAGCCCTTCGGGACTCGGGAGATATCAGGAATGATGGACAGAGTGCCTCCTGGAGACATATTTTAAACATACACACTATTTTAAATATCCAGCTGCTCTCCTGGGGATTCATTGTCTGCTGTTTCCTGGTCCACAGCCTGGATGAATCCTGGGTACGATCACTCATCTACGATCCTCACCGGTGCCAGCATCAGAGAAGCTGCATCTCAAGCCCACACTCAACAGCTCACCATGGGTGCTGTGGCTCTCCCAGAGCATGTCCTCCCCTGGCTATACTTTTTCTCCCTTGACAGAAGCATCTGTGTGCTTCCTTCCTTCCTTCCTTCCTTCCTTCCTTCCTTCCTTCCTTCCTTTATTCATTCATCCAACCATGCTCTCAGCTCTGCAGACACAACCTCTGGTCTCAGGACCAGGAGCTGAGTAGCACTGGACCAGAGAATGTGTAGTTAGTTTTGCAGCTGACAAACAGAAGAGGCTCAAAGGATATCAGCCTTTCATCTCTCCTGTAGCTGATGTGGGGAGATGCTAGGTCTGCAGCACCGCTGTGGCTGGGATCACTGTAAAGAACAAAATAACCTTATACAGCTCAAGGGGCAAATAATGGGGCATGCTTGACAGGAAGGCCCTCAAATGACATGTAGACGTGTTCCGTAAGGACTCAAGAGAACAGCAGAACTCAAGAAACCATTGATCATTTATAAATGAGCTTCTTGTATTCTTACAAAACACCATTTTAGCTTAAAATTAGTATATATTTGTGTGGTAGGAATTTGAGCAGTGAAGTGTATGCAAAGAAAATAAAATATAAAAACCATCTCTGGGTTCTATTTAGAAGTAACCATTCTTGCAAGTGCACATGTGTGTATGTATATGCATGTATGCATGTGTGTGCGTGTGTATGTGTGTGTGTGTGTCCTTCCAGAGTCTATCAAACATCTATATGTTGTTTTCATCCAGAAGAACACCATAAACACCATTTAACAAGCTGTTTCTTTCCATAAATATGTGCATATATATACACATGCATATATGACATAAATACACACATGACACATGCCCAGCTGTTTTCTTATTCCCAAAAGCTGTAGTGTGTTACACTATGTGATCATAGTCATTCTTTAGCCCATCCTTTATTCCTGAATACTCAAACTGTTTCCAGTCTCTTCTACTGGGGACAGTAAGCATCTTCTTAGCACATTTATAGGCGGCATCTGCACATACCTGAGCTAAGTGACACATATCCTGGTTCCATTTGTTCTGATGGATAGTATAACTAGTTTTTCAAAGTATTGTAAAGTTTCCTTCCATGCTTCTCAACAATGTGTACAAATGTTTACTTCCTGAACCCCAGCCAAATCACCCAACCATAGGCTCTACCTACACCACACAGTCTCCCCAAGGACTTGACAGTTATTCATCCTGCTCCTGTGCAAACACTTCTATACAGGAGAAACGCTCTAAGCTGTACTAATGAAATTAAACACCCTTCGTTAAGTGCCAGGTTCAGGATAAATTGAATTTTAACTGGGTTCCACCTTAGCTATTAATGATTTTCTCTGATGCAGCCTGCCCCCTCTAGATTGGAATTTAGCGAGCCCTGCCCGGAACTGAGCTGTGTGTCATTTGCATAGCATATAGCACCCAAGAAGCAAGGCAAAGGGCTTGGCACCACCATTAATCAAGGTGTCCCAACATAGTGCCCTGTTTATTTACCCAGGCACGGATCATGGTTTACACACTCCTATTCTCCTCCTGTTAGGTTTTTTGGGGGGAAGATAAATGTGTCCTAATGAATACAGGAAAATAGGAAGTGTCTAGAAAGAGTATGTCATCGGTAGGGTTGAGTTCTGAGCCTATACTGTGAAGAGGTCAGGGTTTTCTAGATACGTGAGATTTTAAGGAAGTGGCTGGCCCTCACCCCATTCCTCAAGCAAGGAATGTCAGCTCAACAGAAATCCAACTCTGTTCAGTAGACACGTGTGACATCCTAACTTAACTTCCTCTCTCTGTGATGCTAAACACTGTGACAAAGGAAAGATTTGTTTGACTCAGGTTTAAGGAGATGCTGTCCTCTTGGTGGTTTTTCTTACCTTTAGGTAGATAAGTAAGCAGAGAAAGGTCCAGAAGCAAGGCCAGTCTATAAACCTCAAGGCCTATTTCTCAGTAACCTACTTCTTCAATTTAGGCCCCACCCCCTAAGGGCTCCATGGCCTTCCAAACAGCACTAAGTTTTCAAACACAGGAACCTGTGGGAGACAGTTTACATCCAAAGCCTATGGTTGTACATGCTTTCTTAGGAGAAGGCCTGAGACTATCCCATCGTCTAAGATGCCACATACCCCTTCCCCCAAAATGAAGAATTCTAGCAGATTAACGCATTTATCTTCAGTTTGGAAACTCCTACAACTGTTTCTAAGACCGTTGTCATCTTGGCATCATCAATGTTCCTGCTCATCTCAACCACACAGTCCTCCGATCCTTAGAGAAGGTGGTAGGTCTCTGCCTTTATTATGCTGAGCCATCCAGGGCTACTGAGAAAAGACCAGCTGCTGAGAATGACTGCTCACTTTCTCTCTGCCCTTCATTCACACTCATGATTCATCTCGTCCGCAACCAAAATACGCTCACTCACACACGTGTCTTATTCACTCGCCATTTGGCACCCGTAATCACCCCCTCTACAAATACCATGATAGATCCATTCTTCAACCTTCCCAGATGCACATCGATGGCCCCACACTATGGTACTACTCAGACGGATGACTGTGAGGCTCCTTTAACGAAGTTCATGGTCTAGAGGAGAATCTGACGCTAAGAGAAGGGCCATAATACAGTATGCGCAGTGTCACAAGGAAACGGGAGTGGCCTTGAATTCACTCAGTAGCCCAGACTGGCCTTGAACTTGCCATGCTTCTGCATCAGCTTCCCAATTAGCTTCAATTATAGGCTTGTGCCGTCAGGCCCAAGTGGGTGAGACCGGGTGAGGTTTTAAGACCCACACATATTGAATAATGCCTAAATCAGATCGAACGTATGTTGTTTATGGCCTCTCAGCATTTCATAGTGAAAATATGGCTTTTTGAGACAGACAATTCATAATTCCACTCAACTTGTTGGAGGCCAACATTTTAGATTCTATGTGATGAGATCACCTGGTATTTATTTTTCTATACCTGATTTATTTCAATAAATTGATCTTTTTCTATATAGCTATATTTCAAAACTCCAGTGAAGCTTCAATTAACACACCAACATTGATATGTTGATGTTAATAATATATCTTATTAAATGAATAAATTTAAAATGCTATCATTTTAACAGTAATACTATAAAGATATATTAGCGAAGGGACTGGGAATATGGCTCCATTGATAGAGCACTTGCCTTACATACACAAAGCCCTGAGTTCAGTCCCCAGCACTGTACAAAATGCAGTGTGTGGTGCACACACATAGCCCCAGCCTATGGGAAATGAAGGCAGGAGAATCAGAAGTTCAAGGTTATCCTGGGCTACTTAGGGAGTTTAAGGATATGGTTACATGATATTCTATTCCAGAAAAAAAAGTTTTAATGAATGGAGTAGCATTTTCCATTCTCTCTTCACATATCCCAAACACTGGGATATACATCCAGGATGCTTTGTACCCATATTAGATCTGTCTTCTAAACAACTGTATTTTAGGCTCCTCGGAATCACACGTGGACAGCCCAGGCTGAGATCAGATTTGACTTCACTTCCAAGTTAGGTATTTTGTTGTTATTTGTTTGTGTTGGGGGGGATGTTTTAATTCTTTCTTTTATTTTTAAATGAAAAATATTTTAATTCTCGCTGCAACACACACAACCTCCACCTTTAAGAGGGGAAACCAGGAAAGGGGGTAACGTTTAAAATATAAATAAATAAAATATTCAATAAAATAAATAAATAAAAACATACACATGTGAAAAGGCTAAACCCAGTAAAAGAGACAGTATAATATTTCAGTGCCCAAAGGTAAAGAAATACTGAGAACAACAACCTAATTGTGCTTTATTCTTAATAAAATAAGAAGCCACCACAGAGAACAGCAGTATGGCTGTGTCCCTGTTGGCTTTAAATGGGTTGCTGTGGCTTTTTTTTTTGTGTGTGTGTGTGTTTTTTATTTATTTTTTTTATTAACTTGAGTATTTCTTATATACATTTCAAGTGTTATTCCCTTTCCCGGTTTCCGGACAAACATCACCCTCCCCCCTCCCCTTCCTTATGGGTGTTCCCCTCCCAAACCTCCCCCCATTGCCACCCTCCCCCCATAGTCTAGTTCACTGGGGGTTCAGTCTTAGCAGGACCCAGGGCTTCCCCTTCCACTGGTGCTCTTACTAGGATATTCATTGCTACCTATGGGGTCAGAGTCCAGGGTCAGTCCATGTATAGTCTTTAGGTAGTGGCTTAGTCCCTGGAAGCTCTGGTTGCTTGACATTGTTGTACTTTTGGGGTCTCGAGCACCTTCAAGCTCTTCCAGTTCTTTCTCTGATTCCTTCAACGGGGGACCTATTCTCAGTTCAGTGGTTTGCTGCTGGCATTCGCCTCTGTATTTGCTGTATTCTGGCTGTGTCTCTCAGGAGCGATCTACATCCCACTCCTGTCGGTCTGCACTTCTTTGCTTCATCCATCTTGTCTAATTGGATGGCTGTATATGTATGGGCCACATGTGGGGCAGGCTCTGAATGGGTGTTCCTTCAGTCTCTGTTTTAATCTTTGCCTCTCCCTTCCCTGCCAAGGGTATTCTTTTTCCTCATTTAAAGAAGGAGTGAAGCATTCACATTTTGATCATCCGTCTTGAGTTTCCTTTGTTCTAGGGATCTAGGGTAATTCAAGCATTTGGGCTAATAGCCACTTATCAATGAGTGCATACCATGTATGTCTTTCTGTGATTGGGTTAGCTCACTCAGGATGATATTTTCCAGTTCCAACCATTTGCCTACGAATTTCATAAACTCGTTGTTTTTGATAGCTGAGTAATATTCCATTGTGTAGATATACCACATTTTCTGTATCCATTCCTCTGTTGAAGGGCATCTGGGTTCTTTCCAGTTTCTGGCTATTATAAATAAGGCTGCGATGAACATAGTGGAGCACGTGTCTCTTTTATATGTTGAGGCATCTTTTGGGTATATGCCCAAGAGAGGTATAGCTGGATCCTCAGGCAGTTCAATGTCCAATTTTCTGAGGAACCTCGAGACTGATTTCCAGAATGGTTTTACCAGTCTGCAATCCTACCAACAATGGAGGAGTGTTCCTCTTTCTCCACATCCTCGCCAGCATCTGCTGTCACCTGAGTTTTTGATCTTAGCCATTCTCACTGGTGTGAGGTGAAATCTCAGGGTTGTTTTGATTTGCATTTCCCTTATGACTAAAGATGTTGAACATTTCTTTAGGTGTTTCTCAGCCATTCGGCATTCCTCAGCTGTGAATTCTTTGTTTAGCTCTGAACCCCATTTTTTTCTTTATTATTTCTTTTATTTATTTATTTTTATTAACTTGAGTATTTCTTATATACATTTCGAGTGTTATTCCCTTTCCCGGTTTCCAGGCAAACATCCCCCTCCCCCCTCCCCCCTCCCCTTCCTTATGGGTGTCCCCCTCCCAACCCTCCGCCCATTGCCGCCCTCCCCCCATAGACTAGTTCACTGGGGGTTCAGTCTTAGCAGGACCCAGGGCTTCCCCTTCCACTGTTGCTCTTACTAGGATATTCATTGCTACCTATGGGGTCAGAGTCCAGGGTCAGTCCATGTATAGTCTTTAGGTAGTGGCTTAGTCCCTGGAAGCTCTGGTTGCTTGGCATTGTTGTACTTTTGGGGTCTCGAGCCCCTTCAAGCTCTTCCAGTTCTTTCTCTGATTCCTTCAATAGGGGACCTATTCTCAGTTCAGTGGTTTGCTGCTGGCATTCGCCTCTGTATTTGCTGTATTCTGGCTGTGTCTCTCAGGAGCGATCTACATCCGGCTCCTGTCGGTCTGCACGTCTTTGCTTCATCCATCTTGTCTAAGTGGGTGGCTGTATATGTATGGGCCACATGTGGGGCAGGCTCTGGATGGGTGTTCCTTCAGTCTCTGTTTTAATCTTTGCCTCTCCCTTCCCTGCCAAGGGTATTCTTTTTCCTCATTTAAAGAAGGAGTGAAGCATTCACATTTTGATCATCCGTCTTGAGTTTCCTTTGTTCTAGGGATCTAGGGTAATTCAAGCATTTGGACTAATAGCCACTTATCAATGAGTGCATACCATGTATGTCTTTCTGTGATTGGGTTAGCTCACTCAGGATGATATTTTCCAGTTCCAACCATTTGCCTACGAATTTCATAAACTCGTTGTTTTTGATAGCTGAGTAATATTCCATTGTGTAGATGTACCACATTTTCTGTATCCATTCCTCTGTTGAAGGGCATCTGGGTTCTTTCCAGTTTCTGGCTATTATAAATAAGGCTGCGATGAACATAGTGGAGCACGTGTCTCCTTTATATGTTGAGGCATCTTTTGGGTATATGCCCAAGAGAGGTATAGCTGGATCCTCAGGCAGTTCAATGTCCAATTTTCTGAGGAACCTCCAGACTGATTTCCAGAATGGTTTTACCAGTCTGCAATCCCACCAACAATGGAGGAGTGTTCCTCTTTCTCCACATCCTCGCCAGCATCTGCTGTCACCTGAGTTTTTGATCTTAGCCAATCGCACTTGTGTGAGGTGAAGTCTCAGGGTTGTTTTGATTTGCATTTCCCTTATGACTAAAGATGTTGAACATTTCTTTAGGTGTTTCTCAGCCATTCGGCATTCCTCAGCTGTGAATTCTTTGTTTAGCTCTGAACCCCATTTTTTAATAGGGTTATTTATTTCCCTGCGGTCTAACTTCTTGAGTTCTTTGTATATTTTGGATATAAGGCCTCTATCTGTTGTAGGATTGGTAAAGATCTTTTCCCAACCTGTTGGTTGCCAATTTGTCCTAACCACAGTGTCCTTTGCCTTACAGAAGCTTTGCAGTTTTATGAGATCCCATTTGTCGATTCTTGATCTTAGAGCATAAGCCATTGGTGTTTTGTTCAGGAAATTTTTTCCAGTGCCCATGTGTTCCAGATGCTTCCCTAGTTTTTCTTCTATTAGTTTGAGTGTATCAGGTTTGATGTGGAGGTCCTTGATCCACTTGGACTTAAGCTTTGTACAGGGTGATAAGCATGGATCCATCTGCATTCTTCTACATGTTGACCTCCAGTTGAACCAGCACCATTTGCTGAAAATGCTATCTTTTTTCCATTGGATGGTTTTGGCTCCTTTGTCAAAAATCAAGTGACCATAGGTGTGTGGGTTCATTTCTGGGTCTTCAATTCTATTCCTTTGGTCTATCTGTCTGTCTCTGTACCAATACCATGCAGTTTTTATCACTATTGCTCTGTAATACTGCTTGAGTTCAGGGATAGTGATTCCCCCTGAAGTCCTTTTATTGTTGAGGATAGCTTTAGCTATCCTGGGTTTTTTGTTATTCCAGATGAATTTGCAAATTGTTCTGTCTAACTCTTTGAAGAATTGGATTGGTATTTTGATGGGGATTGCATTGAATCTGTAGATCGCTTTTGGTAAAATGGCCATTTTTACTATATTAATCCTGACAATCCATGAGCATGGGAGATCTTTCCATCTTCTGAGGTCTTCTTCAATTTCTTTCCTCAGTGTCTTGAAGTTCTTATTGTACAGATCTTTTACTTGCTTGGTTAAAGTCACACCGAGGTACTTTATATTATTTAGGTCTATTATGAAGGGTATCGTTTCCCTAATTTCTTTCTCGGCTTGTTTCTCTTTTGTATAGAGGAAGGCAACTGATTTATTTGAGTTAATTTTATACCCAGCCACTTTGCTGAAGTTGTTTATCAGCTTTAGTAGTTCTCTGGTGGAACTTTTGGGATCACTTAAATATACTATCATATCATCTGCAAATAGTGATATTTTGACCTCTTCTTTTTCGATCTGTATCCCCTTGATCTCCTTTTGTTGTCTGATTGCTCTGGCTAGAACTTCAAGAACTATATTGAATAAGTAGGGAGAGAGTGGGCAGCCTTGTCTAGTCCCTGATTTTAGTGGGATTGCTTCAAGTTCCTCTCCATTTAGTTTAATGTTAGCAACTGGTTTGCTGTATATGGCTTTTACTATGTTTAGGTATGGGCCTTGAATTCCTATTCTTTCCAGGACTTTTATCATGAAGGGGTGTTGAATTTTGTCAAATGCTTTCTCAGCATCTAATGAAATGATCATGTGGTTCTGTTCTTTCAGTTTGTTTATATAATGGATCACGTTGATGGTTTTCCATATATTAAACCATCCCTGCATGCCTGGGATGAATCCTACTTGATCATGGTGGATAATTGTTTTGATGTGCTCTTGAATTCGGTTTGCCAGAATTTTATTGAGTATTTTTGCGTCGATATTCATGAGGGAAATTGGTCTGAAGTTCTCTTTCTCTGTTGTGTCTTTGTGTGGTTTAGGTATAAGAGTAATTGTGGCTTCATAGAAGGTATTCGGTAGTGATCCATCTCTTTCAATTTTGTGGAATAGTTTGGATAATATTGGTATGAGGTCTTCTATGAAGGTCTGATAGAATTCTGCACTAAACCCATCTGGACCTGGGCTCTTTTTGGTTGGGAGACCTTTAATGACTGCTTCTATTTCCTTAGGAGTTATGGGGTTGTTTAACTGGTTTATCTGTTCCTGATTTAACTTCGATACCTGGTATCTGTCTAGGAAATTGTCCATTTCCTGAAGATTTTCAAATTTTGTTGAATATAGGTTTTTATAGTAAGATCTGATGATTTTTTGAATTTCCTCTGAATCTGTAGTTATGTCTCCCTTTTCATTTCTGATTTTGTTAATTTGGACACACTCTCTGTGTCCTCTCGTTAGTCTGGCTAAGGGTTTATCTATCTTGTTGATTTTCTCAAAGAACCAACTTTTGGTTCTGTTGATTCTTTCTATGGTCCTTTTTGTTTCTACTTGGTTGATTTCAGCTCTGAGTTTGATTATTTCCTGCCTTCTACTCCTCCTGGGTGTATTTGCTTCTTTTTGTTCTAGAGCTTTTAGGTGTGCTGTCAAGCTGCTGACATATGCTCTTTCCTGTTTCTTTCTGCAGGCACTCAGCGCTATGAGTTTTCCTCTTAGCACAGCTTTCATTGTGTCCCATAAGTTTGGGTATGTTGTACCTTCATTTTCATTAAATTCTAAAAAGTTTTTAATTTCTTTCTTTATTTCTTCCTTGACCAGGTTATCATTGAGTAGAGCACTGTTCAATTTCCACGTATATGTGGGCATTCTTCCCTTATTGTTATTGAAGACCAGTTTTAGGCCGTGGTGGTCTTAACACGCATGGGATTATTTCTATCTTTCTGTACCTGTTGAGGCCTGTTTTTTGACCAACTATATGGTCAATTTTGGAGAAAGTACCATGAGAAGCAGAGAAGAAGGTATATCCTTTTGCTTTAGGATAGAATGTTCTATAGATATCCGTTCAGTCCATTTGGCTCATGACTTCTCTTAGTCTGTCTACGTGTCTGTTTAATTTCTGTTTCCATGATCTGTCCATTGATGAGAGTGGGGTGTTGAAATCTCCTACTATTATTGTGTGAGGTGCGATGTGTGTTTTGAGCTTTAGTAAGGTTTCTTTTACGTATGTAGGTGCCCTTGTATTTGGGGCATAGATATTTAGGATTGAGAGTTCATCTTGGTGGATTTTTCCTTTGATGAATATGAAGTGTTCTTCCTTATCTTTTTTGATGACTTTTAATTGAAAATTGATTTTATTTGATATTAGAATGGCTACTCCAGCTTTCTTCTTCTGACCATTTGCTTGGAAAGTTGTTTTCCAGCCTTTCACTCTGAGGTAGTGTCTGTCTTTGTCTCTGAGGTGTGTTTCCTGTAGGCAGCAGAATGCAGGGTCCTCGTTGCGTATCCAGTTTGTTAATCTATGTCTTTTTATTGGGGAGTTGAGGCCATTGATGTTGAGAGATATTAAGGAATAGTGATTATTGCTTCCTGTTATATTCATATTTGGATGTGAGGTTATGTTTGTGTGCTTTTCTTCTCTTTGTTTTGTTGCCAAGACAATTAGTTTCTTGCTTCTTCTAGGTTATAGCTTGCCTCCTTATGTTGGGCTTTACCATTTATTATCCTTTGTAGTGCTGGATTTGTAGAAAGATATTGTGTAAATTTGGTCCTGTCATGGAATATCTTGGTTTCTCCATCTATGTTAATTGAGAGTTTTGCAGGATACAGTAACCTGGGCTGGCATTTGTGTTCTCTTAGGGTCTGTATGACATCTGTCCAGGATCTTCTGGCCTTCATAGTTTCTGGCGAAAAGTCTGGTGTGATTCTGATAGGTCTGCCTTTATATGTTACCTGACCTTTTTCCCTTACTGCTTTTAATATTCTTTCTTTATTTTGTGCGTTTGGTGTTTTGACAATTATGTGACGGGAGGTGTTTCTTTTCTGGTCCAATCTATTTGGAGTTCTGTAGGCTTCTTGTATGCCTATGGGTATCTCCTTTTTTAGGTTAGGGAAGTTTTCTTCTATGATTTTGTTGAAGATATTTACTGGTCCTTTGACCTGGGAGTCTTCACTCTCTTCTATACCTATTATCCTTAGGTTTGATCTTCTCACTGAGTCCTGGATTTCCTGTATGTTTTGGACCAGTAGCTTTTTCCGCTTTACATTATCTTTGACAGTTGAGTCAATGATTTCTATGGAATCTTCTGCTCCTGAGATTCTCTCTTCCATCTCTTGTATTCTGTTGGTGAAGCTTGTATCTACAGCTCCTTGTCTCTTCTTTTGGTTTTCTATATCCAGGGTTGTTTCCATGTGTTCTTTCTTGATTGCTTCTATTTCCATTTTTAATTCCTTCAACTGTTTGATTGTGTTTTCCTGGAATTCTTTCAGGGATTTTTGTGTCTCCTCTCTATGGGTTTCTACTTGTTTATTTATGTTTTCCTGGAATTCTTTCAGGCATTTTTGCGATTCCTCTCTGTAGGCTTCTACTTGTTCTCTAAGGGAGTTCTTCACATCTTTCTTGAAGTCCTCCAGCATCATGATCAAATATGATTTTGAAACTAGATCTTGCTTTTCTGGTGTGTTTGGATATTCCATGTTTATTTTGGTGGGAGAATTGGGCTCCGATGATGCCATGTAGTCTTGGTTTCTGTTGCTTGGGTTCCTGCGCTTGCCTCTCGTCATCAGATTATCTCTAGTGTTACTTTGTTCTGCTATTTCTGACAGTGGCTAGACTGTCCTATAAGCCTGTGTGTCAGGAGCGCTGTAGACCTGTTTTCCTGTTTTCTTTCAGCCAGTTATGGGGACAGAGTGTTCTGCTTTCGGGCGTGTATTTTTTCCTCTCTACAGGTCTTCAGCTGTTCCTGTGGGCCTGTGTCTTGAATTCACCAGGCAGGTCACTTGCAGCAGAAAAGTTGGTCTTACCTGTGGTCCCGAGGCTCAAGTTTGCTCAAGGCGTGCTGCCCACGAGCTCTCTGCGGCGGCAGCAACCAGGAAGATCTGTGCAGCCCTTTCCGGGAGCTTCCATGCACTAGGATTCCAGATGGCGTTTGGTGTTTTCCTCTGGCGTCCGAGATGTGTGTGCAGAGTGCAGTCTCTTCTGGTTTCCCAGGCGTGTCTGCCTCTCTGAAGGTTTAGCTCTCCCTCCCATGGGATTTGGGTGCAGAGAACTGTTTATCCGGTCTGTTTCCTTCAGGTTCCGGCGGTGTCTCAGGCACAGGGGTCCTGCCGCTCCTGGGCCCTCCCCTACGGGAACCCAGAGGCCTTATACAGTTTCCTCTTGGGCCAGGGATGTGGGCAGGGGTGGGCTGTGTTGGTGGTCTCCTCTGCTCTGCAGCCTCGGGAGTGCCCACCTGACCAGGCGGTGAGGTCTCTCTCTCACGGGGTTTGGGAGCAGAGAGCTGCTGCGGGCCGGGATCCGCGGGTGTCGAGAAGCTGAGTTCAGACACCAGAAAGAAAACCCTGATTTGTAGAAGAGGTCATCTGCTTATGGAAATCAGATGACAAAAGCCGAGAAGAGACTTCTGGGTTTCCAAAGAAAGCCTGGTTCTGGAGAGCCAGCAGAGGTAGGCAGGGCATCACCTTCCCAGTGAGTTTGTGATGGATGCAGTCTAGAAGACAAAAGAAAACGGACCTCTGCTAGTCTGTAGTCCAACTCTCCAACAATGATCAGCAGCTGTTGTGAATGGAAGTCCAAGGATCTAGTCATGGCTCAGTCCCATGAGGAAGGCAGGCAGACTAAAAAAGCGGGTTGCTGTGGCTTTGCCGGGAGATTTTTCTACTGTGGGGATCTGAGGCAGAAGCAGAGAGATGCATCAGAGAAACTGCATTGAGCAGCAACAAGCGGAGATTAGCCCTGGCCTCAGAGGAGGAGACAGTGAGAGTCACAGCTGAGCTCTCCAGAGCCTTTCCCATCTCAGGTCCCCATCTCTGAAGGAACTGACCTCAGGCAGATGGGATTTCCATGGGGAAGGCTGTGCTGCCCTTTCATTTGCCCAGCTGTCTTTATCTCAGCGTCTCCGTTTGCTTCCTCATCAAGGAAGTCACAAGCCATAATTATTTCAATCTGCACAAGCTTAAAACCCAAGGGCAACTCTGTGGCGGGGTTGTCTACCCTCTGCAACACCAGCAGGACATTTTTAGCTGGGGTGTCATCCTCTGGTGGAATGGTCTCCTGAGCGGCTAAGCAGAGGATCATCTATCCATCTTCAGGACACTCTTTGTTAGGTCTGTTTATAAGAAAGTCCAGAACAGGACAAGAGATGGATAGACCTACTGTAGCCAGTGATCATGTGCTGGTTCATCTTGTTCTATCCTGTGACATCAGAAATGGCATACTCGCCTTTATCATAAGGCATGCTCACCTTCATGACTGAATCATGATTCTTAGACATTGGGCCTCCCCACCCCCAGCTACGTTGTTGGATGGTGCTGAGTAGAACTCACCCTAACTCTGGGGCTGCGGGTGGCTTTACTTCTAGTAGCAGCCATGCCACTGTTCATGGAACAAATGCAAACATGTGACTAGTGTCTTGAAGCAATATTGTTCAAACATCTTTATAGGTTTTCATTCAAAGTAGCCCCTAGGGCAGCTCTAAGGATCACAACTGTCCATGTCCTAATGCTTAAAGCAAGTTCTGTTTCTGATCACAGAAGACTTACAGTCCTTCACAGCAGGGCTAGCATGGTGCAGGAGCATGAAATGGCTGACTGCAGTTGCAGTCAGGATATGGAGAATGGACAGGAAGGGAAGGTGATCTGTGAACCCTGGAGGCCTACACCCAGTGGGCCACTCCTTCCAGGAAGGTGCTGCCTCCTAAAGGTTTCATAGAGAGCAGCTGAGGACCAAGACTTCAAACGCACATCATAAGGACCAGTGTTTCAAAACTTTTAGCTGTTCAAATGCAGGAAGATCTTACTCTCAAGATTTTACTTTGTTTCAAGGACTCTCAAGATTTGAAACTGGCCAGGCAGGGGTGGTGGTACATCCCTTTAATCCAAGCACTTGGGGAGGCAAAGGCAAGTGGATGATTTCTTTGAGTTCAAGACCAACCTGGTCTACAAAGTGATTTCCAGGACACCTAGGGATGCACAGAGAAACCCTGTCTCCCAAAAAGACTAAAACCAAAACCAAAACAAACAAAACCAACAAAGACAACAACAACAAAGAGTTTTAAACTTTTATTCAAATATAATTTACACTATGAAGCTCTTTTAAGTGGATCACTGAATCATTCTAGTGGACTCATTTCTTTATATGACCATCAGTACAGAATACATGGAACTTTCGTCACTCCGCCAAGAACCTCTGCCTGCCTCAGGGACTCAGCTTCGGAATCACTGATCTTCACACTTAGCTTTGCCTCCTCCAAATACTGCATAGGAACGGGAGCATGCGGTATGTGGCTTACGGCCAGCAGCTTTGATCACCTGGCGGCAGGCTGCCTTGATCACGTGACTGCAGGCAGCTTTGATCATGTGGCGTGATGACGTCAGGGGCTCAGTTTCATTCCTCACACTGTGTTCTTGGGCTCATAGTTGTAACATACCCAAGTGCCACTTCCTGCATTCGGCACTTACTATTATCTTAATATTGCTCCCTTAAAAGCAAAACAAAACAAAACAAAAAAAGAAAAAGAAAAAGAAAAACTGGCTTTAATACAATAGGCAGAAGGACGCTAAAATCTGCATTAGTGTCACCCAAAAAAAGAAACAAAAAAACAAACAAACAAACAAAAAAAAAACAGTTCTCTTCCTAGCAGTGGAAGATAGCTGCAAAATAAAAATAGAAATAAAAATTACTGTTGTGAACTGGAACTCTAAACAAATGTAAGTAAACGTTTCATTCTATTGAGGGGTGTGTGTGTGTGTGTGTGTGTGTGTGTGTGTGTGTGTGTGTGTATGTTGTGTGTGTGTGTGTGTGTGTGTGTGTGTGTGTGTGTGTGTGTGTTAGTGTTAGGAGGTGGGGATGGGTTCTGAGCCTGAGAGTCTGAGCCTGAGGTTTGCTTTGCTGATGTTGAGAGAGAGATTAATGGAGAGGGGTGTTAAAGATCCATTAGCACCTCATTCAGGCCTCCACAGAAGTGTGGAAGAACCCACTGAGGCAGGTTAGGAACTGAAAGCCTTTCACCCGCTGTGACTTCTCTGTTTCATGCTCATCCCTGTTCTGCTTGAACTAACCAACTGTCATCTGAGGTCACCTCCCTTATGGTTCCAAGAGTTGCCTTCAGTCCTCTGAGGTGTGCAAGTGAGTGGCCCTAATGTCAGAGCTGTGTGTCCAGGAAACATCAGCTCTTGACGTCAAACCATAAAGAGCAGGTGTTTTGCAATTATGTGCCAGACATTTAATTGGCACACAACTGAGTTACAGAAACCTCCTTGGGACGTTGCACACTTGCTGCTGGGCCCTCAAAGTGTAGGGAGCACTAACATTCTACCCAGACTACCCATTCAAGGTTCCACCGCCTGAGACACTGACTGTTTTCAAGGGTTTTCTACTTTGCGAATGATTCAAATGTGTCCAGATCTATTGCCCCTCAGTTAAAAATCCGGCAGAAACATTGCTGGCTGTGGTAGTGAACTACAGCCTAGTCTAAGAGAAAAGAGTGGGGGAGGACAAGAAGTGGTAATGCGGAAAAGGAAGAAAGAGATTATGTATTTTTTATATGTACAATCTAGACTTAACAATACATATGAAGATGGATGTAGACAGACGCAGACAGACAGACAGACAGACAGATGAACTCAGTAAGGGTTCTGATGGAGGAAGGAGGAGATAAGCAGGAAGGGAAGCAATGGGGGTGGTAGGTGTGGCTCATATGAGCAAAGAACATCATATATATACACATTAGTATATATTATGTATTATACATTAATATACATATTATATACATACATACAACATACATACATACATACATACATACATATGAAAAGGACATAATGGGGCCCATTACTTTGTACACTAGCTTAAAATTAATTTTAAGATGCACTCAGAGTTTAGTTCAACCAGTTCCAACAGCTCGGTGTCCAGTGTTTCTTGCACCACTGATGCTGTTTCCTGTGTCAGAAACAGACGTCTCCTGTATAGAGTGCACAGGTCTCTGAGGCTCTGCCTCTTTCAGACTTACCCAGTTACCCTGTCCTGCCCTCTGTGCCCCCCCAGAACTCACATATGTCTCCAAACACTTAACGATGAACCTGCCGTGAGCACCTTGGTTCGAGAAGGGCAGAGGAAATCTTGGAAATACAAGAACTGAATCAGATGCCCCCACCCCCAGTGTCTGGAATCCAGCTAAAGCATTTGCCAGCAGGGCAGCAAGAATTCCTCCACAATTAGCAACTGTATAAGGTCTTTCCCTCTTCCCAGACAAGAACCCACAGTTTTCAGAAATCCAGTTGTAGGGAAGGGATGTGAGCCCAGCCCTTTGTACAACCCCAACAGTTTATTGTTTTATTTTATCAGATCAAAGCCCCATCCGAGGCATCTCCGGGGCCACGTTATACAGCTGTGCTATCCAAAGGAAAAGGCAGGTGGGGGCGGTTTCTTAGCAACCTTTGAGATGTAGCTTTGGAGTCACCAAAAATGGAATGTATGGCTAAATGCTAAAATAAAGAATTGCTTGCTTTCTCTTTGAGAAGGCTACTTTCCCTATTCGCCCTTGGGATGGATATGCCCCCACTGGGACATGTTTTACCCTCTTCACCTCTTGTTCTCTCTTTTTCTATTATCTAATTTAATATTTTTTTTTACCTTATTCACTTTATATCCTGCTCACTGCCCTCCTCCTGGTCACCCACTCCTACAATCCTTCCCCCATCCCCCTCCACCTCTCTGAGTGGATGGACCCCCTGGCTATCCCCCTACCTTGCCACTTTAAGTCTCTGGGTGGCTAGGCACTTCCTTTCCCACTGAGGCTAGACAAGGCAGCCCAGCTAGAAGAACGCATCCCACAGATAGCTGCTGCTCCAACTGTTCAGGACCCACATGAAGACCAAGCTTCACATCTACTACAGAAGTGTAGAGAGGCCTAGGTCCAACCTGTGCATGTTCCTTGGCTGTGGGTTCAGTCTCTGAGAGCCCCAAAGGCCCAGGTTAGTTGACTCTGCTAGTCTTTCTCATGTGGAAGTCTATATTAAAGTCTCTTTGATAAAACCTCCAACTTTGCTTCAACATACCAACTAGCAATCCTAAAATTCTTTTCAGCATCAAAGTTCCAAACCCTACTTCGTTCTGAGTCAAGGTCCCTAACCATCTAGGGGAAGGGTTGAAATGGCAATGTGAAGAAGTGTCTGTCCCCTTCCCTTACTACTGGCAAGTTCACTTAGACCTTCGTAATCTCACTTCCCTGAGGTCAGCTGTCCAGTCCTCCACCAGCCTCCATTGAGATAGGCTATTGGGGCAGCCTTAAAAGAAACCAGCTCAGCCTCCTTAGGCTAAATGTCTTAGATGACATCCCTGACTATGTCTCTGTGGTTCTGTCCCTTTGAAAAAAGTCTCCTAACCTTGAAAACATCCCAGCAAGGTGATGTGGCAAGCATGCTCAGCGCTCACACACCTAAATTCAGCAGCTCAGACAAAGTCCCCGTCACCTCGTGTTTCTCTCTTCTCTCTAATTCATGGTTATCAAAGCAGAAATAGCAAGCGTTGCATCCTGGGCTTTGTTCTTCCAGGCAGCAGTGTTCTCGGGGAAGTCTGAAGTGGTTCTGAGGAAGGAAATCAAGAGCATGTCATCTGGGAAGAGTCCACTCAGCAAACACAGGGAACACTCTAAGCCTGGAAGCTCTGTCCTGTGTGCTTCCTACCTTCCAGTCAACCCAGCTCCACAGGCCCGCAATCACTGCCTTTGTTCTTGTTGTTGTCATTGTTGTTCTTGTGTCAGACATCATTTCCCTCAGGATATAACCAGGCCGTAATGTTCACTCACAAAAGTCACTCGTGGTCTGTCCAACTTCAGTTCCATACTTTTCTCTCCTTTCCTGTCAACATGTAAAAATAATCCTCTCCACTTGTGTTCCGTTCTCGCCAGCTGCCTTCCCTACCACTTCACGAAGGTGCCTTTGTCAAGGCCAGCCATGACACCCTGTGGTCTAAAACAGATGACAAATCCTCGGCTTCACCTGACGTGGTTCAGCAGGAGCACTGGCTATGCTGTGTCTCTCCCTCTTGAAATACTATCCTCATGTACCCCTCCCGCAGCTTCTCGGCTGCTTTTTGTCTTTCTGTCTCTGTACCCCAGACGGTCTCTAACTCATTCTCTTCTTTAGATCCAGTTCCTCCAATGATTTCCAACCTCTGGCCCTTTAATTCCGTCACTATGGCTATAATTCCGTCTCTCCTCTCTAGCATCCTCTTTTCCTGTTTAACTGCCTCTTGGCATCTTCCTTCTTTAGCTGCAGAGGCACAGAGCTAAACACTTGACTGGGCTCATCTCAGGATCTACATTGGCCAAATGACCTGCTATCTTCGTCACTAGCAACTTTGCCAAGCTGATTAGACAAAAAACACTGGCTTCATTCCTCACCTGCCTTTTCCTCTCCCATCACAAGCCATTAGCAAATCCTTCACCATTTCCCTCAAAATGGAGTCCAGGCTATCCTCCTTCTAGAGTATCGACTTCGCCATGAAGTGAACACCATATATGTAATCTGAAGGAATGTCACCAAGTGGCTAAGCATAGCAGTAATGTAGATTAAACACGGCAAACATAAAGTATAGTTCGGGAGGAGGAAGAAGTCCACCTTGGAAGTGGTGCTCCAGTAAATGACTTGTTAACCCTTTGAAGGCCTAAAAGATCTTTCCACCTGATTGGATTTGTTGGTTCATTTATTTAATCAGTTTAAGAAATAACCTGTTGGGCCTCATTGATTACAGGCACTGAGCTTACTCTAACATTTTTAACAGTCGGGACCATAAGTCCTTCTGTTTCTGAAGACAGCTGGATCTCACTAGCAGAACAGTCTCTGGCTATTACATGAGCAAAGTAGGCCAGATCCGGGTTGCCACCCACATTCAGCCAAGCTCCAGAGGGGCTGGCTACATGCCGCTGCCCCCAGCACCACCCAGCGTCTGGAACAGGGTTATGATGAGTGATCGAGGGGACAGAAATACCTTCTGGAAAAAAGGAGGTTGGCATTTCTGGGGCAGGACATCAAGGCTTTGTTGAGGAGAGCAGCAAACATCTTATTCGGCCTCTGGACCTTCTGCTGCCAATAGCTGTTTGCCTGCTTGCAAGAGTCAATGGCCGATTACAGTGGCTCTATGATGGGGAGGCAGGGCTTCAGTGTAGATGGAAACATCTAGTGGGTTGAGGAGGAGCATTGAATAGGAACTATGCTCTTTGAACACTGTGTCCAGACTCAGACTCAGGCTTTGTATGACAGTCCCTCATGAGGATCAGTGAACTAGGACTCCAAGTTCCATCTTCGGTGTCTGGACAATTTCTTTATCCTAAGAAATGGTTTGTCGTCATTCAAACAAGATGTAACTTCACAGAACATGGGTTCTATATGAAAGCACATGGGAAATCAGGAGGCTGTGTGTATGTGTGGTGCTTTCTGACTTCTTGACTCAACTTCATTTAGAATGGGGTCACATGATATCCTCTGACATCAGACGTTGCTGTGAAGATGTAGAAAAGGGCTCTGTGAACAGGCTGGAAGGTTCTTTCCCCACTCCTCTTGTGCTTCATGTTTGAGGCTGAAAACGTATCAAGCATGAACACGTGCCAGTCTCTGCTGTGATCATTTCTCTGTATTTTGCTCATGGCAGCATTCAAGCCCTGTGGTCGGTGGGATTTTATCCCCTTTCCTCTTCGTGTTATTACTGCTCAATAAACAGGTAGAAAATAAAAAGTTTTCTCTTATTCCTTTAAGTGCTCAGTTCCAGATTCCATGAGGAATCATGTTTTCAAGAGCTCCAGGCTCGCAAGAGGCAGATTCAGAACATAGGGCTAACTGGTCGTGGGCACCATGATTTGTGTGTGCTCTTGCTAGTCTGACAGCCTTCAGACTTTTCTCTTCTTCTCTCTAGGACTCCCTCATTTGGGTGGAGCACATCTCAGAGCTAGCTATCTGCATGTTTCTTCTAACCTCAAGGGATTGAGAAGTTGACTTCATCCTTTGAGCCATTAGAGTTCTCTCATCTGGGGCTGTGTGAGCAGAGGAGGGAGAAAGAAACAATCTAATCATCTCTCAGGATGTCATACACATCTCATGACGCTATATCAATCTCCAGATCCAGGTTGTCTGGCGTCCCCGACCGTCAAATCACACAGTGCAGTAGATTCAAGTTTCCTCTCTTTGTGCTGCCTTGAGTAGGGATTCAGTCACTAGCTATGAGAAGAGCATTGCCTAAATTCTAGTCAGGAAAGCATAGAAAAATGCACTACGGTGAGGGAAATATGGATGAGTGGTTATATCTGAGAGCAGAAGCAGACTTTGGGAACTTTTAAGCCAATAAAATTTCAGGCACACAAGCTCACCCTGACCTTCCTTCATGCAGCCTTGACTCTACTCACTTTGTGCCCTCATTTCTGGTCTGGCATCCACATGGTACTGAAGAGGAAAGACTTGAAGAATTGACATCCTTCAGGCTGGGAAGATGACTGTGCAAGCTGTGCCTGGAAGCCCAGTAATTTAAAGTTAGAGACCGGCATATCCCAGTAGCTCACTGGCCACTCAGCCTAATCAAAACTTTGAGCTTCCAGTTTAGTGAAAGACCCTGTCTCAAGACAATCAGCCAAGGGTTTGCAATTAAAATGTGTCCAGTTTAAATGCGATATTTGCATGAGCCTCTGCATGTTTTCATGAGCAGGTATTACAAGTTGATGTGTATGTACCACACACACATACAGAGACACACACATACACAGATACAGACTCAGACACACACACACATGCACTCACACACAGACACATACTTGCACACATAACACTCATACACAGACGAAGATCCAGATACATACACAGGAAATGACAGCAATGAGGACAGCTGTATCACCGAGGAATAAAACTTTTGAGTATTGACTATGCTGTCTATTTAAAAGTACCCAAATCTCATTTAAACTGGGCACATTTAAATTGCAAACCCTTGGTGAGCTTTCTACACAGCTTTCCACATACCTTGGATGACACCCTAAGGAGAAATCCTTGTAAGAACTCTCAACCAACAAGTATTTATCTAATAAGCTCTTACTTTACAGCTCCAGGAGGCGTTGAGCCTGTAGGACTTGATCTCTGCCCTGGAGATGTTGGCAAGAGAGCCAGGAAGAAGGGAGGAGCCACAAGAGACAATTAGTGAGTAATAGAAGACAAGAGGTAATTAAGTGTTAAAGACTGGAAGCAACTGGGTAAAGTTGCAAAGAGGCTAATTTCAGCTCTGTGCACGGCAGAGCTTTCTGGTGGATGGACTGTCCGTCCCTTCAGGTTGGCCCAAAGCCAGTTCTTATCATATCACAGAGTAGTACAGATATTGACATTTATGTAATGTGCACGGGACAGGGCACATGTGGAGTTCCAAAGATAACTAGCAGACATCAGTTTTCTCTTCCCATCACGTGGGTCCCAGAAATTGAAGTGAGGTTGTCAGGCTAGAGGGGAGTCAGCAAGCCCTCTCAGCAGCCCTTAATGCAGAGTTTAGATAATACTGCTAATGATAACCATCACAGAGTGGGAATCCGGTGTTGGAGCGCTGGCCCTGTCGGCTAGTCATGAAGATTTCAACAAGTGTTTGTGTTTCTTCGTGTATGAAATGAGCCAAAACAGCTTCCATCTTGTAGCATTGAGGGTGTCGAACACATAGAGAGGCAATCCAGACTCTACAAGAGGCTCTTAAATCTTTGCTCATATCTCTGCCACTTGAAAGCTTTGCAACTTCTTGGGGTGTAACTTATCTAAATACCAATCGTTGCAACAATAATGGCTATTACTTGGAGGCATGTGTTTTTCCAACCTACTTTAATAAGAGTTCAGCCTCTCTAGCCCACCACCCAACTGATGTAGTAAAGAAGAAAAGTTATTAGGGCACAGGGGAAGTAGACCTGTTTAGAAATACTTCTTTGGGGGCAAGTCCAGTCTTCATTGTCATGATATCAGCCGCTCAGTCCAGTAGCAAACACCAAATACAAAGCATCAGCTGCAGTCCAATCCACTTGGCAGTCACCACACATGAACCAGCAAGGGCAGTTCAATCCTGAAAAAACAAAAACAAAAACAAAAACACAAGGCTCACCAACCAACCTGAGGTCTTGGAAGCAACAAGAAGCAGCAGGGACTTCACAAGAAGTTCTTTGGCAAGTTTCTCTGTGAAGCGTCACCCACAAGTGGAGCTCAGCAACTCAATGTAAGGCGAACCAATACATGCGTATCGTTAGAGAATAGCGAGGAAAAGCAAAGCAAACCAATGCTTCAGCTCCCACTGTCTGTGGTGCCATATTTATATTTCTTTATCACACATCTGTTCACATGTTTGCTTACCAAAACATCCTTTCACCTGTGTTCCCCAGCAGAACATCATTTGACATAACTGATTTCCCAAAGAAACCAGAAGTTTCCACCTCAATTACCCATTTTGATAGACCACCACCAATCAAATTACACAGTTACAAAGATTGCTGACCTCAGGATCTCAGCAAATCACCTGATATAAGCTATTTAAGAAGGAAATATGCAGATTGATGAGATGCGTCAGCTTGAGGACCTGAGTTCAATGCCTAAGAACCCATGTGTTTTAAAAGGCAAGCACAGTGGTGGCTTGAAGCTAGAAACAGACAAGTCTCTGGGACTCACTGGCCAGCCAGCCTAGCCTGCTTGGTGCATTCCAGGATTGTGAGAAATCTGCCTCAAAGAAAAGATTTGGACAGCATATAAGGATGATACCTGAATCTGTCCTCTGTCCTCTGTCCTATGTGCACACAAATAATCCAAAGGCATGAGCCTCTATGTTCTTCCACATGTGCATATATGGGTACACACCTGCATCTCAAATAATCAGGCCCACTCTTTCTTCAGAGGCATCGCTAGCACTGATTCAAAGAAGTGTTTTGAAAAGGAATCTAATTTTTAAAAATCACACTATCGTATTATAACCCCAGAGAGTTTATAAGAACTGTCCATGTGATTGCCCTCACAATCAACTAAAATTCTGGGCTGCTGGGCATTCCTGTGAGGGATTTTCTTTGTCAAATTATTTGATCTAGGAAGACCCACCCTAAAATGATGGAGATACAGCTTTTCAACTATTCACCTTGCTCTTGCTGCCAAGGTTATCTCTCCTGTTACAGCTTCATTGCTTGGCAAATGCTAGAACCAATTTTGAAGAGAGAATCTCTTATTAGCATCACCTGTTGATTAAAAAAAGCTGATGGCCAATGAGCTAAGGCAAAAAATAGGAGGTGGGACACTGGCAGGAAGAAAGAGGATTCTGGGAAGTGGTGAGATTATAAAAAAGAGATACAAGAGGACAGAAGGAAACAGATATAAACCAGCTAGTATATGAACTTAGGGAGACACAGAGAGAGACTCAGAGGAGATTCAAAGGAAGGAGGAGGCAGGGACTGGGGAGAGGTAACCAACCAAATGGTAGACATAGAATAGTTTGAATGGGTTAAATAAGTTACAAAGTTAGTCAGGGAATGAGGCAAATGGCCAAGGCATTTAATAATAAATAATTAGTCTCAGAGTTGTCATTCGGGGGCTAGGGCTGGAGAAGAAAAAAGAATTTAAAAATTATTTCAACACAACTTCTTGGGCATTCCAGTACGGACTGAAGATCAGAGGCTCTCCAGACATCGTCCAGGCCTTCAACGCCACATGGGGACTGTTGAGACCTTCAGCTTTGTGGGCTGAGCCCCTCCAGTGTGAGACAGCCATTGTTGGGCAACCCAGAACCCACACTGGAAGTCAATCTGACACAATCTAACAAATCTCCTTTTACATTTCTGTCTCCCCCTCCCCCATCCTGATTTTTCGGAGAAATCTAACCAACACAAAGGTATCTCTGAGAAGACATTCAAGGAGTTCTGTTGGAAATCAGAAATGCTTTAGTTTTGCTCTGGAGTTGGGCTCTAAACATATGTGAACAACCAACCAAGCTGTAAGAGTTACAGTTTGTCTACTTGGGATGGCGAAAATGTTTGGAAAATCAGACATGATAGTGTTGTAATGTTGCGGTTGTAATTAATGCCCTTAAACTTTGCATTTAGAGACGGTTAAACGGCAGATTAGATTACATATATTCTGTAATAGCCAGATGAATAATTGCAAAAGACAATGAATGTATACCATGACACATATTCAACATAGTAAAACGTGTTTGAACAAGAAACACTGTATCAGAGTTTTCCCCTGACCCTTTGTTATCCCTCTATATATGAACAGAAAAGAAAAGGTTGGGGCTTAGAAGATATAGTCATGATGTGTACCCTTCTTTAGTCTTTCTCCTCCACACACCCCCACCCTCAGTGTAAAGTTGTCACTTTGAACACACAAGGCAGGGAGGTTCTGCTGCTGTCCTTCCAGATTCTCCCTCTGTTGGGATTCTTAGGGATTTCTTCTCTCTTTTGCAGTTTAGCAAGCTAATCTTCCCTGATGGTCTGGGTGGAGGCTCTAGGAGCTGCATATGAATGAACATATCACCGTACCCAGGGAAGTTTGACAATGCGGTGCCAAGACCTGCCTTTTCAACACACGGCCCCTCCCCCCACTGGCTCATTCTTGATTGGCTGCCTAGAGATGTTTATTAGCAGGGCATAATTAACGTGGCAGGTGCCTTTGTTACATTCAAATAATAACAGCGCAGAACACAGGCTTATAATTAGTTGGGCTTTTTTGGGGCTCCAGTGCTGCCGCTGATACTAAGCGCAGAACATGACACCTGATTGTGTACTCAGTATGGGGGTGATTCATGTTCAGCTGGTGAGGATGCAGGCTTTTTGGGGATGTGGAAAGTAGAGGCATTTAAATAAAAGGCAGGAATGACTATGAACTCCCAAGGACACACAAGTGGGGAGTGGGGCTTGTGTTGGGGTGTATCTATCTTATATTGACTGTACATTGCTCCCCAATGCTTCATTTCCTGAAGTGCTTCCCACTAGAAGAGAGCCCCATGTGAAAAGACCTATGGCTTAAGGAAGAGTACAAAACCAAGTTGTAAAGGGCAGAGGATGCATCTGGACCCTCGACAAAGTGTTTCAAAACTACCTCAGTGATCTCGGACATTTCTGGTGAACCTGTTCCCCTGTGGAATCCTGTGGAAAATGATGGTGAAGAAACAAGTGAAGACTTGAGAGAATGGGTATGTCATCGGGGAGACAGGACACAGCACTAAAGAACTCCAGTCCTTCTCCTAATCCCTCCCCATTAGCCTCCCCCGCCAAGAAAAACCACGCTGTAGTGTGTGTTACCTCTGCTTGCAATGCCAAGACAGCTGTCTATCTGAACAGTCACCAGCTTGGGAAAGCCAGCAGGCAACAGGTAGTGTTACAATAAGCGACCTCCAATACTGAAATGCTCCAGCCCCAGAATGTGCTGTGTCTGTGTGTACACCATGCTATTTCCTATAGCCCTGGACTGACATGAGGGAAGAATGAAGGTGAACCCCAGAAATGACAGCACTACTGGGGGGGTTCATTGCTCAGAGACCCTGTGTCCTTTCATTTACACCCCTTCCCACCCCCACCTCACAAGCAAGTAAACAGGGTGGGGCGGGGGTAGAGATCTAAATGTCTTGACCAAATAGTTGAGTGATCTTGACCTCAGCCTCCTCTCAATTGATTGGTCTCTGCTGTATCTCCATGGTAACAGATGAACAAAACCACAGACCTTCTGTGGCCCCAAGATGAGGTCAGTGGTCCCTGGATTAAAATTCATAATTTTCTGCTGTTCTTCAATGTGGATACACCAGTTTAGTCATAATTTTAGCCCATAAGACTCCAAAGAGATTTTAGGTACAATATCACATCCGTCATGTGCAAGCACCCAAGCAAGGTGGCCTGAGTCACATGACCCAAACCTATCCACTTCCATGGAAGGTCTTTTTCTTCTTTTCTTTTCTTTCTTTCTCTCTTTTTTCTTTCTTTCTTTTTTCTTTCTTCCTTCCTTCATTTCCTTCATTCTTTTTTTGTTGTTTTTTGCTATTGTTTGAGACTTTTATTTGAACGCATAATGTGCTTTAATCAAATTCAGTCCCATTCCCTCCCCTCTGCTTTCTCTCTATTCCCACAACACTTTTTGATACACTGCTTGACTTTGCAGGTAAAGCTGTGGGTCAAAGCTGGGAACACAAAGCCAGAGGAACACAAGAGGCAAGCACAGATTTGAGGCAACAGTGTTCACTCTGCCCAGGAGGAGATGGGACACAGGACATGTGGCACAGGACCCAGGCCTCTGTGCTCTTTCGTAGCTGGCTTATCTGTATTGGAGAACGGCAGAAGAGTAAAAACTTTGTCATTCCTTTCTCTGTAATTCTCTATTCAATCTGCTCACTACAAAAAAAGAGAGCCCAGCAACTGCTCTCTGCACCGTGCTGTGGTTCTAATAATTAACATTAATTGTCAACTGGACAGGACCGAGAGTCACTTGGGAGACAAGCTCCTAGGCATGCCTACAAGGGGTAATCTAGATCAGCTTGAGGAGGAAAGACTCACCTTGACTATGGGCGGTAGCATTTCATGTCTATTCTCTCTAACTGAATGAAAATGAGAAGTTAAATTGATCACCAACATTCATCTCTGTGTGTCCTGCCTCCCGTGTTTCACAGATGCCCTGTGACATCACACCATGGTGGACTGTTCATCTCTCTATGTCCTGCCTCCCGTGTTTCACAGATGCCCTGTGACATCACACCATGGTGGACTGTACCCTTGAACTCTGACCCCAAATAAACCCTTCTTTCCTTACGTTGCTTTTGTCTCAGCAGAACAAGAAACAAATAAAGTGAGCCCAAACCCCTTGCCTTTAAACTGTAATAGTGGTCTCCCTACTGGTCAGTCTGCTTCCATTGTTGCCTCCTCCCAACACACACACACACACACACACACACACACACACACACACACACACACACACACACATACACACACCCCAGAATGGTGCTGATGAGAGGTTCTCTGCAGTATTCATGCTCTCATCCAGGGGAGATTCCAAGTCTCCCATAGAGCGTAGAGTGAGCCAGCTGCCCGAGCCCAGTTCCTCTCCAGCATCATCATCTCAGTACTCTCTGCACCTTCTCTCTCCAGCCCCGTCACCTCATGGTAACACCCATACCTGAGCATCTTCTGTGAACTCTCTGTGTCCCTGTATCTCCTCTGCTTTGCTGTTCCTCCCACCATCTCCATGCCAAAGAGAGCTCTGTGGCAGAATAGAGAGGCTTTGTCTCCTTCGTTGATTTATTTCTGTGTTTGGCACAGAATAAGTGCCAAATAAAGATAGAAAAGTCAGACAGTGCAAATAAGAGGTTCCCTCTTAAGAAAGACTCCTTTCGCAAGAGTTGGGAAATATGGAGCAGTGGGGCAGCTCAAACGTGCTTACCACACATGCCTGACAACTTGAGTCTGATCCCTGGAATCCATGTAAAGAAATTTGGATGTGGTGGCATGCATGTCTAATATCTGTACTCTTAGGCTGAACTGGGAAAATATCCTTGAAGCTCCTATCTTATGAAATATGAGGTACACGATGTTCTCCAAACGTCCAGTGCCTGGCAAGTGGCAACAACTATTCTTCATGCTGATTTTCATACTACATGATCTTCCTACGTTGGTAAGAACACCTCCTTCCTGAGTTGCAGTCAACAGAAGTTTTGCGTTTGCAGAAATGAGCTAATGAGAGGAATTCTGTAACACGAACACAAAATGAAGACTGGCCTAAGTGTGGATTCTTCCCTCATCGTCTCTTGACCTTTCATGTCTAACCTTGGAAACGGTACAATGTGAGGCTGCGCCTGAGTCAGGTGGACAGGAAGAGCCTCGGTGGGTTTATCTCCAACGCCAGGTGCTGATGGCCTAGAGCAAGTCTGGAATCCACTTTCCCCGATAAGAAAATGATTAATGCTTGCACTGTGCATAAATAGTTGGAGTTAGACTGGCCATGCAAGAGGGCGGATGCAAGCTTGTTTGTTGGAAGTGTGGATGTTTGGATGAGAGAACTCTGGTCCAGCACTTCTAGGAGTGATGATTCAGTTATTTCTCAACTAGACAGACCCCTGATGTCGACCTTATGATTTAACCCTGATCCCTGAGCTGGCATTATAATACAGAACGTGTTTCTCCTATTCTGATTCGGCTTTACTTGTCCATTAGTGTCACCACCCCCTCAGCAAAAGGCAAATTGCAGAACCGCTCACGGTATCTAATCCCATTTGAGTGACTTGCTCAAGTGCCTGTGCTTCTTTAGAACTAAAACGATATTGCAGACGCTCTTTAAGCCACTGAAAGTGGTTAACTAGCTATTTAAGGGCTGTTATGACTTTGAATGAGCTAAGAGGGTTTTTTGTTATCTTTTTGTTCTTTTCTGTATTATTTGGAACTTCTAAAACTCCTGCAAATGATCTGTGGCAAAGAAACAATAGAGCTTTGTTCAATTTCAGAGAGAAAACCTCACTGTCATCATCCTCACCATTTTCCCTACCAAGACCATCATCACGATCTTCGGAGAATTATCACGGACAGTCAAGCTGTGGCCAGACCAGAACACATTTACTGACTCTTATGCCAGAATTAGTCTCACACATGATACCTTCTTGTGCAGTGACAAGCAGGAAAATCAGAGAGTCAGTCATTTGTTTTTCTACTAAATGCAAGTTGAAGTTGCCTTGGCCATCGGTCATTGGCATCCCGAAATCCAGGTTGATACACAAAGCTGAGCAGGTACCTGTACCCACCTTTTTTTTTGGTTCTTTTTTTTCGGAGCTGGGGACCGAACCCAGGGCCTTGTGCTTCCTAGGTGAGCCCTCTACCACTGAGCTAAATCCCCAGCCCCCTGTACCCACCTTTTATCCCTACCTGTGCTTATTGAGGCTGACAGCTTTGTGTGGGCTGAAGAGCTGAGATATGTCCCTCAGTGCGGATGGCCAGGTTCAGAAGAGCTATCACAAAGGTTCTGGTCACTTCCAGTTGTCTGAACTAAAGCTTGCTGGCAGTGTTCTGCTCAAAGCAGGGGAGCTTCCTTCCGTGCAGTTCTTTATTAATTTTTCATTTGCTAAGCATCTGCTATAGGCCCTGAAGTAAGCCAGAGGAAACATCTGCCTTCTGCACACCCAAATAAAGAAGTTGGGCAAAACTACAGCAAGTCATCCAGGAAGGTGATGTGGAGGAACCTATGAACCAGATGCTGACTGAAATTATCTAAATTAAGGATCAGTGCATCATGGAAAGATTAATGAATTTTTGCATTTGGAGAAATTGCAAATATGCAGAATGTGTGCACCAGAGATCTTAGATAGCCCAGAAATCCAGAAAACCATCTCAGTCTCTGCAGAAAGACTTCCATCTCTGGATGGTAGAGAGAGGCCAGGAGGGGCACAACTATAATTGTGAGGTTCAGGAGACTGGATCAGGAAGATCACCAGGTCCAGTCTTGGCTACATAGCAAGTCTCAAAAACAAGATGACAGAGCAGGTGAGTGGAAAATAGTATATGCAGGCATTCTGGAAGCTGAAACCTCAAGAACCAGTCAAGGCATAGCCTACCTACATAGTCTAGGGTGACATCTGACGGGTAAAAGGTCCGGGAAGTAGAGAGAAGAGCACTGCAGCTGAAACACTACCGCAGAGATGCAATACTATGAAAGTGGAGATGCAAGGCCAGAGTATAAGTAGCAATGGGGATAGTTACTTAGTTCTAAGTTCAGAATTTGAAAACGTATGCCTACATATCAAGCTATCTATATGTTATCTTTCTATGCTGTTTTCTTAGGGAGGCTAGGTGAATGTAGAGACAGATAGACAGAGAGACAAAGAGACAGACAGACATACAGACAAACAGACAAAGTATAGATAACTATAAACAAGAGAATGCAAAGATGGATGGTAGAATGATAAATGACAGCAGATAGATGGATGATACATAGATTAATAGAGTGATAAGTGACAGTAAATAGATAAGTAGACAGATGGCAGAAGAAATAATAAATGGATAAATGATAAACAGTTGATACATAGATAAGTAGACAGACAGGTACATACATGCATACACACATTCACACACACATACATATACATGCATATATATACATACATATACATGTAAACATACATACATACATACATACATACATACATACATACAAAAACCATACATTCATAGACTAATATATAGAAGCATAGATAAATGATAGACTGGCAGTACCGCAATCTTTGGTCGGAGAAACAGAAAACAGCCTATTCTCCTTACTAGGTTGCCTACTGCTTCCCCTTCACCAAGAGCCAGGCTGAGCCACTTCTCAAATATATACTTCAGTTCTTATTGCTCACCTCCTAACTAGAAAATATGAATTTTTAAAGTTTCCAGATAATTGTGAGGATTAATTGAGTGGTTGGACTGTGAAGCACTTGGCCCCCAGCAAGAGCTAATGTCAGCTACTTCATGATTTAACCAAACGGCCTCAGAGGACACCAAAGCTCTGGAGCGGTACACAGAGGACAAACTCTTGAACCAGGCAGCCTGAATGAACCCAAACCCTAACACTAATGGTGGAATAGTTTAGGGAAGGGTTCTTAACTTCCTTGAACCCCAGAGGCATCACTTTTAACAGGCAAATAATGAGTGCTTACTTTACAGAGATGTTTATAGTTTACAGAGAGTTCTTAAACACAGATGCATAAAACAGAATCCAAAACCCAGTACAGTAGCAGCTGATATTTTTTCCCCCATGAAACGTGTGAGGAGCTGCGAGAAGCAGACCCAAGATTTACAAAACAGCAACTAACAAAAGATTACCCTTTCAATGGCCCATAATGTAAGGAACCACATATAACTGAGGTTGTGAGAAGAAACTGAAGCATACGATCTTTTCATTTTCCCAGAGAAAGCCACACAGACCATCCTATGACATCTCCTGAAGATTACACGTGCTGTTAAGATTCTGAAACTCGATTAAGATCAAAGCCTCACAGGACGTAATATGGCTGAATGTAACATGGCTGGGATAGCAACGCGGCTTGTTATTCATTATGGCTGCAACGGGAATTAATCATCGTGACATGGATTCCCAGGGCACTTCCTCACCTCATCTCAGTGGCTTAGTGCAGCCTAGATGGAGAGCTAAGACCAGACCCCATACCCCACTTCAGATCAAGGTCTAGGGAATGAGCCCAGTTAGACTTATAGACTTACATTAAAACGTGTGTGCCCTGAGCTAGCAAGAGTTCACGTGCAGAAGCATCAGGAATACCAGCATTCGAATCTGACTCTAGGAAGCAGACATTGGCTAATGTATAACATGAGGACATAAGAAACTGTACCTTTGTAGTATGAAATATTTTATGTACCTGGCCCTTTAAACAATCTTATGTTCTTCGGTGATGGTTGGCTCTTGGATTTCTGGGAACAGGAGAGGTTATAAAAGTCAACAGAGGCTGAGAATTAGAGTGGAGAGAGTAAGGGACAAAAGTCACAGACCAGGGTTGGGGATTTAGCTCAGTGGTAGAGCACTTGCCTAGTAAGTGCAAGGCCCTGGGTTCAGTTCTCAGCTCTGAAAAAAAGAAAGAAAGAAAGAAAGAAAGAAAGAAAGAAAGAAAGAAAGAAAGAAAGAAAGAAAGAAAGAAAGAAAGAAAGAAGAAAGAAAAAAAAGACACAGACCTTACTGGACGGCCCTCCCCAGTTCCCGCCAATTTTGAGAACAGCAGCTGGAATCCTATAAACCTGGTTGCAAGTCCTCACACAGCCTTCCCCCTCTTTGATCCTGGACCCAAGACTTGCAATTTCCACCCTGAACTTATATAAAGTCACTAAGATATGATGGTTTGGAAGTCCATGGCTCCTTAGTGCAGCACCCCACCTGAGGGCTTCAAATATCCCACATTTGCTGGAGATGGCTCCTCTGTGATGGCCTGTTCTGGTCTCCAGGTGTCTTCCAGCCTAGGTTAGGTTCGCACTGCTGGATCACATGAACAGCCTCAGCTTCCTCCTGGGGCCATTCTGCCAGTTCCGACACAAGTGTTGCCTGGATATGACCCAGGAACCTTGAGGCTCTCATTCCCTCCAGATACTACAACTCCCTTTTCAAACCAAGCACTTCACAACTGCTCTGTGATGAAAGAGATGTTCACACACTCCTAGAAGGACAAACCACCTGAATTCTCACCTCAGATGCACTAATCAAATGGCTCTGTAACTGCAGTGTGGGGTGAAAAGGCCAGACCATAGACATGGGAATGCAGCCCCGGTACCTACCATAACAAATGTCTGTGACCAAAATGACTGAAAACGATAGGAATATGTCCTCATGGCTTAGGAGGCTGGAAGCTCAAACGCCTCTCCCAGCTGAACAGGGCATGCTCCTGACAAGGCTGCCGAGGAGGATCTTCCCACCTCTCCCTCCCAGCTGCTGCACCTCTGGAGTTCAATGTCCCACTGTCTCTTGACATATCCTTGCATTAGTGGTCATATTGTAAGCTTTATGGAGTAAGTCAGGAATCTTTATTCAAGATTCTTAATAATGACTGCAAACATCTCCCTCCCCGTGAATAAAGTCACACTTATGAGTTCCGCGTGTTCCAGTATGGACTCTTTGCAGGCTATTGTTCCGTCAACTTCAAGGGGCAATGAGGGGAAGCAGGGGAGGTGGGAAGCCAGGCCTTTTAAACACCTACCACAGGAAACTCCCTCTCCCTCTCCCTCTCCCTCTCCCTCTCCCTCTCCCTCTCCCTCTCCCTCTCCCTCTCCCTCTCCCTCTCCCTCTCCCTCTCCCTCTCCCTCAAAAAGAAAAAAAAGTTCATTGGAACACAGCCTCGTTCTAAATCCCATCATGCATTTAAAACTAAAAGCAGTAAAACATGCTAATAATAATAGCAACATATTTTTGAATGGCAGGTGAAATGGACGAGAAGGACCCAACCACACTGCATGCTGCAGAGCCCTCACCCTGCACAGGACTAACACAGTCTTGCCTTTCCAAACTCAGCTCCATTTCCGGGGGTCGTTCCTCTTGCACCACAGGCTGAGTTGCTTGCTCTTTAGTCAGAATCTGACTTGTTCTTGTTCTGGCGGCTGGTGGCTTGTTTTCTGTCTGTCCGAACAGGCCACAGTTCTTCTGAAGAGACCTTGTGTCCTTTTGTGTGAGTGCATGTACACAGATAGACAGACACACACGTTAGGACTCAGAAAGCCACCCCTAAGATAGAGAAGGTGTCAGAGGTAAGGACTGGCAGGGACCCAGTAAAACCCTTTAGAGCAAGGTTTCCTAGGAAAGAAACAAATGCACATGACAGGCACTGTGCTAGGAAGTTCACACAGTCTGCATTGAGCCATCTTCTCAACCCCTTAAAATCGTTTCTTCCACAGTTGTGGAAATGATTATTAAGCGTCTTGGGTACATGACGAATGTGGGAGACTATCACCAGAGCTTGGGTCCCAAACATCGTCTATCACCAGACCCTGCCTTCTCTGAAAGTAATCAGATCCATCCACCATCCCTCACACCTCACAGGTATGTGTCTTTCCCCTTGGACAATCGTGCTTGTTCCCAGTGTCTGGTTGTGTACCTCGTCTCCTCTCAATGATCCTTGAAGACCCTGAACTCAGAAAAAGTCAAAAGAAAAGCCAGCCAGGGGCTGGGCTAACAGCTCTCACCCAAAGCCAGCTAGGTCTATCACTCTGAAAGTGAAACACATCTTTAATTATGTCCGTTAACTCAGCACAGGGCATGAACTGGGCGACAGACAAACCAGAGCTCCACACGACAGGCCTTTTCAAGCTGTCACAAGAGCCCTTAATTCCATTTGTCACCTGCGAGGCAGCTGTCAAGCCCTGGATTGAGCTATAGCAACCAGCATCATGGGTTTGGGAAAAATTGTCAGGTTTCTGTGTTTTGACTTCAAAATGTATCCATGTCTAAAAGAAAAGCAAGAGAGTCCCTCCTCCTAAAACACGGGTCTGAGCATTTGGGCTGGGGAGAGAGTGCTGACTCCTGTTATATACACCCAGTGTATATTCTTGCGTGACAGTACTGACCCATTTACCAGAATTGGCATTGTGAGTTTAGTGCTGTGCCCAACCTTGTCCTCAAGTTAAAAAGGGAAAGGGAATCCCGCTGAGTGTGGTGTTCGAATCCATCTAATTCCTGCACTTGAGAAGCTGAGGCAGGAGAATTTCCACTACCCTAAGGCCAGACTGGATTATTAGCTGGTGAATTGCAAGCCAACTGGGATACAGAATAAGACTGTCTCAATAATAATAATAATAACAACAACAATAACAACAGCAACAATACCACCTTACCAATAGTATTGTACTGCTATACATGGTCATGGTCCTCTCTTGTCTGTAGCTGTCTTGACTTAGCACCGTTCCTCCTAAGCAAACAGTATATGCTTAGGAAATACTCAAAGGGTGGATGAAGGAGTGACCCCAAGCAGATGGTGCCCACTATTCCCACGTGTGCCCATCCTTGTTATATGGCATGGTTCCTGAGAAGACCTGAACAAGTATCTCCTCACCACAGTAGGGAACTGATGGCAGACCTAAGTAAGGATACTGCCAAACCCAGCTTGGACCGCACAGAAGTTTGGGTGAGCAATGCTTACAGGAGCATGGGTGACTAAAGGCATCACCACCAGCCCTGCCCAGCATGAGTGACAGCTCATAAAAGCTGGAACCCTGGAGCTCTCTGCAGAACTTGGAGGCAGCTTGACAGGTAGGCAGGCCTATTCTGGGCAGTCCTGGCTACTTATACAACTTTAGGGTAAGGAGGGACCTTAAGCATCTTGTAGACATCAGAGCTTCTGAGTGTCCTTTCCCTAAGGAACCGTTGCCCTCCAGAACTGTCTGAATCTTAGCTTCCCTGGGGGGTGGAAGGTTTCCATTGCAACAAGCATCTTCTGACACCTACAACATCTTCCCCACCTTCTACTGTAGACGGTAGCTGCCAAGTGTCCAGATGTGCCTGCTTGGAATGGAATTGGAACTGTGAGCACTAAAATATGGGGTGCAATCCATTCTAAAAGTAGAAGATGGCAGAAGCTTCGTCCAACATCCCTGGGCGTGAGGGACCACGGCTGGAACAGTACAACCATTTTAGGGCAATGCTCTAGAGTGGTCCAGTTCCCGGGACAATGTTTGTGCTTGAGAGAATTCCAAGCAGTTGGACTGAGAGATATGTTAAATGGGTGCTGCTTATGCGCCCCTCTGTGATAACCCCTGGGCTTAGTTTCTATTCCCTGCAACTCCAAGTCCCTGACCATTTATCACTAACAGATACAAGTGATGAGGCTGAGGCAGCAGTGTAACATGCCCAGGCTTCCAGCCAAGGACAAAGCTGGTTTGCATGGCCAGGGATAGAAATTCTAAAATGCAAGTCCTTCCACCTATCTATACGGAGCTTCCCAAAAGGAGCAGTTCTACGCAAACCACTTGGCTGCAGCTCAAACAATCCTGTCTCTTTGGAGCAGACATTTGCCTATTCCTAGCCAGATTGGCTGCTGCCTGCCTGTAAGCCCACCTGCTCTAGACGATGAGGCAGGAAGATCATGGGTTCAAAGCCTGTCTAGGCTACAGGGTAAGTTCGTGATCAGCGATCGGGTAAGTTCGAGACTGAAAGTCTGTCTGACCTGGCTGTCTGTCCTTGACACAAGCTAGACTCGTCTGGGAAAAGGAATGTCCACTGAGAAAATGTCACCATTAGTTTCCTGTAGCAAATCTGTAGGGCATTTTCTTGGTCAGTGCTTGATGTGGGAGGGCCCAGCCCACTGCGGGTGGTGCCATCACTGGGGCAGCAGTCTAGGTGATCAGGGTGAAAACAGGCTGAGGAAGCTAGTTAAAACAAGCTGGTAGGCAGGTACCTCCATGGCCTCTGCTTCACTTCTTCCATTCCTGCCTTGCTTCCCCCTAAGGAGGTACCATGACCTGGAAGCCAAACAATAAATCCCTTCCTCCCCAAGTTACCTTTGTTTGGTGTTTTAGCACAGCCATAGAAAACAAACTAGGGTAAGGCTCAAAAATACAAAATAGAAATCCAGGGCTGGAGACTCAGTTCAATGGGATGCCATAGGTATAGCATGTCTGAGGCCACAGGTTCGAATCCCCAGAACTATGAAGATGAAATGTATTCCTTTCCCTTGTCTGAATAGGGACATGGATAAGTAGATACCTGTGGGTCCCCAGTACAAACCTCATAGTGGGCAATCTGTACAAAGCCAGCCCAGCCATCTGGGCCTCAGAGTTCTGGCTAAAAAGAGAAATCCATTTGTCCAGCATTAATCAAAAGAAGTCCTCAACTTGGGTAGAATGCACTCAATTTTTAATTGGGTTCAAGTCGAATAATTACTCAGCTGCCCATAAAATTCATTTTAACTTATTAAATGGGGCTTCCAAAATAGCACTGTCATGGAGTGTGGCCAGTTACGTGGGCAATTTATCTAGGGAAAAATGCATTGGTCTGAAACCTCGATCTTTTCTGGCCCAGCAGCTGAAGGTCTTGGACAAGTGACTCAACCTCTCTGAATTGCAATTTCCTCCTGTTTAAATGGTATTTATATCTGCTTGATGGAAGTGTCAAGGGTTTACACGACGAGGCATTTATGTAGGCACACAGCCTAACATAGAGAAGGTTCTGGAAAACTAGGATAACTCTGGAGAGATACCAGAATCAGGTTCCAGAGGAAAACTGCCTGGAACTGCCTTGAAAATGCTTGATTTGTAATACCATAAAGGACGGTGCCCCTTTCCCTCTCTCCTGGCAGTTTATAAAAACACCTATTGTATAAAAGGTCTTAACCACATCTTTGCCAACTGGAAAAATGACACCAAGTATTACGTTATTACGTGTCAGGAATCAGAAGCATGTAGAGCTGTGTAGCAAACAGACTCAGGTCATTTGTGGACTAATAAAAGATTCATACACAGGTCAGTTTCTATCAAAGGGCCAAGGGCAGAGCAAATGCCCAAATACTACCTTCCAGAAGGACGCACATTACGTGAGTTCACTCGGGGTGAAAGGCAAACAATGACTTTCACAGAAGTAGAGAGCAGTGGGCACTCTCAGGAAATGAGAGGGGAGAAGGACACAGGAAGCTGCAGATTGGATGCTGAGGTACACTTAAACAGGTGGCAGGCCAGCCAGTTGGCTTTAAACACCCACTACCTGCAGCCTAGAATCCTGAGCATGGAATCTCAGTGGCAGAACTGCCCAGATCCATTTATCCTGTGGGTGTGTTTGTGGGAGGTCACCTTGACAGTTGGTGGAAGTGGACAACCCACGCTGAATGTGTGCAACACTGTCTCGTGGGCTGGGCTGTGTAAAAGTGAAAGAAGCCTGCAGGGAAGGAGCAGCAAGTGAGGCTTACGCATGTATTCCCCCTCTCTGCTATTGACTGTAGACATAATGTTTGAACCCCTGCCTCCACTCGCCATCGGTAATGCACTGCAGCCAGGAGCTGTAAGCCTGGTGGACCCTTTTATTCCTCAGCTGCTTCTGGCCAGGATGTCTTTTCCCAACAACAGAATGACAATGGAGAATAAATAGACGTCGAAACAGAGTAACAGGTTATGACAACTCATTTTTACAAGAACCCAAAGGGAGAAGAAATAACAATGCTAGAATATGTAGACATGCTAATGATTTGATCATCATGACTTAATGTGTGTATTCCCTCATCGGACTGTACCCCATGCACATATACTACTATTGCTTGTTCTTCTGATATTTAAAGGATTTTTATGAGGACTCACTGTGGCGGTTTGAATATGCCTGGCCCAGGGAGTGGCACTATTTGGAAGTGTGGCCTTGTTGGAGTAGATGTGTCACTGTGGAAGTAGGCTTTAACACCCTTGTCCAAGCTGCCTGGAAGCCAGTCTTCTCCTGTTTGCCTTCTGGACAGGATGTTTAAACTCTCAGCTCCTCCTGCACCATGCCTGCCTGGACACTGCCATGCTCCCTGGCTTGATGATAATGGGCTGAACCTCTGAACCTGAAAGCCAGCCCCAATTAAACATTGTCCTTGTAGCAATGGCCTTGGTCATGATATCTGTCCACAACGGTAAACTCTAACTAAAATGCTTGCCTTCCGTGCATGTGTACAGTGACTCCACTGCTGACTTCTTCTGTCTCCAACATAATATTTTTATCAATTATTTGGGAATTTTACATAATGTGCCCCAATCACAGGTGCTTCCCAGTTCTCTCAAATCTATCCTCCAACCCTAGAGCTCCCGTCAAAACAGAAAACAGCAAAACCAAAACCCCACCGAGTCCAATTTGTGTTGCCCATGTTCACGCTGGAGTATGGTCAAACTCCCAGTGAGCAGTCCCTTAAGGAAAACTGAGTCCTTCTCTACTCCCACCCCAACCCCCGCCAGGAGCCATCAACTGTGAAGGGCTACACTTCAGCGTCCCTCTCATAGTTTAAGAAGTCTCTTCAATAGTTTGCTGTCTGGATTGCTTCTTTCGAGTGGGAGGAGCTGTCTCCTTAAACGTCTCTAGTTCTCAATTGTGAGACTGCAGTCATTGACACCACTAAAATAGTATCTTCCTTGTCCATAGCAACTCGCAGCAGTACAGGTCATGGACTTCCGCATTGTTTTAGACGACAGCATGGATCCTGGACTCCTACATGGCTTCCATCGGCCGCTCGGCTCACAGACATCCACCTGGTCCCAGGTGACAGCACAAACCTCAGACACCAACATGGCTTCTGCAGCAGCACGGACCACAGACACCGAATGCTGCAAATGTCTGTTGGGCTAATAACGTGTTCACTGATTGTAGAATTCCTGAGGCTGAGATCTTTGCACAGAGGAGGAAGGAAGCCAGTGTCTGCACATGGTATGCCATGGTAGAAACTAAGGCAGGCGATAGATTTGCCTTTGTTTGAATTCCTAGAGCAAAAGACGAGCAGAGCTAGGAGAATGCAGGATCAACTCACTCGTACTTTGAAATACGCCTGAGAAGCACGTGCCTTGTTTCAGGGCCTACCCATTTCACAATGGGGCGGGTTAAAACCCGGGAGCCACGCAGATCTGTGTCCCAGCTGCTCTGATTTCATTCCACTTTGTCATCGCCCATCTCCCATCTCCCATCAACCCACTTTGCCTACCCACCTTGCTTGATTTCGGAGGTTTCGGTTAGCGACCTTTAAGCCAGAGAGCTTCAAGAGAAATCCCCAAGTCAGCCTCTAAGCTGACAGCTTAAGAGAAAGACTCTGAGCATCTCACCCTAGCATGTAGGTACAAGCCAAAGCAGGGTCCCAGTTCTGCTGTATCCGGGTGACCTGTGAGGGGACCATCAAGGACCCATTGAAGGCACACACCAATCCGTGCTTTGAAGATAGACACAGCACACATCTGTTTGCACCTGATCCAAGTGAATAGACACACAGTCAACTTGGACCACCTATTAATCCCATTGAGAGTGAGAGGATCTGCCTAATGTAATTTGTTTGGCAGCCTCCCAGCAGGATATGCCAAGGCTCTCTGAACATTAAGTGTATTAATGTTCCCCCCTGGAGAAGATGTTCACTTTTAACCAATGTTCAATTCTTCAGCAGCAAGCTCTGGCCAGGAAATCTGTCCCTGCAATGGAGGGAAAGGAGCCAACTGTTCAGCTGAGCAGTACCTCATGAATAATTTTAATTTCTTCCACAAAAGAGAAACAAAAGGATTTGGTCAGTGTCATTGCTTGGTGACTACATAGCAAGGCTCTTTGAACCGATTGTTCTGACCTAATGGGAGAACACCCAGTCCAGAAAGGAGGATGTTGAATGATTTATGTCTGTGGACAACACTGATGGTAATGACAGGTCAGGAAAGAAATCCAATTGCAAACTTCTAATTAATGTATGTTTTATTTATATATATGAATCCTGAAATATTCATGGAGGCGAAGGAGTGCATAATTAATGCATCCCATAGAAAATGTGTTTATGGTGGATGTACAGGAGGTTCTGGATGTCTTCTGTCAAGGATGTAAGAAGGATCCTGCAGCTTCTAGAAGCTTGGAGTGCTCAGTGTTACTGGAAGTCTTGGCACCTCTGTGCAGCCTGGCAGCCGGTATCACAGGGTGTCCTTTGTAGTGCCATGTCTCTGGCATGAGCACACCTTTCCTTTGCGGGAGAAACCGAGCAAAGAGAACTCGTATATCAGATGGAGTACATCTAATATGTAGCAGGTATGCGCCGGAGTTACTTCATTCGATCTTGCTGACACTAAGCACCCTGTTATTCATCTAATCTATCTATGAGGATCCAGAATGCAGAAAGATCAGGTCACACAATGAGGGAATGGGGAGAGAGAATTTTAAAGCCAACATTATTCCAGCACACAAGCTCAAGTGTCTAACTTCTCTCACCTAGGTAGCTACAAAATCTCAAAATCCTTTTAACCAACTCTTTATGCATCCAACATCCAACTGCCAGTTCCTGCTCTTTCCCCATCACGGCCACAAGGGTCTTTGTATCACACAACTCTTGTTATCCAGTGCAGTAGAAACCTAGATCGCTGGCCTTAGGGAGGCCTACAATAAACACCGAGTTACTTGTATGGCCTCAAAGATGTAGCACAATACAGATGCTGTCTACCAGCTCAGTCTTCCTCTGGACCTCCACCCCTCAAGCCACTCTGACCTTCTCTTTCTTCCATCCATTACAGCCCTCCACACAGTACTCACTGCTGTTCGCTCTGCCCAGGAAGGCCTGCCTGGCCCCCAGTTCACCTTTTCTCATCTTTCAGAGTTCAACTTAAATATAATGTCTTTCCAATGCCTTCCACAAGCCCCAAACTTCTGTTCTCAGACCCATGGGCTTCTCCTCAATACCACTGTTCCTGACGTAAACTCGCCATTTTAGGTTGATCCTTCTTAACCGTTAACTGGATTGAATTAAGAAACACTTAGGGATTTTGGTAAGATACACTTCTGGGTGTGTCTCCAAGAGCACACAGAGACAATCAAGAAGGCAACAAGGAGGAAGCTGGGGACCTGGATGGAAAAAGGAGAAGAAAAAAAGCCAGAAACACAGCATTCTCCCAAGTTCCTGCTTGTCGTGATGCGAGCTGTTGTCCTCCAACACAGCTACTCCATCAATGCAGACTGCAGCTATTACAGAGAATACATTGTACCTTCCATTGTGTTCTGAGTAGTCACTGATCACAGCACAAGTACAGCTAACGTATCAGTTACAGTTGGTTTTTTTTTTTTCCAGGAAGCCAGAAGACACATATGGCCCAGCCTATAAGATGCCAATTGCTGGCACAGGGCCTGGCACACAGCAAGCAATCAGTCACACACACATATTAATGGTTGGTCCATTTCTAGTCTTCCAATCCCTGTATCCAATCAGTCATATCTTTATTAATTTGAAATTTTTTATTCCACAATTTAAAAAAAAAATTCTATCATAGTTAGGGTTTCTTCTACTGTGATGAAACACTATAGCCAATAGCAACTTGGTGAAGAAAGGATTTTTCTCAGGTTATAGCTGTAGTCCATCATGAAGAGAAGTCAGGGCAGGAACTCAAGCAGGAACCTGTAAGCAGGAACCGAAGCAGAGTTCACGGAGGAGCGCTGCTTAGTGACCTATCCCTCCTCATGGCTTGCTGCTTTGTTTTAACACCTGGGACCACCTCCCAGGAGCAGCACTGCCCCTAGTAACCTGAATCCTTCCTACCACATCCCTCGTTAGTCACAGACATGCCTGCAGGCCAACCTTACGCAAGCATTTTCTCAATTATGATCCACCTTTTCTAGCTATGTCTAGGTTTATGGCAAGTTAACACAAACCCAAGCAGCACATATACCATATGCTTTTATGGATTCTTGGGAATTTCCTTCATGTTTTGATGTATTCATCCACTCCCTCCACTGTACACAGATTTGACCCAGCTTCCCTTTCACCAAACTCTGTGTCCTCTTTGTCCCCATCAAGGCCACTTTGTTCTACCCAAACATTCTTGGCTGTATAGCCTTCTGCTGGTGTGTGGTTAGCTCATGGAGAGCTACACTCTTGGAGAAAACTGACTGGATTCCTGCTTTCTTTCTGAAGACTAAAGAAATACTATACCTTCAATGGCTCTCCAACTTGAATTGTGTCAAGATTCATGCTGGAGAGGAAGGTTGAATAAAGGGAGAGATTGTTTTACTTTCTTTCCCCCACTGGGTGTTTATGTGTAGACACTGTTGTGTTTTCTATGTAGAAAGCCAGATGCAGACCCTCCTCCTTGAGTTCACTTGCTGACACATGGGCACGGTGGGGCCGATCTTACAGCAGACAAGCAAACCACTCAGTAAGCTGGCGAGTGTTATAGAAGCAATGAATGCCATAGTTGGGTAAGATAGGAGAGCCCCAGAGAGGGAATGTGTCTGCTCTGTGAAATCAGGTGGGAAGGTCAGTTTCAAAGTGAAAATGATGGTGACGTTAGAGATGTGAGACAAATCATACTTGGAAGATCATCCCCGTGTCTGTCAAAGGGCGATGGGGAAAGCACCCGGGAATGTTCAAGGATCCCAGCAGGGCTGGGCTGAGGGGCTAAGAGGGACATGGACAAGGAAGGAATGAGGCACCAGGCTCTGGGCTTTCTAAAAGCTTAAGCAAAGGAAAGGTGTGGCTGGTCTCACACAGGCAGTGGCTGTGAGAAAGCAGGAGGTGAGGGGAGAAAAGAGGCGCATGGAGACCTGTGGAGAAGGAAGCTTTGTAGAAACCCAATGAGGGAAGGGACATGAGGGCTAAGCCATGTTAAAAATCAACTGATATGGAAGGAGGGGGGAGACAGTAAGCACACATGGGGGAGGAGAATGGAGAGAGGGAGGGAGGGAGACAGGAAGGAAGGAAGAAGATCTCAAGTTTTGCATATAAAGCCAGCAACCGAGGACAGCTACAGAACATGAAGAAAGGAGGGGAATGAAGGAAGGGTTGAAGGAGCGGAAGGGGTGAGGTTGCTGAGAAAGAGAAGGCTAGGGTGATGGTCTAGCCCAAGGCTATGAGGCTCCATTGTACATTAGGTACTGACAAACAACACAAGAAGGTATCAGGTAGGGCTGGAGAGATGGCTCAGCGGTTAAGAGCACCCGATTGCTCTTCCAGAGGTCCTGAGTTCAATTCCCAGCAACCACATGGTGGCTCACAACCATCTGTAAAGAGATCTGATGTCCTCTTCTGGTGTATCTGAAGACAGCTACAGTGTACTTATATATAATAAATGAATAAATAAATCTTTAAAAAAAAAAAAAAGAAGGTATCAGGTAGTCACTTCTGCCCTTAAATCTGGGAAACTCTCAAGTACAATTCTTTTCCTTGGGTTCCTGGCTGCATCTTTTTTTCTTCTTGCAAAAACGTAGAATTGAAAAAGGTGACATTTAAATTCATCTTGAGATTCACTTAGATCCTGCCTCTGGTTTTAAATGTCTTTTATAAAAAGTATTGAATTATGCCATCTAACTTCCTCAAAATCAGAACACACACACACACACACACACACACACACACACGAGTGAGAGAGAGACAGACAGAGACAGAGACAGAGAGACAGAGAGAGACAAAAAGACAGAAACAGAGAGGGAGAGAGATCTCAGAGATAATGACAAGGGAGAGGCAGAATGAACAGGAAGGGAGGGAGACATTTTTTTAATACACTCAAGGGCAAATGGATTCTATATCTTTAAGGAAAAAGTAGTCTCAAGGGAGGGGACAGGAAATGACAGCCATACACATATACTGAGCTTGTCTGTTTCCCAAAACCTGATCAAAAAACTAACTTGACCAGAAATCCCAGAAGCTTTGTTAGAATTAAGCTCCCTTTCCTCCCTTACTTGCCTTGGAGGTAGCAGTGTGCCCCAGGTGCTCCCTGAGGCCCCCAAAGCACAAGCATTTCCACGGGAGAACACAAAGAAAAGCCAGCCTCCACTCCGAGGAATGGGCTCCATAGGCTTAGGCAAGCATTGCTGCCACATACATTATCTTAATTAAGCATCACAGAGCCTGGGGGTGGGGACAACTCCTTGTGAGTGAAGATAGAGCTGAGCTGATTGGTGTAACTTCCCCGAGATCGAGATCTTGCAGCTCTGAGCTGGGGAGACAAGACAGGCACCCAATTAGTTTCTGATCTCACCTTGAGGGTGTTTCAACTTCAGGCTCCCTGGAAGGAGACTGTGTGCAGTTGGTGAACTGCCCTGGAAGGAGACTGTGTGCAGTTGGTGAACTGCCCTGGAAGGAGACTGTGTACAGTTGGTGAACTGCCCTGATCAGTAGGAGTCTCGGGGAGAGTCCAGAGATGACAGAGGGAAGTTCCTGCTAGCTTCTGAAGGACTCTGGGAAAACTACTCTGGGATGGTAAATGAGGATCCAGCACTGGACCTCAACCAATAGGCCCACCCTGGAACCGCGTTCACATAGGGCTCAGCTGACCAGCACCCTAGGCACTGAATTGAATTCGTGAGTGACAGTGTGTGCATTTCGTGTATGAGAGCGCACAGAAAGCCAGGGGTTGACATCGGGTGCCCTCCTCAACCACTTTCCACCTTATTTTCTGGGACAGGATCTCCTGCTAACCCGGGAGCTGATGAATTTGGCTAGACTGGCTAACCAGCACCGGGATTAAAGTCAAGAACTAGCACTTCTGGCTTTTTCTAAAAGTGAATTCTGGGATCTAATTGGGGTCCTCTGGTCTGTAAACCAAACATTTTACCACTAAGCCATCTCCCCAGACCCAAGCTTTGAAGACAAAGATAATGTATGCTCTGTCATTGCCTCGGTCTCATGGCTTGGCGAAAGCCTTGCCTATCAATCATCTGGTGTCAATAAGATCCAATAGTTCTGTGGATAAATGAAGGAAGATCCAGAATCACTTAGTCTTTATTAGGCTCATTACCATTGAGAAACCACATGAAGATTTTATTTTTTAATATTAGATTCATGTATCCGTGTTTATTGGGCACCTGCTATGTGGAGGGCATTGGGCTGGATAATAGAAACTCATTAATTAGCTCAAAATTGCCTTCTGCCTCTACGAAGCTCACGTTCCAAAGCTAAGAACGACCAAACCACTAACGGTGCTGCTAATTACTTAATGATGACTCCATGTTGGGGTGCGCTATACGTGAGCCAGCACGGTGCTGAGGGAAGCTGCCCTAGGGGATGGTGCCCTGGTACTGAAGTGGACAGAGGCATCTGTGTGATGTCCATAAAGCTCAGAGAGAAAAGAAGAGATCTGTGTTTAATTTTAAAGTGAATTCGCCTTCTCACTGTGACCTTCGTGCTCTTCAGCATCCATTCACATCCACAGTGGGAGGTGCAGCCAACCCTCCCTTGAGTGACCTTCCCCCTCTCACTCACCTGTTGTCCCAGAAATCCCAGGGCAAGGGTCAGTGCAAACACTGCAGCATTCAAGAGAGCCAAATCTCTTTCCCTTCTCCCCTCCCCTGATGTCCTGCTCCAGAGAGGAGCTGCATGGGTTCTCCTCCAAGTGAGCTCTTTGACAGAATCATCCTCCCCTCCCCTATGCTGTCATTTGCCCTCACAGAGCAGAGAGACTGAGGCAGCACAGCTCTGGGCAACAAGGCAAACAACATTGGGTCTTCTGAGGCCTGTGGCTTTCCATTCCCCCGTCAGACTATCTTTGCCCTGAACAGCTCTGCTTATCTCTTGTCTAGAGTCTCTAGAGAGGAGGAATTTCCTTTGAGCACAACTGGAGGGTCCAAGCTCAGTAAGACAGAGAGAAACTTGTGGTCTGAGGAATCCCATCTTAGATGCATGGCCTTTAGTGAGTAACTTCCCAATTTTATGATGCTGTGTGGAAAATGAAGCTTTATACAGTAGTTCGTACTCTATGAGTTTCTCGTATGGCTAAGTGAAATCACTTGAGGAGCAGGTGACAATCTAGCCATTGCTTCTCCACTATTGGTTTAGGGCGTACCTTTCCAAACAGCTTTTCTCTTCACTTACATAAGCATACTTGGTATTCTCCTTCTACTGTTCATATAACATGATTTTACATATATTCTTAGTTTGTATATTTAATCATATATATGTATATATATATTAGGTGTATATTTTAATATTCTTCAAATTAGACTGTATGCTCAAAAACTATCCTCTTTTTCTTCTGTGGGGATCTTACACATTTCCTCACACTCAGACATCAGTACAGTGAAAAACAATGTTGACAGACATCCAGTCTTCCTGCTGTAACTCTGTTGCTGCTGTCTTCACGAAGCTTCCTCATGCATTTGTGTGAGCAATTCCCATGCACTGTTCTGTGAGACAAAGTCTCTCATTGACCTGGAACCTCATAGGTTTGCCTGCATAGCTGGTCTCGACCCAGAGATTCCCCACAAACACAAACCACCACATCAAGACTTTTAAAGCTTTTCACAAGAGCTGTGGAGATCAAGCTCAGCGCTCAGGTCTGTACAGCAAACATTGCCAACAGAGCCGTCTCCTCATCCTTACCTGTGATTTGAATATTTATTCTCATTCTTATTTATGTTACATGTTTGCACAATATGTATTGGGGTGTGAATTTCATATATCCCGATCACGTGTAAACATTAGCTACAGAATTTTCAAGCTCCCTGTTTTGAAATAATGATAAATTCATAAGAAATAGCACCCCACTTCCAAAAGCACACTTCACCAACTTTCTTCTAGAAGTATCATGCAGAACTTCTCTGTCCTCATTGACAGACTGACACCACACAACCCAAGAAGGATGTTCAGACTGCACTCAGCTCTGTGTGTGTTTCCACAGAATCTTATCACATGCGTAGAACTGTGTGTGTGTGTGTGTGTGTGTGCGCGCGCGCGCGCGTGCATGCGTGCGTGTGTGCGTGCGTGCCTGTGGACATGTGAAGATAACCTCATATATCATTCCCCAGAAGCCGTCCACCTTGTTTTCCCCATTTTTTTACAAAGAGATTATTTTATTTTATTTTCAATTATGGATGTGTATGTACATGTGAGTACAGGTTTCTACAGAGGCTTGAGGAATCACACACACACACACACACACACACACACACACACACACTGGAGTAAAGGTAAGCTGATTCTGAGAATTGAACTCAGGTCCTTCCTCTACAAGATCAGTGTGGAATGCTAAGCACTGAACCATCATCTCTCTGCCTCCACCTCACTTTCTAAGTCAGGGTATCTCATTGGCCTGGAGCTTACCAATAAGGTAGACTAGATAGCCCATTAGACCCGTGTGTCTTTCTGTCTCTGCCTTCTTAGGGCTGGGATAACAGCCATGTACCACTGTACCAATATTTTCACTTGGGTGCTGGACATCAAGCTCAAGCCCTCATTGTTGCATGCCAGAGCAGCCTTCCCTGACTCCCTTTTAGCATCCATGTAGAAATAGCAGATGTGTTCATCTCGAACCTTGAAAACATGGGCACTGCGTGCCAGGATGGGCTCTGGCCACCCTCAGCCTCCTTTTCAGAACCCTCGTGCATCCCCATCACTTGTCATTGGCCTCAGAACCCTTTCCACATCTATTCAACCAAGAACAGTATCTACTGGAGAAAATGGAATCAAGTCCCCAGGGGTCTTGTGAGCTGTACACTGCCAAGTGCTCTACATTAGTGGCCATAGATCTCATAGCTCTCTATGCATATTTGGAAATATCCATTTTACGAGAAGAAATTGCATATTGTCTTTACATATTGACAAGAATTTAAATCTGTGTGAATGCAAATATCTGCTTCTCAGGCAGACAGCTTAGGATCAAATCCCAATTCATTGCTTAGAGACAGAGAGGCGTCTGGCAATGAAGTGTGGTTGTGAATGGTGCACACAGCACATGCACATTCAGATGAGACAAGTAGGGGCTGAAACCCAGATTGCCCAGTACCAGCCAAGCTGTAGAAACAGATGTGGAGTTAGTCCATCTCTAAGAAGGGGTTATGTCTCAATATAAAGATTTCAACCACTCGCAGCCTGTATATCGGGAGACGTGTTTCTACACAAAGTGTGTCTTGCTCTAACTTAACAGGGGTGCTTCTTAGACTGAGGAGACAACTTAGTAAGGTACAAGAAGGTCCAAGCTCAATGTCTGATCGTACACAAAAGGTAAGGCCGGGGCGGAGGCTGGCTATAATCCTAGCACTGCAGAGGTGAGGGCAGCAGGATCTTTGGGACCAGTTTACATGAATCAGGTTTGATGAGAGACCTTATGTCAGACAATAAGGTGAAGCATGACAGGAGAAGACACCCAGCCTCAACCTCTGGCCTCCTCACCCATACATGATTTTATGCACAGACATGTTCTCCTGCTCAAATGAGGAGCATCTTTTCCTGGTCGCATTTAGGGTCTTAAAGGCTGGCAGAGCCTGTGTCACTGTGGGGAAATTGTTACCTCTCTGAGCCTAGGCTCTTGGTTTTGAAATGAGGATGATGATGATAGTCCCCACCCAAAGAACTGTCACTGTCACGAGGAAGTCAGGTAATCTACTGTGGAAGGCATAGCCTCTGGCTTATGATAAACACAGCAAACCTTACTGACCTCATCACTGTTACTAGTAATGACAGGGAGGGACCATCCCACTCACGCGAACCAGTACAAAATTACACTTCAGTACAAAGGACGAGACGCAGGAAATATGGCTCCTCACGAAACTGCAGAGCTTCTGATTCATAATGGCTGAGCACACACTCAGAAGTACAGCATCTCCTCCATCTCGGACCTGAGGAGATGAATTGACTTGGAAAGGCTGGCAGTGTCCTTCATGCTGGAGCCCAGCCAGCTGGCTTTCACACTGCTGGTCAGATACCCGGCCCCGGGCTCTTGCCTCCCAGCCTGATACACTTCTTCAAGCAGTTTTTCCCAATTTCTTGCAAGATGGACCGTTTTCATTTCTTTTCCTTGGGAAAATCCCATCTGTCCTCTGTCAGTATTTTCACTCTCAGAATAATAGTCTCAGTGTCTAAAAAGATCTACAGAGTTTCCAACCTCCAGAGGGGGGAGGCATCACCTACGAAGCGGGTCCTGGAGGGAGGTAACAGGGTCTCTCCTGTTAGCCAGTACAGTTAGCATCTGGTGTTTAATTGGCTTAACCCAAGTGCTCAAAGACACAGAGAGCTGTGATCAGCCCCAGGCTGTACCACAGGCCCAGACAGAGCTGAGATGAGAACAGAGCCTGCTGTTGGTGTTTCTCAGCAAGGAAATGTTCCCCTGATTGCTTTTTCTGTCCCCAACTGTGCCACTGCTGTGATGATCTAGACTGTCAAGTTGATTAACTGCGAGGTATCTGGGAGACTGGTAAAACCTAGCTCAGGTATGCTTACGAGCATGCTTCCAGTGAGTATTAGCTAAAGGAAAGACCCACCTGAATGTGGGCAGCAACATCCCATAGCCTGATGGGTCAGGTGGAATAATGGGGAAAGAAAGAGAAGGCAAATAATGCCAACTCTGTGTGTATCTCTGCCCCATCTCTGCCTCTGTCTCTGTCTCTGTCTCTGTCTCTGTCTCTGTCTCTGTCTCTGTCTCTGTCTCTCTCTCTCTCTCTCTCTCTCTCTCTCTCTCTCTGGCTGCCATGAATTATACAATTTTCTCTGCCACTTCCTCTCTCTGTGACCTTTGGCTTCACAGTAGGTAGAGAAACACAGAACTAGCTGACTGGACTGAAACCATAAATCCATAATCTCCCCCTCCAACATCTTTCTGTGAGGCACTTTGTCACAGAAACAAAAAGAGTAACACATCCATAGTGACCTTATAGGTCTTAGTCAAATGTCCTTGGATGCCTTTGGGAGATTTAAAACCGAGCCCTCACTCTCAACCTACAATAAAACATATAGCCCAGGGCTGGTTTCTCAAAAGATGATCTCTGGATCCAGTGGAAGGGCAGAAAGTTCAAGGGGGGATGTATGAAAACATCCAGAGTGAAGACAGTGGGGCAAGTGCAACCTTGAGAACACTAGGAAGAAGGCTCTACAGCCGGGGTACTCAGGGTTCTCTAAGAGGCTTCTCCAGGGGCTGCCATGCCTGTCTGTCTTACAGTGCCATGCAACAGTCCTCATGAAGTTCTAACTGAGGAGGGACTATGTAGCAACTACTGTGCTAAGCCTTCATCAGGACAAACTTTGAAAATGGCCACACTGATGAGGAATATAAATGCTAAAAAGCCTTTGTGAAAAGACCTGGAAACTCTTTGACAAAAGTTGGAAAACATACATATAAACTATATGCCCACCAAGACATGTTGGTGTAGGTGAAGCACATCACATACAGAGTTGGACATCAGGAGCGCACATATTAGACAGGCCTGTGCCTGACTAGGGGCATGCGAGCATACAGAGAGAAGCACACAAGCATAGATGGACTGCGTGCAAATCTTATGTCAGCAAATATGCTTAAAATGTCCCTGACTGATTATCTGTCACCAGACTGAGCTCCTTGTTCTGGGAAATGGGGTCATATTTACACTGTTAGTTCCAGGAAGAGAATGGAAACTCCAGCAGGAATGGAAACTAACCATCCTCCCACGACTACAGATGTGAGTGCTCTCAGGAACGTTTCCTTGTGTCAGCAGAAATCAAGCCTGACTATAGACGGAAATCCTGAGGTCACATCAGGCTTGCACACCTGTTTGAGAAAGCAGTAAGGATGCTTCCAGGTTCCAAAACCAAAGGGTGCAACTGGGTGATTCTCTGGCAACAACTGAGATGTTGACTGGTTTTTCAGATGTCTATTCTAGAATTATTCTAGGATTGGAAACGAAGATATTCTTGCATCCTCTAGAGTCCTGAACAGAAAGTATGCAGAAGTGGGGCATATTTGCTCCTTTGAGCAAGGCCAACCCGAATGGCAAAATGAAGACCTATTGCTCTCATGCCCAGAGATCCTCGGTTTGAACACAACTCGTTCTGTTTGCACACTCTGCTAGAGTTGTAAGCCACTGCCCTGGTTCTTTCTCTGGTAAATATTTTTTTTTACTCAAAATGGCTGAAAGAGCCACAGATGAGTCCAGAAAGACTGGGCATCACGCTGGATGTTACACTGCTACTTTGACAGTGGCTTCAGGCAATGGGTATCTTCAAAGAACTCATCCAGAGGCCAGGGCAGAGATTGGCAGCTCCTACAATTCAGCAGCGAGCCTGAGGAATTAAATTAGCTTCTAGGCATTGCTCACGCGAAAGGAAGTTGCAGGCTTGCCGTATGTGGTGATCCACAGTGTCCTAGGAAGGATGTGTCTACAGAGAATGCCAATGTCACCTTCATGGGCACTGCAGAGTCACTAGAGTAGTGAAGAGAGAAAGGAGCGGGCAGGAGAGAAAGCATAAAGACTTACACTCAAACATTTTTACTCCAGTTCACCTCGGAACTCTGTTTTCATTTTGTGTGTACATGTCTGTCTGTGTACATGTATATACAAATATGCTGGCATACACAGAGCTGTAATGATTTGCTTTTGTTGGATTGACAGAGCAAACCTCAACTGAGGAACTGCCCTCAACAGATTAGCCTATGAGCATGTTTGGGGAGGGAAGCACTTTCTTGATTAACAATTGGTGTCGGAGGACACAGTGTACTGTGCACTGTGTCACCACTGGGCTGGAGGTCCTAGGTTGTATTAGCAAGGTTGCTGAATATGGGCATGGGAACAAGTCAGTAAGCAGAGTTCTCGAATGGTCTCTGCTTCAGTCCCTGCCTCGAGTTCCTGCCTAGCCACGCCTCATTGGTGGGCTGTAAGCTGTAAGCCAAAACACTTTTCTCCCCAAGTTGCTTTTGATAGTTATTTCATCACAGTAATAGAAAGCAAAAACGGACAATGATCATGCACACATATGTGTTCATGTGTGTAAGTCACAAGCTAACTTTGGGTATCATTACTCAGGAGCCATCCACCTTAGATTTTGCCATTCGTTTACTTGGGACAGAAGTGTGATTGGGTCTCTCGTTTTCATCTGTAACTCCCTGATTCACTAGGCTGACTAGCCAATGAGCTCCAAGACTGTACCTCCCCACTACTAGGATTATGAGTGTGTGCCATGATGCCAGTTTTTTTCAACATAGGTTCTAGGGGTGAAATTTGAGTCTTCTTGTCACGTGACAAGAACACTATCAGAAAGCTCCATTTTTTAAAGCTATTTCTCTAGTGCTTTACCCCAGCATTCTCAGAAGTCACTGCCTCAAGCAATCGGTCTTAACGAACCAATAAAAAGCATTGTTTCTTGGTCAATCAAGATTCCTATGGCTCCAGTTCTATTCATATGTAACTCCTCACTGATAAGCTCAATGACTCTTGTGAAATCCAAGACTACAGACACAGTGAAATCCAAGACTACAGACACAGAAGTCTGCATTCCAATGTGTTTGTTGAAACTCCTTGGTTGATTCAGCCCCTTTTCTAGCTTACTGCGTAGAACCTCAGTGATTAAAGAAGAGGGAACTAGAATTAAGCATCATGAGTGGACACTCCACTCTAGCAATTATTCTGTGACTGCGAACAAGCTCCTTTACTCCTCTGAGCCTCTGTTTCCTCATCTGTGAAGGGAGAATAATACCTATCAGAGTGTCTGGGAGAGAAGCATGGACATAGCTAGTGCCCCACAGCAAGTGCCTGAGAAGTGGCAGCTGCTACAATTCTTACTGTGCACTGAGATAAATTAGCAGACATCAGTGTTCCCCAATGCTTCCATTGCCCTTGTGGATAAGCCTGAAACTTAAGAGGTCTTGCATAGCAGACCACTGACTTTCTGAAAAATCTTCATTTACCAGTTCTTCATGAACGAGCCCCCTTTGCCTCTAAACTCTGAATAGTACTGATCTCTCTCCCAGAATCCTCACTACTCAGTGCTCTCTCCAGTTCCATCTGCCCCATGATCCTCTACTTCACTGTGAAATGGCAATTCAGGTGTTCCTATCCTCTGCCAAGCTTTCTCTCTTTCTTCCTTTCTCCATAGTTAACTAAAACCCTCCTTCCATTTTTGATTCTATACTTTGCTCCCACTTTCAAACACCACACTGAACATCTCATGTGGTGATGTTAGTATCCCTGGAATTTAGCAGCAGTCTAGAATATGCCATCTCCAGTCAAAATTTAAAAAAAAAAAACAAAAACACCCAATCCATGTCGATGGAGAGAGTCCGTCCTGGTGCAAAGGGCAGCAGATATGAGGTGTACACATCTCTCTCAGAAATGCCCAGGACTTCTACTCTGACCAGGACTATACTTTAGCTCACTCATGTGTCCAAGCTCACATCCATGGGGTGCAGGAAAGCGACACATGGGTAGGCTATCATGATGCCAATGAATTCCATATGAGAGAGCTCACTATCATGAAGGAGGGAGGACGAGAGAGGAGAGGATTGATATACACTGTAATACTCAAATTTGTCTGTAATGAGCTTTCTGTATCAAATGTCTCAGCTTTATTCAGACACTTAAACTCCTTGTTTGAGCAGCCTTGGTAATGAACACAATGCTGTGATATCCTGAACTTACCTCCCATTACTCGTGGGGGAGCACACTGATGTTACTGACCAACCTCCCACATTCTCCATACCACTTCCTCTGCCCATCTCCACATTGATGATGCAGACGACAATAGCTACCACCTTGTGGGGGTAATTCTGATGCTAAGATCCTGTTTCCCAATCGGTTCTTGATCTATCAGAAAAGAAGCCATGGGGTAATTGCTGGATGAAAGGAATAGTTGGGACTTCCAGTTCCCAGAGGCAAGAAACAGATGTAGGCGAGAGGGGAGGGAGACTTGCCATGCTTCGGAGAGAGAAAAACCAAGCACCATAGGCTACTTCTACAGGCAGGTGGTTGGGATGTTTAGCTGGGACTAGATGTAACTGAGCAACTATAGTTGAGGTGTGGAGCTAAGAGTATTAATAAGGGCATGTTTCTCCAGGCAGAAGATAAGCAGCACCCAGCAATTGTGCCAAAAAGGCAGGTTAAAATTGAACAACTGTGTGTCTGTGTTTTTCATCAGTGGATCTAATATTCTCTGGGCTGGTAGTAGTGTGGGCCATTCTTGCAGTTAGGGCAGGGTAGCAAAAGCTACATCTAATACCACCTGACTTCCACTGCAACAAGGATGGCTACATGACATACTCAGTCGTCATATGCACAGGGCCTTGCTCTCATTGGCTGGGACCCAATTGCAATCTCCTCTTGTATTCACTGAGCATATGATAAAGCTGAGATACATAAGGAAAACATGTGAAGAACTACAGAAACGCTAGCCTCCTCCTTTGGACCATAGAACCAATGCCAGAATCTGCACCCCTGAAGCTCCATACTATGGTTTTTCTCATCCAGTATAAACAAATACATCCCTAACAGTGAAGGTCTCTAGGACATGGATAACAAATGTCCACCCACAGGATAAATCTAGCAAGCAGACAGCTTTTGCAAATAACAGTTTACTTGGACAATTGTCGGTCATCCTTGGCCGCCTTTTGCCTGCAGTAGCAGAGGTGAATAATTGCAATGGAGACCTTTGAATCCATGAAGCCTGAAGCAATTGTTCTCGTTCTCTCTCTCTCTCTCTCTCTCTCTCTCTCTCTCTCTCTCTCTCTCTCTCCCCCCCCCTCTCTCTCTGGTGTGTACTTGACTTTTTGTGTGTGCACTTGTGCACAGACAGGCATGGGAATGTGTATATGCTTGCACATGAAAGTCAGAGCTAACTAGTGAGCTTCTTCCTTGATTGTTCTTCACTTTATATTTGAAACTTGGTCTCTTCCTGAACCTGGAGTTTATTTTTTCTGACTAATGACTTTCAGGAGTCTACCTGCCTCCTCCTTTCCTATTGCTGGAGTTACAGACACTAACTACCAAGTCAATGACTATGCGGCTACTATGACTCTGAACTCAGAACTTCATATTTACGAAACTGGAACTTTATCAACTGAGCCATCTCCATGCCGCTTTAGTTTTGTTTTCCCTAGCCTTCATGCAGTTTGAGTACCACTAGGCATGCAGTAATTGCTTAATGCAATAACAGCAGCATTAGGTATCGTTTATTGAGCACTAATTGTTTGCCAAGAGCTATGCAAGTCATTCTTCCGATATTATTGCATTGAATCCTTACAACATCCTAATTGCTTAAGACTCCTACTTACCCATTCCCTAAAGATAGAGATTAAGGATTAGAGCTATTAAATAATTGGTTCAAGGTCATCAAGAAAGTGAGGGCATAGGCAGCCAACTTCAAAGACAATCCTGTTAACCTCGAGACTCCTGGAATCAGGATACTGGCTGAATTTGATGAGAGAACATCTCTCATGCAGGAGGACAAGCCTCTGTGAGTCTTCTTCATGCTGCCCTCTAGGGACAGTGTGTATTTGATGTGTGGTGGTAGTGGTGGTGGTGGTGGTGCACGGTGGTGGTGGTGGTGGTGGTGGTGGTGTGTGTGTGTGTGTGTGTGTGTGTGTGTGTGTGTGTGTGTCTGTGTGTGTGTCTGTGTGTCTGTGTGTCTGTGTGTGTGTATGTCTGTCTGTGTGTGTGTGTGTGTGTGTGTGTGTGTGTGCGTGCGCGCGCAGGCACACACACTTGCATGTGTTGGACGGTAAGGGGTTAAGGGTGGGGATTCAGGATGGGCTTCATTACACTTGACTGAAAAAAAGCGATGCTCTTGGCAAATTGAAAACAATAACTCTAAATCACAGAAACAGAGTTTTTACAACAGCCAAATAAACAGAAGGCATTGTAAATCTCTCATGAGCCAACAGAGAAGTCATTTTGCACCTGCTAGGCTTCATCAATGGCCATTCGTCCCTCTGCCTAAGCTGGACCTGTCCAGACAGAACTGTGCTTTCAACCTGTCAGCCCTCTTCGAGTTTTAGATAGGCATCTGGATTTGCCTTCTGTTTTTAAGACTCTTTCTGAAGCTCTGTGGATTTAATGCTTGCTGCACATGTGTGAGGACCTGGGAATGGACCTGCAGTATCCATACAAAAAGGAAGGTTTGTGACATCCATCTGTAATCCCACCACTGGGGTGGGAGTGGTTTACAGGGCTAGGAGATCCCTAGAGCTTGCTGGCCGCCCAGCCAAACCAAATTAGTGAGCTCCAGGTTCAGAGAGAGACCTCGTTTCAAAAAAGAAGATGGAGAGTGATTGAGGAAGACAATTAAATGTCAGTGTGTGGTCTCCACATACATGTGGTAAATACTGTCCCAACACAAATCAGTCCTTGTCAGGAGACTTTCTTGTGCCTTCTGCTTGTCTCCAGCCCATTGCCTAGATGTCCAAGGTGAGTACACATAGATTACTCAGTAGCCACTAAGGATAGAATAAGGTGGAGCTGAGTGTGTGTTTATCACACCAGAGTCCTTTCCCCAGCTTGTTTCAATGATCCTGTCAGAAAAGGAGGGACATTTTCAGATCAAGTATGTCTACATCAGTAGAAAACATGTAGTGATCTTTGTAGCCCAAAAGATGTCCAAAAATTTAGGCTGGAGTTGAACATGGACTTCTTCTCAATTCTTCAGTAAACACACTGCTTCTTGGGTGCCTGCCATGTACCCTACACTGTATGTGATTTCACTTGACAATAACAGCTTTCATTGAGCGCATGTTCAGAACAGTGCACACAGCAAACCAACACTCATTGAAACCCATATAGTGAGTATTAGGTTTCTAGATGAGAGAAAGGAAACACAGAAAATGTATCAGTCATTCACTCCTACTAACAAGTATCCCTAAACCATAATAGTGTAGGATAGATCATGCATTCCTTATACCCCAAAACTGCCCTTCCAACATCCAATAACTACTATTCTTCTAAGTGTTTGGCATTTCAGCTAGAGAGGGGAACTATATGCTAAGAAACTGAAGCCCAGTCTGCTGACAATTGTTGATAATATGATATTGGTTATTCCAAACTTGCGTTAGAAGATAAATCTTAAATGTTATCACCATAATTGTGTGGTGTAATAATTATGCTAACTAGCTTGATTGACAGATACAACATGGATATACAAACAGTGAAAGACTGTCTCAGAAACTGAGGTGGACGGCTCCTGAGGAATGATACTTGGAGTTGATATCTGATCTCCACATTATGTGCACACCCTTGCATATGCACACAACACACAATCTAGTATTACTATTAGTCGATTATAATATATACTCTATACATTATATGACATTGTATATTATGAATGATATACATTGTATAGCATGCATTGTATAATGCATATAATATATAGTATTATTTATATCACTTGTTTTTAGTCAATTATATGTAATTATTTGTCAACTAAAGTAAATTAATTTTTCTGTCGTTGGACAACTAATCCCCAGTATTGCTTACTATATTGTGTTCCATGAATGCAGTTAGAACTTAAGTGATAGCTGAGTTGGTAAGGAGCTATCTTTACATTTATGAAGATACCCTCCCCCCAAAAAAAGATGTAAAGAAAGCAGGGTAGCACATGCCTGTAATCACAGTGTCAGGGAAATAGGCAGATCCCTGGGGCTTGCTAGGAACTAGCAAGTTTACCTAATCAGTGTGCCGCTGGCGCCAGGAAGAAACTGCCTTAGAAACAAAGTTAGATGGCTCATGAGGTTGGCCTTTGGCTTCACATGTGTGAGCATAACACACACACATACATATATGCACTATATATACACATGTGTGTGTCTCGGTTGTATTTAATCATTATATGTCTATTAAAAGTAAGATTATCCACCTGGGATTGTGATGTGGCTCCGTTGGTGATGTTCTTGCGCAACATTCACAAAAACCTGAGTTTGCTTCCTGCCACTACATAAATCATATGTGATAGCACATGCCTGAAATTCCCAGCATGTGAGCAGTAGAAAAAGGAGGATCAGGAGTTCAAGGTCATCCTCAGCTATATTTACATCTTTCATCACCCAGCCTCATAGCCTTAAGTCAAGAAAAGTTGATCACTGCTCTGTGATAGCTCAGACAATGTTGGCTGGAAACTGATCTCAACTAGATCTTGATCTAGAATCACAGTCTCTAAGTATCATGCCCCATCATTTCTTTTGAGTAGTCATATTTTTTATTTAAAAAAAAATCAGTGAAGGTTCCCTAATGTGCTGGTGCCACACCCTTAGTTTGCTATGGAGGTCTGACTCACTTTTAAAGGCTTCTTCTCTCCACCATGTTAAAATTCACCTGCGCTTGCTGAATCAATCAGCCTACAGAAGCACCAACCAGGGACCACTCTGAGAACATGAGCTCAGGAAGGAAGAGAGGACTTATGAGGGGTTATCAAGATGGGCTGAGATTTGCCCTAGCCACTGTTTCCTCCAATTGCCCTACAGTTTTATTCCCATACAGGAAATCAATTTCTGCCTATCAAAGTAGTAGGTGTTGTGGGATTCAGACAAAATGAAAAAGACAAATTTTTAGCTCCCAAGATGCTTACAAAGCACACAGCTAAAGAACAGCAGACAGCAAAACAAAGAAAAGTAAAAGAAATGAGGAAAGGTAGGGGGAGTTGGGGTAGCTGCAAGACAAATGTGAGGAGGGTTTATTAAGCATGGTTTCCCCAGAGAGAGGGGTTAGGGGCAACTGGAATTTAGAGAGGCTAAATGAGGTAGCCTTTCTTAAATTAGACCTTTATTGGGAAAATGTAAGTAACCTGTAAGCCAACTAAAAAGGTGAACCTCCAAGTCTAAGATACAAGTAAAATAGCCAATAAAAGCAAAACATGGGCCAACGAAGGGAATTGACAGTCCTCTAAAGAAGAAAAGCAAATACACATTAATATTTTTAAAGGATTGAATGCCCTTAGTCAACAGGGAAGTGCAAATAATAAACACTACTGTGGCATCCCAGTCTGAATGGCTACATCAAGTAAGAAAATGCTAACACTAGCTAGGGAAGCACATAGGTCTCCACTCTCTCTCCTCTCCTCCAAATCCAATCCCCCAGCCTCATCCCCAGCAATGTAGCTGAACCCCTGCTTCAGCCTCCCCTTCACTTCTGGTCTAACTCCCAGGGGACAATGCAGTCCCTACTGGCACACCCTGTGTTCCTCCCTCCTGTGGACGCCGCTTCTCCACCTGCTGTTCTAGCCTATCTCCACTTTTAAGTGTCAGCTCTCAATATCTAGAAATACATTCTACCCAGGATCCACAAGGACACACCTGGCAAGGTCTCAGAAATATTCACTATCAGACAGCCCTCAGCCGCCACATTCTCCTAAGGACCAGACCGGGTAATGAAACCAAGGAGCACCCATTCAACAAAGCCAATTTCAGGCATCAGCATCTAGAATTACAACCATCCCAGACCCAGATGCCTAGATACCAGCATATAAACACAATAAATTGTAAGTGGAGGTGTTGTTTCCTGATTGGGTCAATAAAGATGGCAAGGGGAAAGGTGGGCTTTCTGGTCCCCGGAGGAAGAGGAGGCGATGCAGATAGAGAAGTGCTTTCTGGACAGGCTTTGGGGGAAGAAGCATGAATGCTATGTAAAGTTTAGCTGATGAGTTTAGAGCAGTAGATTCTATGTCACGCAATTATGTTATCTGGAAGGTTTTAAAATGTTAAAACTGACTAGTGTTTTCCATCCACAGTGATAAGGTGGGCAGGAGGAAAAGGCGGCAGCCAGGGCAGTCATTGGTGGCTTGGCAGAGCCAAGCCAACTCCTAGAGGAGTTGAGGGAGCGATCATACCAGCTGGCCCCTGACGGAGATATGTAGGGAGTGAGGCCAATAGCAATCTGTTCTTGGAGCTGAAACAAGAGAACGGCCCTGGGAAGGCGATAGCATGGATATTTTAAAATTACATGCACCGATAAATAACAGCCAAGACAATGTTTCTACTAGACCCTAGCAGTCTTAGTACAGTAGGCCCTGAGTATTTCAACATTGATGAAGCACGAAGGGAGTTTCAAAATAGTCTCCATGAATATGTAGAGGTCCTTAAAGAGGATATGAATAAATCTATTTACAAAATCTATGAAAACACACCACGGAATGAAATGAATGAAAGAATTTCAACCACGAAAGTGGAAGTAGAGTCAATAAAGAAAACTCAATTTGAGAGAAAACTGGAAATAAAAAAAATGTACAAACTCAAACAGGAACGGCAGAAAGAAATTGAACCAAGAAAGAAGACATAAAAAGAATCTTAGGCAATGAAGACAAGAGAGAAGAAATAGATACCTCAGGCCAAAAAGAAAAAAAAAAAAAGTCAAGCACAAAATGTTCAGGAAATCATGAAAAGACTAAATCTAAGAATAATAGGAATAAAAGAAGGAATCAAGGTCAAAGCATAAAAAGTATTTTCAGCAAAATCAGAGAGGAAATTTTTTGTAACCTAAAGATTTCCTAAGCTAAAGAAGGAGATGCCTATCAAGGTAGAAGAAGCTCACAGACCCTCAAATAGATCGGATCAGAACCATGGATTCCCCTTGGGACAAAATTACCAAGATACTAGATGTACAGAAGAGTAAAAGAGGAATGAAAGCTGCAAGGGGAAAGACCTTATAAATGCAGACCTCTCAGGATAACACCTGACCTTTCAGAGAAGACTCTAAAAGAGAGAAGGTTCTAGACAGATAGTCCACAAACCACAGAGCACAGAGGTCAGCCCAGACTTCAATAACCAGTAAAACATTCCATTGCGATGGGCGAGGAAAGAAAGGCCTTACTTGATAAAAGTAAATTCAAGCCGTATTTATCTACAAATCCATCCCTACAAACGGCACTAGAAAGAAAACTCCTACTAGAAGAAGTAAACCCCAAGAAAACAAAAGGAATTAACAATATCCGACAAGCAAATGGGAGGGGGGAGCACCTCGATAAGAAAATAACAGGATCAACAAGCACTGCTCACTGGTAGCTCTCAGGATCATTGCTTTCAGTTCCCCAATAAACAGACTGACAACAGATGTGAAGACAGGAGCCATTCTTCAGTGCATCCAAAAAGATACTTTAACATCAAGGATAAACATCACCTCGGAGCAAAAGGATGGAAAGAAATATTTCACGCAAAGATACCTGTAAATAAAGCTGGTGTAGCCATTTTAATATTTGACAAAATAGATTTGAAACCAGAAGAAATTGGGAAGGACACTACATACTCATTAAAGGAAAAGTCACCAAGAGAATATTGCAATTCTTAACATCTATTCCCCAAACACAAGGGCATCCAAGTTCATAAAAGAAATACCACTGCAGCCTAAATCTCACATTGATCCTCAGACACTGATAAGGAAGGCTTCAGTACCCCGGTCTGCCAATAGACAGGTCACCTAGACAAAAACTAAACAGATAAATGCTGGGGCTAACTGACGTCATAAACCAAGTGAACATAACAAACATTTACAGAACACTTTACCAAAACATAAAAGAATACACTTTCTTCTCAGCAGCTCATATGACTTTCTCAAACACTGGAACATTCTTTAACACAAAGCAAGCCTCAATAGAGAAAATTGAAATTACACCCTGCATCCTATCTAACCACTACAGGTAAAAACCGGATATCAACAACAACAAAAGCTTAAAACCTCACAGAAACTGAACAACTTGCTACTGAATGAAAATGGGTGGAGACAAATTTTAAAAAGAAAAAAAATTTTTAGATATGAAGGAAAAGTAAAACACAGGATGCCCAAACTTATGGAAATTAATAGAGGTTGTTCTATGAGGTAATGTCATACCACAAAACTCATATGTAAATAAATAATAAAAAGAGCTATTTCATATTAAGTTACAAAGTTCTTTGAGAAGAATCGGTAAGGTTGACAAACCCTTATCCAAAATAGTTAAAAGGCGGGTATAAAATATTCAAATTGACAGAATTAGAGATGGAAGGGAGACCATAACAATAGACACCAGGGAAATGCAGAAAATCCTAAGGACATATTTGAATAGCCTGCACCACCCCAAATTGGAAAGCCTAGAAGAAATGGAGAATTTTCTTAATATATACAACCCACTGAGGTTAAACCAAGATTAGATGAGTAATTTGAGTAGGAGAAGTTATTAAAAGTCTCCCAACCAGAAGAGGCAAAAAACTTTAGCACAGAATTCTACCAGAATTTTAAAGAAGCGTTAATGTCAGTACTCCTCGAATTTCTTCACAAAATAGAACAGAAGGAACGCTGCCCAATTCTTTTTATGAGGCCACAGTTACTCTGATAATGAAACTACATAAAGACCAATAAAGGAAGAGAATTATAGACCAGCTTCCCACAAGAAGATAAATGTAAAACTTTTCAATAAGATACTTTAAAACTGAATCTTAAAACATATCTACCACGCGTATCTATCGTAGTTGAATAGGCCTCATCGCAAACATGCAGGCCTGGTTCCAAGTCTGCAGAGCAATGAGCATAGCCCACCATGTGAACAAACTGAAAGGCAACAAAATCCAACACCCATTCGTGATAAAAGTCCTGGAGATATTAGGGGTCTAAGAGGTGTACCCCAACATCACAAAGGCAACTGACAGCAACCCCACAGCCAAAGTAACCTTCAATGGCGAGAAACTCAAAGAAATTCCAGTAAAATCAGAAAAAAGAAAGTGTCACCACTCTCCCATGCCTATCCAATATAATACATGAAATCTTAGCTAGAGCAATGAGACAACTGAAAAAGGTCCAGGGGTACAGCTGGAAAGGGAGGAGGCAAAGTATCTTTATTTGTAAATGATACAATACTATACATAAAGACCCTAAAAATTCCACTGAGGAACTCCTACAGCCAACAAACATTTTTCAGCAAAGTAGGAGGATGCAAAGTTAACACACACACACACACACACACACACACACACACACACACACACACACACACACCAATAGAACAAAGCCTCAGGATATCCAAAACACTTCTGAATAATGAAAATAACTGCTGGTAATTATTACCATCTCTGATCTAAAATTGTGCTATAGAGCTATAATAATATAAAACACCATGGTACTCGCACAAAACAGACACATTGATCAATGGAATATAACTGAAGACCCAGAAATAATTCCATACATCTTTGGACTCCAGGGTTTTTGTTGTTTTTGTTATTGCTTATTTGCTTTTTGTTTGCTTTTTGCTTTTTAATTCAAGAACCATACTTGCAACCTGTAAAAATGGCAGCATCTTCAATAAATGCTATTGACTAAACTGGTTGAGTGAATGTAAAAGAATCCAAATAGATCCATACATATGCCCCTGCGCTCAACTCTAAATGAATCAGATCACAACATAGAATTAGATACACTGAACCTGGTAGAAGACTAAGTGGAGAATAGTCCTGAACTCATTGGCACAGGAAAAAGAAAACTTTCAGAACAGAACAGCATTGGCACGGGCATTAGAATCAGCAATTAATAAATGGGACCTCAAGAAACTGATAAGCTTCTGCTTTACAAAGGACATTGTCATGTAAGCAAAGTTTCAGGCTATAGGAGGGGGAAAGATTTTTAGCAACTCCACAACCAAAAATCTAAAATCTAAAATATGTAAAGAACTCATGACACTAGACATTAAGAAATCAAATAACCCAGTTTAACGTGAGGCTCAGATCTAAACAGAATTCTCAAAAGAGAAAACTCAAATGCCGGAGAAGCACTTAAAAAAATATTCTTAATTCTACATCCTTAGCCATGAGAGAAATGCAAGTCAAAGGGACTTTGAGTTTTACATTACACCAGTCAGAATAGCCACGAGCCATAAGACAAATGGTGGCTCATACTGAGAGGATGTGGGCTAAGGGGAACAGCCTAATGCTGGTGGGAGTACACACTTGTATACTCCATATGCAAACCAATGCAGTAACCGCTCAGCAAGTTGGGTGTGGATCTATTTCAAGATCCAGCTGTACCATTCATATATATTATATGTGTTTAAGTATATGTTCATACACACACACACACACACACACACACACACACACACACACACACACATATGAAGTCAATCTAAATGAAACTGCTAAATAGTAAGGGAGAGAGAGAGCCCCACTGGACATCTCTCATCACCAAATGAGACTTTCAGTATCCACAATAGGTTACATTTAACCAAGTAGTTGGTCAAAGGGGTCCTAGAAACCCCCCAAACAGCCCAGGCTACTGTGAAGGCTTTTGATCATTCTCCACAAACTGATGGTAAGGCCTCACTGCTTAAAACCAACACCTACACGAGACATTGAACACTGAGAAGCTGAGCTGGTGCCTAACTGGAGCCTTCACCCTCACAGTCTAATGTTCATGGGCTAGAAGTTACTATGATTATACCCGGGTGAAAGGTGAACATCAACCAAACTCCAAATCCTTCTATTCGATTGTGACCCACCTGCAAGATGCAATGATTCAGTGGTGGCACAAGGTGTGTGAGACCGGCCGGCCAAGATCTCATCTATTCTAACACCCATTCCTCGAGATGGAACCCATAACTGATACTGCTTGGATGGACAAGAACCTGAGACCAGGGACCTAGGGGAGAACCAAATACTACTGTGGTGATGTGACTACTAATGGCATTCTGCTATACTCACAGACCAGTGCCTTGCTCAACCATCATCAGAGAAACTTCCCGCTGCAGCAGATGGGAACAAACACAGAGACCCACAGCCAGAAATCATGCAGAGTGAGAGACCTTGGAGCACACAATCCTAAATGGAGTTTCTTCATCAAATCTCTCCCCTCAAAGCTCAGGGAACCCAGCAAAATAAGACATGGAAAGTCTGTAAGACCCACAGGGGACAGAGGACACCAAGGAAACAAGGCCTTCTGAATGCAGCAGGACCAATCTGCATGTGAGCTCGTGGAGACTGAGACAGCGTGTGCAGGGCTTACCTAGGTCTGTAGCAGACAGATGGGGTCCTAGAGCAGAGACAAGTGGACACGTGCCCCCATCCTTAACCCAGACTCTCTCCAATTGATAACTGTTTAAAATGAAAACGTAGTGTTTCCAAGGGAGTCTCACTGGGGAAGCAAACCACTCTTAAGGGTGGGCCCCAAGTCCAGTAGGAGACAGCAAAGACAAAACAAATTCATTAGCATCTCTGGAAGTTCTTTGTCTTATAAATTTGTATCAGGATCTTTCTGTCTGTCTGTCTTTCTTTCTTTCTTCCTTCCTTCCTTCCTTTCTTTCTTTCTTTTAATCTTACAGGTCCTTTGGGTCTATCTTATTGCTCCTGGTTTTATACTTTTATAGGATTCCTTTTGGTAGGTACCAGTGTATCCCTGTGACCCTGTGTCCATCTATGGGTTTTAAGCTTTTTCTTTGACTCTTTTTCTTCTGTTTATTTTGTCCTATCCCGTCTTGTTTCTTTTATTATTATTATTATTATTATTATTATTATTATTATTATTATTATTATAATTCCTTAGATGCCTGGTTTGTTTTCTAAGAAGAGACAGAAAGGGCGTGGACCTGGATGGGAGGGGAGGTGGGAAAGAACCGAGAGGAGCCATGTGAGGAAAAAACATAACCAGAATATATTATATGAAAAAAAATCTATTTTGGATGGAAAAAATTAAAAAGAAAGAAAAGAAACAGCAACCAATGCCAAAGAAGATGTGAGTAAAAAGCCTTTGGTCGGCCTTGTTGGGAGCATAAACTATGGAGATCGGTGTAATCTCTCTTCACTCCCATATGGTGCAGCGATAGCACTCTATGCTATCATATAGACACGAGCGTGCCCAGGCTTAGCGTTTACTCTCTATGTAATAGCAAGGAAATGGCATCACCCTAGATGTCCGTCAACAGATAAATGAATAATGAAGATGTGGTACATACACACAGGGGGATCTTATTCAATAACAAAAAGACTGTGAGTCGCGCAGAAGCGGGCACAGTGGAAAGAGACAGTTAAGTGAGGTAACACGGGCTCAAGGAGACGGGTGCCATTGATCCCTCATGCGCTTAGCCTGTGACTGTTATGTAGGTATGAATAGAGGACGAGCAACTAGAACCGCATCCATGAAAGGTGGAAAGGAGGCTTTAAGGCAGAGCAATGGGAGAGTGATATAACACGTGTGGTAGGAAGCTGGAAGGGGGAATACTGAAGGCAGAGAGCATGGTGCGGAGGTGTTGAGTTATGTGAGGGCGTGGGAAAGGAGGAAGAGTCAGTCAAACCTAAGTGTGTATGAGAATGCTAAAAGGAGATGTCATCCTATATGATAATATAAAAGGAAAAATACAGCCCCAGCGAGGCAGGGTACCAAGGAAGCAGGCATACGCTGTACTGGGAACCTCGGGTGGGTGCCTGCAGTGACCCCTGCACTTTCTGCCCCATTATTTCTCAACAGAAGCATCCATTGTTTCTTGTTTTGTTGAGTGGAAGATGACTGTCTCTCTACTCATTTCCAAGTTCCCAACATAGTGAACCTGATTGGCCCAACTGAATCAATCAATGAGCTATTCCTGGTGACAAGCACAAACAGGGCTAGCAGGGGAAGCCCATTTGCGGGTTTGAGGGTAGTCATCAGAGAAGGAGGAATTGTTTCTAGGACGGACAATATAAAACAGGTGTCCACTAGGGGCGTATGTTTAAAGACAAAATGGAGGCGAGCATAATTAAATCTAGGGGCGCGTGCGTGACTGCGTGACTGCGTGCGTGAGTGACTGCGTGTGTGGGGGGTGCGTGCATGAGTCCGTGTGTGTGTGGGGGGGGTTGCTTACATGCTTGTGGAGGACAGAGATCGCTATCAGGTGTCTTTTTCAATTATTCTTTGTCTTACGTTTTGAGACAGGGTCTCTCACTGATCCAGGAACCTGTGGATTAGGCCAAGTAGACAGCAAGCCAATCCCAAAGAGAGTATTGTATTCTAGACAGAGCCCATCCTCCTAAGACTCATGAATAATTATAAGCCTTGAAAGGGTTGTCACAGAGAGGTTTCTAATTAGAGAAGCAACATCACTGGAAATCATGCATTTTTATGGTAAAAGATTCATTACAGATATTTTGCCAAACACAAAAATGTATCTTATGACTTCCTTCCATTTTCACACATACACGTTTATACAGACACACTGACATCTGGCCCTGGGTGAGAGTTATTTTCAGAGTCCACGGTTTTCATGTCCACACTGAAAATCGCCTATTAAATTCTAGATGCTGTGATATAAAAAGTACCTCTTCTTCTGTGTATTTCACTCGACATTGTGGGTGCTTGGTTTGGGGGATAAAAATACACAATACATATTTTGACAACATATTTTTATTTCTCCTTTGAAAAGGAGAAATTCATACATTTATGCAATATATATTGATAACATATATCCACCACTACCTGCTTCCAACTTATTGTGGATCCCGTCTTCCTCCCAGTTTTATTCTCTCTCTCTCTCTCTCTCTCTCTCTCTCTCTCTCTCTCTCTCTCTCTCTGTGTGTGTGTGTGTGTGTGTGTGTGTGTGTGTGTGTGTGTGTGTGTGTGTGTATTAACAGAAGCTTGAGTCCAAGTAATGTTGTCTATTTTGCATGGATGTGAGTCATGGCCATGGGCATCCTCCTAGCAGCCATGTCTCCAAAGGAAAGTGACTCCCCACTCCCTCAACCTTCTGTGGGAGAGTTAGATGGCACAGCCCTGTATGATGAAGGCTTCCCCCCACACCTGTCCTTGATGAAAAAGGCCGTTCTTGTTCGTCCAAACTCTTTATTCATGATGAAAATGGTTCATACAACTTCCTCAGGGTAGACCAGAGATTAAACACCTTTTGCAGAGAGGAATGCCCAGGACAGGAAGCTTATTGGCTAAAGCCTAATGGCTGGCCTGTCTAGATACCTCATTACCATGGAGAATTCTGTGCTCTGTGCTACATGACTAGTAGTCACAAAGCTCATGTGAGATGTCATGGTCACATGTCCAGGACAGGAAGTGGCTCGGGAGTAGATGAAATGACTACCATTTTCTGATATGAAAATTCACCAGGGTTTCTGAATTCGTTCAAGCTTACCAGTTTTTGTCTGGTAGCATGGTTCCACTTGCCCCACAATAGCACTTCTCCTGTGGGTAGAGTTTTGGGCCTTTAGGGTTCTTCCCTGACCCAAGCTGGAATTCTGAATGGCTTGATCTTGTACAGGTCTTGTGTAGGTAACTACAGCTGATACAATTCCATGTGTTCTAACTGATGGGTCATGTCCATTAGAGAGCATTTCTCAGCTCTTCTCCTCACCTTGTAGCTATTATACTCGTTCTGCCCTCTCTTCTGTGTGTTCTCTGGTCCTTGGATAAGGAATGTTGATAGAGATGAAATATGCACAGTTAAGCAAGCAAAGTTATCTATACTCGGCTCTCCAAACAGGATGAGTCTCTGCATTAACTGCTAGCCAAGAGAAGCTTCTCTCACCATGGTTAAGAGCAGCATGAATTTATGAACGCAAAATATTTAGGAGGCGCTGTGACAACACAGTCGTTTAGCCAAACAACAGTAATCCCTCCCCCCAGAGATAGCATAACTTATGAGTATTTCCGCATTCCAATTTATACTTTTATAAATTATACTATATAAACTGACCCATAATAATATTATTCCCATTGCCCTATGACAAGAAATTATATAAGCTCGACTTTTTGCTACATTTTGCATTTTGTATCCCAGTGATAGACATTCTTCTATATAAAACCACACACATGCCCATCTGTGAGCAGTGGTGGCATCACAGGCTCATACCTACATCATGTCTCTTGAAACACGCTTGCTCTACCACCTAAAAAATGTACCCATGAGATGAGGGACTTGGCTCAGTGGGGAAAGAGCTTACTGCTTAAGTATGAGGTTCTGAGTTCAGACTCCCCTGCATCTACATCAAAGCAAGGCATACAATCATGTGTGTCATATCTACAATTCCAGAATTGAGGAGATGGAGACAGGTACGTCCAAGAGGCTCACTGGCCAGTCAGGCTAGCCAACATGGTGAGCTCCAGTTTCAGCTTCCCTATTCCACAAAATAAGATGGAGAGCAATAGAGTCAGATACCAGATGTTCATTTCTGGACTCCACGAATACACAGATAGGCAAGTGTGCCTTCATTCATACATACATACATACATACATACATACATACATACATACATGCATGCATACATACGAGCACACACACACACTGAACATAAACACATAAATATTCATCCGCATCACCCACTCAAGAGAAGGTCACATCATCCCAACTTTACCAAGAACTGAGTAGTAACAGAAAGTCATAGTAAGTATAGACTGGCACACAGCGTATCTGCCATGTGCAAGCATTCTAATGCTCAACTGCACTCAATGTCCTTCTCAGCCTGAGTTACACTGACTAGGTTTGATTTCGTGTTTAGAATGACTCTTTACACATGCTTCTTTCTGAACGACGCACCACGTCGTTTTTTATGTTGCCTTTACCATCAACAGCATCAACCAAGTCCTTGCCCAGCCTTGATATACAAGCTCATTCTTCCCTATCTCTATCTGGTCCACGGGGTGCTGGTTGCATAGTTTGCAGCCTGTCTTAGTTAGGGTTTCTATTACTGTGATAAAACACCCTGACCAAAAGCAACTTGAAGAATACAGGTCATACACCATCACTGAAAAAGGACTGGCATGAACTCAAGGCAGAAAGCTGGAAGCTAGAACTGAAATTGAGACCATGGGGAAACATGGCTTATGGCTTGCTCCTCATGGCTAGCTCAGCCTGCTCTCTTATACCATCCAGGATGCCAAGCCCACTATCCACACTACCACAGTGGGCTGAGCTCTCCCACACCAATCTCTGTTCAAGAAAATGCTTCACAGACTTGCCTGCAGGCAATCTGATGGAGATGGTTGGGACATCCTTTCCCAGATGACTCTAATGCATATCAAGTGGATTTTTTAAAATCTAGCCAGATTCACTGTTGGGAGTAGATAGGAATTCATCTCACTTCCATCACTATATGCTACTTCCAAATTCATCAGACCAAGTGAATTGGTCCAAGGAAAAGAGGAAGCTTGAATCTCATAGATGCTAAGTGCTTCTGTCAGCACGTCAGAGCTCGCAGGTAGACAGGGGAAACTTAATATCACCATGTTGTTCTCCAACATTATTTCCCATGGAGGAAAGCTGTGGTCAAAGTCTCCAGTTCATAAGTAAATGTGAGCGACTGGGGACATACAAGACAGGTGTAATTGCAAAAAAGGAGAGGAAGTACTTGAACCTGAAAGCTTTAGGAAAAGCACATCTGTTCAGGGAAAACGTGTTTCCAGTAGAAAATAAAATGTCCACATAGATGCAAGGAAAAAATGAGCTTCACCTCTAGGATCAATAACTCTAGCCATTCCCTTACACATATCCAGTGCACTCTGCCTATGCTAGTCAGAGTTCAGTTGCTGGCCCTCACACTGAATTCATTTATACATCCCACAGCCACCCTAGTCCCGCAATACAGGAACATATGCAGCATCCTTGGACTGGTAAGTTTTTTGTGAGCATGCAAAATGTTGCTGCACTCAATCTGATATCTCCCAGTTGAGGCCACTCATATCACTGATAAGAATATGTGTTGCTCTAGCCAGGCTCACCAGCTATCAAAATCTTCATGCCAGAGTTTTGGTTCTTGGAAGCTCTACAAATTTGCTCTCTTGGGATGAAGAAGCAAAGGTTAGGGCTTTAATCAATAGTGTATAAGCCTGAAGAACAGACAGGAATCAATAATACATTTCCATACTCAACTTTTATTTTTATACTCCAAGCAACAGCATCAAAACATTCATGCCAGACTGCAATTGAAAAAGTCAATTTTTTAAAAAATCGTCTTTCATGCTGTTTAATGACAGGCATAATGAATGTTTACCATATGGAGATGAGAAAGGGCCAATTAGAAAAACTCAGAAAATATGGTGTTTCATAGTAGTGTTTTGTTTTAAAGCTTTGCAAGGAAACTTAATTGTGGTGTCCGGGTTGTTTATATAGACTGATACATAGTAACTGAAGGAGAAAAGATAATGGCCAGAGACCAAAACTCGCACCCCTGGGATTGTGCAATGAGAAGCCTCTCTGTCAGTCTGTGGAGTGCTAGTGAACGCCGCCTCTATGCAGGCCTGCAGCAGGCTCAGAGTGAGTTCTATAGCAGTTGGTTAGGTGAGGGGCTCTCATTTTCAGATGAGTCCAGTGGTAGCCAGTGTAAGAACAACTGGACTTGACTATGTCTCCAAGATAGATATTTTTGAAATATCTTTCAATGTCTGAATGAATGACAGAGCCATTCAAATGAAACACTGTAGCCCTGGGAATATTCCCTGGCTTCTGAAAGGGGTTTTGCACTTCAGAAATGATAAGAGAAATGAAATATATAAAACTATCCCTCTATTTCATATATCCAGTAAAGTACCAACTCATTTTAATGTTTTACTACAACTACTACTACTAAAACTACTATACTACTACTAAAACTAGTAGTAGTAGTAGTAGTATAGTAGTGGTGGTGGTGGTGGTAGTGGTGGTGGCAGTAAAGAAGGAGGAGGAGAAAGAGGAGGAGGAGGAGGAAGAGGAGGAGGAGGAGGAGGAGGAGGAGGAGGAGGAGAAGGAGGAGGAGGAGGAGGAGGAGGAGGAGGAGAAGAAGAAGAAGAAGAAGAAGAAGAAGAAGAAGAAGAAGAAGCGGCTATTTTTGTGGTTTAGAATTGGGTTTTTGAGACAGAATTTCATGCAGCTGAGGCTGGCCTCAAGCTTTGGCACTGGCAATGACCTTGAATTTCTGATCCTCCTGTCTCTACCTCCTGTGTGTTTTGATTACAGATACATACCACTATACCCAGTTTATGCAGTACTGGGGGTGGGACCCGCAGCTTCATTCATTTTAGACAATCATTCTACTAACTAAGCCTTATCCCTAGCCCTACCAATTCCCTTTCCATCTATCAAGTATGTAGGCGCTTTGGGTACATTTGCTCAGACCCCATTTGTGGCCTCGAGTAGATCGCAACTGATTTGAATGACACCAAAAAGTCTGGAACCATAAAATGGTAGACTGGAGTGCTGTGTGCTAAATGTTCTGAAAGTTACAAGCATGGGCATGAGAGGACACTGGCATTCACAGAAGGTAAACACATCCTCCTGAGAGGCCATTAGGAGAAAGATACAGTGGAAGTAAAGAAGAGGTACAGCCTGGGAGACCCGTTGGGTGGTGAGGGGACTAGGGAGGACAGCTTCCATTGGATGAATGGACTCATCTGGAGACACTAGAAAAACACAACTGCCATGTTCCCAACAAAGCCCACTTCAGCCTAAATGGTATTGAAGTCCACAAACTGGCGATTCCAAAAATGGATAATTGACCTTGCAAGCTTATTGATTCAAATCCAGTACCGGTCAGCCACCAGATTCCCTGAGAAACAGAAAGTCAACTTATTAGATAGAAGGCACCATTAAAGCATAGCGGTCCCGGATAAAGCTTCTGTGGAACGGGACGATTCCAAAGGGGTCCGTTGTTATGCTCTGCGCATGCCCCCTGTTTCCTCAGACACAGGATTTGGATGATCATGCAGGCCTGTTCCACAGAGAAGCCGGCAAGCATTTATGGAGGATTTTCAAATGCCAGACTCTTAGATAAGCCCTGGAGGGTGAGTGAGCAGACGAGATGTAGGGTTACTCTCACAAAAGAGGGAAACTTACGCATGACTGGTGGGACGTGAGCACAGTTCTGTCACTGTAAAAAAAAAGGTATGACATTTCTCAAGAAAAAAATTAAACAATAAATAAATCAATCATCTGACTGTGCCAGCTACAATACTCCTGGGTATTTACCAAGTCTCCAAGTCAACATATGACGGAGATATTTGAACACCGGTGTTTACCACAGTGCTTACAATGTTACTCACAATGCTTTCACTATGGATCCTGCTTAGATGTCCGGCAACAGAAGAATGGTAAGGACGGGTGGTGTATAGACATAGCAGAATATTATTCAGCCATAAAGAGCAAAGCTATGTCCTTCGCAGGAAGATGGATAAGCTGTTGGTATTTACATTAAGTAAATTAAGCCAGAAAAATTAATATTGTGTATTTGTTCTTTTTGAACATATACATAGATTTGATATGGGTACATAAAGTCATGTGTGCACATGTGTGACAATGAAAGTAGACATGAAGCTGTCTGTGGGGACAAAGGGAGCGAACCGGGAAGGGGAGGAAGAGGAGATGGGTTTATTGGGAGGATGAGATCAATGTGAATTTTTTTATACTTATATAAGAATACCTTTATGTAACAGTACCTTATATACAGGATAAAACTTTTGAAAGTTTTTGCCAAAAAAAAAAAGTGAAAAGAGAGTTGGACATCATTCAAAGAACAGCACGGCAATTTTTTTTTTAAATTACACAATAGGGCCACATCAGCTTAGCAGTGACACCAAGAACTAAGAAACGGCCTGATGGGAGAGTAGGAATCAGTAGGCTGGGCCGTGGAGGAATAAAGCCAATTCAGTGAAGATAGAAAGTAAGGGTATTGGGGGCACACGGAGCCCAGGTATATGCAAATGACCGCACGGGATTTGGGTGCATTGCCTGTGCAATAACCCATTATCATGGCCACTGTGATGGATGCTCGCAACCAGCTCTGCAGCAGTAGCAGCCATGCCTGTGTAAACTGCAGGGACACAGGAATAGAAATGGGGGAGACATTCATTTAACCAGCCGTCTCCTAATTGTTGAACCTTTTGAAGTGTAGATCACTCTGAAGCTGAGAGCTTGCCCTCCCATGCATCGAGCCAGCTTCCACTCACGTCCAGGACACAGGGCTCAGTAATGGGTGGCACACTCACCCTCAGCAACAATCTTTACAGGATCTGAGACAGGCTTCTCCCTGAGAGTGGTGCGTGACTCTAGCCTGCAGCCTGGGAGATTATCGACTGCTCTGGCACACTGAGAACTGTTTCTAAAGGCATCAAGACGTGTTTGAAATGTGACTACCTGCCCTACCTCCCCCTCGGTTTCTCCAGGAATGGCTCGTATAACAAAATGCAATGATATCCTTCCTGGATTTCCTCAGAGTTCTCCTTAGGGGCCTGAGATTAAATGGTGAACTATAGACAGCCATTATCACCGTGTATTCCAGTAGCTGATAATATGCATTTGATCAATTATTTTAATATAAGTTACATAAAGAGCCCCATGCATCAGCTTTTGTCCTTCCTGCCTACAGATTTTTTCCTCTTGCAGACACTGCACCCTGGGTCTTATTTTGCTGGAAGAATAGAGTATACTCTACCGGACCTGGCTCATAATAACCCCTGGTCTCTTTTCTCCTCCTTTTAGTTTAGTGTGTTTACTGAGAGACCGAGCAGTCGGAGTGCAATTAAAACCACAGCTATCAGGATCAGACAAAAGTGGGTATCAATCCGAGCTCAGTAATGTATCTAGTTGTACCTTGGGCATGATGCATTGTCTGTCTGTCTGTCGTCTGCATGTCTGTCTGTCTGAACCTGTGTATCTGTTGTTTGAGTTTGGACACCTAGCCCAGGCTGGACTTAAACTTGTGGCAATCCTCCTGCCTCAGTCTCCCAAGTCCAGTCACTACATATGTGGACTACCACACCAACTACACATTAATTTTTAATGTTTTGAGACCTTCATAGATGTGTAAACTATATCTTTCAGTATTAGTTGTAGGTACGTGTGTACAGGGGTCACCGCTTGGGCATTAGCACCTCCCCAGGAAATCCACAGTAACTTTTAACTCTTGATTTCTGTGGTGGGTAAACAGTCCACACTGCAGTTATTAACATCAGTGACAACCTTCTGGTCTAAGCCATTTAAGGAAAGTCATGGCGTCCATGAAAGCTCTAGTGTGTGGAGTTATTCTCATGGTTAAGCATGTTATAATTATTCTACCTTCTCTTTCTTTCATTTTCCTATTGGCTTTGTTGACGTTGTTATTGTTTTCAGAAACAAGATTTTGCTGTGTACTCCAGGCTGGCCTCCACATCACAATCCTCCTGCCTCGGATGCTGCAGTGCTCAGGCTCCTGGCATACACTACCATATCCAGTTCCCTTCTTGTTTTGTCTGTAGTTTTCATCTTCCTTCTATTAAACGTAGGCAGGCTTCCTTGACTCCTTAAGGACCCTTCGATGAAAAACAATTCACCACGAATTAGATAAAGGAAAAGTGCATACGAATTCAGATGCCATCCATTGCGGACACAGCTCTTGTTGAACGGTGCTGCTGAGAACCACTTCCTGTCATCCCTCGTCTTCACTCTAGCCCACTGTGGCCTCATTGTCAGGAGATCTTCCCTATGCTGACAAAAATGACCTCAACAATTCTGAGCTGCTGTAGTGCCAGGTTCAGTGAGGCTAATGAAAAAAAACTGTTTTCTCAAGAATTCCAGAAAAATTCCAGCATTTAATTTTCAGCTTCACTTTGATCATGTGACCACCCCCTTAACCTATCACTGTGACCGGTAACACAACGCTCCGATTGGCTAGGCCTGAGTCTGCAGCCTGTGAGTCCCCGGAGGAAGCATGAGAGGCTCACTCCTAAAGACGAGTGCCTGAGGATGCAGATGAAGTCAGTGCCATGACCACCAACTAGAGGTGTCTTTAATCCCCCCAAGTAACAGCAACCTTCTTCCCCATTCGCAGCTACGTCTGGATCAGCCTCTCAGCTGACTCCCTCTTCCAGGCCTCACTGATTCCTCCCTCACAGAGGGTACCTGATCTGCCGGAAACATGTCAAGCGAGGGAGAGAATTATACTAATCACTTGGTCCCAATTCCTACTCTCTCAGCACGCTGAACTGCCATTGGGCCGTTAGGAATCATAATTTAAAGAAAATGAACTTTTCCTCTTTAGTGACTCCGGGTCTCCATACTCCTCCTTTGCCTTTCCAGTGGCTTAACTAGTGAACAAGAGCAGCAATGGAGTTTCTGAGATGTATTTCTGAAGCTACCAAGTCTGGGCATGAATATCAGATTATACATACCTGTCCTCCACATGCCTGTATCCATAACAGGCATGACTAATCAATCAGGCACTCTTTCCTGATGAACCTGGCTTTGATCCCTGAATCTGCGCCAACATGAATGCTGAATTCATAAAGAAGAAAGAATGTACTTGCCTTCCTAGGTCTTAGCAGTATCTGTGTCCATCCCTATATGTAAAAAGTGGCAATGCTCACCACTTCTCCTGTCATATATTTGCAAGAGTATAGTTCAGAGAACTGTGTCTCCCAGTCTAAATTTTTCACCATTCTTCTTCCTTTATTCATATTTAAAACAGTAACCCTGCTCACCTAGAAGCATCAGGCAGATCCAAGACTCAGAGCTCAGGTGCAGCCCCACCACACAAAAAAATAGTAAACTATTGCTCTCTGCTCCCCAAGGCTCCAGGTGAGTCACCCACTCTGCACTTGACAGCTACTGCCACACAGAGCACCACATGCCACAAAGAGCACTGCTATGTTACAGTCTCCAGAGCCATCCCCAGTGCTGCGCTCCCTAGGGAGAGGTGCAAAGCTGGTATTTTGTACTCGAGAAGCAGCAGCACCTCCCAGCTTTACTTTCCCAGGCAGCATTGGCAGCAGTGCTGTGTCAGAGCAAATCACACTCAGGAGCCATCACCTGCCATCACTGGGCAGCTGCAGCAAGCAGGGAGCAGCTGGAAGGAGGACTCTGGGACCAGAGGAAATGTGAGAGAGAGCTGAACTTTCACAACAGGGATCTGGAGGAGTCAGCCTCACAAAGGGGGCATGTGCAGCACTAGTAAAACAAAAGAAGAGAGTAACTCCCCACCCTCACCCTCACCCCCCCCAACCCATTACTGCAACCTGCACGGTACTCCAAGCTCCTGCTTCCCCTAGTGCCCACCCTGCTCCTTGCTACCTTCTTGCTAAATATGAAGAAAGGAAGAGTGAGCTTTAGGACTCACTCCAATCCCAGTCATCTTCTTCCTAATGACCTAGCAAAAGTGCCTGGCTTCTCTGTTCCTCCTGCTCCACCAATATCGCAGGCTGAGAGTACTCATTCTTGCAGGCTTTCTCAACCTTGGCACCCTCAGCAAGTTCAGCGAGGTAATTTGTAGATTAAGCATGGAGAGAGCTGTCCTCCGCATTGTAGGATGTTCACCAGATCTGCAGTGCCAATGCTACCTATCCACATGTATCTCAATCTTGACAACCAAAAGAGTCTCCAGACTTTATCAAATAGCTTTGGTTTGGGACATCACCCCAACTGAGAAATATCGTCTAACCAGGCTAGTCAAATGAGCCAAGTTATTATTACATAGAACAGGTCACTGTGCAGAACATCTGGCATGTTGTAAAGGCTTGCTTGGTGTTGACTGTCATTATTCATTCTGTTCCCATTGCTTGTGGTACCACAACATCCTTCCCCACACTCATGACAGACATTACTAATTGATGTTGCTCCATCCCTGATGTCCTTGAATATGATCTCTGATTCCTTCTTAACATGGCAGCCATTATTTAAGAGTTAATTGTTCTGTGGGCATTCCTCAAGACCCATAGTGCCTGGCATGCAGAAACAGTTACATAGCTCTTTCTGAACTGCTCCTTCTTAGGAACTGGAGATCTGAGATTCAGAGAGGTTAAATACTTTGTCCAAGGTTATATTATTACTAAGTTGTCCCAAAGCGAATGTGGCACTCACTTGAGTCTCATTCTGGAGCTCACATCCTTTTTTTTACTACATGTTTTAGTGTTTATGTGTGTCTGTCCACCTATCTGTGCATGTGAGGGTACACATAAGCCACGCTGCACACTTGCAAGTCAGAAGACAACTTGGAGAAGTCTGTTGCGTCTCCATCACGCATGTCCCAGAGGCTATACTCAGGTTGCGAGGCTCAGTACTGAGTTCTTTTGCCACTGAGCCACCTTAAAGCCCAGGTATGGACAGGAAATGCTAATTCAGGAGTGGGTCAGCCATCTCTCCAGAGGAGATTCAGAAGCTCTAAATTGTAGCATTTTCAAATTCCCATGCCGTAACTGCAGCAATATTTCTCACTATGGCTAACTGGAAAGAAACTACCGTATAATGGCTGACAAGCTTCTCCACCATTTAACAATGGTTTGTGTGTGTGTGTGTGTGTGTGTGTGTGTGTGTGTGTGTGTGGGTGTGTGTGTGTGTGTGTTCGTGCGTGTGTATTGCATGTGCACATATGTGTGGGGATCTCTAGTCACGAAGGCACCAGCAGAGGATGCTGGGCATCCTGTTCTATCACTCTCTATCACTTTCTTAGTCTCTTGAGACAGTGTCCCTCCCTGAGCCTGGAACTAGGCTGGCAGTGCACCAGGCTTGCAATCCTTCTGTCTCTACCACCCATACCACCGGAGTTTCAAGCTTGTATTAAACCACACTTTTTATAGGTGTTGGGAACTCAAACCCAGAACCTCGTGCTTGTGTAGTGAGCAGTCTTGTCCACTGAGCCATCTCTCCAGGCCCATACTTGTTTCCTTTAAGCTGGTATGAACAGGTTTCTTTATATCATATGGTGGAAGAGGCTACAGCCCATTCTAGAACCACACAATGCTATTTATGAACAAACCCCAGGAAATCTCAAGGTTCCAGACATGGGAATGAAACCAGATGAGGCATGGACCAGCCACTTCCCATGTGTATTAATCACTTTTTTATTGGTGCACCCAAAATTCCCGTGAACTACTTTTTTTTTCCGGAGCTGGGGACCGAACCCAGGGCCTTGCGCTTCCTAGGCAAGCGCTCTACCACTGAGCTAAATCCCCAACCCCTTCCCATGAACTACTTAAAGGGGAAATTACTTCACTTGTAATTTCAAGGATGTTGGCCCATCACTGGGGAGGCATGATGGAGTTGAACTGTTCACACTATGGCAGCCAAGAAGCAGAGAAAGTGTCTGGCTGGCACTAAACTGTTTGCTTCTTTTTCCCTTTTATTCTGTCCAGACTCCAGCCTAGGGATAAGTGGCTCCCACTCAAGGTGGGTCTACCCTCCTCAGCTCATCGTTTCTGGAAATTCCTCCCCAGGGAACTCTCTCACAGACATCCGAGCGTGGACCTCATCAGTCTTTCAGCAGATTCTAAAGAATCTCAAGTTGACAATCCATCACACCATCCCTAGAGTTGTGTGCATCCTGTTCAGACTCCATGTTGAGTCTGAATCCCTCTGTTACATAATTAAACCTTAGATACAGTGACTAGAAAATTAAAATTACTTGCTACCAGTATCACTATGTCACCTCACTAAGAACCCCATGTTGTATGTTTTAGGAGAAGATGGTGTGGGAATTCCCTCTCTCTTCATGCTCATGTTATCTAATGAACGAATCAAGAATAAATATTAGCAGCAGGATGCAGTATCTGGCTAGTGCATGGTTTTCAGATTTCCCCTCCACAGTCACACTGCAGGATATGCACCAATTAACCATGTAGCTGCAAGCCAGCAAAGGCAGCTTCAAACCTACCTCTCTGCGCTGTGTAGGACAGGCAGCCCTTACATAATTAGCATGGACGTTATTAGCCACGCACTCCCTCTGCTCCTGGGTAAGTAGTGGTACCCTTCCTCTTTTCTCTGCAGCCCTAGTCACCAGCCAGAAAAATAAAGAGGAGCCTTGTCCCAGCGAGGCAGCCTCTCTGGCACCTGAATGTACCCCAACATTCCATCAGACACCCAAATGAGCATGTACTGCTATTTAGCCATGTCTAAATGTTGGATAAGAATACATTCTGGGTAACATTTTTTTTCAGCCTGCATTCTGGAAATGAAAGACTTTTCTAAGAAGAATACTTCTAGAAAACCTGGATTTGACAACAGGACAGACAGCTCCTATAAGGCCAACATACATTCTTAGCTTTGCAAATTGGCTGCAAACCATTATTTCTAAATCCTCCCTGGATAACACTTCACTTCCAAACACTACAGCTCTATATACAGAAGGTCCGTAATTCTCTCATCTATAGATTCTGCTACTGGGTCTTCATTGGAAAAAGCTAAAGAAGCCTCTAGAACTGACTAATGTATAAATTACAAAGAAGCAGGTAGGATGATGGGAAAGAAATCAGATTTTGGAGTCAGGCTCACAACAGTGAGTTCCAGTTGTGCTTAGCCATGTGTTAGCTAAATGTCACTGAGGAATTATTTAAATCTCCTGTGCCTCGTTTTCCTGGTCTATAAGGTGGAGATGGTGATGTTAATCTCACGGGGCTCCTGTAATTAGACAAAAAGAAATAAAATAAAAGTGAAGCTTCCTAGCCCAGCTAGAGATATTTGACAAATATTCTCCACTGGGGATTAGAAAACCACCTAATTTTCTAGTTACACATTAGAATCCTTTAAATCTTTATTCAGGCTTTTTTCTGTTGTCTTATGATGGTTGTAATACTAGTAGCATTAAGTATCCTTTCTGCTTGCTGTATGTTGAGATACTCCAAATGGGACTTTGGTTGCTTTTAGGTCTGGGAAAGAAGTTGTGTTCCATTGTTTCATTGTGCTGTGTTGTGTTATGTTGTTGTAATTTCTGTTGTGGTTTGAGCTTGTCCTCCACAGTCTCACCTGCCTGAACAGTTGATCCCCAGCTAATGAAGCTGGGAAGGTGTAGAGCCTTCAAGAGATGGGAATTGGCTGGAAAAAGTGGGTCACTGGGGATGAGACTTCTGCCCAATCAATCAGCCTCTCAAGCAGAGTGTGAACAAGGCTGTGCACCTCCTGCCGCCATGGAGCTGCTTTTCTCCCAGCATTCCCACCATAAGGGACTGTGACCCCCTCAAACTGTGAACCACAACAAACCCTCACTCCTTTAAGGTGGAACCTGTCAAGCATTTGGCCATAGAAGAAAATGTAATTCAAGGACAGTGGTGGTTTAAACAAGAAACGTCCCTCACAGGTGCAGGTATTTGAATACTTGGTCCCCGGTGGTGTGTGGTGAGGTTGTGGAAAGGGAGCTTTACCTGGGGGTGGGATTCAAGGGTTTTAACTTCACCCATTTCTCTCTCTCTCCCTCTCCCCCCCTCTCTCCCCTCTCTCCTGTATATAGATGAAATGTAAGATCTCTCTCTCTCTCTTCCTCTCCCCCATTCCCTCTCTGCTTCCTTCTCCTATTGTAATGCCTTCCTCACCATTATTAACTCCATCCCTCCAGAATCATAGGTTAAAATAAATACTTTCTTCCTTAAGTTGCTCTTGGTCACGGTATTTTATTACAGCAACAGAAAGATAACTAATACATATATCATCTTCAAGTGCTAGATGCCTTCTTGGCCCAAGAAAAATAGTATGCACTAGACAAGGCGTTGCACTCCAAGTGATATAGGAAAGATACAATTGCTAGGAATCGCCCATGCTGTGCTTGTTTGCAGAGTAGCTCTGAAGTCTATGTAAGTCTAAGTTTAAATTATCCCGTAGCATACCACGGTTGTCCCCAGAAACATAGTATGGAACCTTGGTGGTTCTGTGAACCAATTTGTCCAACTGCTTTCACATTCTAGAGACCCTTTGTAAGGACTCATCAGCAAGAGGAAAAGAGCTAGTATTAAACATTGTGGACTGAAAAGCTCTTCACCCACAAACCGTAATAGCTTATTAACTTAGCCTCATCTTTTCTGGTTTATAACCATTAATTCCTGAAAAAAAATCCTCTGAGAGAACTTTGGCAGAAGATACACCATAGCTCTCTATGCTGGAGTACAGAAAGTATGGGGGCAGCAAATCTGGATTCAGGCAGTGTATGGAGTCATAAAGTCTAGTAGGTATGTCTAACGTGTGGCTACATGTAGTCAGAAGTGGCTGTGAGTACAAATTCATAAATATATTTAAGTTATGAGATTTTTTTGATGATGTTTTTGTAACTCAATTGTGAAGTTCTTGGGCATGAACACTATAGATAGGCACATTGTATTACAATGCCCAAATGGGTTCTCCTGCAGGCTACCTAACCCTAAGAGTGGCCTTAAGGAAAATGATCAATAAAATGTGGGAAATCAAAGAGTTGCTATCTAAAAGGTCATGTGGGAAAGCCAAGCTTATGAATCCCTATATATATCATCACCAAGTTAATCCTGAAAAGTATGTCCTCTTCCTCTATGTAGATGGAGGTGATCCAGAGGGGAGAAACAATAGGAAAGAAAAATACATAGTACAGTATTTATTAGGGGAGCTGGCCCACACAGAGGCTAAGAAACCTATGATCTTCTATTATTGTGCTGGACAACAAGGAAAGACCATGATGAAGTTCAGTCCAAGTCCGAAAGTCAAGAGCCAAGGAGGTTACCAAGGTCAGTCCATTGTGCAGGATGTCAAGGACCCAGAAAACAGTGATCTACATACAGAAGGGCAGGGCAGAACGATGTGGAAAACAGCTGCTCCCATGGACTAGACACTATGGATTCACTCGGGTCTCACTACACATCTCTTTGTTTGTTCAGTTATTGTTTCCTTGTATAGAAAAGAAAGCCAAGTTTCAGGTAGTCCATACAACTCTCAAGCTTATGAAATAAGAAAATGGTTAAGTGAGCTGCAAGTATAACTCAGCAGTAAAACAATTGGCCAGTGTGTCCAAAGTCCCCAGGAATCATCTCTACACGGAGCACCTTGGGAGGAATGAACAAAATGAAGGAAGGAAAGGAGAATGGGGAGAACCAGCTATTAGAGTTTCAATTATTTTGTAAATCAGATGATGATGAATACCTCTGACCTTTTAAAACCCAAGTACCATAATTACAGTATATATACCAGAGGACTTCTTGGGTCTCACAAATTAAGGTTGGAATTCCTATTTATTTATTTGGAGAAATAATGTACCAATACATGCTCACAATAGACATACATAGGCCAATCTATAATAAGTCATGTTTAAAAATACAAAATCTGAATTAGACCTGGCTAGTCTGGTCGTTTACACATGTGTAAGGGAAGCTGTAGCAAGTGACTGAGGCCCAGGGAAAATGCTGGTGGAGAGTCTTTCTTCTGGACGAAAAGCCTGCCAAGCCCAGCTGTAGGGATTCTATTGCAGAACTCAAAATGAATAAATCATAAACTCCTTCCATTTGGGTCCCTGGAGCAGCCCATTTTTAAATTTGATTTCATTTGCTTAGAACTGGCTCATTCCCTAGGGTCCCCTAGATGTCCCTGCATCCTTCCAACAAATTGTTTCTTGCTCAGGCTGACTCAAGTTGTCCTTTGTTATTGAAAAGCGGCATCAGAAAACATCTTAATAATGAATGCAGAGAGACTGCTTCTGTGAGCCTTTTGTTGTGGGGCTGAGGGAAACTTTCTTCAGTGTAGCGGGAGCTGGCTGTGTGTTGTCAATTAAACGAAGCTTCCATACACATGTATGCACTTCTGATAATTCAGAGACCTAAACTCTCTGAATAATGGAAGTTACCAATGTACCAAAGTAAAGCCTAGCATTGGGATCCAGAGGTGCACTTGTGCAAATGCATACACCATGAACGACTTGACAAAGACGCTGAGAGAGCTCGGCAACCCCAAGTGACACAAACAAGTTAACAAAACTGGAATGCCAACAGCAGATGTATCAGTGATGAAGACAGATTGCCTTTTAAATCATAGCAAAGTAGACAGTAAGCCACAATCACCTTCTAACCTAGAGAAACCTAGACGGAAAAAGCAACGCATGTGTGTCTTTTCTGAAGTGTCTGTTGCCTTTGGAGTCAGGAAGATTTGAGCTGACTCAGCTCTTTGCTATCTGTGTGACCTTGAAGATGTTGCCTTGACCTTGGAGATGGCTTCAGGCTGTAGAAACTAAGATAGACAATGTAAGGTGCCTCTGAGAAAGGGAGAACATGAGGAGCCTTTAGCATCCTGCTGGATGGCATGGAAGGTGCCAGAAAAACAAATATCACACATTTTCATCTCATCTGCAGAAGCTTGATTTTATGTAGGTGCATAATATCATATATGTATATATGTCATAGGAGGGAATACGGACAATATATGCTTACGAGAATATCCTTATGAATTCCAGGACTACGTACAATGAATATATGCCAATAAAAATTCAAATGTTGGGCAGGTATATGTGTGTGTATGTGTGTCGTGTGTGTGTGTGTGTGTGTGTGTGTGTGTGTGTGTGTGTCTGTACATGTGAGTGCATATGTGTGTGGGGGGCAGTGTTGGAGAGGTGTAAGTACTATCCTCTATGGTGATGACAATTACCACAGCTCAAATGCCACCTCGTGCAGAAAGCCCTTCCTGACAGCCCCACCCCCAAGCAGAGCTCCTCTCCTTCAGAACAGTCTTTCTGAGACTTTCATTCCTGCCTGTGTGCTCAGCAGTGAAGACTGTGTTCAATATGTTATAGCTTCTGTGATTTGCGTGGCTGTCTAAGAAAAGATCTGAGATAAAATGACACATGGGGGAAGATTTGTCATTCGCCCATGATTGTGCAGCTAACGAGTGGCAGAATTTTTAAAGTTCAAGGTGAGGAGTGGCTGGCTCCGGAGTCTGATCTCTTAACTTCCATTTCACCTTTCTTCCCTCAGGTGCTGCCATCCATAAATAAAGCTTAATTATGCGGTCTTAGACCCCACTCGCTAATGATGCCACCAATACACTTGATGTTTCCAAACCCCTAATTATCTAATCTATGAAAGAGTCTTCTAATTGATTCTGGTTCCAATCGATGTGAAATTGAGTAAAGAGACCCATACTATGGTTCTGTCACCAGCATCACAGGCTTGGTAGAGCCACACTGATGTAGGAACTGCTGGGCACAGCCGAGGCTGAGCTGGGGTTGCTTGCTCTAAGCTGGTGAAGAGTAGCTTTGTCATTTGTCTCATCTTCTTTAACTGGTTCCTTTACTGAAACTGTATGTGACCTACACCCATGATGACAGCCATGCAGCCCAGCGTCTCTGCCACCCCTGTACTTGGAGACCATTTGAAGATGCAGCTTCTGCAACAGGGTCTGTACACACCAAGTGAACACCATTTGTAAACTTCAGTGGGAGCCTAAGGAGAAGGCCTCTTGATGCAAGCCGCTCAACTCCACCATCTTATCTCCTATGAGCCAAGTAAACTCAAGGTAATTCTCTCTCTACACCCCACTCCTCTTGTCCACTAACAAGATGGTGCCCCCAATGACATGGACCAACTCTAAGGCCTAAATGAGTGGCCATAGGTAAAATAGATGACTTTCTAGGCTCCCAGGCACACATCATTCTCCATTGGCTTGTCCAGTTATAAGCTACAGAAAAGCACCCAAAACACATACGACTCCAATGGCTTCCATGGAGGGCAAAGGATCTCCGGTGGCCTTAACCTTTCCCGCCTCCCCTTCTTTCACCTCTCTCATACAAAAATGCCAAGTAGCTCTTCCCACACCAAGGAGGAAAGCATGTACAGTGGAAAAACACAGATTTCAGAGGCACACGGAGGGAAGACACAGATTTGTGTCTCCAAGAACTGTGACTCCCACTCCAAGTAACGCAACCTCTTTTAATATTCCCACACTGAGAATGAGAACAGGAAGTAAAGGGGAAAATGGCTGACACTCAGAGTCACACAGCCCCTGCTGCTGTCTCCCCAGATATTTTTGTCTTCTGTGAGACACTGTTTTCTTTGCAGCAATCTTCTCTCTGTGTCTCTTAGCCTCTGTTTTCTTCCCTGTGTGTGCCTATTCTCTGTCTCTTTCCACACATCTCTCTGAATGTTCCTCAGACTCAGGTCTTATATGCTGTGTCATCCCCCACCCTTCCCCTTCTTCTCACCTCTGCCCTTCAGACTTTTTTTCTTGTCTTTTTTGATAGAGCCACACTGTAACTCCTTCCCTAAATTTGTTTAGCCACACAAAGCTTTTGATGTCAAGCAACCCACAAAAATAAATTTAAAGCTAACCTCAGTGGAGCAGAGAGCATAGGACTGTATGGGGAATCTCCTGCCAGGTTGCTTGGGAGATGGCCCAGGGGCTCCATGACGACAGAACAGTGCTTGTGCTGCTGTCTCACTCCATGGTAACCACCTGCTGGTGCGTCACCATGAGGCAAATAGCACTGCTCACTTTCTTAGTGAACTAGAGGTCAGCAGCTGCCAGTGTGGAGTCTGGGGCTCCAAGGGAGCAGAGTATCCCAAGGCAATTCCTCTGAATGCCCAATTTTAACTCAAAACACGAATTTAGTTGCTGATGGAAATCTATAAAGAATTAATTAGGGAGCTTCACGAACAGTCAAAATGAATAAATCTGTCACTATTGTGAAGACTCGTCCTCCCCGTCAGATGTGAAGGAGGGCTGTCAGAAGTCAGAAATAAAGGAAAACACCCAATAAACCAGTCTGCTGTCTAATCCCCTTCTCTCATTTGATGAAAGAAAATGGCTTGGGATTTGAAGGATCTGGATGCTAAAAATGTCCCCAGACCAAAAGGCCCACAAGCACAAGAGCAGCCACATCTCTGGGTTCACTGCCGGGCCAGCCCACAGCCTCCTGCCTGGTATAGAGTAGAAGCTAAAAATGTTTCTGGAAATGACTTAAGGTTCAAGAGGAGGCAGTTGGCAGAGATGAGGCGGAGGGCCCACACTTCAGTGCTGAATCTGGCTTCTCTCTACCACCCTCCTCTACCTCCTGTACAACAGGAAGTCACTGTGGAACAGCATCCAATCTGGATCCCCTCCACTTCCTGGAAGACAGAAAATAGCATATGGCAATGTTATGGCTAAATTATATGGTTAAACCAGAAGGTTCGGAACACAGGCAAAGTGCATAAGACGGTTTACACAGGGGGAAGACAGGCAGGCTGACAGGATAGCAAGAAGAAGGACAGGGCTGTGCAGAAAATGACACAGCATGTCTCCCCGCATCTGGCTCCCCCCTGAGGAGCATCCCTAAGGTGCACTGTCCTTTCCTCTAGTGAACTTCTCAACTTTATATGCGGTTATACCTTTATGCTGGTTCTGATCTACACTACCTCTGATCGTAACCTTCTAAACTCTGGGGAAACCACTGCCTAAGAAAGCCTCTGCTGCTCCAGGAAGAAGACCACACAGGCTGCCTCGGGGTGGGCAAGTGGGAGAGAAAAGGTAAACCAGGACCTGTAAGTCAAGATGCAATAAGAAGCAGTTTGGCTGTGTCACTAGCTCCAGACTGTCTGATTTTCTTTTCTTCTTTCTTCTACTTCCTGCAAGAAAGGAAGAGACTTATGGCACCAAATGTCTATTCTGAGCTCTGCAGGGAACCCAGAGCCAACCAGAACTCTAGGATCCCGGTATAATTAAGAGTTTGTACCAGTCTTCAATCCCACCAACAATGGAGGAGTGTTCCTCTTTCTCCACATCCTCGCCAGCATCTGCTGTCACCTGAGTTTTTGATCTTAGCCATTCTGACTGGTGGGAGGTGGAATCTCAGGGTTGTTTTGATTTGCATTTCCCTTATGACTAAAGATGTTGAACATTTCTTTAGGTGTTTCTCAGCCATTCAGCATTCCTCAGCTGTGAATTCTTTGTTTAGCTCTGAGTCCCATTTTTAATAGGGTTATTTGTCTCCCTGTAGTCTAACTTCGTGAGTTCTTTGTATATTTTAGATATAAGTCCTCTATCAGTTGTAGGATTGGTAAAGATCTTTTCCCAATCTATTGGTTGCTCTTTTGCCCTAAGAACAGTGTCCTTTCTGGAGTGCTCTCAGAAAATTGGACATTGAACTACCTGAGGACTACCAGCTATACCTCTCTTGGGCATATACCCAAAAGATGCCCCAACATATAAAAAAGACACGTGCTCCACTATGTTCATAGCAGCCTTATTTATAATAACCAGAAGCTGGAATGAACCCAGATGCCCTTCAACAGAGGAATGGATACAGAAAATGTGGTACATCTACACAATGGAATATTACTCAGCTATCAAAAACAATGACTTCATGAAATTCATAGGCAAATGGATGGAACTGGAAAATATCATCCTGAGTGAGGTAACCCAATCACAGAAAAACACACATGGTATGCACTCATTGATAAGTGGCTATTAGCCCAAACGCTCAAATTACCCAGGATGCACAGAACACATGGAACTCAAGAAGGATGACCAAAATGTGAATGCTTCTCTCCTTCTTTAAAAGGGGAACAAGAATACCCTTGGGAGGGAATAGGGAGGCAAAGTTTAGAACAGAGACAGAAGGAACACCCATTCAGAGCCTGCCCCACATGTGGCCCATACATATACAGCCACCAAACTAGATAAGATGGATGAAGCAAAGAAGTGCAGGCCGACAGGAGCCGGATGTAGATCGCTCCTGAGAGACACAGCCAGAATACAGCAAATACAGAGGCGAATGCCAGCAGCAAACCACTGAACTGAGAACAGGACCCCTGTTGAAGGAATCAAAGAAAGGACTGGAAGAGCTTGAAGGGGCTTGAGACCCCATATGAACAACAACGTGCAACCAACCAGAGCCTCCAGGGACTAAGCCACTACCCAAAGACTATACATGGACTGACCCTGGACTCTGACCTCATAGGTAGCAATGAATATCCTAGTAAGATCACCAGTGGAAGGAGAAGCCCTTGGTCTTGCCAAGACTGAGCCCCCAGTGAACGTGATTGTTGGGAGGAGGGTGGTAATGGGGGGAGGATGGGAAGGGGAACACCCATATAGAAGGGGAGGGGGAAGGATTATGGGGATGTTGGCTGGGAAACCGGGAAAGGGAATAACAATTGAAACGTAAATAAGAAATACCTAAGTTAATAAAGATGGAGAGAAAAAAAAGAGTTTGGCTTTGGAACACTAGCGAACTCAGCTCTACCCTAATTCGATTAGCCTGGGCTCATTCATGGGAAAAATGAAGCGAAGAATTGTATCCACATCATATAGTTTTATAGGGGTTAACTGAGAAATTCATCTGGAAATAGATACTAGCTATTGCCATTACAGCTATCATAAGTGAAGGGACCTGCCCTGGGAATTTTTGTTTGGTTTGGTTTTTTTTTGGGGGTGGGGGTGGGGTGGGGTTGGTTTTTGTTTTTTTTTGTTTTGTTTTTTGTTTTTGTTTTTGTTTTTGTTTTTTGGATCATCATAACAACACACCAGAGACTGGGTGGCTATCTCAGTGGCTTACAGATGGCTGGCCACGTTGCCACTTCCTTGACAATCTCCTCCATGTGTACACACTTGTGATGCATGAATTGCATAAAAAGAGGGGTCAAAAGCTCCTCTTTTCTTGAAGACATGAGCCACATTGGATTAAAGCCCACCCTGATGGTCTTAATTGGAACTTACACATTTCTGCAAAACTCCTACCTTAAAACACCACGTCCTAAAGTCCTGGAGTTAGGGACTCAACCTGAGTGTGGAAGTTCATAATGAAGACCACAACAGGGTCTCCCATACATTCATGTTTAAAAGAAAATAAAAGCTTGCCTTCCTACTGGCTCTGAACCGAGTTCAGCTCTTGTACGTTGTTTGACCTAAAAGTTTCCAACCTGGTCAGTAAGCAAACGAAAAGCCAGACATGTCTCTTCTCAATAGCATGAAAAACAGGACCTTGATCAAATCTCTTGTCCTCTGTCCTAATTAGGATTACTGTTGCTGCGATGGAGCACTATGGCCAAAGCAAATCAGAGAGGAGAGGGTTAACTCAGCGTACACTTGGCATTGCTATTCTTGATTGAAGGAAGTCAGGACAGGAACCCAAACGGGGCAGGAACCTAGAGACAGGAGCTGAGGCAGAGGCCATGGAGAGCTGCTCACTGGCTCCCACCCATGCTTTGCTCAGCCTTTTTTCTTATAGAACCCAGGACCACTTCCCCAGTGATGGCCCCACACACAGTGGGCTGCACCCACCCCATCAATACTAATTAAGAAAATGCTCTATAAGTTTAGATACAGCCGGCCATATGGAGGCATGTTTCTCAATTGAGTCTTCTCCTTTCAGATGACTTTAGCTTGTGTCAAGTTGACATAAAACTACCCAGAACACCCTCTCTACTCCTCATTCAAGAGGCCTGGATTGGACCACAAGATCTTCAAAAAGTCATTTTCTGGAATTCTTCCTTTATAACTCCTGGAAATACTAAAAAGATACCCATATTCATATGGAATCACAAGTTCTCATGAAGAACAAGAGTCCACACTACCGCTTCTGGAGTGTCTTGTTTGGTGGCAGGTATGGCAGCCAGCTCTAGAAGCCTTTGACAAGAACAAACCAAAAATGGTCAGGGAAAGCTGCGCGCAAGCTCAAGGCCACATCACAGAGTCTATGCAAAGGTGGTCACAGTTGATAGACACAGAAAGCAATAGGGCATCAATGCTGACCACACCACAGGGGCAGTGGGAGGGGAAAAACCTTTCTTGCATTGTAACAGGGTGTGGGGGGAACCACTTGGAGGCCTACTCTCCTCCCACCTCTCTCCCTCTGACCCTCATACAGCTTGTCTTGTTTCCCCCTCTGCCCAGGACGTCTTTAAACAGGATCTTGGTAAGTGCAACATATATCACCAGTGTGGCCTCTCACCTCTGATTCAAAATGGAGAATGGCAGCCAAAGTGGGGCAGAACAACTTATTGGGGTGCATAAAAATATTTATCATTGCTTTTTAACTTTTATTTTTATCTTTCAGTTACACACTGGCACACACACGTATAATATTCAAAACACTCTAATGAATTACACACACAATGGAGCTCAGAAGCCATCGATCTACAACCAACACTAATTTGTAACACTGTCTTTTTCAGGGCCCATTGCTTTCTCACGCATCCTGGTTTTCCTCTGAGCTTATGGTTGTCACTATCGTGCTAAGTCAGCCTTGTCTCTTTTTTCTGTCTTGCTGGAGAGACAACAGTTAAAGAGAGATCTCATCCTGATAATGGTAAGATTTTATAATCACCTAAAGCCAATAGTAAAGACGGCATCTGAGAGAGAAGGAATATCAGACAAACAACACCTACCAAATCGGACGACCATACATTCATTTGCATTGCCCACCTCTTGCTCTGCTTTGAGGTGATGTATCTGTGGTTGTATGTCTCTCAGCACTCAGTCTCAAGGATCCTGCACCTCTCCATAGCTGCTTATGTCGTCCTAACATCCCCTGCACTGGTGCTGGTTGGTACTGGCTTCTGGTCCCAAAGATTCAATGACGTTCAGATATTGCCATGGGAAATAACTTTAGACAACCATGTTCTGATATCCTAATGGCCCTCCCTAGCAAGTCTCATTGCCAATATACATAATGGAACAGCCTTCACTTTCTCCACATAAGTTTGTTCCAAAGTCATCTTCCCACCTCTTCTGTGCCTGCCTTTTTTATATACCCTACCTAGGACAAACTGAAACCAGATTGTCTGTGGTGCTATATTGAGGCACATGAGTTCTCCATCCCTAAACTACAGCATTATTGAAACTCAGGGCTGGGTGAGTCTTTGTTATGCAGGACTACCCACACATACTTCCTCATGATGCTGGTAACAATCTTCCTTGAGTCATGACAACATAAAATATCCCCAGGTATCTTCACATATACCCTAGGTTGGGGACCGCAACCATTTTCTAGTTAAGGATTCCTGCCTTAGAAGTAGTCAAGAGGAAATAGAACATCCACTTCAGTTGGAACCCTGAAAAGATCCTTGTCTGGAAAAAATAATAAACACTGATATGGACTGAGGAGAGAGGGTTACATTCAACCACCAGTGGGATGTAAACTAGCACAGACACTATGGAAGTCAGTGTGAAGGGTCCTCAGAAGACGAAAATAGACCCGCCATTCACTCTGTAACTCCTGACCCATATACAAAGGATTCAAAGCCAGCATGCATATTTGCATACATGCTTATTGCTGAACTATGATTGCTCAATGGCCTAGAAATGGAGTTAGACTAGAGGTTCATCTACAGGATGGGCAAAGAAAATATCATACATGCATACACACATACATGTATGCACGCACAAGCATGAACAAGCGCACATATACATACATGCGCACACATGTGCACACCCACAATTGGATTATTTATTCTTGAATCACAAAGAACTAATGTATGCCAGTTGCAAAAAAAAACAGATAAAACTGAAGATCATTATGCTATCATTTGGGCTCAGAAAGACTGCATATTTCCTCTCATAAGCCAAATCAAAAAAAGAAAAACAAGAGTCAAGGGACTATTAGGGAACAGACAAGGGGTGTGGGCACGCAAAGGTAACAGGTAAGGAGAGTTGGTCATGAGGTGTTGCACTCAGGTTGGGAAATGTCACAACGAAACCTCTGATCTCATACAACTAATATGTACTAACAAGAAAGGAATGACACCTTGCTTTTTAACAAATTTTTTTAAAAAACTGAAAATTACCATTGAAAAAATGTTTGTATTGAATGAAATTTGAGCGAAGTTGTAACAATTCTAGGATACCCTCCTGTTCTAGAACATCAAGGGATGGGGCGAGGGCTACAGCTTGGTTGGTAGTGTTTGTCTAATTTGTGCAAAGCTTGGTTTGACCTACAACACCACAAAAACCAGACGTGGTGTTGCATGATTCCAATTACTTGGAAGATGGAAAGCCCTAGGCCATCCTACGCTTCCTAGCTAACTGAAGGCCAACCTGGACTACCTGAAAACAAGTTTCAAAATTGGAGCAAAAGGATCATGGGAAGAAAGCCAAATGGAGACATTGAAAGTTCACCATTGTGATGGTGAATCGATTGTCAACTTGGCAGAATCTAGAATCACCTACAAGGTGAGCCTCCACTGTTAGGGGATTATCTAGATTCAGTTGGTAGATGTGAAGATTCATCTTAACCATGGGTGGCTCCATGTCATGGGCGGGGTCCTGGGCTGAGTACAAAGAGGAAATCCAAATGAAAAACACCAGCTCTCACCTCCTGTTTCCTGGCTGTGGATGCAAAGTCACAAACTCTGGCTGCCTAGACTTCCTGCCCCAGTGGACTACAATCCCAAGTTGTGAGTCAGAATGAGCCCTTTCTCCCTTAAGTTGCTTTGGCCGTGGTATCTTATCACAGCTACAGGAACAATAACTAACACTCAAATGGACTCAGGGCCATCAAGGCACTATGTAAGATTGTCTCTCGTCCTCCATGCCCTCCCATGGCCAACTCCTGCAGGAGTTTAGAGAGGTGAGAAGGGTGATGTTGCCTTGGGAGTTTGGAGTTCGTAGCAATGGAATATGATTTCAAAACATGGAGAGTGCGCACTGGCTGAGCGTCCTCAAAATGGCCCTCAGGATGGCTAGCCTTTTCGTGTAAGACACAGCCTTAGCTCCTAAACCTGATGCCACCTCACCACTGGTTCTATAGAATCCAAGGACCAAAAATTACTCACCACTCAGACAGGTTCTTTCTGCCTGAGACTAAGCATCCTCCTTATAGAACTACTGGAGAGATCTCAGGAGATGTAGAGGAGACAGTCAGTGTCACCGTCCACGTCCCCTTCCATGAACTCAGTCCTCATGGGCACTGTCTTCCCACAATGAGAGGTACAATCAGACACACTCCTTCATTTTGTGAAATGATGTTTGGTCTCAGGGCACACATGGATGACAAAGCTATTAGAAGGTGCTCCTGTCTGTTCCTCTTATTATTAAATACTCATCTTGCTAGACCCTGGAGACCTGGAACTTATTTTTCAGGCCAGTTCTTGTTCTAAAATGGACACCACTAAGATAATTAGACCTTGCCTTGAGGGCCGTCTTCCACCACCGCCCTCCTAGGTGGCCATTGTTTTCTCCAGCCTTCTTGCTAGAGCAAGTCCTCTGCCTAGCTGAGCCATATTTCAATTTAATTGTCCTGCCCATGACACACTCACTCTCTTGCATGCTGGCAAGAGAATGAATTAGGAAAGTTTCCTGTTCCCTCTCGTGGTCTTCTCCTCCCTTTTCCTATGTTTAGCTCCTGTGTGGGCACTTGGCTGGTGCCAAATACAACTTATGGCTTTAATTCCCATTTTCATGAGACATGTTCATTGCTGAGAGGGAAGCTCGGGGCTAGAAGATGCTGAAATGTAAACTCCCATGTCTGTCTCCCCTCTGTGCACTCATAGGGCTTGTAGCATTTGGGGAAAGATGTCTTCTACCAAGCATAGAGTAAGTGCTCCTCAGAAAGACTGCATACAGACAAAGGAATCCCCGTCCAGCTGTCTTGCTATTGTTTTCCCTTGGGCAACGTCCTCTGTCCATCTGCTGGTGGGCACAGGCAGCACAGATGTGGCTAAGACACCATTCTTGCCTTGAGAGAACAGAGTGGAAATGGAAGTGACATCATAATCTGGTATTGTACATGGGGCTTGAGAACACAAGAAAGACCTGTGGTGAGAAGCAGCCAGGTGACTGTTTCTGGAGCCAAAGTGTCACCTGTGTGGCTCACAGGAATGTGAATCTGGATAAGTTATTTCGTCTCCCCTGGGCCCTTGGAGGTGAAGCTTCGGATGTATTGCATAATCTATGTTCACTATTTCTGGGGACACATTGAACAAATGTCTCCTTCAGGGTGAGAGGAAATGCTAATAGCAAAGCATTGGTCACAGGGAAGTTGGATTTGGTGACCCAACTAAGCCTATTGTGGCTCCCAACAGTGACAAGGACTCGGTGACCTGACTAGGCATACTGTGGCTTTTTACAGGAGTGGAGTGCGGATGACTCGAAGGCAGCCATAGCAACAAAAGCTCACAACACCAAGGGCAACAGTTCTCGAAAGCTGACACCCTGGAACTCTCTGCATAACTTGCAAGCTACTCGGCGAGTCCATCTCCTCCCTTAAAACCTGTTCATGTGTCTCTAACCATGAGGCCAGACCCTGTGAATCAATGAAACTTCAGCTTCCTGGGCGTGTGAAGTTTGAGTTCTTCCTGAGTTTCTTGGCTTCCTCCAGGATGGAATATTTCAGCTCAGAGTAAATTGCAATACAACACTTCTCTACTGTGCTGTTTTATCGTCCATATAACAGGGCCATAATAGTCATTCCTTTGTGGAGCTGCGCTAAAGATGAAATCACATATATGGGGTGGGTGCTCAATAAGGCCAGCTGTTGTGTCAATGACACCACATGGCAAGACTTCATCTGATGGTATCCTTTTCAGTATGGGGCAAACTAAAGCTGGGATGGGTTCTGTTGCCTACGATTCTGCATCCAGTAAGTATCAAGCCTAAGATATGAAGGCAGCTCTGAAGGATGAAGCAGCCACCCAGGCTTTGGACTAGAGTTCAGTAGCTTTTGAGGACATAACTTGAGTGTCTGCCATGGGTCCTATGGTGAGAAGACAAGCAGAGGTCCAAGAGTCTCTAAGGTTTTGAGGTTTAAGCAGAGAGCCAGATCCAACAAGACCAGCTATAACAGCTGTTCACTTACATCCTCCCAGCATCTTCCAATCTCCTCATCCACACGGATGTGTCTTCTTCTTTATTTACCCTTGCTCTAGTTCCCCTCACATCAGCAACCCATGCTAAGACAGCCTCAGTCATTGCAGGAATGCTAACCACACCCACTCTTCTCTCTCACAGTGGCTCTCCAGCCTATCACTTGACACAGCCACCTCTTGGCCATTGAAGCCCAAAGCTTGAAGAATTCACTGAATGCCCTTTGTCTACCACCTCCTGTGCCCAACCATGCTATCCTTACTCCTCTTCCTCCTCATCAAGCTTCACCTTGAAACCAGCAACGGATCCTGTTTGTGTTTTCCGTCTTCTCACTCCATATAGTGGTCCAGCCACGGGTCAGTGCTGGAGCCTCCTCCAGGTTCCTCATGGTTTGCTCTCACCCCACCACAGGTTATATCTACCTCAATACCAAAGAGCATCTAAGAACAAGGCAGATGGCATGTTCCCTAATCAGGAGGCTTCCAATGGCCTTTATTCCTCTTAATATTTTTATTTATGTGTATGAGTGTGTGTGCATGAGTGCATGGCACATGTGCATGGGTGTCCACAGAGGCCAGAAGGATTGGACACAGCTCTAACAGAGGATATAACAAAGCCACAGCGGCACTGGATGCAGTAGAATTGGAATTACAGAGGATTATGAGCTCATTAACCTGGTGCTATGAACCTTAGGTCCTATGGAAGAATAAGTGTCCCTACCCTCTGAGCCTTCTTTCCACCCTTACCTCTTTGCAAACTTATAACGAAATCCGCAACTCTTTCATTCCACTCCTAACTTTGACCTGTGCACTCAGGGACATTCATTCTGCCCCAACCATGTGAACCCTCTGTCCCATCAATTCTTTATCCTTGACACTTTTTGGTTTTCAGATATCTGCCTTTGTGTTGTTTTGAATGAAAATGGCCCCCACCAGCCCATAGTGAGTATCACTATTAGGGGGTATGGCCTTGTTGGAGGAAGTGTGTCACTGGGGGTGGACTTTGAGGTGTCAGAAGCTCAAGGCAGGCCCAGTGTCTCTCTCTATTCCTGCTGCCTGCTGATCTTCATGTAGGACTTCTGGCTACTTCTCCAGTACGATGTCTTCCTGTGTGCTGCCATGCTCCCCACCGTGATGATAATGGACTGACCCTCTGAACTGTAAGTCAGACCCAATTAAATATTTTTCTTTATAAGAGTTGCTATGGTCACGGTGTCTCTTCACAGCAATGAAACCCTGACTACAGCAGTCTCCTTCTTGTCAATTAAAGCATTCAAGCTTTGAGAAGATTTGGCAACAGTTTTCCTCTGACCTGTCTCCTATTTTTATACTTGCACTGTTTATACCACCAAGTTATATTTTTCATGTTTTAGTTTATCTCATCTAAGCTAGAGAGCCCTAAGAAGAGAGACCTTGTCTGTTTTGTTTATCTATCTTCCAAACCCTGAATGCAGCCTGGTGTCTAGTATGTGAGCATTCAGTAAATATTTATACTTTAACTACATATAAATGAGAGTTTCTCAGGCTTTCACCCTTCCTCTCTCTGCATTCTCATCTCTTTAAGTTATTATTCACAGAATATGAATGTTAGTCATTTGTAACCAGTGGGCAAAGCCCTAGTACTCTTAGAGTGTAATGTAGAATTCTCAATTCTGCAATGTACCATGTGATGGAGCCTCGGAAATGTTTACCCTGAAAATGGCCCCCTGTCTCCATGAATACAAATGAAGAAGGGTCGCTTGACAATTACCTTCAAAGAATCTGCAGCATGTCTGTAATCACCGGCAGATTCTCCAGGCTCGGTCTCTGATGTGCGCCCCTAAATTCACTTCATTAGTTTTAATTATCCCTGCCATGAGCAAGCGAAGACTTTAGAGCTATTTTAGAAATGGAATTAGCAAACTTGGAGACTGGATAACTTCCTCCAAGGTGTTTAGCTCTAATTGTCCTCAAGTTGGGTAGAAACAAGGAGCAGCCACTTCTCCAGGGCTGGGTTCACATTGTGTGTTGGAGAAGATGCAGTCTGATGAGTCTCGCCATTTGTCGGGGCTCATGAATACAAATCTTCCCACACTGACCCCAGCCCTAGCTGGACCTTTTCTACCTGTGACATAATCTGAGTTTAGAAACATTTCTGTGACTACGCCATGAGCACACATGTACACACACACACACACACAGCACACACACACACAGAGCACAGCACACACATACGCAACACACACACAGCACACACACACAAATGCATACCACACACACACACACATGCACAATACACACACAGCACACACACACAAATGCTATCACTAGCAGCAGCAGCAACCCTCTGTTTCTCCTCTCTCTCTCTCTCTCTCTCTCTGGCAACAATAAACACATGTACTTAATCATGTTTTACCACCAGCAGCACTACCACACTATAGTATATGTCAATTATCAACTTTGATATTATTTTAATCACTGTAAGAGACCCTTCATACACCTCCCTTCCCAAAGCGCTGCCCTTGTTCCTTCTCCTCACTGTGGCTTAAGTCTTTACTATATGCCCTAAGTGCCCTCTGATATCATCATGCATTCCTAACCCACCCCAACGTCCTAGCCTGAGTACTTCTGGAACCCAGCATACCTACCGAACTTAGTTATACATATGCTTGTCTTCCCCTCAGAACGTGCTTGTAGCAAATGTCTCTATGTGGCAACTTCTTCAGTTCCCTTCCGTCAGTACTTGCCCACCTACTCTGAATAGCTTGCCTACATCACCCTATTTAAATTGTAACCTCGTTGTTCTTTATTATATCTTGATTTTTCTTCTGTGATATAACACTATCATCTCACAACACTATACTAATTTAAATATTCTAAGTCACCTTATGTTACCTAAGAAGGTGCTAGCCAGAAACTTGGAGAAAAGAAAGGGAAATTCAGCTTTAACACCTATGGAAAGACAGAGGCTACCTCTCCACAGAGACATCCATCTAGTGAGAAAACATTGGGCTTTGGGATGCTCAATAAAAAGAATGATAAAGTTTGCCCGGAAACCGGGAAAGGGAATAACACTCGAAATGTATATAAGAAATACTCAAGTTAATAAAAAAAAAAAATAAAAAAAAAATAAAAAAAAAGAATGATAAAGAAACAAAGAAGAAATGACAAGAAAATCAATAATTGGTGCTATGTAAATTGAACGCATTGTGTCTGTCTGCAGGCAGTCATTTAAGATGTACGTTCTTGTCTTGTTTTATGTTTGAGGCACCCTCACGTGTCCCAGGATGACTTTGAACTTCCAAACCCTCCTGTTTCCACTTCCCAGGTGTTAGGATTGCATGCAGCATAGCTGCCCGCTAATGCAGTGCAGGGGGTTAAACAGAGGGCTTCCTGTGTGCTAGACAGGCCCTCTACCAATGAGGTTATGGCCTGAGTATACCACTGTCCCGTTTTAGACAGGGGGAAACTGAGTCTTTTCTAACATCACCCTGCCAAGATCCTGAATCTAAACCTATGTTCACCTTACTTCAACTACATTTTATCAGGCACTTGGGGAATCTCCTCAGCACCATTAGCTCCATGCATTTCTTACAACAAAAGGAAAAGAGAAATCCAGGAGGGGAAAGAAAGCCCTTGTGAAATCATTTCACCCATCACTAACTTCCCTAGCCCTAAATAGAAGGTTTGAGATGGACTCACCAATGCCAAGAAGGAAGACCTGAGGTATGGCTGTCCGTGTCACATTCCAAGATCTTACGAACTCCAGTTCTTTACTTTTCCTTAGTCTTCTGCTGCTGTTCTCAAAGGAGTTTAAAACCTCACAAATGCTGCAGTGCTCTTTGCTGAGCAGGAAGCTTTAGAGATTTTAACAATAAGAGGCTTAGAAGGGCATGGAGCATGGACTCCAGGTAGCCCAGAAGACATACCTCATGAATATTTATGGAGTTTTGGTATGGAGAATAGAGACGTTAGTAGGCTAATCCTGATTGCTAACTTGGTGACATTGAGAAGCATCTGGGTGGTAACTAACACTTACCTGTAGGTGTGTATAAATGTCTTCCCAGGGACAGTTAATCTCAGCAGAAGAGGTGGGGCAGAGCACCTTGAGTGAGGATGGAGGACCCCTGAGGACCACTGGTTCCAGTCCTCTGCCTCTACTCCCTCACTGCCATGATGGGAGCCGCTCCACCTCATCCTCAACGGAACCATTGACGCCTCTGAAAACATAAGCAAGAAGTCAGCTTCCATCGAAAAATCTCTCTCATGTATCTCTTAAACAGACAAAAATGTACTAAGAGCGGATCCTTACCACCAGACAACCCCAACCTCCCCAGTGTCACTCTGACAGATCAAGAGAGGAGAGTAGCCTCATGCAGTGACCCCAGCTGCCGTTTAGCAGGCTTGATGGCCTATCACAGGCTTGAGATAAAAAGTGAAGTCTGGCTCTGCGTGATCTCTGCCAAGAACACAGCGCCCTACAAGTCAGGTGACCTCAGAGGCGTTGGCTCACCAGCACAGAATTGGGATGCTGACGCGCCCACTGGTACTCCTGCAAGAACTAAACAAATACTATCATAAAGAGCTGGGCACAGTGCCTGGATCACGGTGGGAGCCGCGGAGGAAGGGAAGAATGGCGGGGTACCAGAAGGAAGAGGGGAAAGAGAGAGGGGCGTTGGAGGAAGGGTCTCGACTTCAGGGCATATGCCCAAAGGCAATGGGATCAGTGTGTCAAAGGTATCTGTTCCCACGCTCACCCCAGCACTATTCACCAAAGTGAGGATTCTGCAACAACCCTCAGTACCTATCAACTGATAGGCACATTTTAATAAGATAAATACACACTGGGATGTGATTCAGCATTTTAAAAGAATGAGAGTCTGTCATTTGAGAAAATGTGGATAAATCCAAAAGACGCGGATGAATCCAAAAGACAGTATACTATGTGAAATAAGTTCTACGGACTCTGCAAATGAGAACTCCTGGAACTCACGTCTATACCCTCCCGCTAAGGCTCAGGGAGCATTGCGGAAGAAGGGGAGAGAAGAATGCAAGAACTTGAAGATGGGGGATGGGGGTGAAATGCTGCCTTTGGATGCGGCACGGCCCACACAGTCCCAGTCCCACAGCAGATGCGGCTGTCTGCTATGGGCCTCTATTTGACTGGACACATCAGTGATCAATCATGAACCAGGGAACGGTCTCTATTCCTCCCTGCTGAACTGCTAACTACTTACGGATTCTGAAGGGGCAGTCATTGTCCAGGCCACAGCAGAGCTACCCGGCTCCAGTAGACAACCAAACCAGTGGGCAAACAGAAGACCCTGGCTAAAGTAACTGGGTCACAAAACAAAAAGAGACTCAGAAAGGCCCGGATGTGGAAAGGGGACTTTAGAGTGGTAATATGGACGGGAACAGGTAAGAGAGTATGAGGAACAATAATCAGAGCACACTAGATGTGTGTGATATCAGAAAAAAATCTTTTTTTAAGTACAATGGTAGTGGTAGGCAAGATGAGGCTATTGGTCGAGGGGTGTAACTCGTGACTGAGACAGGAGAAACAAGTTCTTGTGATCTGACATACAGCAAGGCATCTCCAGTTCTAGGTGATAACATGTATCTTGTATTTCAGAACTGGTAGACATATGGATCCTACTGCTCCCACCACACAGAAACTTGCCTCTGAGCTGGTACTTGTTAATTCATCCAGGTGCCTCATCCTATGATACAGCCAGTCCATGTGTTGAAGGAGCTCATTGTACCCCAGGAATATACATACTATTTGTCAATAAAAATAAAATTTAATACAGATCCAAGCAGAGAAATGACATGATTTTAAAGTTACCTGACATACCAGTTTGAGCTAAGATGACCTACAGTGAAAGAAACTAATAAAAGTCAATTTTAGACAAGCATTTAGTTCAGAATAAAATGTACTTTACAGGAAATGATAGGCTGGGGCGATGGCTCAGCAAACCTTTGATCTCCAGGACCCATATTGAAAAGCCAACACAGTTGTACACTTGTGCTACCAGTGCTGGGAGGCTGAAACAGGGAGGTCCCTGGGGCTTACTAGACAGTCTAGCCAAGGTGAGATCCTGGTCTCAGAAATAATGCAGGGGCTGGAGAGATGGAGAGATGGCTCAGCAGTTAAAAGCACTGGTGTCTTCCAGAGGACTGGGGTTTGATTCAGAGCATCCACATGGCAGCTCACAACTCATGTCTGTAACTTCAGTCTCAGGGAACCGGATGCCCTCTTCTGCCTTCTGCAGGCATGCACACATGTGATGAATACCTTCAGGCAAAATACCCGTACACATGAAATAAAAATGAAAGAAAAATGTAATTAATTTGAAGAACAACTTAGGAAAGACATCCAACATAGGTCTCTAGCCCCCCATGTACTAGCATACACATGAATAAATTTACATGTAGAACAGCATGTATGTGTAACATACACACACACACACACACACACACACACACAAACACACACCAGAGAAGACTAAGCATCCCTCATCCTATTCTCAGTACCAACCTCCCCTCATCTCATTTCCACTCTCTTGGGAATTGGATCAAATTATCACAATATATCCACAAGTAAAACAACGTCTATAGATTCCAAAATGTGAGCATCATCTTGGCAATTGCATCAAGAACCTTACCAAGGTACAACTCTTCATTCTAGAAATATCTCGTTAGAAAAAAAATCATTGAGAAATATTCTGAAATTCAAAGTTTTGTATAACTGTTGTAGGCCAGTTAAACATCTAGATAAATTGAGGAAGGCAGCAAGGTTGGCGCTGGTGACTGGGGTTTTGATAGCAACTGATCGAGCTCCCAAGCTGATAGCTGCAGGAGAGTTATGAGGTCAGCACTAATAGTACCCACGGGAACAAAACTTAACTCTGAACTTGTTTAACTCTTAAGTGGATAGTGAGAAAGAAAAAGATGGAGAGAAGATCATGCATGCAAATGCGTGCACGCGTGCGCGCACACTCGGGCGCACACACACACACACACACACACACACACACACACACATACAAACACACACACACGTTTGGTGGATACAGCAGAGCCCAAACAGCCACATTTTATTTTTTCCTCTCAGCCTTTTATAGCTTCCTAAACAAAAGTTCTTTATAAAATTACCTCATAGTTAAAATGTTACACAAAAGGGAGTTACAGAAGGATGTTGTTAAGTTCAAAGCAACAGTTTCACATGGCCTTGTTTTATCACAGTGCACACCTGTGGCCTCATCCTCAGACCTAGAACGAACATTTTTCCTTGATCACAAATCTGTTCCAAGCCTGTTTCTCTCCTTAGTTCAATTTATGAAAGCTCATTGTGCTCCTTATTGTGCAGCCTTTACTTACTATCTCATGGGCAGGGGCACACTCTGCTCTTGATTCTAACTTTATTGTATCTTTCTGGCAAAACAAAAACAAAAACAAAAACTGGAACCATTTTCTTAAACTTTCTTCCTAAAATTATTTTAATCAAACAAAGAATTCAATAAAGTCATTAATATATCTAAGCAGCATTATTATATGAAAGTACATTTTCATAATAATCTGCAGGAAATTTGCCTAATAGGATAGGATAATGCCCAGGAATCATTAGGCTATGTAATAATGGCAGGAAAGGCGTATCAATAGTAAAAAGCAATCCAGAAATGAAGTATCTGGGGTCACTGCTTCACAGAGCACCCCCTTGGTAGCCACGCAAACTGGTGGGCAATCTCCAGCAAACTCACTTGCTTGCTGTCCCTGCCAGCGGGGACCCAGTTATTCAGGGTCCCGAAGGGGCGCGCTACCCTTGGGCCTAAATGAGGGGCAAGAGAAGAAGGAGACCAAGCAAGATTCTATTGTCAAGGTCTTGTTTATTGGGGTGAACGTTACAGCTTTTAAGGCTTTCGGGTAGGGGGAGTGTCCTTTGTGAAACACAGAGGAGGGGGAGGTGTGGATATAAGTAGTGATAGCTGGAGGCAAAGAGGTCAGGCGGTAGACGATGAGGTCAGGCGGTGGAGACACCGGGTGTTGATTCAGGAGGTAACAGGTATCTGCTAAGGGAGCTGAGGCATCCCTTGGCTGTAAATTCATGGGAGAGGCTTTCATTCAACAATCTTAAGACTTAAGGCAGTCATCTTAGGGGTGAGTCTCTGTGGCCAAACGGCCCAGAGTCACCTAGTCACTTTGACCCATGCAGTTCAAAAAGCGGCTAGGCCCAAATCCAATATGGCTCTGTACAGCTTGCCATATCCTTTCCCACATGGGCTTGTTCATGTGACAGGCTGTAGAAGATATGTTGTGTTATATTTAAGGGTTTATTTTTTTCTGCTTTGAAATTTTTCATGTTTTCTAAAGTGGCATAACAAGGATTTCTTTCTCCCTTACTCCATTCTAAGGAAACAGCTCTCTTCCCACTACTGGAACTCAGCCTTTGCTAAGCATGGTTGGTCCAGAAAGGGGCATGCACACATGACAGCCCAGTCAGTACTCGGGAACCTGAGGCAGGAAGATCATAAGTTCAAGGCCTACCTGAACTAATAGTGATACCCCATCTCCATAATAGAAGCAAAGACATGATCAAGGGAGGTTACAGAGGGTGGGCAGAGGACAAAGACTCACCAGGAGTTATGACAAACCAAACCTGTGCTTGGAGATCGTATGCAGAGGCCGGGAGAGTGTTTCTTCAGAGATGCTTCCAGACTCGCCTCTCCCTGTCCCCCCACAGCACCTGAATGAGAACAGATTTCCACTTACCACAAAGCATGCTGGGTGTAATTTAATAACTACCATTTAGAGTTAGAAGAAGAAAAGTACTGGAGAGAAGACAGAAGACATTAATAAACCAAGAGAACCGTCAGGGATCGAGAGACTAGAAAAGAAGTGAGGAAAACAAGCCAACCCCACCAACTAATGCATGGCTTTACCTGAGGAGACAGAAATGTCTCTTCACCTAGCTGGGCTGCTGACTACAGAACAAAAATTCTACTGAGTCTAGGATATTGGGGTTTCTTACAGAACAGAGAAAAGGTCTATTTACCAGGAGTATGAGTATCTCAAAGAAAGTTGAATCATGGAGAAACCCCATCCAGGCATGAGTGTTGACTAAGGAAAACTTCCTCCCCGGAGTTCCCTGCACAAATTTGCAGGGAGCTCCAATGAACACCCTCCCCTTCCTCCACAACTCTTTGCTGCTTTCTTAACCACTGGGAAGGGGCCAGTCTTGAAGGTTCCAGAAGCTTCTTGAGACTCAGGAGACACTCTCCTCCCTGCAGGGTGGAATGTTTCCAATTGGAAGACTGACTGCAAGAGTCAAACACACAGCTAAGCCATGGGAAGGGAGCAACATGGCAGAGCCAGGACCTGAGGTCTAGCCTTGCCTCTCACAAAAGGAGAAGGGTACAGGAGTGTACTTATAATCCTAGAAAGGGGAGACGGAAAAAGAAGACTCCCTCGGGTTTGATGTTCAGCCAATCTAGCCAGATCAGTGAGTCCCAGGTTCAACGGCAGATACTGTCTCAAGAAACACAGAGCTCTTCCCAGCCCACCTCTCCCCCACCCCCACCCAGGGAATTGGCCTCTTGGTGTAGACCTAGGGTCTCTATAGTTCTTTCCCACCACCCTTTCCTTCTAGCTCATCTCCATTCCTCTGTGACTTTAATCCAACCCACAGACAGAACAGCTCTCTACCATGAACCCTACAGCACTAGGGTCTCAAAAACTCCATAGTCACCACACTTGGCTAGAATACACAATGGTAATAACAACCAAAGAACAGAACACCTATCCAACAAAAACAAGACCTAATATCTACACTAAGAAGCATGTCAGACATTATAGCTCTGGATGCCTAGATCACAGCACAAAAGCAAACATGAACAACCTAGGTATATGCCTCCTCCAGAAGCCAGAAGTCCCACTGCAATAGGCCTTGGGACAGGCAATTTAGCTGAAACACAGACAAGGATTTCAAAATTGCAATCATGAGTAGGTTCTGTTCGTTGACTTTAAAGAGGATATGAGAATCAAGAAGAGCTGTGAGGTTAGTTTTAATTGCCAATGTGACCCAGTCTAGAATCAGTGATGGAGAGTCTAGAACAAGTCAGCCTGCGGGCGAGACTGTGGGCAGCTGCTGTGGTTTTCGATGAGTGATATGTGAAGACGAACTACAGAAGTTAGTGGTACCATTTCCATGGGCTGGGCAAGAGGCATCCATGCATTTATTCTCCCTGAGTTCTTAACTGTAGATGAGACAAGCTACTAAGTTCCTGCGTCCACACTCCTGTAATGATGAACTATAACCTGGAGTCACAAGCCAAGTAAGTCCATTCTTTCTGAAGCTCTTTTGTCAAAGTGTTTCATCACAGCAATAGAGATAAATTAGGACAAAAGGAACTGAAGAATACACCTCTGGACTTCATGCACACACACACTCACACACACACACAATGCATACATGCACACATACATGTCTACACACTTTTTTGTTCCAGTGGGTACCACCACCATTCCACTCCTCAAAATTTTAAAGAATTCTGGAACAGTAAACATTTTTTACCAATCCCAATCGTGAAATAATGAAGAGGAGCAGATCGAAGGTAGAGAGAAGCTCAGTCAAGCCCCTCTCCAAAGCTAGAGAATAAGCAGGTCCTCTAGGTCGCCCCGCTGGCCCGGTGAGTGAGCATAGCTGCTGTGTCTAAATGACACGTCCAGATTAATTTGTGTGACAAATGAAAAGAGGTATGAGACATGTCAGGTCACTGCAGCGGTTATGTCTCTGCAGTCTTTATTAGATCCACATATCTGTCCCTTGAGACGATGCCAGGTTAAGTCATGAGTATGTCTATGTCCAACGATGACACTCTTGCTGAGTTCATCTTAGCAGGCTATGAGTGTATCCTTAAGAGCAGCAATATTTGCATTACAAAAGTAACGTGGGCACATCACAGTGGCATGAACGGCTGCATCATTCTGAGCATAATCATCCGAAAACAGAGAGAAAAGAACTTGTCTCACAACTCAAAATTGGCTAGCGATGGCTGGGTGTTTGAGGGAGTGACTAAGCCTCCCCAGTGTCCCCAAGAGACCCTTCCTCCATTTGAACCCCAGTTCCAAAGTTTCCATAGCCTCCCAATAATAGCATTGCTAGATGTGGATCAAACTTTCCGCAGAGTGTGGGGACTGCTTCATATGGAGTCCTCGATAATAAACAAGCAGGTATTGGTGTAATCACCTCCTCCTGCTGCCTTGCCAGATGGTAACCTCCATGAGGACAGGGACCGTGTCTGTGCTTCTCATCGTGTTCTCAGTGCCTCGAAAAATCTAGGACAGGATAGATGCTCAATTACTATTTTGGATAGGAGAGGGTAGGAGGGAAGAGACAGAAAGTCTCAGCTCAAAATACTCCTCGCAGGAAGGCAGGTATTAAATTACTTTAATAGTCTTTACTAAATTCCCTTTGAATTGCATTTTTTTCTGTCCCTGGGAAGAATTAGGCTCCCTTATCGCCAAAATTTAAGAGGATTTCTTTAATATGAGTTGTATTAACCTGGGTATAACCCAGCTATAATTTTTTATGCTGTTATGACAGCAAAAATAACTCAGAGAAATTTGTGAGTGTTTCAAGGAAAGCACAGAACCTCTCTGAAGTGTGTGCAAAGAGCAGGAAGCGTTGCAGGTGGCAGTGAGAGGCTTCAATTCTCCATTTTAGACATACGTTTCCTGAGTGAAGAGGCATAGAGAGAAACCTGGACAGGCACACATACTTCTGGGAAAGCTAATACAAACTAAAACTGGCTTCATTCTCCCTGTGTGAGGGTTAGGGAAGAGGCCTCTTCTCCATCCGATTTCATGAACCATCTTCTTTAGAAAACCTATATAGGTGTTCCTTGGTATCAATTGGGGGATTGGTTCCAGGATCTCCCCACCTGCCCCAAATAACAAACTCTGCAAAAAAAAAAACCATGTCTATAAACTTATATAATATTTCATTATCCTACACTTACCCTCCCTTACATTTTAAATCATTCTAGGATCATTTGGAACACCTAGTACAATGTAACTGCTACGTAAATAACTGTTCCACATCATTTTATCTTTATTCTTGGGAATTTCATACAGTGAAGTATGATGTCCCCCTTCTAGCTTTTCTTTCAACTCCCTATCCATCCCTTCCAACACATCATTTTTTCCCCTTCATTCTTATAACCCACTAAATCCAGTTACCGCCGCCCAAGTGTCCAAGGGTTGAGCCATCCACTAGAGCATGGTAACCCAGTTACTGCCTCATCTTCCGAAGGAAAGAATGATCCTCCCTCCCCAGGAACTATCAACTGCCAACGGATCCGCAATAATTGGTGGGCCTGAAGACTATCCACCTTGTTGCCGTTGGCTACCCACCATAACTGCCAGAGAAGACACTGTTGAAGGCACCAGACATTTGGCTGCAGGACATACATGAATCCATCTCAAACTGTTCACAGAACTTCCTCCCTGCTTGTTAGATACTGTGGTGCTAGAAGGAGCAATACAGGCTGCTGAGAGAGTGAAGACACCGTGGTCTTACCCAGCACTAGATGATACAATAACCACTTGTTAGACACCTTGTGCAACCGTGGCATGATCGTCATCGGTGACTAACTGACTTCTGATTGGATGTGAGGTCAGCTCCACAGTAGGAAATTCCATGCCTGGTAGTGTAATTCTAGTGAAAGGTCTTGGCTAGGGAGGTCACAGGCCCTAGGGTAGAATTTGCCATTGCTATTGTTCTAAATAGTCATGCTGTCAAAATGCTATCTGCATTATTATTTAGAGAATCATGACAAAAAGGTGTATGTATTTAGGTATTTTTTTCCCAAATGTTTTTCACATAATTGGTTAAATTCCCAAACATGAAACATGCAGACACGGAGGGTCCACTAACCTTGAGTCCTTCCTATCTCTTTTAAATATATGTACATAAAACACAAACAAACAAAAGAACCCTAATTAAACCTTTGGCTATGTGAGAACCCAAGGTTGCCTTTGGCCATGTAAGAACCCAAGGATGCCCCTGAGGCCTGAAAGCCATCTGTTTAAAACAAGTCATCAAGGAGGAAGCCAGCACTTTACTTCCCACTACCTGAGGGAGGGTGAGAATCGGAAACCAAGTCACAGCTGACACCTAGCTCTAAGTAACAAAACTGCCTCCTGTCACGAACATGTGAGAAGTTCGTTTCTCCTTTGTTAGAGCCAATTAGCAAATTCAGATTGCCATCCCACGTACCAAGGGAACCCAGAACCTGGGATGAACCACTTGAGGCCAACGCAGCACAGGCCCCCTCTAGTAACTGGCGGGCTGTTTGTCTTGAGAATGCATGTGGTACACCTGACGGGCTGTATAAAGGAGCCGGGTATCTCCCCATCTTTGCTCTTCCCTGTGCTCTAGCTCAGTGCTTTCTCAGAGGTGCAACCATGATTTCTTTTCTACTTTTCTGAGTTGGGGGGAATTTTGTTTTTTAATCTCTGTATAGTAGCCACCCCCATTAAGACACAGAATGTTCCAGCACTGTAGAACTCTAGGCGTCTTTGAAATGAGTCCCCAACTCTCCACCCCAAGCAGTCATTGATAATCTATTGCCACAGGCACGTTCTTTCTAGAATTTCTTATAAATGAGTTGTAGGTTGATGTCATTATGCACATGAAGGCAGGTACAAGATAAAATGAGGCCTGTCATTGGAGGAGAAGGAAGGGAGGCGGGAATAGAGGTTTTAGAAGGAGATGGAGGAGAGAAAGGGAGAAGAAACATGGAGGCAGATGTAAACGATCATGATGCATCCCCACATAGATACAGGTTGTCATGAATATTTCTTTTTTTTTTTTTTTTTTTTTTTGGTTCTTTTTTTCGGAGCTGGGGACCGAACCCAGGGCCTTGCGCTTCCTAGGTAAGCGCTCTACCACTGAGCTAAATCCCCAGCCCCATGAATATTTCTTAAGGGATGGATTTCTTTAGGCAAATTTATCTTATGTAGGTGGGTGGTTTATATCCTTATCAATTTGTTTAAGTTAATTGTGTGGATGTACTGTACATCGAGTATTTAACATATAAGTCTAGTTGTTGGGTTACAGTTTGTTGAGTCAAGATTTCACTGTGTTTTTGGGCGTGTGAGCAGAGTCCATGACAGAAAGCCGTGCTAGGCTATAGAATGCTTGGGGCTATCTTGGCATGGCTAGAGCACTCAGATCCATGCAGAGTCAGAACTTGTGGGAACCACTCGTGTGCTTTTTTAATTATACTGAAACAAGAGTCACACAGTACTGACTCTTTTCTAACCTTGAATGTCCTTGAGATTCATCTGTTGTCAATGTATCACAGTACAGGGTTGGTTACCTGTTCTTCCAACCACCCTCAGACAACCATCTTATCTGCTTTCTTTTTTTCGGAGCTGGGGACCGAACCCAGGGCCTTGCGCTTCCTAGGCAAGTGCTCTACCACTGAGCTAAATCCCCAACCCCCTTATCTGCTTTCTACATAAGACTATATGAGTCCTACTATAAAGAACTGTTCAGCTCTCTCTCTCTCTCTCTCTCTCTCTCTCTCTCTCTCTCTCTCTCTCTCTCTCTCTGTGTGTGTGTGTGTGTGTGTGTGTGTGTGTGTGTGTGTTCCCAGCCAGCTTCTTCCCTTTCTTTTTCTCTCCTTCCTATTTCTGTCCTTTCTGTTCCCTTTCTTTCCCTGCCTCTACTCCCGTCACCAGAACCCCTTGCCAAATAAATTTCCTTTTATACTAGACCCTTTCATATGGTTGATACCCAGAGAGGGATGCCTCAGTGTGGGCCCATGAAAGCATGCCCTCCCATCACATCACATGATGTTTTATAAAACATACCAATGGTTCCATGACTGGGACTCACTAGTTTTGGGGTTCATAGTCCCACCATGGCATGGGGTAAGCCCATAGGCGGGGACCCCATCCCAGCATGTCTGCCTGCTGCCCAGGCTCCTTTTCCAGCCATTAGATGGCTAGATCTCTCCATTCAAACATTGGTGAATTGGGAAGTTCCCCCTGGTCAGCATAATGGCCCCCTGGTCCCAAGGGATTGAATGTTGAGCTCTCAATGTCTCTCTCTGGTGCCTTTGAGGATGGAGGAACTCCTAGCCATAGTCTTCATGGCTATGGCTAGCCCTTCTCATGCCCTGGCCTGAGGACCTCTTCCCTTGAGTGAGATTTCTTTCTTCCTCTCTTTTCCCTCAAAAATCCCAGCACTGGGTGTTCCGTGCGTGTTTCTCTGGCATCTCCCACAATTGGCCCCTGGTTACCATGTGATGACCTAGTGAGCCAGCCTGTACCACAAGTGTTCTGCTATTATTATTTTTCTATCCTTGGGATGCCACAATTGGTAACAAAAAGTAATAACCGTCTTCGTTGGGACCTCCAGGCTCCCCAGTGGGATGCCTTCTCCAGAACCTTTAAAACTAGCCCCTGACTCAAAGGCTTCTGAACTCAGACACACATTTGCAAACAAATTTGACCCCAAAACCCACTAGATCACGATTCTAAATGCCAGAATAATGGCACTTTTGATCTCATTTTTTAAGGGACCTTTCCAACTATTGCCAACGATCTAGAAGATGGGAGGTTTCCTACACCCAGGCTTTCCCACCTTTGCTCCAAACCTTCTTTGCTTCTCCTGTTCCCAGCTCCTCCTAGCCATAAAATCTCAGCCAGAGAAAACTTCCACTAGACTCTAAAAACACTCTCCAGATTTTATTTCAGACTTAGCTTGCTCTGCCTACTCTTAAACTTGTACTTACTAAAAAAAAAAAAATCTCTGATTTCTTTCCATTCTGGTCCACATCAGCTCTAAGCCAGCTGCGGCAGAAAAACAGTTGGACAGGACTAGATCCCTGCATGCATTTGGGCCCAAGCTGCAGAGCCCATTCGTACTTGCCCCAGACCCACCACAACACGTGGGCCCAATTGTGCTGGCATCTGTGGATGGACTACACACCTTTTCATAGCCACAGCACAGGCTGCTGCAATGGGGGAGGGGGAGGTTCTCCTCACATGTGCATGACACCCTGCCTGCCAGGCAAAATGTGTCTACTTGTCTCTTTGTAAATCTAATTATTTGTCTCTTTGCCAATTCCTAGCCACTGCATGCTTCTGTCAATAAATCTTGTTTCATTCCATTCTGGAATATAACAAACTGTAGCTTGCCACCATCTTTGTTAAGGGCCAGGGTGGGGACAAGCAGAGCTATATAGTTTCAGCATCATCATGCTTGAGGGATATCACTTGACTAGCTACAGCTTCAGTGCCACCTTGGCTGAGGGTAGTCACATGACTGCCAGCTATCTTTGTTGTGGGGAGTCCCCACTTCACCGCCATCTTCCCGACCTTAAGGAAAGATCTCCAAAGACAGTTCAATTGAGATAAGGTTTTCGTGTGGCTTCTCTCCTGCCTCAGCAAATAGTAATTTTAATATCACTTTAAAGGTTTACACATTAGAAAGTTAAAGATCACTGTTTAGCCTTGTTTTTGCTACTGTCATAATAATGTAGCTGTATATATTTATAAGCTACAGATTTCTATAATGATATACTATATAAAAAAATCAAAGGTCCCCAATCTCTTTATGGACTGTGTTTATAGATTTAAAATTTTGGCTTTAATGCTAAAAGATCTTCTACTCAAAATCATAATTTTTAAAGCTCACACCTAACAGGCTTTAGTCTCAAAGGATACTATAATTAAAAATACAAGCTGATAGTTAACTTATAAATAATCATATACTTCAATGTGTTCAAAAGTATATTTAAAGCCATGCTTAGAACCAATACAGCAAATTACAATATTGCAATCTAGAGCAAATAACTAGAAACAGACACAGATTGTCTAACTCAGATATGCTTAATAGATACTAACTCTCAAGCTTGTCAGAGATCTGCTCAATATAACATAAAATGTTTAAGTTTACTATGAAGAGACTCCCAAATCCTAACAGTGACCCACTCCTCCCGGAAGATCTCCAATAAGACATGGACATAGTGACAAAGGACCAAGATTGTGGTACGATAACCACTGAGAAAGACTGCTCCATCACCTTGCCAGGTCCCAGTCTAAACTGTGGACAGAGGACATCCAGAGAATTAAATGTCTCATCTTGCCTAAGACAAGCATCTTGCCAAGTCCAGGCGTTTACGCAAAATCTGCATCTAGGACAATTCCAGAGAAGCAACCCACAAGTGCTCAAGTTTCCTCTCACAGACACTTCCTACCTGCAGGTGGTCCCACAGACCCTGGACAGAAATGAAACAGCCGGCTCTCCTAGGACTTGACCCACTTCCTCATCCCAATTGTCTTAGGTTCTGCAAAGACAAAACAGTCTCCCCAAAGTCAGCAGGAAGTAGCTAAAAATCAGGAGGACCCCATTCCTGCCTCACCGTCATCGCCTCTTTCTAGTTTCTCATTTCTAATTAAACCAAAATGGAGGAATGTTAGCATTTCCTCTAGGCTCCACCCAACAGTTCCTTCCTTTACTCCCTTCCCCAGACACCCTTCCCAAGTCCCAAATAAATTTCCTTTTATACTAGACCATTTCTTCCTTTACTCCCTTCCCCAGACCCTCTTCCCAAGTTCCAAATAAATTTCCTTTTATACTAGACCCATCGATTGGCTGATACCTCAGGAGGAGGGATAACTCATCATGGGTCCACTAAGGCACCCCCTCCTGCCACATCATACCTTGTTTTATAAAACATATCATAGATGAATCTTGAAAGTCTAGGAAAATTGAAAACAAAGAGTAGTCAGAATCATAATTAAATATGTTGGCATTTTGTAGAAAGTTCGGTATCTGCTACAAAGGCAATAATGTTAGTTAAACACTTACTATCCCCAGCCAGGATTGAAAGGCCTCTCTTGGAACCCATGTAATCAATACAACAACCCATTGACAAGCTTTAGTTGACACCAGGATTTCACACGTGAGCTTGACCACGTTTCTAATAAAAACACACATTTGTCCATAGTCAGCCCTCCTAGCTGGCAGCTATAGCTTCTATGTACTCTGGACCACTTTCTGTTCTCTATGCCTTTCCTGAGACCAGTGTTTAGACATAAGGGAAGAGATTAAAACCATGTGACCTGGGGTCCTGGGAACCCCACCCCTGGCTTTGCTTTTTGTTTTTGTTTTGTCTTCTATTTTTGGTTCATAGTTTGAAGGCACCATCTGCTACTGGGATCTTGGGTGAGGGATGATCCTCTAGGGCTATCACTGAGTCCCTCTTGGGGACAGACCCAAAAGAGTACATTCTACAAAGAAAGACCACTCAGACCCTCAGACCAGAGAGTGAAGGGAGACTGGCAGCTGATGGGGCAACCAGAGAGCTGTTGCAATGTCTCTGTGAGTAGAAGAAATAGATCTGGGACAAGAGCCCTGAAAGCCCGGGCCACCCCTGAGATGGAAGGTAGAAATCCTGAAGAGCCTGGAAACAGTATTAAGTACAGAGCTGGGGCAGCTGACAGAAGCAGGTACAGATTGATGGGGACTCAGAAGACCAGCCACACAGAGAAAAATGGAGCAAAAGCTGTAAACCATTTTAGAACATACAAATGGCTACTACCATCTAGGGGATGGGAGGGGCCCGCTCAGAACTGGAAGTCTGGGAGAGAAGCCCTGGATCTAACTATTTATAGACTTCTGCCCACCTTCCTTGAGCCCCAACCCCACCCCACCCCACCCCACCCTACTCCCGTTCCTCTGTCCCCCCCTCCCTGATTGGCTCTACCGTATCCCTACCTCCCAACCTTACTTTTGCTCTTTCCCCCTGACAGCCGTTTTTTCCAACAACTGGATTCTCTTGAGGTTGGAGGGGACCCATCACCAAAAGCCAGATGCAAACTTCCTTAAAGGGGCACATCTCTAACCAAGGTCTGCCTAAGTCATTGTCCCCTAAATGTCACCTCCCGGACCCACGTCAGCTCACCTTCTCCTTTTATATAGCCAAGGACCACATCCACACTTAGGTGGGTCTTCCCATCTCAACGTCCTCCATCCAGGAAGTGCTTCCCAGATATGCTCACAGATTTGTCTTCTTGGGCAGCACGGGATCCCTGAAGTGGGTCATCAGTATTAACCTAGTAACTGTGCTCTGAGCTTTAAACTTGACTGCTTCCCAATCAACCCTCCCACTAGAGAATCCAGCGGTTCTAAGAGCTTCTTCAGAAAAGGAGACAGGATTCCTGTTGGCAATCTTGTCTCTTTATAGCATAAGCTGTTTGTCATAAGACAAATGCTAGAGGTGCTGGCCTGCAGGAAAAGACTTATGTTGTGGAATTTTGCTTACAGACTCAATACTTTCTGAGTTGACCAATGGAAGGAAATTCAAAGTGCAAGGACTTTAGGAAAGGTGGGGTGGGGTGGGGCAGACTAGAACAAACTATGAGGATGTGTGTTGCCTGAGACCCAGTGAGGCCCACATGACCTTTCTGACTATAGTGGATGACACTGATTGTTGACTGACAGCATTGAGAATCACTTAGGAGACACACCTCTGGGTATGTCTTTAAGGAAGTTTCTAGATTCTGTTCACTGAGGTAGGAAAACTTACCCTGAATTAGGCAGCACATTCTGAGGGATGAAGTCCAGGCTTGCTTAAAAAGATAGAGCTGGCTGAGGAACCAATCCAACTTCCTCTGCTTCCTTCTTATGAAGCCTCATGCCCAGGTTCCTCCACTCCTGTTCCATGCCTTCCCCACCTTGAGGAACCAGAGCCTCAAACTGTGGACCTGGATGCGGCCTTCTTCGCTTAGGATGCTCTTCTTTGGGTATTTGGTCACAGCAGGAAAAGTAGTTAATGCCCCAACTCAGAAAAATTACAACGACTTCCTTTTTCTTTAAAAATAAAAACAATTCTAACTACTGAAAAGAATTAGAGAAGAGAAATTAAAAAAAAAAAAAACTGTCATTGGTTTGGTCCTAGAATCCCCCAGAGAAGAAGCCCCAGCGAACCTGCAGCCTCTGTGGGAGTGGATGTCACTTGCTCTCAGCTCACCTGTGGAGTCCCTCCTCTTCCCAGCTTTGAGGCCTTCACTACATCACTTTCCCAACCTAAATCTGGCTCTGTAGGTGAGTTTGGGCTTCCAGTCACCTGCTCAGGAACTCCTTGGATCTGTGAATGAAACACACACACACAAACACACACACCACATACACGCACACACAAACACAAACACATACACACCACATACACACACACCACATACACACACACACAAACACACCACATACACACAAACACACACACACAAACCACATACACACACACAAACACACACCACATACACACACACACAAACACACACCACATACACACACACTACATACACACAAACACACACACACACACACACACACACACACACCAGCTTATTTTTTTTTTCTTTTTTTTTTTCAGAGCTGGGGACTGAACCCAGGGCCTTGTGCTCGCTAGGCAAGTGCTCTACCACTGAGCTAAATCCCCAACCCCAGCTTATTTTTTAAATGTCTTGGCTACTCAAGGGCTTAGCCATATGGTTAGCATGTTTTTCCCTCTGGTACTCCTAGCTCAACACTTTCTAAATCTACTTTTAACTTTGCTGCCTGTTACCTTCCGTGGGGCCCACCGGTCTTTGTTGCCCATGACGCTTCCAGGCAGCCCTTCTGGGATCACTTTCTCTTTTTCCATCTATATTTCAGATGATCTCACCTCTCTGAAAAAAAAAAAAGAAAGAAAGAAAGAACGAACAAACGAACGAATGAACGAACAAACGAAAGAAAGAATCTGGCTTCGCAGTGCAGGGTGTGTGTGTGTGTGTGTGTGTGTGTGTGTGTGTGTAAGAGCCTATGAAGTCCATTATTTAAACAAAATTTAATCCAGCACACATCTAATTATCACTTTATGTGTTGGAATTTGTGAACCAGAAAGATTCATACATTGTTGGCTTGGGTCGACTTCTGGCTAAGATGGACTCCTAAAGATCTTAGCATTTGAAACAACTGTAGAAACCCAGAGAGATATAGGATGCCATGATCTTAAAGTCAACAGGCAGTGGGTAATGAAGGGCAGTGACTTCTGGGAACACGGGAACAAAATAGTTCAGTGTGTGAATCTTCCTGACAGATCCCTCAGGAAGCCACCAAAGAAGTTGGGGAGGGTGTTACCAGCTGACAGAGCTAACAGGTAGGGAAGCGCTTTACATGCTGTCAGAGCTCACAGGTTGGATCCATGAGGCCATCTCTATAACTTGCTTGTCTCATTGCTATGACACAGTAATTGACAGAAACAACTTTAGAAAAAGGAGGTTTATTTTGGCTCTTAGTTTAAGAAGGCATCATGGTGGACTTTAAGGCAGCTGACTGGAATACATCCTGAGTCAGGAAGAAGAGCTGTTCTGTAAAACCTCAAGGGCCTACCCCTAGGGCCCCACCTCTTATGGTGAGACTCCACCTCCTATGGGTCCCCAAACAACACCCCATGCTGGAGCCCAGACTTTAAATGTGAGCCTCTGGAAAACACTTCACACTCAATCCACAACACCAGGGAATACAAAGGAGCTAGAGTTTGCAGAACAATGACAAAGACAGATCCTTCGAATGTGTAATGGAATAATACTATTGCCTAACCTTCTGGAAGATTGAGGAGAAACAGCTTGATTCTAGTGTTAAAGAAGAGCTCTTCAGTAGGGCCTTGCCATATATGAATTTACATATATGAAAATTTTCACACACACACACACACACACACACACACACAATTACCCCCCTTGGTGTAGTAGCTCAACCAAACTTCTCAGCACTGAGAACAATAAGGCAAAAAGATAACGTTTGAAGACAACTTGACTACATGGAGACCAGGTGCAAAAAAATAAACAACAAACAGAAAAAGGAATGTCTGCCTCTTGTGTCCCATTCTTAGGACATCCTGAAAAGGCAAGGTGTTTATTTATATCAGCATGTTCTGTGTGATGGGATGAATTATGGCAGCTCACATATTTGCATATCATACTTTGATCATATTCCCCCTCAGCCTCCCATGCCCCCACTCCTGATTACCCTCTTCCTCTTCCCAATCACTCCCTTTCCACTTCCCTGTTCTGTTCTGTTTCTTGATGGCCAATGAATTTCATTAGGACGGTGAGATTTTCATCTTCATTTTCCATAGAGATCATAATTTAAAGAAGTGATTTGCCTCAGTCCGTTGACTTAAGGCAGTGACCCTTGAGCTCATGGGCTATGGCATTATGCAAAAGTTCGTATGATGCAAAGTAAGACAGCAACAACAAAATATCAGTGTGGGCGTGTCTACGTGGCGGGGTGAGGAATCACCTAGGAAACGTGAGTGCAGCTGTGGGAAACTAGATCAGACAAGCCTCTGGACACGTCTGTGAGGGTGTCTCCATTAGGTTAATTAAAGAGGGGAAAACCACCCTGAAGGAGGACAGCATCATTCCCTGGACTTGCATCCTGACTGAACAGAAAGGAGATAGTGAGCACAAGAGTCAGTGGCTCTCCCCCTCCTAATGCAGACACGGTGTGGAGGCTGCTTTAAGCTCCTTGACTTCCCCAGCATGAACTGGGGACCACAATGAACCCTTCTGTCCTTAAAGTGCTTTTATCAGGAGATTTCATCACAGCAACAGAAAATAACTAAGACGGCGTGTTTCCCATACTCCCCGGTGTAAACTCCAACGGAAGTTTACAGAAATAATAATTTCTATTATTCTGTTGGACTCATCCAATGATTTGCACCATAAGCTGGGAAGTGATTTGAAAAGACTGAGAAAGAGTCTCTTTTTTCCGATTGAGAAATGCTCAGCCGGTATTAAAAATATCACTGCAGTTTTGTGGGGATCGTCTGCTTCCTGTCTGTGATGAATGACTTGTCTTGATGGCTTCCTAACAAACTGGATTCCCAATAAACATTTCCATGTAGGGTTCTTTGGTGGCGTGCGGTGGGTAATAAAATAAAGCCTCCCCCGCCACCCTTGCCTTTAACATTCGTCACCACACCTCATAAATAGTGGAGGAGTTCTCACAAGGGACTCCTGGGGTGTGTCTATAAATTGCTGTTATTTCTGTGGCCACTTGGACCACGAGTGATTTATCTTTGCACAACTGAAAGCTGCTGTGGAATTCATCATCTGGGGAGAGACATAAAGCCAACAGATCCATGTTTATTGAGCAGCTAACTATGAAATGTGGTGTAGCAGGCCCAAGTCAGTCTGATTAACTCATAAATGAGCGGATCCGTTGGATATGGCTCTGGCACCCGCAGCTTCTAGCCAATGGCTCCACGGTGCAGGCTTCCCGAGGGCAGGTTATTCGCCTGTCCCGTCCATCCGTCAATTCCTGCTGCCTCACGGCACAGCTGGTGTGCAGTGGGTGACCCACTGCTATGCTCTACCACTCTTAATGCAAAAGCCCTAGTAAAACAAAACTAAAAGAACGTCACGGCAACGCTGACTTTGTTGGTCGGCTTGTGTGCATGGATGCTGAGCTAGGTTTCTGAGACTGAATCTCATGTCTCCCAGGCTGAGCACAAACTCACCAGATAGATGAAAGTGACCTTGACCTTCTTCCTTTTTAAAGGGTTTTTATTTATTTCTTTTTACTGTGTGAGTGTTTTCCTTGCATGTAGATTTGTTTCCCACATACATGCCTGGTGCCCTTAGAGTTCTGAAGAAGGCATCAGATGCCCTGGAACTGGACTTATGGAGAGTGTCAGCCTCCTCTGGGTGCTGGGAACCAAGCCAAGGGCCTGTCAGAGTGCTAAGTGTTCTTACCTCTGAGTCATCATTTCATCTCTCCTGATGCTCCTGTCTGCCTCTCAAGTGCTAGGCTTACAGGCGTGAGCCACCATACCCAGTCTGTGCAGTAAGAAGGACTAAATTCAAGGGCTTCAAGGATGCTAGGCTACCTGAACTACATCCCCAACCTTACCACATAAAGTCTACCATTCAGATGGTATATCCGTTCTATCACATACCTCTGTGTCTACAGATCTCTGTAATTTTCGATATCGTTCCGAAGTAAATTGCAAAGCATAATGCATTTCTCTCTAAGTACTTCTGCATATATAACATTAATTTCAGCTCCATATCTTTTTGTAGTTTTGTTTTCCTTGTGATGAAAAAGTTTTACATGCCATTTATACAAGCCATAAGAATATATTTGCTCAATTGAATTGCGACACCCCGTCCACCAATATTTATATGTTGGAGCTGGGGGGATGGCTCAGTGGATAAGAGTGCTTGCTGTGTAAGCACAAGGACCTAAGTTCAAATCTCCACCAGCCATGAGAAATCTTGGGCACTTGTACTCCAGTAACCCCAGCACTGGAGTGGAGGTCAGGTGAAGACAAGAGCATCCTGGGGCTTTCTGGTCAGCCAGCCTAGCCAAATCTCCATTAGCTGAAAGATCCTGTCTCAATGGGAAAAGGGTTATCTTACCCTGATCTCTAGTCATACATTCACAGGTCCAGAAACCCTAGGTGTACACACACACACACACACACACACACACACACACACACACACACACCACATTGAAATCATTACATCCTAGCACATGACAGTGTGTAGTAGGAAGATATATCATTAAAAAGGTGAAGAACTATTGGACCCTGACAATTAAGGTTGAAGTCTACCATTGCCCCAAAGCCTTCTGGGCTAGGCACAAAATGAGAGACTCCCTTTACCAGTAGGGTTTTTCCTTCTCTGACTTTGTTTGGGGGGTCCAATACCCTCTACCTGCAGAATATCATGTAGCCTTGGCGAGATTATGGGTTCCGCTTTTCTTCTCCCCATAAGAACCTATCCGGCAAGCACCTGAGATTTCTGGAATGCCCCTCCAAGCAAATGAGGTGACAGAACCTTAAAACTTCTTTACCCTGAAAACGTCTTCCCATTCCCCAGGGTCTATATATACCCCAGTTCATCCCGAATACAGTGTGTGCACGCAAACCCATCCTAAATGAAGACATGTGCAAGAGCAAAGATCGTCTCAGACTGTTGTTGTAAAAATATAAAAATAAAAAAGAGTAGTTGTCTTTTATCCTGCTAGGTCCACACAGCGGTACCCAAGATATCTGCTAGATATCTTGGTGGAAACACAGCCCAGCCGCACACTTTCCTACACTCAAACCCTCACAAAAAAGAACACACAACACAATAATCTTTGACCCAATCTGTATGATATAATTGCCTACTCAAACTACAAAGCCCGGTACCATCCATCCCGTAGGAACATTGATAACAACCTGTAAATACACAGAGCAGAATTTTAACATCACCTGCCATGGCTTCTCTCCCTCTCCTCCGCCCTGTCCTCCTCTCTCCTCTAGTCTCCTCCTCTTCCTTCAAACTTCTCTCCCGCCCATCCTTCCTTCTCCTCCAATGACAGACCTCCTTCTATCCTGTACCTGCCTCACCTGTGACATCATCCTACATCAGACAGCTGTTTCATTGAAGATCCTCGGAAAAGGCCTTCACCCCCCCTACACCCTCTACCCCCAGCACTCATTCCCAGTCAGACTGGGATCCTGCAGAACTCGGCTCACTTCTGAACTCTGCTTCATCCTGCCAGCCTGATGTGCAGTGGCATCTGGACACCCTGAGATGGAGGAAACGGAGATCATGTGGAACCACAGCTGGACTCCAAAACACATACCACAAAGAATATGTCAACCCATAATTAGGATGGGTCCTAATCCAATAGGAGTGTTGTGCTTCCCTATGTGTGGGTCACAGGCATACAGAGACACAGGGAGACAGAGAGCAGATGGCCATTTGCGAGCTAAGGAAAGAATGGGACACAGTCTCCCCTCACAGCCTGCCTGGCCACACCTTGATCGCTGACCTCCAGCCTCCAGAATAGCCAGGAAGTGGATCTCCATTGCCCGAGCCACAGAGTCTGTGGACTTTTGCTTGGCGGCAGCAGCAAGGCATTTAGCTCTGTAAGTCACCTGACAAGACGTGATATAGCATAGCCTCCCCGAGAGTCCCACATGCCAAGCCTTATGGCACACAGTGCTCGGAATTCATATGCACAAATTAATCCATCCTCAAAGCATAGGGGCAAAATTATGCCTATATGGCTTTTTTATGTAAGGATCCAGTCCCAGTTGGCATGATTTTGAAGTCCAGTCACGTTCTCCAAGTGTTGGCAGTTTATGTGTCTTTATGGCTAAGAACTGTCCCTTGTGAGGTTATTCAGTGCTTTATTTACATGTTCTCCTGTTGATAGACAAGCCTGTCGTGTCAGTCAAGTGCCCGTCCACTGTTTGGGTGTCTGAGGTTTGTTGGTTTGGTTGGCTGGTTGGTTTTTGTTTGTGTGTGTGTGTGTGTGTGTGTGTGTGTGTGTGTGTGTGTGCATGTGTGTGTGTGCATGTGTGTGTGTTTGTGTGTGTGTGTGCATGTGCGTGTGTGTGTGTGTGTGTGCGCTTGTGTGTGTGCATGGGAATGCATGCCACAGTATATGTATACAGGACAGAAGTCAACTTTGGAATTCAGTTTTCTTCCACTATATAGGTCCCAGATACTGAACTCAGGTAATCAAGCTTGGTGGTGAATTATACGTTGATGTCAAGGCGGCACATGATTGGACAGTAGAGAGTGGGGCTGGGACAAAGTTTTTGTTAGGCAGAGAGAGGAGGAAGGAGAAAGATGAAGGAGTCTACAGAGAAGGATGGTTCAGATTTAGGTGAACTAGATCGACTTTATCTTGTCAAGGTGGGCGGTTTATATCTTTATCAATTGGCAGTGAATTTGTTGTGTGGATGAATTGTGGGTTGAGAATTTAACATGTAAATCTAATTGCTAAATTACAAGTTTCTGGAACTTTGATTTACTGAGCTAAAGAAGACAGTGTGTGAAAGAAATGGTTGGAGCGTGTGAATTTGGTTCTGTTGCCCACAAGGAGTGAGAATGCACAAGGGCCTGCAGAATGAGATGTGTGTGTGTGTGTGTGTGTGTGTGTGTGTGTGTGTGTGTGTGTGTGTGCCAGGCGTGGTAACTGTTGTACTTAGAGGGCAGCTAAAAGGGAGACAGAGGGGAGAGGGCGGCTTGCGGACCACGTGTGGCTGAGTAGCATCCAGAGCGAGCAGATCCAGCACACACTGATATAAAGCATTCCTTTATGATTTTTACAACAATGAGTACCTAATCAGGCCCCTTGACAGCCCTGTTCGTTTGTGAGTTTGTTTTCCAAACAAAGGTTCTCACAGACTTGAAACTCACCAAGTAGGCTAGGCTGGCTAGTCATGACCCCGGGGGAATCTACCTTTTTCCATCTGCCCTGTATTAGGTTTAAAAACATACACCACCACACTTCCACCATGCTCTGCTTCTGTTTACGTGAGCTGTGGGACTCGAACTTAGATCCTCATGCTTGCTATAAAAGCAATCAGCTCACCACTCCTCCAGTTCAACATCCCATGTTAGGCTGAGCTTCTCCATGGTGACCATTTCCTTACACGTTTGTCTTTCTGGAGCGGACAGTGATGGTCACATCACAGGTGTGTGGTCAGTTCACAAAACTCTGCCAAGAGACTCATTTCTTTCCATCGGTCATGGGACAGGGGAGTCTGTTTGCTGCACACATTCACCAGCTCATCAACATTTTCTACCACCATGGTAAAGTAGCTCGTGATTAGAGACAGATAGGTTTTGTGTCTTGATACCTAGGTCACGGCTGGGGAGACCTCACATCCAAGGAGCAGGTTTTTCCCTCGCAGTGAGCCGTCCATGGTGCAGTGGCTGTGAACTGTGGCGATGAACTGCCTGGATGCATTTTCCATCTCTGCTGCCTGAAAACTGTGTGGTTTTTGCAAGCTATCTTAACTCTCTGGGCTTCCACATCACAAGGCCAGTCTTGGGCAAAACAAGGAAATAGAATTAAGACTACTTAGCAGTTAAGCTAGTCAGGTGATTCAGGAGGTAAGGGTGCTTACCAGTAGGCTTGACAACCTGAGTTTGATCTCCAGTACCCATGTGGTTGAAGGAGAGAACTGATTCCTGCACTGTCCTCTGACCTCCACATACATGCTGTGGCACATGTGTGTACACACACATACACACACAAATAAACAAATGTGATAAGAAAAACAACGCTCTAAAGAACGCCTTTGGCATAGGTAGCCCAGTGGGAAATGTAGAAGCTGACACTTCATTATAAAAGCAGTCAGCTCCATCCTTTGGTAAAACTGTTTCCCCATCTTTTTCCTTTACCTCCTCCAGACTTCCACTGAGTTCTTTGACTCCTCTTTCTCTTCCCTAAGGCCTCTGTAGGAAAATGGGATTATGAGTGGCAGCTTACACCTCTAATTTTAGCACTTAGTAGATGAAGAAAAAAAGGTTGCGAGTTTGAGGCCAGCCTGGGCTACATAGGGAGAGCTTGTCAAAAAAAAAAAAGTTTAAAAATCTTCCTCGTTGGCTGAGATCTGAATATTCAATCAAAGCCTCCTCCTGCCACTGGCTAATCTACTCATCCTGATGCACTGGAGCCCTTTGAACCATGAGGCAAAATAAATCCTTTCTCCTTTTAAAATAAAGAAACAAACTAGACACTTGAAGAGAACAGGATACCCCCCTTGGTGAAGGCACTGTGTGGAGGCATCCGAGGAACTATGTCACAGTAAAGACAAGGATTTGAATCCAGTTCCACTTACTAGTCTCAGTCTCCTCGTCTACCAGCTCTGAGCAACACCCTGCCTGGTAGGAGGGCCACATGAGTGTCTAAAACACACAGTGAGGATCTTGGCATAGCCATGGTGTTAGAGGATTTTCCCCCAGACCTGAGGTAGGTACATTCCAGGGGGAGTTCCGCTTCTCTCCACCCACTCACCCACCCTTGAGATCTTTAGTCCTTTAGTTTGTCTTGTTCTTTGGATGTTTAGCATTCCTGGCTTTTGGGATCAAGCCCCAGGCTCTGAGGAAGCCAGCTCTGAGTGAAGACAGTGAAGTGAAAAGCAAGGAGAGAGAAGCTGCTTAATACCTGTTTTCATTCAAGCCTCAAAGAAAAGACTTCAGAATGGTCCACCCCACAGCCCTGCCCCATCATCTTTCCATTAAAGCTTAGAGATACAAGCAGGGCTGCCCTCCACTCTTCAACTGAAAATAGGAAAGGTCTTCTCTCCCTTACCAAGTCACTCTTATGAAATGGAAATGAAGGCCTTTCATTCGGAGATCCCTTCAGTTTCCTCTCATTAACCACAGGTTGGTTCCTGCTAATTGAGATTCTCTGAATAGAAGGTTAACGTTTCTTAGCACGGAGCAAGCTGAAGCACTTAGGAAGTTCCACAGATGCTCTTTGTGATTTTCTAACTTGGGAAACACTGGGGAGATGGGCTCATTTCCCCCTGCTTCTTCCTAGATCCAGAGCACATCGAATGGATCCTAAATAAGTTCCCAAGCCCACGTTTCTTAACATCTAAGCCTTATACAATGACGGATGCTTCTAGTCTGTGAGACTCATAGATTTTCGCTGGATAATTAGGAAATGGGATGGATGAATCTCTTCCAAATTGTACTCTTGGGGAGGCCGAACGGTTTAATTTAAATTGCTGGCAAATTTACATAAGTGGAGGATGGAAACTTTTGGAAGCCAAGAAGACTATTTGAATACCAATTATGGTTTGTCCTAGCCTGTGACCTTCAGCCTGTGAGCTCACAGAGCCTCAGTTTCCACCTCTGCAGAGGGTAGACCATAAGACCAACTGGAGTGAGTAACAATGAAGTTGGGGCACAATCCACACAAAGCGGCCAACTCTGGATGGGACAGGTGTTCTCCTATCAGCAGATAATGAAGTAAACAGAGGGACTTCGGGGTTGGGGATTTAGCTCAGTGGTAGAGCACTTGCATAGCAAGCGCAAGGCCCTGGGTTCGGTCCCCAGCTCCGAAAAAAAAAGAAAAAAAGAAAAAAAAAAAACAAAAAAAACAGAGGGACTTCACTGTCATCCAGCAGGGCGCATCTGACCTCTACCATACAAGCAGATGGAATCCAGAAGAAGAAGTGAAAACACCCCCCTGGGACCTCCCTCCCTGAGTACCCCAAACTCTATGTTTAATGCAGGAAGGGTAATGATGTGTATCTCCTAAGACTCTGGAAAGCTATTTGTTCTGCATTCCTCGAGACTAAAAGCATGCACAGCAATTTAACACACATTTATACATTATTGATAGATGGGGAAAATGATGCTATTCTAACCTGTGGCACACTGAGACATAAATAAGCCTTGTTAAGTCGAATCAGTAGCAGGACTCTTTGCAGGATTTGATTCCCCCCATCCCCACCCCCAGCAACAGCAAAGTTATAGCCACAACCTTCAGGGCAGTGGACCTGGACCTGGCATCCAGCTTCTACCCACAGGAATTCTAAAGACCTTCTTTTACAAACAGAGGCGGGATTTAGAGAGAGGGTGGAGTCTTTGTGCTGGCTTCTAAGCAGATCTAGACTTTTTCTGCACTTCATATCCCAGAGATAGGCCATGAAGTTTCCTACTCTTCTGCCCAAGGGGGACTGCTCAAGTTGAAGACACGAATTGAGTCGTGTTACCCAAGTAGTCATATTACCACGACATAACTCATGACACATGCAGATAGTGTTCTTTCCTTCTGACACCCACACGTCAGGGTAGTTTTGACTGGGAGACAAAATCGAACCAATCTGGTTACATGAATGAATGACACACAGGAAACCTAGAAGTCACCATTCCGGGTCAGCTGATTGTTCCTACACAGGAACATGCAAAGTTACTAGATGTCCTTTAGGATGAACTAGAAGATGACTTTGTGACAGCTTCAATTTTTTAAGTATTGGAAAACAACCTCTAAAAAACCAAGACCCCTGTTCAGGTATATGTAAGGTCCAGAATCAGCCCTAAGCAGACAACTGAAAGCTTATAATTTGAGGAAGGGAAATGGTGTTAAGTGATGCTCTGTTATTTGGTGACCTTGGGTTCGGTCTCCTTATCCACAGAAGACACTGATGGCAGATACCTTGTTTTCAGCACTCAGAATGATTAATATTAAACTCATAAAACACAAAGCCAAATGCCTGGGACATTTAGTTGAATTAATAGGTTACTGGGGCATCGAAACGTAGGGAGGGAATTCAAGGATAGCAGGTAAAGTTAAGCCCCCAAACCCTACACTAACTATACACCTTCCCGGTTAAATTCTCAAAATATTTACTCTGACTTCCATGTTGGTAGAAGCTGAGCCAGGCGTCCCCAAGAGCTTTCCCTGACAAATGATCTCTTTTGTCCCCAAATCCAGCCCATGTTCAAAACAATAAATGCAGCTTATTCCCTGCCCCTGGTTTTGAAGACAGGGCTGGAGGGGAACCCGGTTCCTGGTGAGTGCTGGATTACCTTTCGGCACTTTCTCTGTGAACATGACCACTCTTCTTTGTCAGCATGGTCATCAACTTCACACAGCTTGATTAGAACACAGGGACTGTCCCCTGCCTGCCAGGGTCTATCTCCTTTAGAACATGCAGAAGTTGCCCAGGTGTCAAAAAAGATGAAAAATAGATCCATGTTGGGCTTTCATAACCTACAACTACTGACTTCAGATAACTCTTGTCCATAGATGGCCAAACCATACTATGAGATGGTCAGTGACAACCTTTATATCCTCCCACTAGATGCTAAAGACACACACACACACACACACACACACACACACACACACACACACACTTATTATTAGTAAGATTTTACCTCTGTGACTAAGTATTTGAGTCAAACAGCTGAAGGGAGGGGGATTTATTTAGGGTCAGTTCAGTCTGTGGTCACTTGGTCCCATTCACTGTGACAGAACCTCAGGGTGGCTAAAATGTATGATGGGGAAATCTCTTTGTGGCAGACAGGAAACCAAGAAAAGAAAGCATGCAGAAAGGGGTCAGAGGAAGAGAGTGTTTTAAGGATAGACCCCTGATGACTTACTTCCTTCCACTAGGCAAGATATAGCTCACAACACATGACACATGCCCCGTGACCCACTTGCTTCAGCCAGGCCTTATTTCCCCAATTTCACCACCTCTCGAAAGTCTATTCAAATTTTCAGTCCATTGATTGGTAAATCTATTTATTAGGTCAGAGCCCACATGATTCTGTCATCTCGGGAACACACCCCCACAAACACAGGCACACACAAAGATATACTTACACTAACTGCCCGAGCATCCCTCAATCCGATCAAATTGATGATGACGAGAAACCACCACAGACTGGCGGTTATATACATCGTGATTGCTAAAATGCTCTGCTGCCTAATGTCTCTCTTTCCCAACTTAAAAAAGACGGGAAGAAGAACAGCTACCAATTAATTGGGATGAGGAAATTAAGAAAAAGGAAAATAAATACAAGCAGAACACAAGGAAAGCAGAAGGTCAGTGTCTCCAACACACGGATCCGTAGGCCTCCGTGCCTTGCAAATCGAGTGGTAGGTGTTCTAATGGCAGCTTTTCAGCAAACAAGAATTACAAGATTGCTGGTGTGGTCACCCCAGAGTCATGATATACAACCCTGCAGGTAGAGATAATGCACTTCAAGACAGTCAAGCCTGAGATCACCCCACAAGCAGGCACAGGGGTCACACAGGGGTCAGTGTTCTGTGCACAGGTAGCATAATGCAATCAAAAGTTCAGAGATCACATAAGGCGCAGCCAGCCGGGTGCTAGTGAGCATAGCTCAGAACGGCTTCACGCTCCGGAGCACCCTCGGCTGGATGAGATCAGGTTAGCACCTGTCTGCCCTTCTCACAGCAAGCCATTCAGAAGGGTGGGATTCAGCAGGAGCCACACAGGTTAGAGGGCTGAAGTGCATTCTGACTCACCTTTTCTTTCATTTCTTGGCTTGGCAGACTGTAAGATATGAGAGGATACATTCTAAAGTAAATGCCGCCACAGTGAAGAGTAACAGGAAGCAGCAAGAGTAAGGCCCCTCTGCTCTCCCTGCCCACCTGCATGGCGGCTCCCATCACAACCAGTCCCTCTAACAGCCACGTTGGGTCCACAGCACTTGTTCGACATTCGCCATTCGCCATTCGGGATGTGCCTGGGATCGGCTGACCTTGTGAAACAGTACTTCCTCCCTTCACTTTTCATGTTTTATTGTCACATTGTCACAACTAAAGAAGGCACCAGATGACCAGTGTTGAGTTAGAGGACCTTGAAAGACACATACTGTTCTTACTGGGGAGACTTCTTAGAAACTGCACATGTAAGGAAAGGAGGGAGAAAAGCAGACGTAGGCAAGGCAAAGTAGAGAGAAGAGGATGAGTTACAATTAGGGGTACAACAAGGGTCTCTGTTGTTCCGAAAGTGGGAGCTTCAACTGGGATAGCTGGTCAAAGATGGCCCAAGTGAAAAAACAAGCAAGCAAGCAGACACGGAAGGCAGAAACCTGCACCTCCATCCCGAAGCGCCGCAGTCTTCGTCTGACGGTGCAGCCTTGAACGTAGCAGTGACCTTCCTGGAGAGGTCAAGCTGCTTACTCCCGGAACTCGGCATCTGATGCTCTCATCCATTCTGACTTATTGCTCTAAGAGTTGTCAGCTGTGAGCTGGCTAGCAGCAGTTCACATCTTAGGCAGCCGAGAGAATGAATACCTGGGTCTTGGGGCAGGGACAGACAGCACACTGCAGTGTCCTGTGAGGGAGACAGGATTCTGTCTTCAAAATAAAGAGAATTTATTGAGGTGTTTTAGGCAGGGGACTGGCGCGAGCTGATGTTCACTGTGGAAAGAGCACTCCAGCTGGGTGATGGAGTGAAGACGGGCGGGAACGGCAGCAGGAGGACCAGCAACTGGGAGGCTACGGGAGACATCTCTGCCAGAAAGAGGCAGCCTGGTGGGGATGGATGTGGTGTGACACAGCAGGATGGATGCCTGGCTAGAGGACTGGAAGGGCTCTTGCCTGAGCTCCTGAGCGCACAGCAAGACCATGGATGCTCCAGAAAAGTTCTCAGTTTCCTGAGCTTATGCTTTCCATCTAAGCAGGGTGAGGCTACAGTCCCTGAGAGATACCAAGATCATACGGTAGGAAAAAAAGTCTAGGGTAGAGACAAAATGAAAAGACACATAAAGAGAATATTGTAGACTGTGCAGCATGCCAGCCCTCTTTAGAAGAACGCAGAACTCAAAAGGGGGAAATTCCTGAAAAAACTCCCTTTTAGAGAAAGGAGAGCGCATCAGAGTAGGGGCCAAGCTAGCCAGAGGTGCTGGCGAAACACGGGGGAGGCAGTGGCTTCTCTGCCAGCCGGTCTGAGCACTGCACGGAGAGGATTGCTCTTCATAGTCTTTGACGTAGGTAAAACTCCTACATCCCTTCACAAGAGAAAGCTAAGAGCAAAGCTCAGAGCACCGAAGCCACCTGCCCAGGGCTATACTCACCAGGAAAGGAAAAAAGTTCTTGCTCCCATACTGTGGGACTCCATATTCAAAACCCTCAACCATTCAGATTACACAGAGAGCTTTGAAAGGAAGTGGGGACTGGCCAAATCTGACTCATGCTTTAAGAAAAAGGAACACCCACGCACTTTCAACAAGGAGGGCATTGCAGGCTTAGCAGGGGGCACTTCTGCAATGACACTAGGGGGTGCTAGTGAGCAGTGACTTATACCATCAGCGCTGAGGACACAGCTGTCTTTCTTAGAAAATCATCTATCTTCCTGGGGGTTGAGACCAAACTTTGGCTGGCTTTGTTTGTTTGTTTGTTTGTTTATTCATTCATTCATTGATCCGTTCATTCATTCACTTACTTATTTGCTTGTTTATTTTGCTGTTGTTTCCTCCTCCCTATTCATAACTATCTTGTCGACCAGAAGTTTTGCATGAACCCTTTTGAGTATCTATTGAGAGAATGTTTGACTAATTATTTCATGAAGGAAGAAGTGATGAGAAATAAGGTCGAAGTGAGACACAGCGATGGTTGATGCCACTCTCCTTAAGATATAGACAAGGACTGGTCCACTGCCCAACGTGCCTCATGATAGCATTTAGACTCATTTTACTACCCCACTCCCATTCTCTCTCTCTCTCTCTCTCTCTCTCTCTCTCTCTCTCTCTCTCTGTGTGTGTGTGTGTGTGTGTGTGTGTTCAGCTTGGAACAAAAACCTTTGTTTTGATAATTGGCATAATCACATTTATTGATTCAAACCCTGTCTTACAATAATAATTCCTTGCAACATACCAGGTTCACAGACTAAAATCTCTGTCCTGGATAGACGCTTTCTGTGGTTGGGGAGGAGAAATATACAAACAAGTGTGATATAATAACAATAAAAAGGAAATACCCCGTGTCAATTTAGTGGAAACTAAAAGAAGAAGAAAGTGGGCCTGGGGAGATGACCCTGTCCACATAGAACTCATCTCCCAAGACAGAGGCCTCAGTTGGCACGCTCTTGCAATCCCAGTGCTGGGGAGGCAGCATGAGCAGGCCCCTGGGTCTGGACAGCCATCTGCTGGTCAATGAAAAGTTCCTGTTGTGAAGTCAACCAACGTGAATGGCACCTAAGGAAAGACATCTGAACCAGACCACACACGCACACATGCACGCACACACACACACACACACACAAGCACATAAATATACGCACACACAAAAGAAAGAAGTAAAATCAACTTGACTGACAGGGTGAAGCATCAGAGTTTTGGGAATACGCACTAGAGCTTAGTCTTAAATGATGGAGAAATCAAGACAGTCGGATGCATGGGGGATGGCCATGCACTCAAGAGCTTCAGGAGTTCTACAGAGCTAGAACCCAGCTTTTTGTAAAAAGACAACAGGGGACAAAGACAGAAGAAAATCCTCACAGCCTGCAAGCTTCTCCTCACTCCTCTTGTGCAAATGCTTATCTAAGGTATGGAGAAAGGAAACACTCATAGACTGAGTTATCTAGTGCACTTGTGCCATGAGGCCTTGAGTTGTAAGGGTGTCCTATGTAAATCCCACTGCATCCTTGAGGTGTAGGCACAGGCATCTATGCCTTAAAATTAGAGGAATTGATAACTGGCTAAAACAATGACTTATAGGCAATTTAAACAGCTTTAACCTGGGGTCTAGCTGGTTCCCAAATCTGTTCCTATTTGCTTCATGATCCTATCCTTTTTTTCCTTATGCATAAAAAATCCTCAGGTTTGGAATGGAAAGCATAATATTATACGCTTAAAAAGCAAGGTAAATCATTTATATAGCTACGGCTGAGCCAGGCTTAGCACAGCGTGATTTCCAAGTTATCTTTGCAGGCTTGTGCAGGAGGGGGAAACCCACTGCTTCCACACTAGCCTTTAATAACACTGAATGGTCAGTGGGGCCTGGGAGAGGCTAGATCTAAGTCTTAAATCTGAGAGCATGAACCCAGGGGATGGGCACATCTGTGTGTATCATCTAATCACGTGAGCATATGCAGAATTCCCAAGTCTTTTCATTTTAATGGGCCGACTTAAATATTTCTGAATAGGTGTGTGACGTTTAGCTTGTAGCAGAAGGAGAAAGCTAGATAGAACGTAGAATTCAGCTTCATCGAATTTAAAAAATTGATGATCTTATAGCAAACCACTGAGACATTGAATTTGTTCATTCTTGGGGGTGAAGTCATGTTTCTTGTTAAGTTCAGAGTCCTCCTACGGACCAGGGCCCACTCAAAATTCTGAGCACCCATTGGTGGATGAGATGGACAACGGGTTACAATTCTGTGGGACACACCAGGGACGATGGACTCAGGGGATGGGCGTCTCCACCTTGTCACAAACACCGTGTGCGTCAGTATGGGCGAAGCTTGAGGAGAGCTTGGCAGTCAGGTTGCCACTCCATCCTGTTCTTACTCGTCCTCTCTCACGAGAGTACACCCTAATGACTGCTTCGTTTTCTCATCTCTAAGCCATGGACCTCCTACTGCACTTAGCTGTCAGATGATGCTCAGAGCACAGTGCAGTGCTGGACTGCAGAGCAGCAGTCAGTCAGTAAGTCAGCTTTCCCTGCGGCTGTGGCGGCTGCTGCTGCTGCTGCTGCTGCTGCTGCTGCTGCTGCTGCTGCTGCTGCTGCTGCTGCCCGCCCGTCTCTGCTTCTGCCTCGGCCTCCGCCTCCGCCTCCGCCACCAAGCCACCACTTCCTTGGCTGCTGCTGTCCCTACAACTACAGTGACTATTGCCAGGACAACAGCCATTCCTGAATCTTCTTCCTCCCTTCCTCTTACTTCTCTCCTATCCTTTTCTTCTTTGTTCTGCTCCTTTTCTCCTCGTCCATCTCTTTTGTGTTCTCCCCTTTCTTCCTCTTCCTCTTCCTCTTCATAGTTTTGTTCTCCCTCTCATTCCTCCCGTCTTCTCCCCATTCCCCTCCCCCTTCCCACTGTCTCCTCCTCTCTTCCTTCATCCTCTTGTACCGTCACCTTTACCTCTGTGCTGTCATCGAGGCTGCGCTGGCTCTCGCGCACGCACTCACGGTCGTTTCTTGGTTCCGCTCTTCTCTGGACACACCATCTCAATTCCTGCTTCGTGCCTTCTTTCCACCCATCATTGGAAGACCTTAGTCCTAGACACAGCTCTGTGATGAAATGGAAAAACCCCGAAGTCTTCACAGATATTTCTAGTCTAGGTACTTTAGACATGGCTCTTCCGTATGTTAAACAAAGGTACATTTTCATGCAGTCGGCGTTTGGGCATCCCTCAGGCTTCTCAAACTTTGACTGGACCTGGGGTCCCCACATCTCTTTAGCTGTCTGCCCCTGACACTGGAAGACAGAAACAACCCACCGTTGTCATGTCGTGAAAACTACTTAGCAGCTATTTTGAAACTCTTATTTTCTCCTTGTTGTGGTAAAATTTAATGGGGGGGGGTAGGTTCTACCCCCTCTTAGAACATTTGGTTCTCAAACAAAAGACACAAAATCTTTATTTTTACAATAAGCCTTAATAGCGTTAGAGCTGGGCAGATATCAACCCGCTATGCTATTTCATCTATTTCCTCTGTCACTATCCCGAGATATCACTTGCCAAGTTTTGCTTGAACTGCTCCTATTCCAATTGGCGGGCCCTCATGGCTATGTTCTCAGGATCCATCTACCCAATGGCATCCTCTCCTCACGGCCTCTGTCTTAGACCCCAGTCTCCCGGAACCAAAGCCCCGCCTACCTCTCTTCTGCCCAGCCACAGGCTGTAGGTATCTCTATTGACCAATCAAGGATTAGTTGGGGGTGGGGCAAGGTTACCTACCATCTCTTGGTGTATGTGAAGAGATCCTGGGAGCTAGTATTTAACATTAGAATACATAGCAGCATCAGATCGACCAAGTCTCCTCAGCACTCACCTATTCACCGGTTCCTCTGGAGTCCGCTTCCTAAATGCCATAGAGTTTACTTGTTCCTCGTGTCACTATGGCTGTGGTCACCGCTTCCTAATTTCTCCTCTTGCCTTCATAGTTTATCTCTCCGTTTGAAAGGGCTTTTCACATCACTTCTTCCCCCCTTTGTGCCTGTGTGCATGAACGTGCAGAGGGTAAAGAATGACTTCAGGGGTCGTCTTCAGGCACTACTCATCTTTTTACTGTGTTTTTGATATAGACCGGTCTCTAACTGGCCTGGAACTAGTCGTACATGCAAACCAGGCGGGGCAGTCAGCCCCAGGCACCCATCTGTTACCAAGGGCCAGAACCGGGATTACAACCATTGCTATGGTACTTGTTTACACATAAACGCAGGTTGTTAAGTGGCTCTGGGGACCAAGCCAAGGTGCTGGTGTTCCTGTTGTGCAGGACTGAGTTATATGCCCACTACTTTCTTTGTTCTTAAGAGGAAGTCAACATTTGTGTGGTCCAGAGGATCCGCCTCCCCTCTGCAGTCCTTTGAGCATGCTCACTTTGCCCTCTGAAGCCAACTGTGTATGTGGAATTCCCCCTTCCCAATGATGCAGATTCTTCCCGTCCCTCTGGCTGGGCGACAGTCTCCCGCAGGCTCCATTCCCTCTCCCACAGGTCTGGCGCATGGTCATTTTACAGATTCCACCTTCAATGTCACTTCCTTAAACCTCTGACCTGGACTTGCTTCATTTATATTGAACCTCCGTGCACCATGAACTTTTCCTTGTAGCTGCATTTATTAGTGAAATCATTTATTAGACGACCGTATCCCAACTAGACCCTGAAGGTCACGGGAGGCCTGTTTCCTCACTGCCAAGAACAGAATCTGGCACAAGGCAAACATTCAGTGACTCTGTGTGGAAAGGAATGCCAGTGATTTGTTGCTGTTTGTATTCATACAAAGCCATTTCTCCCCTGGGCATTTCAGATCCCTGTGATTAACACTCCATTCTGTGAGATTTGTTTGGCTTATTAAAGTTACTGTTCTGCTTTCCTAAACCTAGCTACTTTGAATTTGACTTTCCTTCTGTATCCCCGGCACAAGTGAGACACACCTTAGGAAACACACCGGACTCTAATAAATGTTGGTCCCCAGTACGTCAGGGAAGCTCTCATCATGGATGGAAGAAATCACCATCCTATAGGAATTATTAGTTCATGTACTATCTTTTGAGGGTGAGGCCACTGAACCCACTTCTGAACACATGTCAGATAAGGAATCATAAGGCTTCGAGTCTGTTCTTTGCTGTTTTTAACTTTTTCTCCAGTGCTTCACAGACCAGAGTGCCCTGAGATGGCAGAAGGACCCTTGTGAATATGCCTGTTCCCAAGGTACCTCATGATGGACAGCGGTTTGCAGATAAGGACCAGCATCTGTCTTCCAAGCAGCCCCTGAGGGCTTCCACCAGCAAAAGAGAGACTCAAGAAAGCAGAAATGGAAAATAACTGAAATGCATACCACACATGTGCACATGCAAGTGCGCGCGCGCGCGCACACACACACACACACACACACACACACACATGTACACACATACATGTACACACACACATACACACACACACACACACACACACACACACACACACGGGGTGGGGCAGGGAGCCTGCTTTACCAATGCCCTCAGAACAAATCAGATCTTGGGCTGTTAAGACTGAATTCTCAAGAGTCTGTCAGGAATAATTGCACTGGCACAGGCCTGTTGGGTCCATGCCCCTTAAACACAAAACCAACTTCACCTAATCACACACCCTCATCCACAAACATCTGTCAGGCAACTCAGTACAAACACAGTGTATATGACGCTAATATTTGGCTATTGTTATCAGAACTCCCTACTCCTCACACATGAAATGGCAGGAAGCTGGGCAGAGCTTCCTCAGACCTGTCTTTCTCTGCGCCTACAGACCCATGACCCCGAACCCAGTTCTACGAGGCCTGGCTGAAGGTGTCAGCTTCAGAAAAGTCATTGTGTGTGTGGATGAATGTTGCCATTGTTTCTGAGACCAGGATGTCAGTGTGGCCTCTGTCTCTTAGCACTTCAGACAACAACAGACCATAGAACAGAAGGGCTCACGTGTCTACTCATGACTGACTTGTCAATACTTTCTAAAGCCTGAGACGAGATGATTCTCCCACACAAAGAACAGAAGAAGTGGGTGAAGAGGTAACTCGGTGGTCCTCTGCGAGAGTTTGAATTTCAACCTCCATGTTAAGGGGGCTTACAACTGCCTATACCTCCAAGTCCAAGGGGTTCAAGGCCTCTTGTGGCCTCAGTGGATGCTGCACTCATATGTGGTATTTACTCACACAGACATACACACATTCATATAAAGAAAATGATAAAAACAAGTGCTGGAAAGGAATGGATCTGGAATCCTCACAATCATATGGAATCCAATTTGGAAAATAGTATCAGTTATACACTGAGCACCTACCAAACTGCATTAGTATGCTGGTCACCAGATGTGCTTTACTTTCGGTTAAATGCATAGAAAGCTCACAAGCTGCGTGAGTTTTGCTGTTGTTAGCATTTTCCAAAGGGAAGCTGAGGTCCGAGCAGGTGATTACCTCATCTTTCCACTGATAGGCAAATTACAATGCGTTTTCAGAACACTTGGGTTATTATAAAACATAAGCCCTTAGCAGCATCAAGAGTAACAGTAGCTGACATTTTATGATCCCTTTCCCGTCTGTAGGATGAGAAGTGAAGCATTTAAAATGCTCTATCTCTGTTCTTTCTTGATGTTACCCTGGGAGGTGAGCATCACCACGGCCATTTTAGTATGAGGTCACTGATACCCGGAGCAGTTAAGGATGTAGTGCAGGGATTTGGGGCTGGGTGAAGAGGACGAATTCCAGTACAGATCCTCAGAGCCTACAGACTTCAGCACCATGGAAAGTTCCAAAGGCCCTTCCCGGGTAGCTTTAAAATCAACTTGACTCAGCTGAGAGTCATTTGAAAAAGAATCTCAACATAGGAATTACCTAGAGGAGACTGGCCTGTCTGTAAGAAGTTGTCTTGACTGTTATTTGATGTAGGGGTCCATCTCATTGTGGTTTGCACCATTCCGGGGTAGGTGGACTTAGGCCCTAGAAGAAAGCTGGCTAAGCAGGAGCTGGTCAGTGGGCCAGTAAGCACCATTCTCTAGTGTCTGCTATGCTTCCTTGGTTATGAAGGGAGTCCCTTGGTGAACGATAATGCTATGTGAAATAGCAAGCAAGCAAGCCTCTCTTCACGTCCCTGTTTGAGTTCCTACCCTGGCTCCCTTCAATGGTGGCCAACGATCTGTAGGTTTAAATGAATCCATTCTTCTCCAGGCTGCTTTTGATTATGACACTTGCCACAGCAACAGAATGAGACTAGACCTGGCCTCATGAGTGGACCACAGCTCCAGCATCCTCACTGGAAGAGGGAATGACAGTGTCTCACCATGAGACTATGGAGAAGTCTAGGAGAGATTATGAGCAGAGCAGGATCTAACTTGCTGTAGGTGGCCTGAATTTCAATCAATAAGTGTCCCCTGGCCCAGCCAGATGTGGCCCTACTGTCACAAAGAAAGACTTCCTTTGCGTTACCGTCTAGACGCTTCAGTCTGTGGTGAGTTTGCTCCGTGGCTGAGCCTGAGGTTAGGCATGGCATCATGAGCATGTACTAGAGAAAGCTCCTCACCCTGCAGCAGCCAGGAGGCTGAGACACAGGATGCTGGACAGAACAGGGTGGGGCCTGGATTCACACATTTGCCCTGGCATCCTTCCTAGCTACTTTCCAACTATGTCCTTGGAAACAATATGTGACCCTTCTGGCACTTGGGTTCCCAACTCAAAAACAGAAAATTAAACTTCCTCTCTGTGAGCCTCATGATAGAAGGCTAACGGGTCTTGCAGTGGCAAAGGGAGCTTGCAGTTTTTACAAAAGACTTGAGTTTAGTTCCTATCATTCCTCTCAAACCCTATCATTCCTATAACTCTAGCTTCAAAGGATCCAAAGACCTTCTCTGCTTTCTGAAGGCATTCACACACCACACCTGAGGCGCGCACACACACACACACACACACACACACACACACCCCACACACTTACATGCAGAGACAGAACACAAAAATAAGATAAAATGACATTTAAAAATCTTTTTAAATGAATGCAAATGACAACAGTCACTTAGCAAGCATTGGTGTGAGCCTTTAAAATGGCACAAGAGAGTGTGGTGGGACTTGGTGCACTTTTCGTCTTGTTTTGTTGATTTTTTTTTTCCCCCAAAGGATTTAGTTTGGGTCACAGTTCATAGGGACATATGTATTATGTGTCTAGGCTATTCTGTTTTGTTTGTGGTTGAAGCAGGGTCTCATGAAGCTCGTAGAGACCTGTGTAGATAGAAGTTAGACATGCAGCCCAGGGTGACCTTGAACTTGTGACCCTCCTGCCTCCAGCTCCTTCATGCTGGGATGGCAAGGCTGCATTAGCAAACCCTGTATTCAGTGTTAGGCAAAAACCCAGAGCTTTGTTCAAATTAGGCAATGACTCCACCAACTGAGTCCTAGCACAGCCCCTGCTGCAACGTTTTCCCACAAGAGATTTGCACAGCAAGGGGGGCAGACATTAGCTCTGGAGCAATTTCCCTTTCGCCCTGCCTTCCCTTTATGTGACTGCAAGGCCAGGAAAGATGAAAGCATCCCCAGGACCTGTCTTCCTATGAAGATGCGCCATCTGACTTTTCGGACTTGCCTGCAGGAGCAATCCAGACTTCAAATAATTGTCTTGATAGAACCAATTCAGAGAAAGTGCACTACAGGAGGCAAGAAAATTACCTAATCCTCCTGCTCCTGAGTCTTCAATTTGCAGAAACTCAGAATCAAAATAATGAGAAAATAAGAATTGGGTGCCTTCCAAGGCTAGTCCCCAGAGAATGCTTGACTGGTTCACTCCCCCCAGTTTAAGAAGTCCTTCGGGTCACCTGGGATCAGCTATAGGGTCAGAGAAGAAGGAAGGGACGGTAACATACATGCGGTAGAACACAGAGATCCAGGAGCCCAGGAGACTGAGAGATCCAGTCAGTCTCTCCCCACTGTGCAACTCCAGCAATACTCTGCGTCACCATGTCAGGAAAATGTTACTGCGCAGAGGATGCTGTGATCCAGCACGGATTGTGCCCACTGGCGAGCGTTCGGTAATTACCAACAACAAAGCGAGTTGTTAAACGCAGGCACCTCAGGTCCACAGTCCGATTCTGTTTTTATTAGCTGCAATCTCGGTTCCCCCATGCCTCATTGGGACAAAGGAGTAATAGTGCCTGACGATGAGACTACTGAAGCTTCAGTGAGGAGAATGATGACGGGCATTACAGCATACTGCCCAACCCACGCATGTGACCCGTGGTCGCTGTCAGTCATTGAATTCAGTCTTCAAACACTTGTGGCCCCCAACTTATGATGGTTCCGCTTTATGATGGCATAAAATCAATGTGAATTCGGCAGAAAGATTATTTCAAATTTTGAATTTTGAATATTTTCTTGGTGCTTAAAAAAGGATGCAGTGCAGTCCTCCCTCACAATGCCCCACAGTGGCAGTAAGCCACGGCACCTACACAACTTGGTGATCAGAGAGGACCATCCGACACCACAATGTACTGTGTAGTTCAGGTATGACACCCGGGACACCCAGGACATTCGATGTACATAATGCATTTCCCACCGGTGAGAGTTTCAAGTTGCCATGAATTTATTGCGGTGTAGCCCCATAATGCATATGTTGGGAGTACCTATACCCTTAAGAGTGGGTAAGCACAGTGACTTTAAGGTCAGCTCTGCTCAGGTTTGGCCCTACGCATCACTACTTCCTAGCCGACTGTAAAACCTAGGCCTGGTTTCTCTGTCTGGAGTCTCCTTTTCCTCATTGAGACTCTACTGAGATTATTTTCTGAAATCCCCACGTCTTGGCCACACTAGGTGGGTCTATCATTGGAAGAGAGCCTCCCCTTGGCAATTTTCTCTGTGGTGCCTTCCAGAGGGGACAGCAGAGAGACAGATGCCGGAGCCCTTGACTAGAAGGCATGGCACAATGCATGCCAACCTATGTCCTTGAGCACACTGAATCCTGTAAGAACTTTGTGATAGTGTTTCCCCACTAGGGAATCCATACACTGGCTGACTAACAAACAAGTTTATTTTTGTTCTGAGGGCTGGGAGGCTGCAGCTGAGGACCCGTTCCTCCGCTTGCAGGTAAACACCTTGCCGCGGCTTCATACATTCTTTGATCTGAGAAACATCAGAAGCATTTCCATTTATACACTCACAAGAACTTCCAAGTTGACCTGGTGCTGTCTCGCAGGAGTTATCACAGGCTCTTTCCTGATTACACTCGCTGTGGTGAAGCTCATTTCCTCAATGGATATAAAATCTTCTGACTCACCACAGACCACTGAGGAATTACAGCACTTCACTAGGAAGCTGTCCAGAGTAACAGCATTCCATTAAGTCGTGGTCACACCGTGGTTGTTATGGACCTTAAAAGCCTCCCCTCCCCAACCCCTCCCCCACCCTCGTGTGGGACCACGTCACCAGACAGGCATTAGAACAGTAATGATGGATGAGCTCAAACCCCAGAAATCTCAGTACTGAGAAGGGCAGGAGTGGAGCCATGCCCAACCTGCCTCTCCCTGCTCTAGAACACGTAACCATGATGCCACACTGAGGACCATGGGTGCGTAGCATAAACACATAGAGTTCTCCATGCTAATCAGGTGTATAGATAGCACCCAAGCGTCCAGCCAATGAGCTTCCCTACTTGGGCAATCCTTCCTGCAACACATATTTAATCCCTGGCTCACCTCGAATAAAGTGTATGCATTTACCTCCGCCATCAAATAAACCAGTATGAACAAGCGAGGATCAGCGCGAAGAAGGCCCTCTTAAACAGAGGTCCCTAATCACCCAGGGAAGTCCTCCTATCTCTCTTCCAGCCTCTGTGTATTCTCCCGGCATTCACTCCAACTCAGACTGGTTCTGCCCTTCCGGGACTCTGCCTTTCTGCTCTCTGTCTGGCACGCAGGTGCCTGGGGGAAAGGTAAAGCTGTGGACCCAGTGTTCCTAACTCCCTCTCTCATTGCTTGGGTACACAGAGAAGAGAACAGAAACCATGATGGACTCTCCACTTTGGACTTTGTCCTGCCTTCTGGTGGTGGTCCTCCGAGCTCCCACAACATAGAAGCAGGCACAGTACCACACACCCCCTCTCCACACATACCCCAGAAAGCTCAGGTGTTTTCCTCAACACAACAGAGTTCAGACCTTTAGGGTGTAATTGGGTCTTGGCACCTGTTATCTCATCCAGTCCATGGATTCATCCATTTAGGGGTACATAGCTTACTAAGCTATGAAGACATGACAGAAATCAGGGGGTTGTGACATAGTTGGAGGAAGTATGTCAGTGGGTCTATCCTTGAAGGGTGTATTGTGTTTTCAGGGTTCCCTATCCCTCCCTCTCATCAGTATCTCTCCTTCCTTCCCAGCCACCAGGAGGAGAGCAGCTCTGCTCCATCCCACCCTCTGCACCATGAGGCTTACCTCACCAGGAGGCCAGAAACAATGGGACTGAGTCATCAGTGGACTGAAGCCACTTAAACTGTGAGTCAAAGTCTTTCCTCCTCGATCTGTCTATATCAGGCATTTTGTCACAGCAACAGAAAGCTGATCAGTACAGTCACCTGTCAGGAAGGAGTGGCTCCAGTAAGGTTTTACTAATTTGTCCATGAAGCCCTCACCATATGAAAAAGATCAGTTGCTCAGAGCCACCACGCAGGGATGACTCCTGTGCATGTTGTGGTGAGAAAACATGCCTTTGATAATCTTAATCTTCACATCTTTAAAATGGAACCACCCTTACAAGACAAGAATACAGATTAACTGAGCCTTGGAGGGAGGAATGGGTAATTTCACACTGTTCTTTTCTCCTTCTCCTTTTTATTCCAATGAGCCCGCTCTGTGCTCTTACCACACACGGATTTCCTCAGAAATTCAATCATTCTTCTACCTTTTGCTTCTAGATGCTGCTTGAGCTTTCTGCTGCTTAATTGCTACTAACTACACTAATCTCGCTGTCATAGGTACCCTGAGCTAAGGTTTGAATTATTCAAAATGGGAACGAGCAGTGAATGTCAGAATCACAGGGGTCGGAGGCTTTGTTTCTTACCATGTAACAAGGACGGACATTTTAAATAAAATTGAGAATCGTTTTTTAAATTCTATCAACAGATATGAAAATTGATTTAGTGTCCAATTAAAACCCCATATGTTCACAGTCCTACCACTGACAGAGAAGTTTCACAGATGTGCACCGAATGTATAATTCATGGGAAAGTGGTCTGATTTAGTTATTTTTATGTGTGAAGATGGGCTGAGCTGTGTTAACTTAAATGAATGGTTTTGTGGCCTTGACAAATAAGAGAACCAAATGAAATGTTGATAATTAAGGGCCCTTTGGTAGCTGAGCGTAACACAACCTGAGATAGTCTATCCATGAGGCTTGTGAGCAATGTGGACCTGCTTGCTCCCAAGAATTCTGAGAATAAAACTGGATGCTTCCTGGAATCACAGAAAGTTGCTGAACACGATCACCTTTGCAAGAACCCTAAGGAATAACTTGAGAACACAAGGCTTACACAAGCCATGCTGGGTGGTTAGGTCTGCCCAATAAGGACAATAGCAGTGCTTGGACTCCACTGGGGCAAGCAAGGTGGCATAGGAAAGATGCTTTACAGTGAACATTCAACAAGATTTCCAGGCATCAGAAAGGTGGGAGGGCACCCATCCTGCACCCACTGTTATATCACACAGGCAAGCTCTAGACTTGCAACCAGTCCTGAGCCTTCCCTGGTGTCTGTTTACTCAGCTGCCCATAACAGAACTTGTCATTAACAGTCACTAGAAGGTAAGAACAATAGACAGTGGTAGCCCAAAGTGCTTGGCAAAGTGCTTGCTTTGCAAACATGAAGACCTGTGTTCAATCCTCAGAACCCATGTGAAAAACTGGGCATGGGGTTATGAACTTGTAATCCTGCTGTTAGGGAGGCAAAGATAGGCAGATCCATGGGGCTCGCTGGCCAGCCTGCCTACATGGCTCCTAGGCTCCCAGATGACCAACTGACGCTGTGGAGCCTCACACCCAGAATGTCAATGAATGATTTCAGAATCTGAGGCAAGCAAATATCATGGAGTAATGTACACTTTCCTTGAAAACTCCTACCTACTCCTCAAGGTTTATATAGGCTGTCTGACCCATGAATAAAGAGAGGTGCTATTTTATGAAATATCATGTAAGAGGGCAATTTCACTGAGTATCATCTATAAGAATTGTTTCACACCACCTCCAAAGGGAGCTGGAACACTGAAAACTGTCTCAGAGAAGGACAGACAAAAGTTCAGCCAACCCACTGCCCAGCCAAGCTTTGTTCTTTTCATTCTGGCCCACTTGCAGTGGTGCCTGAATATCCTGTGTGTGTGTTTGTGTGTGTGTGTGTGTGTGTGTGTGTGTGTGTGTGTGTGTGCATGCGCGCACTTTTCGTGATGAGAACTGCTGCTGTATTCCACCACAGCCTCTTCATGATAATGGATTAAATCTATGAGAAAATAAATTCTTCCTGCCCTGTGTTATTTCTGATAAGTGCTTTATCACTGTGATATAGAAGTAACCCATCAACTAAAATGAACAACAAAGCCTGAGATAGAACCTGTACACAGAACCTTTCTTTGGAAGATTCCAGCTTGTTCTAGAGAAGAAGTGAGAAAAAATATGGGAAAAGAAGAAAGCCAACCCAGGGGTATGGCCTGGCCCCACTTCTGCTCTCAGGGTATTCAGGCACCATTGCGAGCCAGCTGGCAGGAAAGGACGAAGCTTGACCAGGCTTGCTGGACCTCAGCCTGGCCTTCTTCTTGATGGTTTGCAGTGTTACAGCTCCTTTTGGGGGGGGGAGGGGCAGAGAAGAAGCTCTTCTGGGTGATATTCAGTGAAACAGCTCTCATAGATGATATTTCGTAAAACAGCAACTCTCTTTGGAGTAACAAGGGCTATATAAACCTTGAGGAGTAGGTAGGGATTTTCCAGAAGAGTGTACATTATTGGCTAGGGTTTAGATGCTGATAAAGCTTCATTTGCATAAAGAGGGATTCCAGGTGTTCAAACGTGTAATTTGGCTAAGAGGCTATGTGACTTCCCTAAGAAGGACTGAGGTGAGGCTACATGCCTGGGGTGGGGGGAGTTGGAGGGAAGTAATCCTGACTCCTGCCAGGTCACTGCCAGGTCACAAGGTAAGATTTTGGTCTCAGGATGAGATTTTCAGGTGCTTCTTGACCTCACTCTTACTCCAGGCCTTTTCCCCTGGTCACACTTGCCCCACACGGGGGTGCACCCATGCATAGATAGCCTGAGATAAGCAAGGCTCCCTTCACAAGGAAAATCTCCACTTCCAGACACAGTTAAGAAATGTTCCACCTGTGGTAAAGAAAGCCAAGCTTCATCCACCAACTCCTGCCCTTTACAATGTGAGGTCTGTTTCTGGCACACTAAGTATCTGGTGTATCTGCCTGCCCAAGCGCAGGTTGAAGATGCTTAGTGTCCAGAGGATCACCTAATCATTGTCTGGAAACCAAACAGGCATGGCAGCTGAGAGGCCATCACTGTGTTGCAATAGGCCAAGGACAAGCATCTGAGGTATTATCTACTGACTGCATCAGTTTAGTACAAGGAAAGCCTCAAGCACATATGAGAGCACTATACACTGCCTCTCGATTACTGTAGAACATGAGCTGTGAGGAATCATGCAAAAGGAACTTTTATTCACCAGATGTAATTGTCATCTTTGAGACTCACTACTGAATAAGCTCACCCTTTCTAGTTCTTTCTGAACTCCAACTGGCTGGTTCAGCTCAGCTTTTCTGGCTCAAAAATCCCTCTCCAAGCTGACTGATTCAAACTGACTTCTCTCGGCTTCTCACAGTATTGCTCTCCTTGGCCGACTCTGGCAATTTGTTTTATTCTTCTGACTTCTTCTCATTCTCTGGCTTTAATGGCTGCTGCACAAATTCAGTAACAAACTCAATTCACTGCACTGCACTCACCCAACTAAACTGCACCAAACTCAACTTCACTCAACAGATTCACTCTATCTAATCTTTCTCTGATTCAATACTTTGTCTGCCCCTCAATTAGATGTCACATTCAAACATGGCTGCTTCCCTCTACAAACTAATTTTATCTTAAAGGTGTGTACTAAGGATGTGTTTGTATTCCAGCCAGGTATGGTGTGTCTACATTACAGTCAGATCACACAGGTGATCCCTTGCCAGAGCAGCCATGTTGGTCTTTGGATGTGATCCCTTGCCAGAGCAGCCATGTTGCTGAATTAAAATTCCTCTACAGAAGCTCCTAATGACAAGTCTCCCAGGGCTCAGAGGAAATATAGTGTCTTGAAATAAGCATGAATGTCAAATCTCTGAGCTTGCTCTTCTGTGACATTTAGATTCAAAAGGATGAATGAAAAAGCATTCCATACCTTCTGGGTAAGAACTAGTATATTTATTGATTAATTCATCCATTTATACAATACATAAATACTTAGTTTCTATTATGCATCACTCCCTGGGATAAAGTCTTGGGAAAATAAGCTGCTGGGTCTTCTCTTCATCGAGTTCACCACTGACCCACAGATCCTCATCCAAGACAAATGTATCCTTTGAGCCAGGTTTCTTGGAATCCTTGGGAAGGAGGCTTTGGGGACAAATTCCCAACAACCATACAGATCTCAGTGTATCCAGCTACATATTCTCCTGACCTATAATTTTTTTTTCTTTTCCATGAAGAAATTAAGGGGCCCAGCATGAAAGGCAAGCCTACCATGAGGCAGAGAGGGATAGAGCCCTTAGAGTGTCCCTTTTGCATTTGTGCTCCAGAATGGATGCTGTAAATAAGTAACCAGGCCACAGTCAGTATCAGGTCCAGTGAGAACTGCCGAAGGAGTACATTCTGATATTTATCGTCATAGCCATGGCCCTAGAGAACCATAAACCAGGCTCTGTTCAAGTGCACAGTGGCTTTATAGGAACTTCTGCTTCCTTCTGGCTTTCCTCTTCAAAAATAACACCAGTCCCTTTGTTTGCAGTCTTGACAGTTTTCTCAGACCATAAATCTACTGTTAGCACCTTTGAGATTACAGGCTTCTCCAAGGACACTGAACTCTAGGAGGATTATGATTGCCTCTGAATTTCCTAGATCTTAAGGTTGCTTGGAAATTGCTCACTACCCTAGTGTTGATAACAAAACTGTCATGATAATAATAATATCATCAACAACCATTGACTGGGAGGATGGTATGTGCCAACACCTGTGTCAATCATTTGGTACACTCTGCTAACTTTAATCCTCCTACCTCCCTTAAAGGCTGGGCTTGAGTTGGGTGCCCTGGTGTGCTTGCCATCTCTTCTTCAGGATAAAAGTTCTTGTTCTCAGATGCTGGGAGCATTATTACCTAAGCACTAAGTCACATTCCTCCCCAGGAATGCCATACCTGGGTGGGAGCAAACTGCCTTGCTTAAGGTCATGTCTCCTCCCCTGGGCAGTCTGTAGCCAATAATGGGACCAGCTCTTATCCATTCAAGGGGGTGGATTCAGCAGGGTCTTAGCTCAGCTCCTCCCTCAGCCCAATCCTCTGTCCTTCATCACTCAGCAAGTGTTGAATCGTTAAGCACTGCCTTTGAAAAGTCTACCCCTGACTCTATTCCTGGAGAACCTAAAGAAGTCACTGCTGTGAAACTATATCTCCTCTGCATGGAGAAGAGAAACTCGAAGAGATGATGTGAATTGCTCAAGGCTCCCCAGAGAGGGAGCACAGCATCTGGCTTGCAGGTGCCAAGTTCAAATCTCCATCAGAGGAGTCCAACCCTCACTAGACAGCATCTTCCCCTACATCCCAGGTAATTCTGGTTGGGAATACCCATGAGTCCCTCCAATGAGGTCAGTTTATAGATCCTTCCTAGTACTTCTGGAAAGAGATGGGATAGCCAAGAAGTCCTGGTCCCTCTAGCCCTCCTGCTGCCCTCATGACCATCCAGAGGGCATCCTAGCTGATAGAACATGATGCCACATTGGGTTCAAAAGCTGCCATGGGACCCTTACAATCAAGTAAGTTTTTGTCATTCTTCCTGCCCTCGTGGGTCTTAAGTCAATATGGTCCACATGGACAAACGGAGCAAAGACAAGGAACGGGAGTTTGGAAACTAAGTCACATTCCTGTGCATATATACAGAATATACACAGACAGACAGACAGACAGACAGACAGACAGACAGACAGATGAAGATATATATAGAGATTAAGATAGAGAGATACCCATCCTCTGGTATAACTCACACCAGAACCAGTTGTGAGAAGCTAGATCAACTTTTGGGTGATTCAAAGCTTATAAAGTTTTGGGGGAATGAAGGTAAAAACATCCAGGGTGAGCTGAGGGTTTAGGGTACCTGAAATGCCTCATTAGCATGGGAAAGCATGTCAGGAACCTCAGGTGCTAGCTAAACAGGTTCTATCAGGAGAAAGAAAATTGATCCTGTAAAGGTGTATTGTAGGGGTTTTGAATTCCCCAGACAAAGTTGGAGAAGAAGCCCTGATCATGGAGTCTACCATTACATACTGAACCCAGAGACTATCCAGGCAATGGTGGACCTTAGTTAAAAGAGTTTTCTCACAAGTTATCTCATCATCAAATTAATCATATCCTAAGCTCCCATTCACCAAGATATGAGCAATGAAATCTCCATAGTGTTTTGCTTTTCTCCCCTCTATGTAAATTCTCTGCATTGCTGAGTGCCTAGAAGAGGTGGGAACCCAGACGGGTGTATTAGGTTTGACATTGCTCTTTTTGCTCTGTTCTAAATCTAGTTCTCTTCACCTCTTCCATGATGCTATAGAAACCATGGTCAAGTTCTCTTCTCAACTGACCACAGTCCAGCCTCAAAGACTCACCTCTGCTCTAAATACAAGTCATTGCTATGCTCCATAATCACTAGAGAACATCTTCCCTCTACCACCTACAGAACTTTGCTAGATCTCATCTTCTGGCTCAGCCAAAGAACCAGGCTGCTTCCAACCACAGATGCTTCCCCTGGAGTCTTTGCTTCTTTTAGAAAACCTACCCTTGTTACCTCAGGAAATTACAGTTAGAGGTCCCATGAGCAACTTAACAGAAGTAAAGGTTAACTTTGCTCCATAGTCACAAAGGTCTCAGTCTGTGGTTGGTTGAATCCATTGTGGAAAGGGAAATCATCAAGATGGGGAGTGCATGGTGGAACAAAGCTGGTTATCTCATGGTAACTGAGAAGAGGGGAGAAAGATAGAGAGAGGAATAGAGGGTGTCAGAGAGGAGAAAGAAGCAGGAAAAGGAGAGGAGAAAAGGTAGGCCACTGAAAGACAAGAAGAGGAGAAAAGGGGGAGGTGGAAGAAGAAGGGAGGAGTGGGAAACAGGGAGGATAAGGGAAAGTGGCGGTGGCAGCTGGTTCAGTCCACTTCAAAGGCACCCCCTTTCCCCGGTGGTCTAACTTCTTTCCACTACACCTCACCCTCTAAAGGTTCCAATAAGCCACTCTCCAGGACCAAGCCTCCCACATACAAGCTTTGGAGGATGTTTAAGATCAAATCACAGCACACAGTACCTTCATTTTCCCAACGCACAGTCAGTGTGTTGGTTTCGTGTTCCTGTGGCATGAAGGACACAGATGTATTATCACACAGTTCTGGAAGTCACGAGTCCTAAAAGGATCTCATTGGGCATTGTGGTTGGGTTTAATGATCATTCATCTCAAATTAGATTCACCCGAGTAAGGAGATGCTCTTGAAAACCCATCCTTAAGGAATTAACAGGAAGATCCACCCCGGTTCTGAGTGGCACCTTCTGGTAGTAGTGTGGGTAGAAAAAGCATGAAGGACGTCAATCACCTTTGGCTGCTCTGGCCTTTCCTCTGCCTACTTGACCTTCCTCCCGACTGCCTATGGCTGCTGCTGCTGATTCCTGCACTGACATCAGAACCAGCCTTTTGCAGGGCTCTGACATGGACAAAGACTCTCCAGGAAGCTTTCTGGGTTTTAGAGCTTAACTGGTATGGCTGAGGTGATCAGCTTTGTGGACTGAGCAACGAATACAAGATAGGAGACAGCAACCTTAGGGCGACTCCAACTGCTGAGGTGTCCAGCCTCAGGGACCAAGAACTACTGGGTTCTCAATCTCTTAGGTGTGATTCAGCTATTGTTGCTGCTTTTACAGAAGCTTTCTTAATAAAATCACACAAACACATACACACACACACACACACACACACACACACACACGCACATACTCATACACTCACAATACACTCATATATACACTCTCATACACACACTCACACACACATTTACACTCACACACGCTCGCACACTCATAAACACATTTATTCCATTCCTCTAGAGAATGGCTAGCAGTACAGTGAGTAAGCTAAAACAAAGGTCTTGCTAAAGCCACGTGGAGAACTGTAGTGGGTTGGCCTGATGCTGCTTATAGTCTAAAGCTAATATTGGTTCCCCAAGACTGGTTGCCCCAGAGACGAATGAGTCAACGCAAGAGATGCTATATGACCTTGCCCCCAAGTTATTTCTGATTGGTAAATAAAGATGCCAACAGGCAATAGCTAGGAAGAAGAGACATAGGTGGGGTTCAGGGTTCCCAGACTTGGGGAGCAGAGGAGGACCGTGGTGGGAGAAGCTATCATGGGCTAGGAGTCAAGAAAATGTGGCCCTGAGGGCTGGCCAATTAGAATCACGAGCAGCCCAGATGAAACATAGTAATAACTCAGAGTTATCCAAAAGAAAGTAGATTCTAATGGCACAGAGGGTAGGTATCTGCCCAGCTCTGGTGCTATATAAGGATTATTGTAAATATAAAAGTTGTGTATATATTTTACCTGGGAACTGAATGGTTGAAGGTAGGGTAGAATTCCCAGATCAGGATTAAAAATTTCTACAACAGAGAACCTGCTTCCTTTGCCTTTGTCGGGGGCTCTTTCCTCTCTCTCCTTTCCATACCCACCTCCCCTAGCATTCTGCTTAAAACTAAAAGAGGGAAACAGAGGCTGGTGTCCCCACTGAAGAACCTTGAGTCTTACTTCCATGCTATGAAAACCTACTTCCTCTCCCCCACCCCCACCAGTCCTCCTCCATCAATTCATCTCCTCTTTTTTCTCTCCTTGACTGCATAATCCTCATCTCTGATATGGAGGCATTGTGCCTGTTGTCTGCACTCACTAGGAACTCAACTATAATTGGGCTCTCTTTTTCTACATGATGGACATTGAAATTCAGATAGGAATAGGTCCCCATAGGTTCATGTGTTTGAACACACAGTCTCCAGCTGGTGGCGCTCTTTGGAAATGTGGGGCCTGCCAGGAGGAAGTGGGAGACTCAGGGCTTTCTATCCCTACCCTACTTTTTTCCACATTCTCTGCTTCCTGATACAGATACAATATGACCCACCAGGATCCTGCTCCTGCTCTCCTGCTCTCCTGCTCTCCTGCTCTCCTGCTCTCCTGCTCTCCTGCTCTCCTGCTCTCCTGCTCTCCTGCTCTCCTGCTCTCCTGCTCTCCTGCTCTCCTGCTCTCCTGCTCTCCTGCTCTCCTGCTCTCCTGCTCTCCTGCTCTCCTGCCCCTGCTCCTGCTCTCCTGCTCTCCTGCTCTCCTGCTCTCCTGCCCCTGCTCCTGCTCTCCTGCCCCTGCTCCTGCTCTCCTGCCCCTGCTCCTGCTCTCCTGCCCCTGCTCCTGCTCTCCTGCCCCTGCTCCTGCTCTTGCTCCTGCTCTCCTGCTCCTCCTCCTGCTCCTGCTCCTGCTGCTACATCCGTCCTGCAGTGCTGAACTGCATTCCTTCCTATTATAATCCAGAACACACCCTCCTCCCTCAATTGCTTCTTGTGACATATTTGATCACAGCAAAGTAAACAAGTAACTGATATACAAAAGGAAAACATGGCAGCAACCAGCCCTGTACAACTCTGCAGCCTTCTTTCTTTGTCCAACTATGAGTAAGAGTGGCTTTTCCACAGTATCTATTTCAGCTCCGGGGTGAATAGGAGTTTGCTCTGCTAGAATCACATAACCACCCTCTGAGCCACTCACCAATACCTGAAGGATCGAGTTCAATCAGTGGCCAGTCCTGAGTGACACAGTAAGATATGAGGGGAGATGCAAAGGCCCAGGAATAGCCTTCTCGAAAATGGCTGCCTTGCATGAGCATGCTTCTCTGTACCCTCGGCTCTGAGAACACTGGGTAACAAAAGCTAGGGCACGGCAATCTGAGGAGAGTTGTCAAGGATGGAGCCTATTCTCTAAATTTGAATTTCACTTTTAGGAGCAAGATGATGGAAAGACAACAGACAAACATCAGGAACGCACCTCCAAACCGACACCATATAATTACACTGTTTACCGGAGATCTCACAAGCCAGACGACAAATGTTTCCCTGCAATTATCTGATTTTGCGTTGCATAATTTAGATGTTCAAGTTGTCAGGAAAGAGCACTTATCCATAAATATAAAATTATGGATGTGTATCATCCGGTTATAAGACAATCAGTAAACGGGGTATTTAAGGAAAGTGTACAGTAATTACTGAGGCATGCTGTTTGGTGGGTATGTTACCTAACCAGGTAATGAAGTCGCTTCTCTCCAATTGTCACTCATTTGCAGATGGGAAGGATTCTACAGCTTTTAATCAAGTCATGTACTATTCCACTTTACTGTGCATTAGGCAGAAGGTGCTTGGAATCTCCTTACAGTGGGAGAGCTGAGGTTCCTTCCCTGGCACAGAAGCTAGAAATAAAGGTTATGAAATCTTCAACAGAATTCTCCACCTGTCTTTAACATCTGTCTTCTCTCAGCCAATCCTTAGGAAAGCCTTACTGGTTCATTGTCTCAGAGCTGAGACAGAAGATCATTGGAGACCAAAAACAACATGGCCAAGTGCCTACCATTTGCTGAAGGTTGTTCATTCATCATGTTTTACCTCATCTCGGCCACCCCCACTTTATAACTGGAGGAAGTCCAGGCTCAGGGCTGGCATTATGTGGCCACGGTACCATAGCTCCTGAGAGGCAGAGCCGGAATTTGAAATCAAGCCACCCAGACTTCCAGGTCTATGTGCTCACTGCCACAGCATAGATTCAGGAGCTGGCAATGGCAAAGGATGGACGCCAAAGTTCCCTCCTAACCGTCAGCTTCTGTGATGCCAATTTTTGCAGCTCTACTCATAAATGGCACCAAAATAGCATCTGGTGAACCAAGGCTCAGGGGAACCAAATTCTGCTGGATGGCTCTGTCATCTGTTGTAGTTTCCAAAGTGAAACCTATAGGAATTCTCCCAAATCTCTCCACACTCGAGTCTGCACACAGTCCACGATGCAGGTTTAGAATTTGAGCTGTCTGGAAATACACACTCTAGTTTCTCCAAGCTGTGAATATAAGCAAGTGACCTACAGTGGCAGAGTGTGCACATGGAAGGAGACAGATTACGAAACAAATGTGAGCTAGCCATGAAGACACGCTAAGAAATGTGAGATACCAAATACACTGTCATGAAAGGAGCACGGAATGTGCTCCTGCCAAAGGAATTGACATGTTCAGTGGGGAGCAAAGAAGCAAAACAGGGAGAGTCTGGGAGGGTGGATACAAGAGGAAACTAACAAGCCACGTAAGCATGAAGACCAGAGCTCCATCCCAACTACCTAAGAAAAATGTGGGCATGGTGGGGAGTCAATTAACCATGGGTCCGGTGTATGATCCTGTCTGAAAAAAACTAGAGTGGAGAACAACTGAAGAAGGTATTAACATCCAGCCTCCACATGCATGTGCACACGCACACACACACACACACACACACACACACATGCACACCCACATATGCACATATGCACATGCACACACATACATAATGCTTACACACATACGGACGCACATGCATGTACACATGCACACACACACATACAACACACATAAATGCTTGCATACAGACAGACACACATGCCACATACACACACACATATACACATATGCATGCACCACATACACATAAATGCTTATAAGTACACAAGTGCATAATTTAATACACATGCACACATGTACACACACATGTATACTTTTACACACACACAAGGCAGGTAGTCCAGAAAGCATACAGAAATGTAGAAAAGAACAGGACATCTCAGATAGTGCTGTCCACAGAGGCTAGGTTGATGATAAAAATCAGCAGAACCACCAAAGCCAAGGTGGGAGACGGGAGAAGGCATACTCAATCTATCCCAAGGGACGCTGCTGCCAGGGGTACTTGTTCCCAGGGGTGCTCTGCCCAGTGGTACACGGGCTTCCGGTTTTCAAGAGAAGACAGTTTTTGAAGGAAATCTCCCTGTTTTTAAATGTGTGATACAATTTACATCTAAATGTCTTCAAAGGGCCTCAGTCACCAGATTGCTGCACTGTGGGGCCTCTGGGAAGTTTCAGAGGATGGATCTAGCGAGGTATTCGGGTCTTTGAAGTACTGCCCTTGAATGGGCCTATGGGACCCAAGATCTCTGCTCTCCTCCCTCTCCTCTCTGTTCTTTGGTTCATTCCTTTCTCCTTTTTCCGGCTCACTATCCCTTCCCCCAGCCATGAGGTGTCCAGTTTTGTTCTTCAATGTCTCCTCCATGAGAGCCACCACAAACCCATAAAACAGAGCCAAATTAAACCTTAGATTCTCATTACAATCAATATTTTGTCCTGACAATTTTAGGCATTTGTCACAATAATATAATAGATGATACAGATGGTAACAGATTAAAAACAACTAATAAAATAATGGCCCAAATAAAACATTCACAGGCCACATGACTCATGTGGTCCCCTAGTTTTCAGTTTTGACAATCTTTATGGCTTTTGCCTATCCAAGCTGAGTGTGTGTGTGTGTGTGTGTCTGTGTGTCTATGTGTCTGTGTGTGTCTGTTTATCTGTCTGTCTACATGTGTGTGTCTCTCTGTGTCTGTGTGTCTTTGCATCTGTCTGTGTACAAGTGTGTGTGTGTGTGTGTGTGTGTGTGATTGAGTGTGTGTATGTTCCTGCCTCCCTGCATCTTAAATGCCCTATCACATTCCTCACCCCTTGCTCCTGGTGATAGTACCAAATCGACCTTTCTAGAACCTTTCAACCATAGATTAACACCCTCTTCCTGGATCATCCTTGTCCAATATTCGAAAGAACCAAGAAGAAAATCTGTGAGGCTAATCATGATAATGATTACAGATCCTTGGGAAAAAGTAACACTAGCAAAGCCGTTCTATGTGTTCCTCACTTCACAAATATGATTATGCTGCCTATTGGCCTAGAAACTGAAGAAGTAAGCCCCGCCTTGGGAGAGATTTCTTCTTCTGTCTCTGTGTGGTTCTCCTGGCTCAGATGTGCTCCCTCTTTTCCACCATGCTATGGTGCCTAAATATTCGAGGTCTTCATGTCACCCCTCTTCTTCCCATTTCATCATTCCTTGATCTGATTTTCCAAAGAATTCTTTTCCTCCTGGTCCATTTTTGCATCCCCATGTCCAAGAAGTGAATCATCAAGCTTCCTTCCTGGATGAGCCCAGGTAACCACACCAACATCGTTCTTAGATGCTTCCCCAGCAGGGCTCTGGGAAAGAGGCCCAGAGTAAAGAGACCTCTGTACCGCATTACTACGACTTGGGAGAGGGTGTGCTGTACACCCTACCATCTGACCATGGCTTAGAGAAGGACAGCTACTGAATAGTCTGAATCTCGTTGGGGACTCTCAAATCCAGCAAAGAAATAACTCAATGTTTTTGACCCTGACTGCACACTGGGATCCATGACCAATGTCCCAGAAGAGGACATTTAAGTTACAACCTGTGACACAAGGCCTAAGCAGCAGTGTTGTGTAAGAGCTCTCCAAGTTAAGAACCATGTTGCAAATGAACCACCTCAAGGAGGCTGCAGCTCCTGTGTGAAAGGAAGCCCTGAGGATGAGGACTGTCCCCTCCACAAAAGAATCCATATAGTCTGTTAGCTGAAGCTCAGGCAAGACCAATGAACTGAGCCTCCAGACTCCGCTTTCCCAGCTATCCCAGCTATAGCACATGGATGGTGCTGGGTAGATGGATCAGTGTTTAAAATGCTTGCTGTTACAGGCATGAGGACCTGAGCTGGAGATCCCATAACACATGAATCAAAAGCCAACTTGACTACACACTCCTATAACCCCAGCACTATAGAGGATGGGGACAGAGGCAGGAGAATAGCTGGAACTGCTGGCTGCCAGCCTAGCAACAGATTTAAGGAGACACTTGTCTCAAGGGAATGCATTGGAAAGTGGTAGAACAAAATGCCTGAGGTCCTCCTCAGGTTTCGGTGTGCTCCCATGCTTTCATACTTTGTACATACATGAACACATGCAACACTTAAATATACATAAGTGTAGAGGGCCGCTATAACATTCGCCACCACAAGATGGCACTGGCTTCCACTGCGCCCCACGTGGAAGGCCAGGATAGCTTCCGCCATTACAAGATGGCGCTGGCCTCCGCCGCGCCAGCCGACTTCCTTTCAGGAAGTTAACTGTGTGCGCTTGTGCAAGAGTGCCTTCGTGCCAGGTCTTTGCCCACTCCAGGGCGTGCCTAATGAGATCATGGGTAAGTGACCAATCAGGTGTGGATGCGCCGCGCTAGGGTGTATATACGCCGCGCCATTTGGGCGCGCGGGGCTTCTCCTTAAGATTGAATAAAAGTTTGGCTGCAGCAAGGATTCGTATGTCCCCACGTGTTTTCTTGCTGGTGAGGTCGCGCGTGGGACACATAAGTACTAAAATAATAGGTACAATGATAAACCACTTTGGTTTGTTAAATAAGATTCTGAGTGGAGGCATTGACTAGCGTTGAAAGCTATTATCAATCATTACTAATTTTAAAAGATTTATTTATTTTATGTATGTGAGTACACTGTCACTGACTTCAGACACACCAGAAGAGGGCATCAGATCCCATTACAGATGGTTGTGAGCCACCATGTGGTTGCTGGGATTTGAACTCAGGACCTCTGGAAGAGCAGTCAGTGCTCTTAACTGCTGAGCCATCTCTCCAGCCTTAATTATTAATTTTTAAGTAATATTTTGCATTATATTTTAGAAATTCCATACAATGTATTTGCTCATCTTCGGCCTCTTCCCTGACTCAGCACAGATACACCCTCCCGTTCTTACCATCTAGTTACTCTACTTTAAGTCGTCATCTCTTCCTCCGGTTGAGTGCAGTCTGTGTTGTCCACCTACTGTTGAGAGTGAGGCCTGCTATGGAGCATGGATGACCTATCAGGGGTCCCGCCATTAAAGAAAGCTCCCTCTTCCTCTCCTGGCAGCTGACAAATGTCAAGTGCTTCTGTCAATGCCTTGTTTCATTGCTTCTCTCTCCTCAAGGCAATCATCTGCAAGGTAAGACCAGCCTTAGGTATAGTTTAGGTATGAGTTACAAGGTTTATGTGTGCATGCATGCGTGTGTGTGTGTGTGTGTGTGTGTGTGTGTGTGTGTGTGTGCACTCTCAAGTGTGGTCTTTCTCTTCCTAACCATTCTCAACAAGAATATCCAAACAATATTATTGAGGCTTGTTTTATATAATGGATTTACATTGTAGCTGCTTTGGTGGACTGTTTTTTTTCCAGATTGGATTTCTATAGAGAGCTGTAATTAAGATATATGAGTTTTGTATGTGGTTGTATGTCCCCGCCAGCGGGGACCCAGTTATTCAGGGTCCCGAAGAGGCTTTCTACCTGTGGGCCAAAATGGGGGTGAAGAGAAGAAGGAGACCAAGCAAGATTCTGTTGTCAAGGTCTCGTTTATTGGGATGAACGTTACAGCTTTTAAGGCTTTCAGGTAGGGGGAGTGACCTTTGTGAAATATGAAGGAGGGGGGAGATGAGGGTATAGACAGTGATAGCTGGAGGCAAAGAAGTCAGGTGATGAGGTCAGGTGGTGGAGACACCGGGTGTAGACTGAGGAGATCACTGGTATCTGCTCGAGCTGAGGCATCCCTTGAATGTTATCTTGTGTATCTATGTTTCCTGTGCCGTAAATTCATGGGAGAGGCTTTGTCCAACAATCTTAAGACTTATGGCAGTCATCTTAGGGGTGAGTCTCTGTGGCCAAACAGCCCAGAGTCACTTTGAACCATGCAGTCAAAAAGAGGCTAGGCCCAAATCCAATATGGCTCCGTGCAGTTGTAATTTACTTATTTCTGTTAACTTGTCATCTCCCGTTGTATTCCTATACCACAAATTATTTGCTCACTCAACTACTGAAGGGTCCGTGACTTATTTCACATTTAATCTATGTTATTGTCGTGTCTCCGTGTGTTACATCACAAAAGGCCACGTGATTGATGAAGTATTTGAGCCTTCATTTTGTTCCTTCAAGTTATTTTTATACGACAAGAGTATGGGGACTACAGCTTTCCGTCCTCAGAAGCACGCTGCTTTGAGCTTCAGAGACACCCTGCGGAGTAGGGTGTAGCATCGATAGCTGTGGTTTTGCTGTGAGCACCTCTCTCTTTTTTTTTTTAAATAAGGCAGCATGCTCTGCACCCGTCTGCTGCTATCAGGCCTCCTCTTTCATGCAATGCTCGTGTAAAGCCAGGGTCAGTCTGTCTGTCTTACATGCCTGTGTTCAGATGGTCTCATTCAGTGGTTCTCCATTTCTCCTTCCTTGAGATGTGCTTCAAGAGCAGTACTTATGTGATTATTGGCACATTTAGCTGAGTCTGGAATAAAGTTATCTTCCTCCAAAAACCACATCATTAGGTTATATGGGGGAGGGACTCTGATATTCCCAAGGTGTTTATGCTTCAGTATGGCTGCCAGGACGGGAATACCTTTCTCCTCTGTTCACAACATGTCTGGCATGTGTCTGTGTGGTCTTTAAATTAAAAGGCGAAGGAAATGGCAGCTTGGTTATTTTTAGTCACACTTCTCTCCGGGGAGACTGAATAGTTTGTCACCACCTAAAGAACTAAAGGAAGATAGCCTTCCCAGGCCACAGAGGGACAGCTGGGACCAATAAGCTGATGCTGCGAAGGGTCCACAAGTGCACACAGAATGCTGTCGGCGCCAGCGCCGACACAGTACCAAGAATCGGGCGAAAGCCTACGGGATGAAACACACACACACACACACACACACACACACACACACACACACACACACACGTTATCATGTCAAGCCAGGAGAGGAAGAGAGGAAGAGAGAAAGAGAGAGAGACAGAGGAAGAGTGGAAGAGCGGAAGGAAGAGTGAGAGTGTCCTGTAGCTTTATTCACCACTTATATACCCAAGTCTCGGGCTGGAGAGATGGCTCAGCGGTTAAGAGCACCCGACTGCTCTTCCAGAGGTCCTGAGTTCAATTCCCAGCAACCACATGGTGGCTCACAACCATCTGTAAAGAGATCCGATGCCCTCTTCTGGTGTATCTGAAGACAGCTACAGTGTACTTATATATAATAAATAAATAAATCTTTATATACCCAAGTCTCCAGGTAGAAAATATCTGGGAAGCACAGTGGGAAACCCTAGCTCATGACTACCTGGCTCGTGACTTCGGTGACAAAAGACCGACTAGGAGACCTGAATTAATTAGGGAGAAATCCCAGAAGACCAGCCTAAATCTCAAGGATAAAGGCTGAGGAAGCAAAAGGCAGAAGTAAATTGACCACCACCCAGGTGTGGTCCAGGTGTGTCAGTTCCACGTGCATCAGCCGGGCTCAGCAGAGGTCATGCAGTGGAGACACCGGGTGTTTACTACTTGGTCTTTTCTTCCTGTGCCGTAAATACATGGGAGAGGCCTCTATCCAACAATCCCATGACTTTAACTGTGGCCATACAGTTACAAAGCGGCCAGGCCCAAATCCAATATGGCTCACTACAGAATGCAGTAAAAGGGGGAGGGGGAGATTGTCATCATCACAGCAAGGAGTCCACAGGCGTGAGTGGAGAGTGGTAATAGGGGCAGGTGACATGAAAGGCAAGAGCATGAGCAGGGGAGATGGCTCGGTCAGAAAAGAGCCCGAGGAAACTCAGATCCTGAGCACCACGTTAGAAAGCCCGGCGGGACTGTGTACATCTCCTATCCCTGCACCAGAAGGCAGAAACACGAGGCTTCTGCTGTGCAGTCAGTGGAGCCAAATAGGCAACTTGTAGGTTCTGTGAGGGACTCCTTATCAGAACATAGGATGGACAGTGACTGAGAAAAACACCAAACATCACCATCCGGCTTCCAAAGGCATGTTCATTCACGTGCACACACCTGAACACACATGCACACACATACACATGTATATACACATGCACACACACACAAATACACACACACCTGAACACATATGCACACACACATGCCAAATGTATGCACACACATACATACACACACATGCACATATACCTGAACACACATGCAAACACGTGTGCCAAATGCACACATACGCACATGCACAAACACACACACACACACACACACACTAATTAGAAAATGAAGAGGAATTAGGAAGTGAATTTCCTTTTTTTTAACAACTGCCTCCAAATACCTCCACTTTCTGATAGAACCACAGTGTTTGAAGTCATCGTCCTGGCATCTCTCAGTCCTACTGCAGGAAGAGCCACATCCTAGAGACCCCACAAATACTAAAAGACAAAGAACACATCAACCTCAGAGACAGATGGAGGCTCACTATCAGCCCTGCCCAGGCTAGCCAGCCAGGGGACCACCCTAGACTCAGTTTCCCTGTCTCTACGATGGGAGCAGAAACCTTAATAGGCAGCTGGGTGGACTAAACAAGACGGCCAATGTAGAGTGCCTCCTATAATCAACTGTCCACTTGCTCATTTATTCAGAACATTTATTAGATTTACTTATAATTCAGCATTCTTCCAGATGCTAGCCTTACCCGAACAAAGCAGAGGAAGAGGAGGAAGGAAGGAAGGGGGAAGGAAGGAAGGAAGGAAGGAAGGAAGGAAGGAAGGAAGGAAGGAAGGGTTTAGCTAGTTTCTCCAGAGATGGCTATATGGGGATAATTCAGTAGGAGAAATAATTGACCAAGAGCAGAGGAGAGAACTGACTGGGATACTGTGGGGGACGAGAGGCCAGAGCAAGTTAAGGGAGGACATGGGAAGGGTCAAGGTTAGAGAGCGGCAGGGATGGGAGAAACTGTGCCAACCACAGTGAGGACTTGGAGCCTTGCACTGGGTGTGGAGCTAGGAAGATCGGAGCAAAATCACAGCAGGAGCTGCACAGCTCATGGAGAGAAGCCAGAGCAGGCCAAGGAGTCTCAGTCACATGGGCACAAGCAAGGTGGCTGAGGCAGGAGTGGGGGCAGGATTTTTTGACAGAATATGAAATGTTAGCAAGAGTGAAGTCCAAGGTTTGTAGTGTTTAATGTTGTTGAGAAAGAACATGACCTTGAACTAAAGGAAAGTCCTTCTCAAAAGGAAGTTTGGTAGCCTTATGCCAGCAACCACTTACTGGCCCAACTACACGTACCCATTACATCGCCAACTGTCTCTCTGCCTACCCTCATGCACACACCCAACCACACATCCCCCTGCCCAACAACCTACTCTCACACTTACCTACCTCCCATTTCCCTGTCTGTGCATCTACATATCTCTAATGTGATCTATCTATCATCTGTCTGTCTGTCTGTCTGTCTGTCTGTCTATAATTTCTTCTTAGTTTGGTTCCTGCTCTGATTATAAATTTCTCTACAATACTATACATGGAATTTAGAGTCCTTCATTATACCAAAGATGCTTCCAGAAATCCCAATGAGATGGCTTTGAATGGGAGCAAAGCTTCAGACAGGAACCCAGAGCACCAACACTACCAGAATCTCATGGCAGGATGTGCAGGTAACTCACTCACTCTCATGCCTCAGTTTCCTCAGTGGGGAAAAAAGAACTAATAGTGTGGCCCTTCACTTCACTGGAAAGGTGGCCAGCATCCAGAAAGGCCCATGAACTAACTCTTGACAATTCAGTCTTGAATAGTTCCTTCCACACTAAAACCATGGCCCTAAACCAACAGCATGTTGTGGGACTAACGCAGGGGACTTCTGCCATGAAGGATACCATACCATGTCCTTTCCTCTCTCTGTTGAACCACTCACTCAGGGAGACGTCACATGTGATACCATGAGGATACCAAAGTTAACCTCTAGAAAGCTCTGTGTGGTGCAGAACTTCAAGCAAGCAGCCACATTGACTTGCCCACCATATTAGGGTACCATATTGGAAATAGCTCCTTTGGCCCCAGTCAAGACTTTCAATGACCATAGGTCCAAACAACACCCTGATTCAACTTCAGGAGAGACTCAACCTGAATGTTCCTAATACTCAGAAATTGTGAAATAGTAAAATTTAGTAAGTATTTCAAATGCTACATCTGTGGGAGGTCTATTCTGTTGTGACAAACTAAGATAGCCTCCCTCATCAAATATGGATGGAAAAACCAATATACCAATAAACCAATGGGAGTGGATCCAGAGGGATCAGAAGTTCAAGGCCAGCCACATAGTTATAACAAGTGTGAAGGCAATATGAGAAAGGGAACAGTTGAGGGAGGGTGGAAGGAGGGAGAGGAAGAAGAAGAGCAGAAGTAAAAGAAGAGGAGGAAAGGAGGCGGGTGAAGAAGAAAAAGGAAAAAGGGAGAGACTCAGTGTAAAACAGAAATTCATCCTTACCCATTCCCTGCCCTTCTTCCTGGACTTATCTCCCATCTTTCCTCTACCCTCAGCTTGGTAGTATCTCATTCCTGTGCTTCCTTAAATGCTCTTCCTTTCTCCCTTCAGTGCCCATCCTTCCCAGAAAACTCCAATCTCCCTTTACAGCCCAACCCGAAAGTACACTTCCCCTTGTACCCTTCCTCAGGAGAAATGCAGACCTACCCAGGGGCAGTAATCTTAATTCACCAAGCCCCTTTGTCTCCTTTCCAGGTATCTTCAAGCCTCCACCGATTGCTCTGCTGTAGTGACCTTTATACCCAGCTCCTCTGACATTTTTAGAGTCACTCCTTCCTCCATGACATCTCCAGCTAGACTCAGGGAAGCAGTAGGGCAGCAACGTGCCAGAATGAGTGCCCTGTGTAACACTTTAGTTCATTGTCCTACCACAGCTGCCTCATTGGTATTCACTGTGATCACATCCACACTAATGAATTTATCTGGTAATAATGTGGATGTCATAGGCACTGTCACACTTCTTCTGCCCACAGAGCTGTGACATGCTTGCCTAGGATCTTGGCCAGTGTTAAAAAGGTCTCCCTTCCATCTACCTTCCCAAGATGACTCAGGCATTTCTGAGGACCAGCAACTCCATTCATCTCTCGACCCACAACTGCCATACTTTTATCCTTAAAAAACATCCTGTTGGTCTTCGAAGGCATCTCTGGGACCTCCTTCTAAACCAGCAATATCTAGTAGAACTTTAGGCAATGATACCGAGTTGTGTGAGAGACTTTTTCTGGGGAGACACAACATTTTCACACAACACACACACACACACACACACACACACACACACACAAAGTAACCACATACCTACATACCCACACACTCACCCAACTCACGAAAGCTACAATCCCAGAGCTCTCTGAACAGCCTGCAGGCCACTCAAGGGTCCAAGAAATCATCTACTGCTTGACTGGTTGAGTTTCCTCTTCCAGCAGTTGTACCCTGGTACTATAGAGCTGGTGGGGGGCATGTGAGAATCTTCTAAGTTTCTACTTTCTCTGACCTTTCATTTACTTCCTGAGTCCCATAAGCCCCAGCCCCTCACTCATAGAGAAAATGTTTCAACTGGGGAAAAATGGCTGTACAACATAGAGTTCTGTCATTGTTGCTTATGCAAGAGAATAGCCACACTGGTGCCTAAAATATGGCTGACGCTTCTGAAGAAGCAGCTTTCACATTTCATTTTCATGAATATTGGTTTGAATAGCTGGTAGTGACCCCAGTGGACCACAAAGTCCTCAGAAGGGAGTAGGTCAGAGTTCCTTGAACTTCATGTATGTCTCATGGGGACCTTGGGAAACCAAGAAGTCCTGCATTCTAACAAGTGTCCCAGTGAGAATGAGAAAACTAGGCTGATTCCATGACAGATGTCAAATTGGCAGGTAAGGAGACTAGGGCTAACAGCTGGGCAAGTCCAGACAGGCCCAGGCATGTCAATTACTAATAGAAAAATCCCCAGCCTCCAGCCTTCACACCCTAATAATGGTTCTGGAATGCCTAGAGTTAGACTAAGACAACGCTCATCCACCCAGAAATCCAACGTGCTTTAAATGGAGCCTGGGAGCTCACTTGGTTGTTTCTCTATCTTGGTAATGGGAGACCCCAGAATGCTGAACTTCTGCAGAATAAAACACTCTGTATTTACATACTATTTGAGCCTGACTATCATGCTTCGGCGAATCATGTATCCTTACATTATAAGTGCTGCTGGAGACTTTGAACAGCAAAATTGTTGGATAGTGATTATAGGGATATTGACAAAAATAAAAATTCAATTCATTGAGCTCTACATGTAAGATTCATGAACTTTCTTATTTTTAGATGGTTATAGTACACACATTATTCTCCCCAGAGATTAGTGGCTGCCATCAAAGGATGTATATAAGGTAGAAATAAAAATTTAGTACTGGCTGTGGATGCAACTCCATTGATAATTTACCTAGCATGCATGAAGCCCTGGGCTTCACCACCGCACTGCATAAAATGGGTCTTGGTGGTTCTTGTGTTAATACCACTGAACGAAAGTAAAGCCCACTAACCAAATTCTTTGGTCAAATTAAGCAAGCTTTATTTCCCAACAGACATGACTATCTCCTAAAAAGCAAGATTTGAAAATATAGTATTGAACTGGGAAAAAACATGAGGCTCATATAGCCCAACGAAACTGTAAGACTAGAGGGTTGTCAAGGGTTGGGGAATTTCCAGAGGAATTTTCATTATGTACGAACTTAGCCAAACATTTTTAAATTATTTGTCAGAACACCTTGTCTTACCAGGGTATGTATATTCAAGGTTTGAGAGAAACTCCATAGGAAGGGAAGCATGTCACATTGCAAAAACAGGTTAAAGCATGGTTAACTTGAATTTTTCAACCAACAGAAAGGAAGCTGTTCTGACCTTTTAACAAAATGGCTTCTATTCCTAAAATGGACTTGGGTTGGTCCATCACATGCCTTTTCCCAGCACTCTGGAGGCAGGTTAATCAAGAGTTCAGTCATCCTTGGCTACAGAGCAATTTTGAGGCTAGACTGAACGACGTGAGACCTAGCCTCAAAAATAAAATAAATAATTAATAAACAAATAAATTGAGGTTCAACGCTAATAAATTCTGATATTGTATGGAACATACTTAAGCTAAAGCCCGTTCATTGTTATCTGAAATATAAATATAACTTTTGTTATTTTGAAATTTGAGCAAACTGAACAAGATACCTTAAGATAGTGAGGACACTTCTGTTAAAAAAAAAAAAACCCAGGACTTATTGTTTCTCCAGGGTCCTAATTGGTTTGGTCATGAGTACAGGCCGAATGCTTCCCCGGATGGATGGTGGTCACTTACAGCTGAGTTTGTGAAGCATGGGTTTGGGTCAAAGACAGTGGTGTTCTTTCTGTTGGTCATTTTATCATCACAACAAGAAAAGTTACTAATATATGGGGGGACTTTACATTGACACAGGCACTAAAATAACTAACAGTAGGGCAGCCCTCTCCATAACCCTGGTTGATCATCATGCACAGAAGCAAAGTCCAGTGAAGCCTGAACTATCTGCAGGTCAAGGGTATGGCTGTCCCAGGGGCTCACTCTGCTTCACTTCCAGAGTGGCCCCATGTAGGGTGGACTTAGACACTAATAGCACTATCTCTTATCATTATTAATTTCGAATGAGTTCATATTGCACAGGCACATTCTAAATGCTGTACAAATATGAACTCACTCAAAATAACAAAAAGAGACGGTGCTATGATTATTGTCTGCATTCCCAGATGAAGCAACTGAGACCTGGAGAAGTAATGTCCTCAGGTTGTACAGTATAGGCAGCACCCCTGTAATTCATTCAGCAGAACATCAAGAAAAGGGGTCCCTTGATCACCTTCTTATGATGCTTGTTGAAGAGGAACAAATGGGAGGTGAGAATATTCTATACTTCCCTCCTTTCATCCATAAGAGAAACTAGAAGAAGGCTTCTACATTTTATAAGAAAAAGGCATGACAGGTCTCAGAACACCAGACTCCCAATAAACAGTCTGAATCCCCTTTTATTAAAAAGAAACCATAGATGCTTTTTTGGCTAAGGGGCTAAGGAGATAAGAGCTCATCATCAGACAGTGGATTAGGGGAAGCTAGGACCCAGTCCAGCTATACAGAAGCTCATTCAGGTATCAGCCAAGGACTTAAGAAATCTCAAGGACTGCCTGCTGTATATGAGCTCTCTGAATTGCTGCAGGAAAAAGATAACCTTTGTTGGAGTCTTCTAAACTACTGTGAGACTCCCATCTCCTGGTAAATGAGCCCTCAGTACAACTCCATTGAAACTTTGGATTGGGAGTTGAGTTCTGTCCCTATCACAACTAAGCTTAACTCTGTAATGTCTCTCCATCTCTCTGTGATAAACACAAGCTTGCTCTAAAGGTCTGATCCACTTGGGATGTGCCCCAACCTCCCCGCAGCTCCATCTTCCAGGATGCTCTCACCCTTCATTCTCCAGCAGTCCTGACACACCCATGACGCCAACCTCATGATTTGGTAGTACTGTTGTTTCTGTATGGTGTGCCTTTTCCTCCCCTCTGTATCCACTCAGATCCCCCTTTATATTTCAAACTTCAGATTCCAAATCTGTCCTATAGCAGGACTTTCAGATCCACTGATGGTATAAATAATATTTTAAGCCTGAGCCTTTCAGTAGGGCAGTCTCCCAGACAGTCACCTAGCATTACCCGATCAATCCTGGGACTACATCACACCCCACGGCCAGGTCTACCTCTGGTCTGCTCTCGTTGATCCTTCACCTCTGTATCCTCTGGCAAACCTCTTATTCCTCTTTTCTTCTCCCAGCTCCCCAACTCCCAACCCCGCCTCTTGGAAGCCCTGCCTTCTACTTTTTGACCAGCTACTGGTCCATCAGATCTTTATTACAACCATTCAGACACAAGTCTAGATTGCCTCTAGGTAGTAAGGAAGAAACGTTACCAAGATCCTGCCAGCATTTAGCTCTCTGCTGGTTCAGAATTAACAACTGAGGATACAGAGATTTGCATTCACACAATGCACCCCAACATTGTCCTTTATGATCTTTCTTCGGCCCCTTAAATAAAACAAACAAAAAGGTCGTGTGTGTGTGTGTGTGTGTGTGTGTGTGTGTGTGTGTGTGAGAGAGAGAGAGAGAGAGAGAGAGAGAGAGAGAGAGAGAGAGAACTCAGCTCCCAAGCCAAAGCTTCAATGGAGTTGTGCTGATTCATTTCCCAGGAGATGGGAGTCTCACAGCAGTTAAGACTCCAACAAAGGCTGTCTTTTTCCTGCAGCAATTCAGAGAGCTCATATACACCAGACAGTATATATATACATATATATATATATATATATATATATATATATATATATATATATATTCCATCGAGACAGAAAATAGTTTATATATGTATAAACTGAAACTCACTTGTTTCAGATGTAAAGAAGCAGAGAGAATGAGCAGTGGATCCCAAGTCATTAGACGAGGTATTAAACTCACTCTACACAATGTGATCTCTTTACGGTGAGTGAACAGATATGCTGCGGTCCTCTTTTGTCTCTGCATCTGTCTATCACTGTGGTAGCTGCTGGACTAGGATATAGGATCTAAAGGGCCTTTGTCTTCCTGCCTCTACCCACTATGTTACGCTTCTTCATAACTTCTGGGCTTCCTTTTCTCCATCTGTGAAATAGAAACAATGATAAAATAAAATGCGAAGTGGGGCTAGGGGTGAAGCAGTTAATAGACCGCTTGCCTAGCACATGTGAGGCCCTGGGTTAGAGCTGCCATGCTACAAAACTTTGAGGTGAAGCTTACAATCCTAGACCCTGAGAGGAGGAGACAGTAGGGTCAGGTGTTCCGGGTCATCCTCAGCTACACAGTGAGTTCAAAGCCAGCCTGAGTTACATGAGACCCTGCCTCTGCAAACACTAATAGTGGTGATAAGGTACAGTCAAGTAGTAGCTGAGGATGGACTGGAAATGTGTGGGAACCAAACTACACTGTCTAGCACACAGTGTGAACTCAGACAAAGGTAGCTGCTGCTGTTTGAGGGATGTGGAAGGCAATGGAACTGACACTCACTAAGAGTCCCTTACAGCCTTCAAATCAATGCTGAGGTGGCACTGCCATTCTTAGTTCAGTAATATCTATAAGCCAAACATGTGTGCTAAAACTTCCACATATATTCAACAAGTTCCAGCCCGTTTGCCAAACAGTCGCTCCAATACCATTGCCATCTTTTTGATACGATTTATTTGGCTATTTCATTTCATTTCAACCTTTACTATTTCATAAAAGGCGAACAAAGGCACGAAAAAGTAACTGTGCTAGCATTAGCAGTGGGGGATCAAATCTCAGCCATTATTGAAATGAGCAAGCACGCCACCAATGAAGGGAAAAGATAAGATTGTATACTGATGGCGGAATATTGCGTCCAAGTGCATCTAATGGATGAACCACAAAGAACATTATGCTAAGTGAAAGAAACCAGATACAATAGCCTACATACCATATGATTTTATCATACAAAAGCCCAGAAAAATAAAATCCATCAAGACAGAAAATAGATCAGTGTTTGCCTTGGGCAGAGGGGATAGAGTGAAAGGTGAAGGAAAGGCGCAGGGCTTCTGATGCATCAATGCTTGCCTGGCAAGACAAACCATCTTGAGGAAGGGAGGGTCGATTCCAGCTTTTAGTTCAGGGTACAGTCCTTCTGGCAAGGAAGGGCTGGCAGCATGAGCTAGGGGCAGGGGGTCACACTGCACCCCAGTCAGGAAGCAGAGAGTGGTGTGTGCCTGTACTCGTCTCACTGCCTCATTTTTATGATGTCATTTTTATGACCCTGTGGAATGGTGCCACCCATATTTTTGCCGGGTCTTCCCACTTCAATGAATATGTTCTGAATAATCCCTGATTATGTGAGGCCAAGAGGTTTGTCTCCTAAATGACTCTAAACCTATCAAGTTGACAATCACTATTAGTCACTATGGAGACTAAAGATATTTTCACATTTGTGTCTCTTAACCCTGTAAGACTCTACCAATATAAAACTCAGACGCTGGTACCCGTAGTTGAATAGTGTATAAATCCTCTGCTTGACTTCTACGAATTTGCCATTTGCGAGTGTCAGATAGGAAAACATTTGTAATTGTCTTGAGCTGTGACACTCTGGAGTGCACGACTCTAACTTATTTAACTCTGAACTCACCAGCCCTCAGTAAAAGCTAACTGATCTGAAGAGAAATGAAGCCCCTTCCAGTCAAGAACTGCTCATGGCAACCCTTCCAGCAAGCCAAGACCATGTCTGTAGCCTAAAGCATACAAGACTTGCTAAAGCAGGGTTCTCTGAACTCAATTCCAATGGCCTGTTACTTCTTAAAAGGCCCGCCGCTAAAAATCGAGCCCAGTTTTAATGACTCAGCATGCTCTGGCCTTTGCAGCTTTTGTATCTTACCTGGCCCTCTGATGACCAGGTGGGCAACTTCAGTCTTCGCTCGAATGCTGTGTTTGCAAATACTGGTTCTTGGGGCTGCCATTGATGTTTGCATCCTTAGTCTTTATGGATCCTGTTACCAAGGAGGCTTTTTGTAGGCCTTCTGATGTGTGGTTTGTCTTTAAGGAAATTCCTCCTTACCCAGTAAAACATCCCAGAGTGTCTTAATTGCCTCAGCAAGACCAATTCCCAGTCTTACAGTTTCCATTAAATGCCAACTGATTGTCAAGCAGGGTTTGACCCCTGCTGAGCCCTGCTGATGCACTTAGAAGCCTTTCGTTCCTAACAAAGGAACACTACACACTGGGCATACACCTGGGCAATGGCCCATTGTTCCTGTCTTTTGTTCTCAGTCTTTGTTCCTGGGACTTAGGCTGGTCTTCCTGGACTTGGTCTTTTGCTCCTGAGGCAGTAAGCCAGTTTTCCCACTGTGCTCCCTGGAATTTTCCACCTGGTGAACTTGGGAGTATATATTCAGTGAATAAAGCTAAAGATTTGGCATTCTCTCTTAACATGAATGACCCAAATACGTGTGTTTTTTAATCCCACAGGCTTATGCCTCAGTACCGTGTCAGACCAGACTTAACTCTCCACCCTGTGCACCACAAATGACAATTAAAATGAACTGAAAAGTGGCCCATCTACACACTGAGGGTGGTTTCAGGGTGCAGACACTGCTCACAGGGTTTGGAGTTGGAGCATTGTCTTGAAGAAATAAGCATGGGACTGGGGGCGAAGCCATCTGTTAGAGCAGCTTGCCCATGAAGCCCTGGGTTTGATCAACTGTCTCAGAACCAGGCAATAATCCTCTGCTTCCAGCACCTGGGATAGACAGGTAGGAGGATCTCAAGTTCAAGGTCTTCATCAGCTACTCAGCAATTTCCAGTTCAGACCCAGGTTTAAAAAAAAATTACCCTGATGGGAACAGACTGACAGCAGAGAACTATAGGAGGTTTACTATGCTGACAACCTGAGCTCTGTTCAGAGAGACACCTTGAAGCAAACAGGTCTGCCTAAAAACCCAAGAACGAAGCGTTAGGTGTAGAGTGGTAAAGATGTGTCTGAAAGACCCCCGGAGAGGACCTTTCCCTCAGGAGGAGTCCCAAGCGCCCAATGACCGAGCCGAGTCCACTCGGATGCAATCAGCAAGAGGGTTTATTGGAAAACACAGGTACCTGCGCACCCAGCAGCTCCAGCATGGGGCTTTTATAGGGATTGGGGAAGCAGAAGCAGGCGTACAGAAGCAGATGCATAGTTACGGGGATTGGTGGATTCAAACGAGGCACATAGACATGTTCACATATGATTGGCTATTTCACATGATGAGGTAATAAGGTATAGCTACACACATTGGCAGGTTTGGGGCGTCCTGGATGTCGGGGGCTGGGGGCTTATCTCTTCCTGCCAGGTGGCCTGCGAGTCAGATCTGGTACTCCTGGTCTGTTCTGCATTCCTTTCCTTTTATGGTCTGTTAGTTCTAGCGGCAGGGTGGGGCTGCCTGGGCTTGCTTTTCACAGTGTTTAGTCCTGAGTCTGAATTTAAAACTTATTCTTTTAACTTCATATTTTTAAACCTCAAATCTGTATAATTTTCCTTTCAATGTCTTCTTTTTTTTTTTTTTTTTTTTTTGGTTCTTTTTTTTTTCGGAGCTGGGGACCGAACCCAGGGCCTTGCGCGACTGAGTCCCGTCCCCGCTTCCTTGTCATGGCCCTGGGACCCAAGCTTTGCTCTTTCCCCTCTCCTTTGTTGCAAGCGGGAGGGGGGGGGTGTTCAGCAACAAGCTCACACTCTCTCCGAGGATTAGCAGGGGTTAAGAGCCTAGAGATTTATAAATGTCACCGGCTCTCTGTGCCCAGCACTATGGAACCTGGGACTGAGCATTGAGTCCACAGGCACCGCAGGAGTCAAGCAAGAACTCCCAGGGGACAGACATTTGCCTCAACCTCAGAGCCACTTTAGATAGAAAATTTGGTAATTAAGTAGCTAATTTGAAATAAGTAACAATAATAAGAATTGGCGTTGATTGCACTGGTCCTGCCCACCAGGCCTTGAGCACTCACCAAGCCTTACGTTGTTTGTATCGCCCACTCAGCAAATATTTATAAAGGGTTCACTATGTGCCAGCACTGTCTGCAGATACAGCCGTGAAGTGGATAGATACACAGCCTTCGAGTTTCTGAGGGCTGTGCTCTGCTGTGCACTCCAGGGCAAAGAAGGAGGCAGATAATAAATAAATCACATAGCAGAAGACAATGTCAGGAGGGGATGTGGGAGGAGAGGACCACAGAGTGGGCCTGGGAAATGTCTCGCTGTATTTATGCAGGGGCCTAAAGTGAGGGCACACATCCATGGGAAGAAGGGAATATATTCACCCTCACACATGGGATGGTTAATCTTGTTTATCAACGACACAGGATTCAGAAATCACTTAAGAGAAATTGGGTGTGTCTTAGAGGCCTTTTGCAAAGAAGTTCGATTGAAGATTAGAAAAAAAACCTCACCCTGAATGCAAGTGGCCCCATTCCAGGGGTAGAGCCCCCAGGCTGACTTAAAAGGGAAAAGGAGAAAGTGAGTTGGATGCCAGTCCCTACACCCCTCCCTCCTCCCCTCCCTTCTCCTCTCTCTTCTCTCTCCTGACTAGAGTTGCAGTGTAAAAGCTGCCTCAAGTTCTCACCACAAGCCTTCTCCATCATGATAGACTGTATTCTCTCAAACTGTGAGCTGAAATAAACCCTTCCCTCCTTAAACTGCTTGGTCAGGCATTTTGTTACAGGGACAAGAAAAATCAACACATAGGCATCACAACTTGAGGACCATTGAGTCATTCCCAAAAGAAACCAACCCTATTTAGCCATCCCTCTTCATTTCCTCCGCTTCTGTCTGTCCTTCCTCAAGCCCAACAACCACTACTCTGTGGTCTATCTGTGGGTGATTCTTGTACTCAGGGGATATGGTACAGAGAAGAGCTCACAGACCATGCAATAAGAACAGACGGACTATCTGTCAGGCTGAGGAGATAAACCAGGCTACATTCATCTCGATCCTAAAAGATGGACACTATCATTACATCCATTTCCAAGATGACTTCCCTGAATTCTTGGGCAAGGTAGTAGGAAGAGGATTCCAGGCTTGCACCTAACCATTGCTGGTCTTGACCCAAGGGATATGAAGGCTGCCTTGTATCCTCTCCTTCCTTCCATCCTGGGATTGTCCCAGTCTGCAACATCTCCCACTAAGGTGGGGTTTGTTTACTCCCTGTTGAAGCAGTTTGGCCCTATGGTTTGGGGGTGGTAGAATATCGGGCTTGTAAAGTATTTGTGGGGTTGATTTGCCCTCTTCCATTTTTGCCTAAACTGTCCAATTAAATTTTAGGTAGTCAGCGATCCCAACATAATAATAATTTTTAAAAATGGGGAGAAGGCTGAGACTCAGCTGTTTGTCTGTGGAGACCAGCAAAGCTGCAGCGAGCCTAGATCAGCTACGCACAAACCCGGGAGGAAAAAAACATGTCTGGAGTGGTAAGCTACTGTCCTGGGGAGCATGTTGCCACAGTCCATTACTCTGACGAACCTAAGAACAAACTCCAGATCTGAAAGCTGGTGTAGTGACGGGCACTGTAGTCCTAGGTCCTGAGGTTGAAACAGGAGGAGTTCCTGAGCGTGGGACTTAGAGACTGACCACAATGTAGCAGGAACTTATCTCCTTAGTGATTTGGCAATGCCAGAGACCTCGGTGAGGACTCACTCCACAGTCAAGCCACGCTCCCTAAGCTCTGTTACTCCTCTCAGGTCTCCACTGCCCAGCTCTCAGAGCCTTTGCACTGTCCGTGCTGCATTCTAACTGGAGTTGAGAACTTTAGATCACATTTTGCAAAGGCATATTTTGTGATCATGCTCCGTTCCTCTGTTGGTTTTCAACCTTTGAGCAGTGTTAGCTTTATGTGTTGCCAGATGTTCTCACCTGGCATATAGCAAAATAACAACAACAACAACAACAACAATAATAATAACGACTATAATGTAGACTCTATGAACCAGAATAATCTGTGTGTGTGTGCGCGCGCGCGTGCGTGCGCGCACACGCATGTGCATGTGTTGTTTAAAATCTGCTCCCTTATATCAGATATCTAAAGATCATCTGCCTAATAGAAGTATTTGTGGGCAGAAAATATAAATATTCAGCAATGCTTAAATTGTAAGATTGATGACAATGTTTATCAATTGATAAGAATGAGCAGTTTCAATAGAAAGATTTGCTGGAGACAGGAGAAAGCACAGAAAAAAAGTGTACACACATCCATATGTGTGCACACAGATGAACATGCCCAAGCACACGCATATGTATGCCCACACATGCACATATTCGCACACATGCTCACAATTCATGTAAACTCCTGTACACACATACAGAAACCTACAGTCACATGCAGAAGCGAACATAGGTACACACAAATATGCAAATAGAGATCACATATGCACAGACATACACATATAAACACACAGATGTAAGCATGGGCTGATATGCATATCTAAGTATAATATACATATGTACAATGTATTCATCATGTAGGCATACAAAGGCACACATGCATGTGTGCACTGATATATGTATGCATGTAGAGACACTCATAGGTACATAGTCATACATTTACATGAATGCATAGACATTTATTCATATATGTACATATACATATGCACTAAACATACAAGTGTAACTCCAACACATCCACACTCACAGGCAGGCATGCACATATGTGCTCATAGAAACACAAATTCACATCAGCACAGCTATATCTACACATATGCAGAACTGTGCCTATACACATAAGCACATGCATAGACATAAAACACGAATATGTGAACATAAGCAATGGACACTTCTATACACACAGGTGCTCACACACACACACACACACACACACAAATGCAGGCTGCTGGCATTTTGATGGCTAAATCTTCAATTTGGAGTAGAGTGACGGGTCTCTGTATGCAGGTGACAGAATGAAAGCAGCTGGCTCAGACGAACCCTGATCACACTCTCTTTGGAGTCTGATCATCTCCTCAGAAGCCTGATGAACGTGCTCCTCTTTGGGTCTTCTTGTCTCCATTTTGTAACTGTGTTTCATAAACTATATATCAAACTAAAATGAATGCCATAAAACCAGTTCCTACCATTGAGCGACTGTGTTAAACTCTGCGTGTCAGACCCTGTGAACACGCTGGGTACAGGAAAGTGCATGAATGCTCCCCGGAAGAACATCCAGGCTGGCCTGGGGAGAAGAACATGGGTGTTGAGTTGAACACAGTTTAAAATGCAGCAGTGACAATCGTCAGAAGTTAGTCTAAGGAGCAAAACCGATGAGTCAAATGTTTCTTATAAAATTTAGGCAGAAAATAATTGATCCCACGAAAACAATTTGGTACAAATGAACATTTTAATGAAAAAAATGGAAATGGTTTAGTGGAGCCGTATAGAAAATTAAACCCTGGATTAAGATGGCTTAATGGAATCTGCTCCAGAAAGCGCTTTGTTGTAGAAAATTAATGTTGCAAGAATTCTCACATTGATGTTTGCATTTAAAATGTCCACGAGGTCAGAACAGCAGGGTGACATTGGAAGAAGGTTGGGGACATGCTATTCCTCAAGTGTCACATGATTCATGGGTAGACACAGCCCCGGGGTTGGTGAGGATGTTGGTTGGAGTCCCTGCGGCATGAGTTTCAAGTGCGAGCCGAGGCTGCAAGCTCGGCCTCTCTGCTCAGTGTTCTGGAAGTGGTCTTGTGCATTCAGGTCACCCAGGAACCTTGTTAAAATGCAGATTCTGCTGCAATGGACCTGGAGCTTAGAGAGAGCCTCTGTGGCACCTCCCAAAGTGATACAGATGCTGCTGGTCTGCAGATCACGCTATGAGTTAGGGAGCTGTACATTGGGTGCTAGGCTGAAACAAAAGCTGCTCCAGGGCCAGAGACCTCCTTGCTACCCATGACATCAAGTCAGCTGTCAGTTCTGCATGGTGCCTCCCTGGAAAAGTGTCCTGGAATAGTCCTGGATGTTTTCAAAGATTATAATGCCATTTCATCCCATACGAAGCCCGCATTGAAATGCCTGTGGACCTAGCCATTTGTGCTGCTTTGTAAACTTCATTTCCCACACTAGAGAACTTTTAGGAGTCCATTAATCAAATCCTTTTCATAATTCCCCAGAGACAAAGCAAGGCTTAATTCACAGGAGGCAGTCACTAATAGAAACAGTCCGGTGAGGCAGGACAAGTCTCAACACTAAAAGTCAAATGTTTGCAGTGAAATGCCAACTCGACTTTCTGATTTCGGGGAAGTGAAGCAGCTCCATGGCCTCCAGCAGCCTCAGCTGCATAACAGAAATGCAAGGATGAGGTGGGAATGCACACAACACACTGCACCTGGGTGGGAATGCACACAACACGCTGCACCTGGGTGGGAATGCACACAACACGCTGCACCTGGGTGGGAATGCACACAACACGCTGCACCTGGGTGGGAATGCACACAACACACTGCACCTGGGTGGGAATGCACATAACACGCTGCACCTGGGTGGGAATGCACACAACACACTACACCTGGGTGGGAATGCACACAACACCCTGCAACTACAAAGGGTGAGTGCAGCATATTCTGGGCTCTATCTAAAGCAGTCACAATGCCAGTCCTGTGACACCTGATGGTGATTTACCTGGAAGACTGGGAGTTTCCTACCACCCTTTATGTCACATCCGTGGTCAGACACCAGAAACCTGAGGTCAACACTACAGGAGAGCAAGGCACAGAAAAGTTGTTTTGTTTTGTTTTTTAATGAAACACACTTTCTTTTTCAAAGGCAAAACAATGGCAGTCTCAATAGACATCAATAGTCAATTCCTGTCTCCTGATGGGAATGGACTTGCCCAGAGAACTTGGGCTCACCACCAAAATGACCTTTGAGTCTCTTTAAGAGAAGAGAAACAAAGAGCAACTCAAGCATATTTTTCCCTTTCTCAGCTGCCAAGGAATCTCAAATGCATCCACAGTATTTAGAATTCAGAAGGGTGGGAGCCTCCGAGCCCTGGGCAGCAGTCCTGAATTTTCAATTAGAGAACTCAGATCCCAGTGGGAAGGTGCTGGCCATAGATGTAAAGCAAAGACAGGCTCATCTGTAATACCTTGGGTGAGAGGGCCCTCCATTACCTGGAGAAGGACACACTGATGGTGCAGCCGGAACGGCCTGGGAGCTCAAGGGGCCTGGAGCTACAGGCTTTAGACTAAGCTCACTTAAAACAGTATCCCACAAGTGATGGTGATGACGATGATGATGACGACGACGACGACGACGATGATGATGATGATGATGATGTGATGATGATGGTGGTGGTGGTGGTATGTGATAGTGGTGTATATGATGAGTGGTAATGGTGATACAATGGGTGGTGCGGTGTCCATGATGGTGGTGTGATGATGATAATGATGATGTTAATGATGATAAAAATCTGTGATAATGATGAGAATAGTGGTGGTGGTGGTGGTGGTGGTGGTGGTGGTGGTGGTGGTGGTGGTGGTGGTGGTGGTGGTGGTGGTGGCAATCACAAAGATAAAATGACAGTGTAATAGTTATGATGATGTCTGCCTTAGGGTTTTACTGCTGTGAACAGACACCATGACCAAAGCAACTCTTATAAAGACAACATTTAATTTGGGCTGGATTACACTTTCAGAGGTTCATCCCATTATCCTCAAGGCAAGAGCATAGCAGCATCCAGGCAGGCATGGTGCAGGAGGACTTGAGAGTTCCACCTCTTCATCTGAAGGCTTCTAGGAGACGACTGACTTGGAGGCAGCTAGGAAAAGGGTCTCATAGCCCATGCCCACAGTAGCACACTTCCTTCAATGAGGCCATATTTCCAAATAGTGCCATTCCCTGGGCCGAGCATATTCAAACCACTAACTACAGTGTCCAAAATCTCTTCTCTCCTTGAATCTTCCCTTGTTCAGTTGACTCTCTAACAAGACTAAAACCACTGCAGGATTCTAAACACCTCTGCTGTAACTCTCCTTGTTGTGTGACCGTTGCCCCCTCTGACATAATGCAGTGCAATGACATTAATTGGGCCTCATCTATTTCTTCTTAAACCTGGTGTCCCCTACTTGTTACCTGCGAGCCAGTCTGGCCCACTCTGCTGGAAGCAACCTACCAAGCTTCCACCCACAGACACAGCTCTTGGCCACCGCCCTGGTTCACACTATGGCACTGACACCCTTACTCTTGCTAAGCTCGGGAAGTTATTTCTCATAGAGATGAAGGTGATCCGAAACAGTACCAACGCGAAGCAAACCACTGCTGACCTTTCCTGCCACTTTGTGATACCAACGTCTTCTGTGCTCTCTGCTCTAGGGAAAGAATGTTACAGGGAAAAAAAAATTCAGGAATGAGAGAAAACTTATTTCTCTGATTTTAAGCTCTAAAAACAAGCTTCTAAATTTTTTGGCAGAAACAAGACTTTGTTTTCTGGGTTCCCCCATCCTAGACTGTGCATATCAGCTCTCAGAGGTTGAAAAGACTTGGCTTAGAAAATGGCTCCATTCAAAACAGACTTGGGAAAACTCAGTTAATCAGAGTTCTCCTACTTTCAAAGAGTCAGAGAACACAAGGACCTTTGATAGGTTTAGTGAGGAGAACGGGGTGACTCTATATCACTACATCCCTGAGAAGGAGCCTTCAACCTAGCCCCATGCTCACCCAGGTCAACCTAGCCCAATGCTCACCCAGGTCAACCTAGCCCAATGCTCACCCAGGTCAACCTAGTCCCATGCTCACCCAGGTCAACCTAGTCCCATGCTCACCCAGGTCAACCTAGTCCCATGTTCATCCACGTCAACTCAGGGAAGTATAGAAGAAAAAAGAAAAGGTTTGAAAATCAGGATGGAGACCTGAGCCAAGGTTCCCAGGGTAAGTTGGGAGAAAGTTACTCCAATTATCAACCTCTGTGTTTTCCTGTTGTTAAGCATGAATTGGGACTGTTGGCTTGTTTGTTATGTGTTGGCGCCTGCACCGACACGGTACCGAGAATCAGGCGAAAGCCTGTGGGATGAAGGAAACACACACACACACAGGTTATTCGTGTCAAGCCAGAAGAGGAAGAGAGCCTCTGGTTTCTTTATTGACCAAACTATATATCCAAAGAACACCACTTAGCAGGTATCTGTCAAGCACAGTGGGGAACCCTGGCTGAGACTTCGGTAACAAAGGACCAACTATGTGGCCTGAATAAATTAGGGAAATAACCAGGAAGGCCAGCCTAATTCTGACTCAGGTGAGAAGTATCTGGCCAGACTGTTCCCAGTTGGGGACAAAAGGCTTCCACATGCAAGGGCAGGGCTCAGCAGGGGTCAAACCTTGCTGGAGACCCAGAAGGGTCTTGTTCAGGCTGACAACATTCTGTGAATGTAAACTTCTTGTGCCATAAATTACAGGGAGGGGCTTTTGATCCTACAATCTAAGACTAAGGCCACACAGTGACAAAGCAACCAGGCCCAAATCCAATATGGCTCCCACAGTTATGAACAGACTGTGGCAGAAATAATGGGACATCACTTCCAAAGCCAAATACTAAAACACTTGCTTCTGTCCCAGATTCTCTCCCACTTGACACTCTCCCTTCTTTCCCCCTTCTCCCTCATGGAAGCCTCTCTGTTGTGGAAGGCGTCTGATTCCATGACGTCAGCTCCCCACTGGAGTGTTCAGTCTTCCAAGACACTCATATCTGGCCAGTTATGGGTGAGGACCTGAGACGCCCCATCCAATGACCAGGCAGATGAAGCCAAAATCAGAGGTTGTTGCCTCTTCAGAAGACACTTTGAATGCTAGTTTCTAGAGAACCCCAAGTAAGATGCATCCAGCCACACTCTGTGCAGATTTCTGAACCAGTTACTAAGAGATAGTAAATGTCTGACTATGCTTGTCTGTGATTGTGAATGCACATATGCATGTGTGTATTGTTCGTGTGAACACACATGTGTACACGTCCAAGGACAATGTTATATATTGCTCCTCAGATGTTGCGTGCCTTTTCTTTTGGAACAGTGTCTCTCACGGGCCTTATTTTGTAGGCTAAGCTGGCCAAAGAGTACCAGCCTCTCTCTGCCTCCCTAGCTCTGGGATTGCAAGCACACACCACATCTACCTTTTCCCTCCCAGGTTCTGGGAATTGAAATCAGGTCGTTGTGCTTGCCAGGCAAGCATTTTACCAACTAAGCTATCTCCCCAGCTCAAGTGATTTTTTTTAAAGACTCCTATTTGGAGGAAATGTTTTGTGTAGCTATGGGTAACTAAAACAACATTGGAGGCATCCAGCAGAGGTGCTGAGGCACCTCTCAGCCTTCAGCCACCATGACTTGTCTCAGCACGAGCCCAGATTGCTTCCTCTGCAATAATATCAGCACGAGCACGTCAATCAGAACTGGAAACATGGTTAGGCTCGGCGGGCAATGCAGGACAATATTGTGAGCAACAAAGATTACATGGTGTGGAGAGGGCCTGCATTTACTACACTGTCTCTCTGTGGCCTTAAATGCCATTTTTTAACACTTTATACAATGCAATGAGCCCCCCTCCCCCTCACCCTGCTCCTACTGTCCTCTTAACTCTTCATATTTGAGGAAGCTTCTTGGAGAGAAAACAACCTCCCTATATTACCCCACTTGAAAGAAAGTCAGCCGGGAGCCAAGCCGAGGTCATCTGAATCTAAACTTGGGCTTGCAGTCACACAGCGCTGCCCTGCCTTTCTTCTCTGGTCTTGAGACACCTTAGAAGTGAGGCTCCAATCTGGCATCGAGGTTTGGATCCCAGATTTATCTGTGGACTCGGTTAGAACTCACAGTTTATGATCCAGCTTGCAGCTAGCCCAGAGACTCCTACCCCGGCTCTTGTCTTCAGGGGACAGCATCTCTTTGCCAGTTTATTATTCCGTTTATTACTCAGGGAAGAAGAATGACAGACTGAACACAACAGGGTTAAAACAGTAGCCTGGTTGGGGTGGCACGGCCTATGAAGTTATTAGGAGACATTTATTTGAACAGCAGTATCCCTCAGAGCATTCCTCGCCTACCCCCATCCCGTTCCTCCCGTGCTCCTTTGTCCGTAGCTCTCTTTTCCAATTTTAACAGTTTGCTGCTTGAAACTGATGTTAGTTTCTCAAGGCATTTTAGACCTACTTCAGTTACGGCATAAAAATGTCTCCACGTAAGGTCAGAGGCTTTCGAGCCCATTGCACAACAGCCAATATGAGTCCTCCCGCCTCAGCCAGCCACCGTAAACTAGGTTTCGCTCCTGTAACAAACAGCCCCAATCTCAACGCTACCGCACAGCATCCTGCTTCTCAGCTCTGCTGTGTGCCATGGTGGGCTAGCAGGACACTGTGCTCCATAGACACACAGCACTGAGGATGCTCCTCCAGCTGTGGCTGTGCGTCTGGGATACGAGGCCTCCATATGTGCTACAGTTGAGAAGAAGTCTGCCCCAGACAGAAGTAAGCCATATTTCCAGCCCAGAAGAGCAGCATGGTCCCTCATATCTCCGCAAGGTGACTGTGTTCATGAGGTGAGGGAGGAGGAGATGAGAGGGAGAGGGAGGAAGGGGGAAGGGAAGAGAGAGGGGGGAGAGAAAGGTTGTTAAGAAATAAAGAAGGTGAAATTTCTATTATATTCTCGGTGAATTTTAAGAAGTTAACTGCAAATAACATTTTGAAGACAGGTAGCCCTGCAGGACAGACTGGTTCAGCATCTCAGGCCCGAGGGACCGAGGGACCAGCTGAGTAAAAGTGTGATGTTGTCCCCATTGTTCCTCACTAGCCTCTGATGACTTCACAACACTGCCTTTCCATCAGAAGCCAGTAATGAGGAAGCACTTCAGCAGGCAGCCACACAGGGCTGCCCTGTTTTTCTCCTTTGGTCTGAGGCAAGCTTAGAAATGAGCCTCCAGTCTGGCATCAAGATTCTGATCCCCGGGTCCTCTGGGGGCTCAGTTGGAACACACTGCTTACACTACCAGCTTAGCCGACGGTACCAGCTTAGCTATAGCCTCAAATGAAAACACTCAAGCAGGAGCTATTGCCAGGTACAGTTTTCTGAACTCTCAAGACTCGGTGCTTCTCTATATTGACCAATGTTTCCTTGGAAATAGGTTTTACTTCTATATAAGAGGAAAGGGACCAACGGGGCAGAGTGCCGGTGTGGGCACAGTGCAGATCTGAAGCCTCACCTCTGGCAATGCTGAGTGGACCAGAAAGCCCAGTTCACATTCCTCTGGGTGGAAATAAAAAGGCAGGGACATTATATAGCTCTTGCAGGAGGGAAAAGACAGTTTCCCTTCAGAGTCATGAACACCAGGGAGTGTGTGACTACCTCAGCATCAGGGAGAGTCTGGCCTCTGCTAAGAACACCATCCCATTGATTCAACAACAAATGCATATGGTGAGAAGAGAGGTCATTCTTCCCTGGAAAGAAAAAGAAAGTCTGTCCTTGCACCTAAACAAACCAGAAAGTGCCTTGGGAATTGAGTCTAATCTATCTCCTTAATTGTAAGGTCTCAATATGGTGGTCACTACACCTGTTTCCATGGTCCTCTTGAAGAAACCCTGCCCTGAGGCCTTCAAAAGTAAATAAAAATCACAGCCAGGTACGGTATAGACCTGTAATCTCAGCTTTTGGTAGGTAGTTCAAGGCCCACTTCTGGTACATAATGAATTAGGGCAAGCCTTGGCTATATGATACCCTCTCACAAAGGAATAACTAAATAAAAATTAAATAAAATTTAAAATAAATTAAATTAGAAAACATGGCTCTCACACATCCCTGCCCCTGTCCCCATCCCAGTATTTCCACTCTGTCCTTCCTAGATCAGCTTCCTCACTCGGAACACTCAGGAGGGGGAAGAAACATTCTGCCTTGAAAGAAAGAGGCTGAAAAGGAAAGAGGGAGGGAAGGAGGAGGAGAGGAACACAGAGAAGGAGGAATTCCTATTTTTATGAGTTTTAGGAACTAGGTTATGTTGATCCATGTTCTCTTGCTATACAAGAAATGCCTAAGATTGAGAAAATGGCGAAGAACATATATTTACTTAGCTCATGGTTCTGAAGTGTGAGACGTTCACCAACATAGGGTGGGAACCCTGGGCTGCCTCATGCCATGGCAGAAGGCAGGGAAAGAAGGTATAAGAGAGAAAAAAAGTAGAGCTCAGATCTTCCCTCCTCCTCCTCCTCCTCTTCCTCCTCTTCCTCCCCTTCCTTCTCCCCTTCCTCCCCCTCCCCCTCCTTCTCCTCTTCCTCCTCCTCCTCCCTTCCCCCATCCTATTGTGGGAGCTTCAACTTTATGATTTCACCCAACACAGCTTACCTCACAAATGTCTCACCTCTCTATATAAATTTCAGTATCAAGTTTCCAACACAGGTATTTAGGGTATATATTCAAACAGTATATTTACTACTCCAGACAGAAAGGGTACTCTTGACTCAGTCCCTGGACAGCCTATGAATGGTCAGTTTTGGTTTGTGTCAGTCTGTCAACAGAAACAAGGACAAGGCTATTTGGTGAGTATGTGCATGTGTGCACTGCAAAAATAAAAGGAGAGACATTTAACAAAAGCCAAGGTAAAAAGCACAGTCTGATTATTCCATTCATCTCCCTAACCAGACTGGGAACTTTGTCTACAAGCGTGGGTGGTCGGGTTGTCCTACTTTCCCACAGTGCTCTCTCTCTCCTTAGCACCTGCTGGCCCTATCTAGGACCCCTACCTCACTATGCCTTTGCTGTAAAACTCAAATCCCACCTCTGCACTTCCTCCAGGAAGCCTATTCTGACCTTCAAGCTGGAAACAGCACCTTCCTCTCTGCTCTCACCCTGACTCACAGCAACTGCAACTTACTGACAGTTCAGGTTCTGAGAGTGGGGACCATGTTACTTGCCTTGGTCTTCATTCTTGGCCAGTGAGGTGTACAAGGTAGAAGGATGCTCAATGAGAGAACGAAAGTTCTCTCTCCTGGTGTCCCTTTCTCTACATTTATAAACTCACCTTCTTCTTCCTCCTCTCTCTCCCCCAACATTACAGCCAGTGAGCCTATAATCACTCTTTGTCATAGCATCTAAATATGACATTTTTAACTCCTTTCCTTGGGGCTTCAGCCTTGTAGGAAGTTGGAAGCCTTGTCTTTCCTCTCTCAGGCTTGGTTCTTTCTATAAAATATTTTCTTCAGCCTGACTTGAACAACATCTTTCCTGTCCCAACTTCCGCCCCCTCTGGAAGTCCCTGAAGCTCTGCAATTACTTGACGACATTTTTCTAATCAGCCTGGGGCCTACAAGGACTCTTCAATGGCACTTGTCTTTGTGTACTACTTTTCACGAGTTTTCAGAATTAGGCCCCTCTTGGAGTGGCAGGCCCTCGTTTGGGGAGAGATTACCTTGCATTCAGAGAGAATAAAGGTTCATCAGTGAGCGGGCCCTATGAATTAAGAAGGTATTCTGAGAAGAAGAACTGAGAAAGGAAACAGAACCCACAGCACAGGAAGCACGTTTCTGCGTGTCCGAAGCCCTGCACTCATTAGCTCAAGAGAAAACTGTGAGGTCAAAAGCCTTTCCTGAGGGAGTCTGGAGATAGAAGTACAGAGCTTGTGACAGAAGGAACGAAAGGCCAGGACTGTGTGTGCCAATGAGGCCAGGATATCTGATTGTGCCAACTCCCCTCCACAATGGCTTCTAGAAATTTGTTCTCTTCCTGAGATTTATGCTCTTATAGCTCACTGATCTTTGAAACCAAGCAGATATTTTAGAAACTACAATGCGTGATCTCTGAGGTTGAGCCACAGTGACAGTGTGGCTAGCTTTCTCTTGCTCCTCCTGGGTCGCTCTGCAAAGCAGTCCAGCTGCTGGGTAATAAGGATTCTCAAGCAGTCCTATGGGTCAGGTGTTCTTGGCAATGAAGCCAGGGCTCATCCTCACACTCAGGACCAACATGAGGTGTATGAGGCACCTTGGATCTATCTTCCAGCCACTGCTACCCTTTGGATGGTTGCCACCCTGACATTCTTTTTCTCTTCTTTCCTCATACAAGACATTCTGCCTGTAGCCTCCCCTCCCTCCACTCCTCCCAGTCCTGAAGTTTCCAGAACTTCCACAAAATAGTTCTGTATGCTCAATATGCTGAGAGGTTTGGGAGTGATGTTTCTGACATTGTTGTTGTTAAGTTGTTGTTTTGGGGTGCTCTGTGTTTTGTTGTTGTTAATTAGTTGGTTGGTTGTTTTTTTGTCAACTAGACACACACTGTGCGAAAAGGGGACCTGAACTGGGGAGAACATACCTCTATCAGACTGGCCTGATATAAACCTGTCTGTGGAGCTTTTCCTGATTATCTTCCTTGATGATTGATGTGGGGAGGCCCAACCTATTGTAGGTGGTGTCACTCCTGGGCAGGCAGTTCTGAGCTGTAAAAAAAGCAGGCTGAGCCAGCAGCCTTACCGGAAAGCAAGCCATAAGTATCACTCCTCCATGGGCTCTGCACAGCTCCTGCCTCTGGGCTCCGCCCTCACTGCCCTGGATGATAGACTGTCAACTGTGGGATAAAATAAATCATTCCTCCCCAAGGTGATTTTGGTCATGGTGTTTATCACAGCTATAGCGAGCAAACTAGGACACTCCCCTATCTGGGAAATAAGCATTCAGCACATGAGCCTGAGGAGACGGTACACACCCAATATCATTATAGACTGGCCCTTTAGTGAAGTGATCATTTAGAAGAAGGGAGGGAATCCAAGTCCTGAAGGAATCCCGTGTAGCCTCAGATGGGTGTCATTTTCCTCAGACAAGGATGCCAACCACGTAAGTCACATCGACTGGGGGCCCCAGGTAGCATGTACAGAGGCAAAAGCCTGCCTTAATTTGTGATAAAATGTGAATGGAATAAAGTGATGTTTGAGTTACTGTGCTGGACTTGAGGGAGTTTTGCAGACCGCAATAGTAAAAAGTTCTAGCAGGTCCAAGCAGGCCAAGCTTGGCTCTGGCAGGCCTTGCCCCTTCCCCCATTCCCTCAGCCTTGCTAAAACATTAGATCACATCCCTAAAGCTACCCCAAGGACTGTCCCCTTATTTGGCCACTTCCTCCTCCTGAGAGTGACCACCAAGATCCAGCCATCAGAAGTACTAAAGCCCAGCAATCAAAAGAATTCCTTTTGGATACCCTGGTTAACATGTCCAATTAAACACCTCATCCTTACAAAGGGTCCTCCCTTTTTTTCTTTATAAGCTGCATTTGCCTACAGGCCATGTCTGTCTCCTCTCTATCCAGAGACAGTTCTCTGTCCCTTCTGGACAAATATCCCACCCTCTCTTGTTCCTTTCCCCTGTTCCCTCATCTATAACACAAAAGATCAAATAGATGCCATAGATAAAAGTTCTGAAGGGTTATTCCCAACTCAAGGGAGAAGAATTTTAGCAAGTTATATGTGACTCTTGGAGGATACCACAGTCCCTTCTTGGATCAGCTCACACCACACCACTCTAACTACCAACATCCCATACTGACCAGAGTAAGTAATAATCAGTAAGAGAGACTCAACCTTTAGAATACAAGTTTGCTTTCACATCAGGAGTATTTGCTATTGAGAGCCTCATCTATGCCCTACCCACTCACCACTGAGGTTTAAGAATAATCAGACTTAGAGTCTACACTTCCTAGAAAACTTATTTGTTATATTAATTACTGCATTAATTTGGAGTGGGGTTAGGAGGCGCCTGAGCTCTGCCATGCTGGTGGAGGCCAGAGGACAAAAAGTGGGAGTCACTTGCTTCTCTCTCTCCACCTACCATGGATTCCAGAGACCAAACTCAGGCCAGCACCTTTATCTACTGAGCCAAATCACCTCTTCCCAAATGCTGGGACGTTTTAGATGTGTTTAAACGTTACCCAAAATCCTACCTCTAGCGTCAGTGCACCAACAGAACACCAAAATTACAAAAATTCCACATGTCAGCTGAAATCGATGAGGAAAAGGTGTTTTCTGAAGCAAAGGAATTCCAGTGAGCTTTCTTCAATTAGTGAGTGCCTATGGGCCATGATGGGCTTCTGCAACAGGAACAGAGCGGTGTACCTTCCAGAGTTTATATGGGCTCCTTGTTGCCTGATTGAGCAGTCTAGATTACTTCTAAAGTTATTATTGAAAGCCTTTGAACATGTTCTTTTACACGAGTAACTCTCAGCCCTGACTATACCTTGATGCTGTATTTGAAAGTTTTCTTTTCCCATCTGTAGTCCCCGCTCCAGATCAATTAAGTTTGAATCTTGGAGAACAGCAAGAACTGGTATTTCCAGAGCTTCTTAGAGATTATGAAATTTGACCAGCATTCAGACCCTCAGGCTGTGGAGACAGTCTGGCGGTAGTGTATGCTGTGCACTCTGAGGACCTGAGTTTGGATTTCCAGTGTTCACATATAAAGTCAGGCATAGCAGTAATGCTAACACTAGGGAAGCAGAGACAAGCGGATCCCTGGAGTTGGTTGGCCAGGCAGCCTAACTAGACTGTGAGCTCCGGGTTCAGTGAGAGACCCTATCTCAACCTCTGGCACCTATATCTGTGTGTATGTACACATTCATATGCACCTATACATATGTATGGACAAACATAAATGCAAAAAGATAAATTCTCTGTATCATAGGGGCAGTATCAGTGAACTTCCTACTAACTCCATCTCTCAGGGGAAGCACTGGCAGTTTACTCTGAGCTCTTGGCTCTAACTCCTCATCTACGATGAACGAAGATCACCAACTATGGACATCGCACTCCAGCTAGAATAGGCATATCCTCTCCTCCTAGCCTTGGGAACTTGGGCTGGGACAAGCCACTTAGCAGGGATGCTCATCTTGGAGTGTCCCCCTTTGCGGGGTCCCTGAACTTGAGTAGACAGAAAACTAGATGGCAGGAAACAGGAGGAGTGTTCTTTGGTTCCTTGTTCCCAAAGATCTAGTACTCAAAAGAACCAAAGAACCGTGGTTCAAACCTCAAACATCCCTGCTGGACTTGAATCCAAAATCCTGGGATCTTTCCTGATCCAGCAGGATTCTTGTTTGGATGGAAAATAGCAACACTCACACAAACTGAAAAGGGAAATAAAGGTAGCCTCACGCTCTCCTATGGCCACCTTTCTCTATTTGGTAATAGCAGGGAGACATTTGAGCGTCTAAGCAGTGGGAAGGAGGTGCCTCAGCACAGCTGGGCCCAGGGACAAAACAAAGTTGTACTTTCTTCCACTGTGTCGCCCTCCACCCCTCCAACCCACCTGTCTATGCATTACTTGTGGCCACCATCTGGACCGCTTTCGGGTTCTTGGTGTCTTGTTCAAAGAATGGGAAACAAGTAAATTGGAAAGAAGCAGAGACTCTTTACTCTGATGCACACTGACAGTAGTGACCAGATGTGCTACAGGTGCACTGCTGAGCTAGAGCACACGGGGGCCTCAAGGTGCTGTTTGGGGCTGCCTAGTATGGGTCTCAGAGAAGGAAGAGTCAGCTCTTCACTGGTAGTGCATGCAATTCCCCATCTAAAGTGATGCGACTGAGTTATGTAAGCCTTTGTTCACTGCCAAGATCCCTTCTCGTGATGCATTGACTTTAATGACAGGTACCTTCCATAATTCATGCCTCTAATCATGCCCAATTAATACATATACAAAAAGTGACAAGTAGAACCATTCCCTAAAAGTTGATTCAGAAGACACATGTACCCTAAACCACCTGAGGTTAGGTCAGACCCCTATCTCCTAATCCTAGATATGTTCAGGAATAGGAACGACCATGTATGGGGACTTAGTAAGGGTTTCTAGGAGGGAAAACTTAATGCAGTGTTTGAAGCAGGACAGTAATGCAGCTTGATGCAGGCAAGGGTTTTAGGTTATTGTGGTGTCCTTTGTTAGAAGAAGGACAGGCATACGCCCCTGCCTAGTGGAGTCCCAGGTGCCTAAGTTGTTCTCTAAGCTTGTCTGCCTCATCTTCTGCCTCATCTGTGTGCGGTTTTATTATCTTTTCCTATACAGAGGTTTTTCCGGTGATGCAAAAAATAATTATAAGAGCATTGTTCAAACACACAGGATAGTAGAAACAGCTGAATTAACTCATTAACACATGAATCAATAAAATTAAGTATGTATTTAGTATATATCATGGATATTTCGCCATTTCTCATGTTGATGAGCCTGAAGGATATTGTGCCAAGTGAAAAAAGACTTCTCAGCTATTCGATATTTTCTTTTTGGAAAGAGTTCAAATATGCAGAAGCAGACACTTAGAATGGTTGTCATGGTGGAGGGAAGAGGCCTAAGTCAAAAAATGCAAAACAGAAGCTATACACAAGATAAAACACCCAGAGATTTGAGGTACATGGAAAACTAGAGCTAATGAAATCATTTGTACTGGAATTTTACTCAATGTGTGGATTTTTGCTGATCTCTTCGTAAAAGGAACTGAGATGGTAAGTGTATTAGTTAGGGTTTTCATTGCTCTGAAGAGACGTCACGATGACAGCAACCCTTGTAAAGGAAAACTGGCTTACACTTCAGAGCCCATTAGTGTCGCGGTGGGAAGCATGGCGGCGCAGGCAGGCAGGCTGCTGGCGAGGTAGCTGAGAGTTCTACATCCAGATCACAGGGCAGCAGCAAGGGATGACTCACATTTCCTCCAACAAGGCCACACCTCCTCATAGTCCAGTCCCTAGGGAGGCCACCTTTATTCAATAGTCTATTAGCCTGTGTCACTGCGTTTATTAACTGCTTTACTAACTTTTGCACATCTAATAACGTCAAAAGGCAAACTTCAAGTATTTTTACTATTTATGTTAAAAACCACAACAAAAAATGCAAGAAATAAACCAGCATTGTCCTAGTTCCCAGCCCCCAAGGAAAGCCAGCTTCACAGCAAAGCTCTGGAGGTCTCAGCTACCACAGACAGTCTCTATTAGCCGTAAGTTCCTTATGAAGTCCTACAGATCTCTAAGGCAATAGGGGCAAGGCTCCGGTTAATGGCCTCCTCCGAGTGTTGGACTAGATGAGAAGGAGAAGAGAGGGAATAGGAAAGGCCACCCAGAACAGCTGCTGCCCACCCACTTCTGACAAATGACTCCTCTTCCTCCCTTTCCTTCTCTCCTCCTTTCTCCTCCTCCTCTCCCTCATAGCATGAAATTTAAAGGGAGCAGTGTTTTCTAAACCTGATAAATCCCAAATGATTAACACCAAGACCTGAAATTTATTCAACAAGCTTTAGGCACAATAACTGAGCAGGTATTCCTAACCCTCTATGCTATCTTCACTACGTCCCGGCCCCATGCCCCAAGTTACTTTTTGTCTCCTTGGCTCACTCTGCTGCAGCTGTCTGTCCTCATGGAGAACTCCTCCTCATGCTCAACCTCATCGTTACCATCTTCTTCTTTCTCCACCTGCCTCTTGGCCCTTCTTCTCCGGAACAGTCATCTGCCTCACGGTAAAGTCCTTCAACCATGCTCTTCTCCTTGGGACTCCAAGCTGGGATCAGAAGTCCAGCCTTTCTGTCTTCTCTGCCCAATCATTGGCTGTTCAGCTTTTTGTTGTCCTGTCAGAGATCATTGGGGAGCATATAGGAGATTCAATATTCACAACAGTGACCACAGTTACCCAGACACAGAAATCAGCATCTGAATGCATAGAGCACAAGACCAGCCCCCTCCTGCCCCAATATCCCACCTCCTCTTATTTCTTCTCCTTTCTCCCATTCCTTTCTCCCTCTCCTTCTCTTTCTATCTCCTCTCCTCCTTCTCCTTCTTCCTCCTTCTCTTCTACTTCTCATTTTCTGCCCCTTCAATCCCTTCTTGTTTAAACCTTTTCATTATTCTTAATAAACCATTTTCACTGGGCATGACTGTAGAAGACAAGAGGGCAACTTTGTCAATATCCACCCTCAGGTTCGCAGGGGCTGCTAGAAGAAATGGGATAAAGGACTGTGATGTGTGTCTGTCTGAATTCTAGCCACCGAACATGAATTGAAAGTGATCTCCAATAAAATTTTAACATCAAAAAAAACTAGAAAACAAAATCATACAATATCTTCACCACAAATGACTCTGCTAGCCAAATTGAATCTGGGCAGAGGTCAGCTTCTCCGCAGGCCAGAGACCCAGGCACTCAGCCAACGTCTTCAGGAAAGCAAGAGACATTTTCTCCTAAATCTTATAATTTTTTTAAGTGACAAAGAACAAAGTCTAGACAGGCTCCCTGAATAGCAGCACAGTTCAGTCTGCACCACAATGATTAAAAGAAAACGCTTAGAACTGTCCCGAAGGCTGCAGCTCACAGACCATGAGACACTCAGGGATGCGACAACTGGGTCTAAATGAGCATCCATCCATTTCTTCCAAGTCCATCAAATATTAAAATACAATTAGGAGCTGTAGATGTGCCTAAAAGTTCAGGAATTAACTTTTCTTTTAACTAGGTCAAGGAATCAACTAATGAACGAATGCTAAGTGCTGGTCAGTAAGGATCAATTTATCCTTCCTAATTCAAAGCAGGACATACATTGATGAGCACAGACCTGGTAAACACTGTACTGGATTCAAATATCAGCTCGCTCCTGGAGAAAGTCACTTCCTCAAACCCAATCTGTAAATCAGATGTGACCAAGGTCTCCACCATTGAGCAGTTATTGCATATAAAGCAACCAGCACACAGTAGGTCCTCACTGCCTTCTTCCGGCTTTGAAACAGCACTAGAAAGTTTTGGTGTGGTAGATAATGTTTTACAGGAATATGAAAACTGGGAATGCCCTCTCCATTTAATTAGGGCAGAAAGGAGAATGTCCCTGTGGCAGGTATTCAAGGCCAGGACATGAAATATGATGATGCCATTTTACTCCTCTCCTTTTGAAGAGAGATGAAGGGGAAGGTGCCAGTTAGAAAAATTAAGAGGCTCTAAATCCTCCAAATCCCTTCATAGCCATCCAATTGGCCAATAAGAAGTTCTTAAATTAATGACCTCTTAAGAAATTAAAGTATTGATTAATGCCTCTCATGCCTCTGTGGCCAACTTGATTATAGCGAGAAGGAGTCACATGTGACATGTCCCTTCTCAAAGGGTTATGTGACACACAGCAACTGAAGGTACACTGTACTCAGTCCATATGAAAAACATATATAATAAAATAAAAAGGAAAGACAGTCACAGGGATCTCTGGGAACACATTTGTAGGATACCTGACCATGCTATAAGGCAGAGGAAGGCTTCCTGGGGAAGGCAATTCCCAGCCAAGATGAGACTAAGAAGCACGTGCTCATCAGATCGCCTGCACTTGGAACCTGTGTCCCCACCTGGTCACCTGCACCTGGAACCTGTGTCCCCACCTGGTCACCTGCACCTGGAACCTGTGTTCCCACCTGGTCACCTGCACTTGGAGCCTGTGTCCCCACCTGGTCACCTGCTCCTGGAACCCGTGTTCCCACCTGGTCACCTGCACTTGGAACCTGTGTCCCCACCTGGTCACCTGAACCTGGAACCTGTGTTCCCACCTGGTCACCTGCACTTGGAGCCTGTGCTTCCCACCTGGTCACCTGCACCTGGAACCCGTGTCCCCACCTGGTCACCTGCACCTGGAACCCATGTTCCCACCAAATAACCTGCACCTGGAACCCGTGTCCCCACCTGGTCACCTGCACCTGGAACCTGTGTTCCCACCTGGTCACCTGCACTTGGAGCCTGTGCTTCCCACCTGGTCACCTGCACCTGGAACCCATGTTCCCACCAAATAACCTGCACCTGGAACCCGTGTTCCCACCAAATAACCTGCACCTGGAACCCGTGTTCCCACCAAATAACCTGCACCTGGAACCTGTGTTCCCACCAGATCACCTGCACTTGGAGCCTGTGCTTCCTACATGGTCACCTAAACTTGGAACCTGTGCTAACCACCACCCCTCATCAGGTAGAATTATTTCCCAGAGTGCCTCAAAAACACTTAAGATACAAATGAACAGCCAGGTAAAGAGATCAGAGGATGAAGTCCAAAAGGGTCTCGGACCAGATCCCAACTCCCAGCTTAGGGTGCCAGCCTCCCCACATGTGAACACACTCACCATCCCAGTGCTTACAGAAGCTCTCTTCCACAAGCACAGTTGGTGAGGTTCCTGGCCATTGTCAACTGGACTCCTCCAGCCCTGCTCACACTCCAGAGGTCTGTGTGGGCCAGAAAATTCCAGTTTATAATAGCAAACTTGGTCCTTCCCCAGCCAGAGAGCCTCATTAGCATACAGAAAGGCACTCAGGAGAGTCAAGGGTTTTTAAAGGTCTTGTGTTAGGAACTAAGACCAAAGAGTGTAACAAAAGAGCTCCCATCTCCGCTGTCCCACCCAAAAGGTTAAAAGCATTTTACTAGCTGTGTTCCAGGAACGGGAGCAGAATCAAATACATCTCTTATGATGTCACAGCGATTCCTGTTTTAAACCCATTTGGAGAGGGTGGCATCTGGGAGCAGGGGGACAGTGGTAAGGGAAGTCAGTTAGGTTAGGGAAGGCTCCCAGGTTGTGCTGAGGAGTTCCTGCTTTAGGAAAATCCCAGGTTTCAGCAAACTCAAGCTGGCAGTCATTCATGGTGAGGGCAAGAGGGGAACCAGGCGGGAGCTCCCACAGTGACTCCCTAGGGCGCCTGGGGTCTGCAGCCCCAGCATCTGAGGCAGGGGAGTGCACTGGCTTCTTGCACTTGCAGTCTCAGAGACACTCTGTATTTTCCAGAAGAAAAGCCTGGATCCAAAGCAGAGCAGCCTCTCCTGGGAGAGAATAAAGCTAACGCTGTTGGTCGCCCTTTCCTGGGCTTCCTCATTAGTAAAGGTATGGTCAGTTCATCTCTTCAACCGCCCCCATCCCCATGGAAACAGGAAAGAAGGCTGCCCGCCCACCCACCCGCCTGCCTGCGGTCCAGGAAAAAAGACCCTCAAGATATGCTGGCTTTACTCTCTCCTGATAAACTTCAGTGACTACCAACAGCCAAGTGTCCACTGTGGCCAGAAGTCCCAAAAGCCCAGAGGTGGGATTTAAAGAGTTTCGAGGAGCTGGAGGGGGAGTGGGGGATACATGGAATGGAAGCAGGAGGCAAAGCATCTGATACAGGGTTGCTGGGAGAAACTGGGTGTGGTCACCTCTGCTTTCTGGTTTATAAAATTTATGAAGTGATAGTGGAATTCTTCAAGACTGCAGTGCAAAGTAACTTATACATACAGACCCGTAATGCAAGCTCAGCGTCAAGTACATGCTCGGTAAAGGCTGGGCAAGGGTAAGAGTGCAAGAGTACGGTGGCCAGGTATGGTGGCAGGCGCCATTAATCTGAGCACTCTGGGTCAGAAACAGATAGATTTCTGTAGATTTGAGGCCAGTCTAGTATACAGAGTTCCAAGCCTACCAGGACTGTATAGTAAGACCCTATCAAAAAAAAAAAAAAAAGATGAAGGGTGCCAGAGAGATGACTCAGTGATTACAAGCATTTAGCTTCACTTCCAGAGGACCGTAGTTCAAGTCTCAGCACCACTTGGCAGCTCACAAATGTTCCTGATCTCAGTTCCTGGTCATCTGGCGCCCTCTCCTGGCTTCCATGGGAAGTGCACTACCTGACGCACGGATACGCACCCATAAAGTAACAAATCTTTTAAAAGAATGGAGATGGTCAGGGAGGAAGAACAGAAGACTAGGGGCAAGAGAAGGGGGAGAAGAGGAATGTGTTTCCTGTATGAGAACATTACTTTCCATGCTTTAAAAAAAACTCGTGTTTCTATCATCATATTGAAAGAGGACATTTTTATCTGATTCAGTGTTTCATTCTGTATTCAATCTACGTTAGTACTTCTCTTTCTAAGCAACCCTCACGGGTAATTTTGTTATTTCTAATGTCTCACCTGAGCAGCATGGGGCTCAGAGGGATAGGCACCCTGAGTTCCACAGCTCAGCAGGACTCAGATAGGGAGTTACATACAAGTCTGTTCCCCACAGAGCCCCATTGTGTCCACCTCTGCTTAGCACCACGTGCATAAGCCAGAGATCACATACACCCTATACATGAGTGGTAAGACTCCCTCTGCAGACACAGAGAGAGGTTCAAAATGCTCCTGTTGGCGTTGATACCCCCTGATCAATGCCCTTGACACAGCGCTATATTGGTCACGGCGCCATATTGGTCATTTGTCCCAAATCCCCACACACTGACCATGAACCTCTGAAAAACAATAATCTATGGTTTTGTCCACCTTGAATCCCTGAGAGTCTGTTGCCAGATTAGGGTAACAATCAACATTAAACTCAAGTTGAAACCATTGCTTCAGAACAAAAACAGCGCTGATAACGTGGGTGGCTTGGTGGGCAAAGACCAGTGACCTGCATTCAATCATGACCCGAGTGGTGGAGGATACCAACTCCTGTAAGTGTCCTCTGACCTCTGCAGGTGCTCCATGTCAATCAGGCTCCCACACACAAATGGGTGTGCACAAAACTTAGTCACTAAAGCACTTTCCTTGAAGCATGAGTCCCGATAGTCCCCAGAGCTCACCCTCTAAGACAGGCATCCTGCAAAAGCAGAGATGGATGGATCCCCAGGGCTGAACATTATGTCGATGTCCTGAAAGGGTAGATGAAATCTGAGGAACAACAGGTGAGGTCATCCTCGGGCTTCTGCCTGCACACACCACATTTGCACGTGCACCAGCCCAGCCATGTAAACAAAAACATTAATTAAATGGTTGATCCCAAGAAGGAAATAAACAAGGTAGCACATCAGGAAAGGAAGAGAGAGCTCAGGACTATGCAAGCAAACTGTTACTTCTCCAAGAGGATTTTTCTATCCGGATTTAGCTCCATTTTTGTCATAGAGACTTATTAAAGGTGACAGAGTCCTCCTCAACCCACCCCTCATGGGCCACTCCTGCATGACGTCTGCTTCCTGAGGGTCTCGCTCTACCTGTGGGAAGAACAGCCTGTGAGCCTATGGGCTTGGCAATTGATGGAAGCTAAACTGATTACCCCTCCTTCTCCCCCAGTAATGTCTTCCTCCCTGATGACAGCTGTCTTGGAGCTGGCAGTGAATCAAATCAATGGTGTCACCTGTAGAGCGGACACCCAATTCTAGAGATGGTTTCTCTTCTGCTGTTTTTAATAGGTATTGTGTGGCCATTGGCTCCCAGACAGACTCTCTATGATTTAATTTTCTTTATTTACAAGCATTGAAACAAGAAATGTTTCCTTAGTTGACCTATTCCGCTCAGACTCATCCAAAACAAAGACTCAGGAACACGGTGAAAACATTTCGCTTCTGATTTTCTACTGTGAGAGTCACTGGTGTTTTGCCTACAAATGCTACCCTTAGTTACCAGTCTTCATTCTGGCCCCAGACCCTGACCATTCATTCCGTCAACACAACTGAGTCCCTTTTTTCTACACGTCTTTGATTTCTTGTCTGCAAAATGGAAGCAAGAAGAGCTGCATTGTCAGGCAAGATCCCCAGGACCCACGCAAGCATGCAGGCAGATGGTCATGTGCCTGGAACCCAAGCACAGGACAAGAGAGAGGAGGTTTTCTGGGGCTTGCTCACCAGTCCAAGGAGTTGAATCAGTGAACGCCAAGTTTGATGAGTCCTGTCTCACCAAATGAGGTGGAGAAGCACCCAAGGAAGGCACCCAATGTGGACCTCTGTCTGACCTCTATCTGTTTCTACAAAGGGAGATAGAAGAGAGAGACAGGAGAGTATCAGAGGGGAGAAAGTGTCAGAGGGCAAGAGAGAGACAGAGAGGGAGAGAGACAGAGAGAGAGAGAGAGAGAGAGAGAGAGAGAGAGAGAGAGAGAGAGAATATGAGAATGAAGGCATAGAAAGAGAAGGCATGAAAGGTATGGTAAGTCATACCATAAATGAATTAATACAAATATTTAAAAAGCCCCAAAAGGAGGCTGGATATACATACCCATTAGCTACTTTTGCACAACTGGCCAAAACTGAAGAGAGAACAATTTAAAGGAGGGAAGATTTATTTTGGCTCCTGATTTCTGAGGGCTCACTTCATGGTCACTTGCTCCCATGGGTTTGATAAGAATATCATGGGGGTGGGAGTGTGTGGCCAGGGCTGTTTGTGTCACATTAGAAAAGAAGCAGAGAAAAGCAATACAGGACAGGACTGAAGGATGACATCCCCAAGGACACAGCCTCCAATGACCTATTTCCTCCAACTCCGGTCCACCTCCTATGTTCAATATATCCCGATCATATTATAAATCCATCAAGGGATTAATCCCTTGGTCAAGTCAGAGTCTTATGACCCAATCTGTGGAAACACCCCCACAGACACACCAGAACCACCATAACATATTAGGCAATATTGTGACTTTGCTATTCAGGTGTCTGATGTCCTAAATATCTACCACATGCCAGGTCCCAGGCTGAGAGCTTTGCCACTTTGATCCCACTTAAAGTCAGATATATTTCTAATCATGGGCTTTCTGCATTGATTTTGATTTGTTCAAATATTATATTAAAATAGTATTCGTTTTGTTTGCTTAGGTTTGGAAGTGCTCCTTTAAATTTACACTGTAAGCAGGAGGCTCAATCTCCTCTCCCCTACATAGGTCTCGGATGCTCCATAAATGTGAGTTTACTCCTCTGCTTATATCTCCTCCCTGCCCCCACCCACTCCACACTCCAGTCACCTCCCTCCTAAGCCCCTTCCCTCAGCTTCTTGGAACTCAACGCCTCCTTCAGTGTATTTTTTTTTCTTTTTTATAACCAGTCTCTCATTCAGCACAGTGACTCCGATAATTTGCCCCAAGGTCATGATATTTGTGATAGGAGAATGACTGGCTAATTGAAGAGAACATGGCAAGAAAATTTTTCTGTCTATTTAAGCCACCAAGGTGGTTGAAGTTTGGTGGGGAAGCAAACAAATAGCTAAGACTTGCTGGTGAGATGGACCCATAGAGCTCCAACTGACCTCTGAACTCCAAGACACAAATACTCAGTTGTCGGGAGTCCCTTCTTGTGCCCTCTACAACCTTGAAACTTCACTTCTTCATACCAAAGCTTTTAACATACATAATGTTATTTCTGATTCTGTTTGTGTTGAGAGCCAATTAACAAGGTGGCTGGCACCTCCAGAAGGTCCCTGCAAAAGTGTATAATGAGTTTTCTGTGTTGGCTCAAGACCAGGATAGACTGGGGAAGAGAGTTAACTCCAACCACGTTCCAGGTCAGTGTCCCCCACATGAGGCTGGTTCTGCTTACAACAAAATCTGAGAATGAGAGGCCGGTCAATGCCAGAGGCACGCCCACTTTCATTCTGCCCTCTGAACCAGTGAGGAAACGAGAGCTCTAGCAATGGCATTGTCAGCAAACTTCCCAAGGAATTCTGGTCTCTTCTAAGGCTTCACTGGGTATACCATCCCGTGAGATGGTGCTACCCACCCACATGTGCAGATTTTCATGGTGGAGCAGTTAGCTGATGTCCATTCAGGAGAAGGGATTCTCTTGGAACTCAAGGTTCTCCAACTTAGGACCAGGCCTAGTAATGGGATTTCAGGTATGCACCCCCATATCTGCCAGACCTATGTTATGGGTCAAATGTTTGTAGGACTCCAAGTATCTACCTAAAATCCTTCACCATGTACTCAATACCTGTAGACCACCATATGACAAAACCATATAGAAGAAGAGAATCGCTTGCTTCCTGGCAGACAGGAAACAAGTCAAGACAGGAAGAATCCAGAGGAAAATTTAGCCCAACCTCAGAGACTTACTTCCTCCAGTTAGGTGACACTCCTAAAGTTTCCACAGTCATCCAAAATGGCACCCTAGCAGGAGACAGGGTGAATAACACATGGGCCTGGGAGGCTATTTCAGATTCAGCAGTTGGGTTCTAGTGAGGACTCCCTTCATGGCCTGCAGATAGCTGCCTTTTTGATGTGACCTTTTGTGGTGGAAATAGGAAGATTCTGATCTCTCCTCATTCTAATGAGGACACTAGATGAGGCCTCTTGGAGACCTCACACCAAAACTTTACCTAATCCTGACCCTTCCCAAAGGCCTCACCTCTGGATACCATCATACTGTGGTTGAAGACTTCAGTATGAATTTAGGAAGGAAAATGAACATTTCATTAATAACTCCAGGTCTGCTGTACTTAGTGACTGTGATGTTTGAATGCTCGGCCCAGGGAACTATTAGGAAGTGTGGCCTCATTTGGGTAGGTGTGGCCTTGACAGAGGAAGTGTGTCACTGTAGGGCTGGGTTTTGAGACCCTCCTCCTAGCCACATGGGAGCCAGTCTTCTCCTGTATGCCTTTGGATCAAGATGTAGAACTTTTGATCCATCAGCCCCACATCTACCTGGATACCACCACGCTCCCACCTTGAGATAATGGACTGAACCTCTGAACCTGTAAGCCAGCCCCAGTTAAATGTTGTCCTTTATAAGAATTGCCTTGGTCAGGGTTGGGGATTTAGCTCAGTGGTAGAGCACTTGCCTAGCAAGTGCAAGGCCCTGGGTTCGGTCCCCAGCTCCAGAAAAAAAAAAAAAAAAAAAGAAAGAATTGCCTTGGTCATGGTGTCTCTTCACAGAAATGGAAACCCTAAGACAGTGATACTGCCCAGTGTCGCATCATCTCTCAGGAGGCAGAGATGTGAGGTAGGTCCATGAGTTCCAAATCAGCCTAAGAGTCTCCAAATATAAGAAAATCCGAAGTCCTCTGGTATCAGCTCTTCCTGAAGTTGCAAGGCCTGAAGCCCTGAGAGCAACGTATGACTCAAGAAAGATATGGCTCTTGGCTTTTCTCACCACCATGGATCTTTTGACTTTCCTCTTCGAAAATCAGAGCTGACAGCGACTTGCACACAGAGGTCATAAGGGGGTGGGTATCAAGGCTTAGCAGAGACTTCTGGACAGGCAGCCCCCCACCCAGGATGATACCCCACTACAAGGCCTCCATTAACTGGCTTCATATCTCCCAAATACTTTGCAGCTATGGGTCAAAAGATAGAATTTCAGCAAGAAACTGACATGGGGGAAATTAAAAGTCAGACTGGGGCGTATGGAAGCAACTTACTTGCTAAAGTGCTTGCTTAGCATGCACTAGGCACAGGAGGATTCAATCCTTAGAACCAAATAAAACCAAGCAGGGTGGCACACAGCTGCAATCCCAGCACTCGGGAGGCACAGTAAGAGGATCAGGTGTAGGGGTTGGGGATTTAGCTCAGTGGTAGAGTGGTTGCCTAGCAAGCGCAAGGCCCTGGGTTCGGTCCCCAGCTCTGAAATAAAAGAAAGGGGGAAAAAAAAGAGGATCAAGTGTTCAGTCATTCTTGTTACATCTCAAGTTCAAGGCCAGCCAGAACTTCACAAAAAAAAATTGAAACAATAATAATAACAAACTCAGTCTATAAAATATGACACTCAGCTGCCTCATGGGGCAATATCAATAAATAATCATTGCTTTCTTATCAATGACCAGACTCCGTGCTCAGCTTCTACCCTCTCTCCCCCACACACACCACATATTCCAAATTAGAATAGGAATTGTGCAACTCTGTAACAGCACAGAATGTAATCATCACCGTGCTGAAAGCTCAGGGTTCACTGGCTTCATACTGAAGAGCAATGGTTCTTAAACATAGGGATTTGGGTAGTGTCTGAACCCTGAGCTATGTCTGTGGGAATGTTTGATTGACACAATTGAGGAGGGACAACTGTTATCCACTGGGCAGAGCCAGGAGAAAACGCCGTCCAAAATGTCAGGCTCCTTAACTGAAAAACTCCTCTCTAGATAGCAGTGGGAGAAACACGGATGATGGGGTTTCAGGGAATCTCATCTGAAACGCTCACTGAGCCCCCTCTGGTCTGTGGACAAACCACTCAGTGCCTCTGAGACGATGCTACCCCAGTGTGTGCAGCTCCAGATTAGAAGGGGTCAAACATCAGCCCCTAGGATAATGACCAGCAGTGAAGGCCCCAGACCTTACTGCCTGCCTAGCCAGCAGCGATTCACCCACCATTACCTACTTCAGACACTAGCATGATGAACGGGATGACAGTGTGGAAAGAGCCATCTTGGCTCCATGAGAGGAAACCCCTCCTAAAAAACTGGCAAACGGCTGACGACTAGAAGCGACTTCAGATACATTTCCTACTGGATCCCTGTTAGTTGAGAAATAATTTGCTATTGATTAAACTGTTTTAAGCGGATCTCTCTTCTGTGTCCCACTCACCCTAACCAATAAGCATTTCTAGCTCAGACTGAAACTGGTCCTTGAGACGTCCTAGCCCAAGCAAGTGAGAATAGCACACGACAGTCACAGTTCAACACTGGAGAGACCGAGAGATCCATCCAATACAATAAGCCAAGGACACGGAATGTTGTTGACTGGTGGGAGGTGAGTGGGAGGTAGCAAGACTGGGTCTCTGTGAAGCTATCTTCTTCCTGTTCCTACCTAACAACCTCAGTAAGCATTTGTGTCCAACAAACAATCCTTCAGAGACGAGTCTGTAATTTATGGAGAGGAATATAATCCTCTCTTTGCATGTGACGGCCAGGGTTTGGTGGCCCCAGGACATACTTGGGTGGCCACCTGTCAGCTGAGGTCGTAGAAGATGGCCTACAAGGAGGCACTCTTCTGGAGGCTGTCGTGCATGGAGAGCTAGAAGAAAACCCATAATGGAGAAGCGTCAGGCAGTGACTTGCTGGCTTACATTCCCCAGAGTGACTGTCAGTGGAGAGCTTTGCTCTGCCCTGACACATGATAACTTCATCAAGTCAGATCTGCTCAGAGGAAGCACTTCTTGCTTGGAGCAACCTTATCTGAAGAAAGCCAGGAGAGCATGGAGGCAGGGCCACAGGGATTCGCTGACAGCTTCCCTTGCAACATTGTCACACTACAGGCAAAAGGGAAAGGGCTTCAAGGAGCAAGAGTTGCCTATGGGGCAGGTAATAACCTACATCTGCTGTGATCACAGCTTCCATTTATCCAGTAATGGACATACGTATCGGGGCCAGACATGGGCAGACACTATAGTGTAGCTGCTCTTGCTACTCTGTGGGTTCCTCTTTCTTCTGCCCTTTCAGGCCCATAACACGATAGGAGAGAAAGAAGGATGGAGGGGTCACAGTTCTGCCTGTAGAATCTCAGAAAGGACTCATCCTGAGGCCCCTTCGATGCTATCCGGTGACACCTTTCTGACCTCCAGAACTCTAGGTTTATAGTAGTTGTTATCGTGCCAAGAAGACACTGATAAAATACATACTCAAGATGCAGGGAAGTACAAGAGCCACTCCCAGCTCTCTGTTATGCCAACTGCCAGCGGTGATGTCCCATGCTCATTAGCCCTCCCTCCGACCCCTGCGGCGTACGCCCAAGGCTTGCTCGCCATCCGTCTGCTGTACTCACCAGAACGCTGTTGCCTTAGCTCCATTCACATTGTCTGACTCTGACCCAATTACCTGATGGAAACAAATGACAGGCGAGAGAATCACTTTGGCTCACGGCTTCAGAGTTTCAAACCATAGTGGCTGGGAACACATGGAGGAGAACATGGTGGGAAGAGTATGGCGGAGACTTCTAAGCACTGCTGCAAAGCAGGAAGCCGAGAGGGCTGAGGGCCCAAATGACCTGCATACTCCAGAAAGGTCCTCCCAGCTAAAGTTTCCAGAGTGTCTCAGAACAGCGCCATCTCCTGGGGAGCAAGCATTAAAACCATCCGCCTGCAGGGGCCATTCCAGATTCCAACTATAATAGGAAGTATTGAGTCTCCAGGAACTAATGAGCTTTCCCAATGCGTGAAACTTCTTATCTGCCACAAGGAAGGAAGTTGTGTTATTTTCAGGAAAATGGATACAACCCAGACTCAATCATTTTAAATTAGTTAGCCCAGCCTTTAAGAAAACAAATAAATACATGTTTTCCCTCGTTTGTAGTTCCCGAATTTTATGTGGATACAGAAAATCATACTCAGGCACACACATGCACACACACACGCACGCACGCATGCACGCACGACAATGGAAGTAGACCCCAAACTGTCTACAGGGATACAGGCAGAGAGACAGTAAAAATGAGGATGAGGGGTATGGAGCTAAATATGTTCAGTGCATAATATATGCTTACATGAAAACTACAAAATAAATAATCAAGATGTCTCCCATTGAGCTAAAGAGAGGCCCAGCTAGTAAAATGCAATAAAGACACTACACAGCACGAAGTCCTGAGTTCAGTCCCCAGGACTCTGGTAAAAAAAAAAAAAAAAAAAAAAACAAACCTCTGCATAGCGGCAGTGGCTCCCGAGTCTAGCGGATTGTTGCTATGCAGAGAGTAGGCTCAGCTCTGGGAAGAGATACATGAGGATCCCTGGGGCTCGCTGCCCAGCTAACCTAACCTTTACTGGTATAAGCTCTAGGCCAAAGAGAGAACTGGCCGAAAAGTAATCAATTAAAAAAATTAAAAGATAAAACCAAGGTGTCTGGTTCCTGATGAATGATGAGAGAGAGAGAGAGAGAGAGAGAGAGAGAGAGAGAGAGAGAGAGAGATTCTCCAGTTATAAAGCAGAAGTTGCTAAAACTTTGGAGCAACCAGGACTGAGCCTCTGATCCCAGTCCCATGATACTTTATATAAATGACATCACGGAGTAAAGTACCTGGATCTTGCAGCACCAGACTATCCCAGAAACTAGAGCTGCCCCGCTGCCGTACCCCCCCTGCTCTGCTGTACCTCCCTGCCCCGCCCACTTGCTCACAGTACCGCCCCTTCTCTACCTACTTGCTCGCTGATTCGCTTACTCTAAGTTCAGAGACCCTTGACTCTTTCTACCACTCTACACCAGGATCCCCACTGCAATATGCCCCCAACGTTACCAGAACATTCGTTGCTTTTTTTCAACACACAAAAATAAGTTTTATGCCTGGGTTTGTATGTGCACGTGTCTAGTTTTTAATGCTGAACCTACACCCTGCATATCAACAGTCTGCTAGAGTCAGGAGCCAGTGCTCACCACAAAAAGAGCACACCCCTCTGAGTGACAACGAGCCTCCCCCAGCGCGCCGCCCGCCCTCGTTTGCTATCGTCTGGCATCTGACAGTGTTTGACTTTGCAGACTCTGACTTGTGAGTTTCACCCAACACTAAGATAAACATGAGCTGGCAGTGAAAGTGCTACCAAACACGAAAACAGAAAAGATGTCCAAACACTCCGTTGTCTTACTCTGCGTCGACAAAGGTGCATTGTTCAAGAGAACAGAGGAGGTATTCCCAGCCTATGATGCGATCACCCACTTGAACTCGACAGCCATTCCAGAAGAGACAGGCGTCCCTGTAATTCATGTGGGTAAACGGGAGGATAGATTGAGGAGCAGACACTGTTCTTTTAGCTCAATAGACTACTAAAGTGGTAAAAAGCATGGAGTACAGGAGAATTAGGAGTTCAAGGCTATCCTAAACTACATAGTAAGTGCAAAGGCAGCCCAGCCGGGCTCCATGAGATCAGCTCAAACAAAAGACTTCACCACTGAGTGTTCAGCACTGACAATGAGTGCACCATGCTGCAGAGACGTGATGAGGTCACTGGGCTGTGATTTGGTGAGAATGTGAGGTTCATCTCTGATTTAAAGGTTATGGGGCCAGCGGTTTCACCATTAAGTATGACTGCTGCCAAGCCTGATGACTTGAGCTCAATCCCCATGGGGGAGACCTAGCACCAACTCTAACGAGACGAGCTGCCCTCTGTCCTCCATGGGCTCACAGTGGCATGAGCCACATATAAGTAAACATTATACCCACAAATAGATAAAAGTTACCGGACAAATAAGTCAGTTTTATCACAGCCATGTTGGACCACAATGGAGGGAGATGGAGTGAGTTCTCCATCACTAAGACTCTTCAGGTTGAGGCTGGACACTCTTCCCCTACACAAAGATATACTTGGTGCATTTAATGGGCATATTTCACAGTTAACCTAGGAAATTAAATGTAGACCGGGGATAGAAAGAGGAGAAGTGGAGACTAGGGAGAGGAGAACAAAACAGGTGGATGCTGTGGTGAATGAATGTGCTTGACCATGGGAAGCAGCACCATCAGGGGGTGTGGCCTCCTTGGAGGGAGTGTGCCATTCTGCAGATGGAGGGCTCCTAGTGGTCAAGCTTCACCCACTGCTCCTGGCTGCCTTCGGAACAGGATGTAGAGCTCTCAGCCGCTCCAGCTCTGTCTGCCTGCACGCTGCCACACCTCCTGCCATGAAGACAGATAATGAACCTGTAAGCCAGCCCCAATTACATGTTGTCCTTTATAAGAGTTGCCATGGTCATGGTGTCTCTTCACAGCAATGAAACCCTGAGACAATGCTTGACATTCTCACACCCCTCCCCCAATATTAGACTCTCCTTCACACCGTCTCCTGTCTGACTGCAGCTAATGACAAGCTTGTCCGAAAGCATCCCTCCAGCTGCCCGCCCCATTCCGTCCCCAGGCAAACCACAAGCACAGACTACGCAGGAATCCCAAAGTGTGTAGTAAAGAGGTTTTATTTCCCCTAAAGGGTGACAAGAACCTGCCAGGAGGCCCACTTCTGCCTAGCTCACTGTTCCTGCCTCCACCTCCCGGGGCCATAGAGAGGTCATTACTCAACCGAGAAGTCTTCACAGCGTGCACAGTGACACAGTTCCTCTCTTCTTAGCACTCAAATTCTGAACACTAGGAATGGTGGTGGGAGGAGTTGTCTTGTTTTATGAGACAAGCTTGACAGTTATTCATTGTCTGCCAGTGAGGAGAGGTAATGAGAATTACTCCGTGATTGGGAGTCAACTAAAAGAGCCAGCAGCACCAGACAGAAGCCTTGAACACTGTGGGGAGAAAAGGATGTCTAGCCTCACCACCAGAAACCCTGCTGTGTGCCCTGTGGAGGGCTGGATGGTGAATTGGAGCAAAGGGGACTGTGACGGTTCTTCCAGAGCAGGTTTTCCTACCCTGCACCTGCCAGTGGGGTTTCTAAACAGTGGTCATCAGGCACCACAGAGCACTGAGACACCTCTTGTAGGTTCCCCACCATTAAACAAACTCACTGACCTGCCTGGAGGGTGCTTCACAGTGTGGGTTCAGAGAACAAACCTTAACCACATTGAGATGGCATTCATCTCGGTGAGCATTGCCCCAAAGCGAACCATCAGGGCGCAAGTGATTTATGTGGTGAGGAAGCAAAGGGAGGCGAGTGAATGGCTTTCAAGTCCCAGCAGTGAGCAGGGTCCTGGTAACCAGGTGGAGCTCTGTCTCTCTGAAGACCATTTGGGGACCACGAGGACCTCGTCCAGGAAAAGGTGTGATCAGTTCCTGGAAGGCCGCGACAAGCTCCAAGATCAGAGTGGCCTGCAACAGCAGAGTCCAAAAGAACGCTGCGATGCCAGCCCAGCCCAGTCAGGATGGGCATCGTCAAGGAAACAGTCGTCGATGCTTGCAGAGTGCGTTACACACGGTTGGTGGGAAGAGAAGCTGGCGGGGCCAGTCGCTGTGGGAATCAGTATGGAGGTTCCTCAACACAAGCGTTACCACTTGGCTCAACTCGCTACGTCTCAGAATCCAAGAACTGGGGGCTCCATCCAGAAGGGAGCCCAGCTGTAAACTCGCCTCCAGTGTCCAGCCTCTACCTGCCTTACATCCGTCCCCCAAAGGCTTTACGGCTCCCAGCAACTGCGGCGAATCAAGGTTCCATACACGTGAGCCTATGGAAGGCATCACATTCAAACTATAATGGCTCCCCAAAACCGGAAACCTCACCATTTCATTGGACTAAAAGGTCCAGCAGGCAGTACACAAGGTTGGGTTCGGGGGCTGAAGGAAAGAAGGCCTGTGTTCAATCTCCTTCCCTGTGGGTTCAGGCATACTGATTGCAGCTAGAAGCAGAAGCTCTGGTAAGCTGCAATCGCCAAAACATTGGAGAAAAGGTTCCAGAAAGGGCCTAGGGTGTCCTGCACCCTGAGCTGACCTTTGAACCACCACTCGCGCCTGATGACTCTGGGAATGTGAATTCCCAAACCTGAGACTAGGAAACAACCTTCATGGGCTGGACTTCTCCAATAAAAACAGAGTTCTGTCGTCATCAACTAGGGAGCCATAGGAAAGCAGAAACAGCAGCTGACCTCTAAGAGAACTCCTGCCTTGAAGTTTCTGCAGTGTCCTTTCCTGATCTCTGTTCTGACACACACACACCACTCCCAGGGTGATCCTCAGGTCTCCGGGTCTCTCCCTGCAGTGTACATCTACTGTTCACATATGTGTTCTTATTTCTTTCGCACCCAGCTTCCCCACCAGACAAAGAGCTCTCTGAGGGAAGAGGCAGGGTGGGGCCGATTTCCACTAGACACCCCACAGCAGCCAATGCTTGCCTTGTTCACAGCAGGCTTTTACACAGGGTCTCCATGCTTATTGGTTCCAATAAGTCACAGTGCCGAGCAGTGCTCAGTCTCATCTGTTCTGAGTCCCGTCTGGTGCCTGACAATTGTCAAGCTCGGCTCTCCTAGGCTGGGCTGTGGTCACTACTACCAGAAGGAAACCAGGATCTACCCCAGCCTGCACAGATCCACCTTCTGAATGCCTATGCCTATTGAATTTTGCCTCCAGTGCTTGCCTGTGTCATCTCATGGTGCAGCCTGACACTCTGGCTTTGCACAAGGTCAGAGGCTCTTAGGTGCCAGAGGAGCCGAGTTCAAATCAGATTTCAGGCATTTAGCACATCCGAGAGTGCTGGCGAGCCTCCCATCCCCCGAGACTGCTTCAGCCCCACTTATTAAAGAACACTTTCTTTACCCTTACCTTTCGCTTTGGGGATATGTGTTTGTGAATCCTCATAAAGCCTTCTATAAACTGTTCTAGAATGTAGTGGGGTAGAAATAAAGCATAGCTGCAAGGCTGAGATAATATTCGCCATGCGGGACTGCGGGGAGGATTAGAGGTAGGCGAAGCACCTGGCAGAGGGCGGCCGCCATTGTCATCAGCATCATTATTTTTGGTGAGGCTGAATCTTGGCAAATGCCTCCTCAGGCATCAAGCAGGAAACCAATTTCCTTGAAAATAAATGTCACAGATATGAAAGGCTTATCGGGAAATAAATAAATAATCTCTAATCGGGACTCCAGCCAGGACTACAGTCTGGCCGGAGGAACGGCGTCACGGTAACCCAGTGTGACCCCTTAGGAAGGTCAGAAGGATGGAGCTGAAGGCTGCTGTTCACTGGTGCACCGCTCTAACTCTCGGTGACCTCGCCAGGGAGACTGCAGGCCTGCAGCTGAGTCAGATAGAGCAAGATGGCCAGGCAGCGCCGAGTGACTATGCAAACACATGGAGGACAACAACAATTAATAGTGTTTTATTATATAATTATTATACCATAATAAAAATGGTATTCTTTTATGTCTGACAGTATTTAGAACAGCAGAATATGTCAAAGGGCTCTCCAGCCCTTCAGTAAGTGGATCATAGAATCAAAAAGTGAAGCACATGCATGATTAGATGTTGATAGACAAGTCGATCCATCAGCCAAGAAAGCCAAACATGAGTTCTCCGTAACTGCAGAGAAACAGCAGGCACAGGGCCCCCCTCAAATCAAAGCCAGCTGATGACACCCCGGTGTGGTCAGAGCACTTGAGAGAGTAGAACAGGAAGGTCGTGAGCTAGAAGAGGCTAGCTCAGGCTAGAGAGACTCTGGAACAAAGCAGAATCATCCAAACGAAGCAAATGCAGAAGGGGAGTCTTTCTATACAAAGTTAGGGTTGGGCCAGGCAATGCCAAACGATACCACACATTTCCATTGGCCTCTCGGAGGGAAGGGATGTGCGTCAGCGCTCTGTTGATGGAATACCTAAGAAAATCAACTTATGACGTGGAAGGATTTACTTTGGCTCACTGTTTCAGACATTTCAGTCTACAGTCGCTCGGTCCTGTCGCTTGCGATGAGGCAGAGCATGAGGAGTGTCTGGTGGAAGAAACGGGCCACCTGATGCAGCCCTGAAGCAAAGGGAGACAGGAAGGGGCTTAGATCGAGTCTCCTTCAAGAACATATTCCCAATGACATAACTTCTCCCTGCTAGGCACTGGTCCCTAAATGCGCAACTCTCCTGCATGACAAAGTGAGAAAATGGCTCCCTACAAGGCTGGAAAGAGTGATGTCAGAACTCATCAAAATTAATAGAGAACATTAATCCACAGATCCAAAACCCCAGGTAGGGAAAGTATACTGAAAATCACATCCAGAGACCTGGGCATGTTAGTTCAAGGCCAACCTGAACTACATAGTGAAAACCCTCTTAAAATACCAAGAAGCTTTTAAAATGACAGTGATAAAAATACTAATTATAATAATAATAATTATTATTATTAGATTTTTCAATTCATACATAGATGCATGACATTACATGGGGGGACCTTGAAGTCAGGGGAGAAAAGTACCATACACTGAGGAATGCAAAGGAAGCCCACAGGAAGCGTTCCACCAAGCACTAACGGGTACACTGAAGGGACAGAGCCATGTAACAAGATTAGAGGGATCGGTAGCCGGAGAACACACAGGAACAGAGATCTCCTGCATTCGGAAAAGTAAACTTTGCAATGCCCTGTGTTCAAACTACATCCCTGACTGTAAGAGATAGACTTTTAACATTAAAGTAAAACGTTAGGGAAAATGTCATGCTAACTGTAGTCCAAAAGACACTAGGGTGGGAAAGATAACACCACGCTAACCCTGACAGAAAGAACTAGGGTAGAGATATGCATCCCGTGAGAACACAGAGGAAAGGGTACAGTATGCTTACAACAGCCAGGAGAGAACCAGGGCGACTGTGTTAGTCATACAGCGTGGATTGCAGAGCACAGCATTGTGAGTTCATCTCATGAAGATGTGGGGTCAGCCCATCAAGAGGACATAACACTGTGAAACATTCAGCACATAGAAGAATTTTTTTTTTGCTTCAGAATTTATAAAGCCAAACTGGGTAGAACATCGCAGAAAAATAGACAAGTCCATAATCATGGTCGGAACTCTCTCCATAAATTAATATAACCAGAGGTTGGAAAATGAGCAGGCTTACAGCAGACTCAAATGGAGTCATCAATCAACCTGTCTAACTAATACTTATAGGAAAATTGGCAGTGGCTAAGAGCAACTACTACCTTTTCAGAGGTTAAAAACACATACTACGTTTTCAAAAGACCTGAGTTTAATTCCCAGCAGTCACATCAAGCAACTTACAATCATCTAAAACTCCAGTTCCGGGATCCAACACCTCCGTCCTCTGCAGGCACCTGCACTCGCGTGCACAAATAGAGGTTCACTCACATACATAATTTAAAATAACAAAATTACTTTTAATTGATTCGTGTCTCACATGCCTACATACAAAAAAAATCGAAAAAGATCACAAGCTTAGGCATAAAATGTTAAACTGTGAAATTTCTCAAGAGAACAAAAACAAACAGAATAAAGTCTTTGCAACCTTGGGTTTCCCAGACATGACACCAAAAGCAGGATGGGCAGGTGGGGGAGGGTGGAAGCATCATTCTTGGCCAAGTTTAAAATGTTATGCTTTCAAAGGACATCGTTATGGAAACGAAAGCACAGCCACCAACTGGGGTAAATTGTTTGTGAGACAGAGACCTGACCAAGGGCTTGTGCCCAGATCGGTTAAGGAACCCTGAAGACTCAAAGGGAGGTTAGGCTGGTGAGATGACTCAGCAGAAAAAGGCAGCGCTGGACAAGCTTGATGACCTGGGTTTCATTCCCTGGGATCTGTTAAGGGGTGACTCCACAGTTTTGTCTGCTGACCCGCATGCACACATTCACGCACACACACACACACACACACACACACACACACACACACACACACTTACACACACACACACACACACATATATACAGTAATAATAATAAGTATATTCAAAAAACTGAAATAAGAAAATGAAGCTTCTTAAGTGAACAAAACAGTTTAGCAGACACTGAAATTAAAAGCACATCTGTTATACAGACTGAGCAGGTTATACTTAGGAATATATGCATATACATATATGCATGTAATAACAGTTAATGAAGAAAAGAGGCCATGAATTTGAAAGACAGAGAATAAGGGACTATGGGAGAATTTGAAGGGAGGACAGGGAAGGGAGAAAAGTTGTAATCATATTATAATCTTTTAAAAAGTAATATACAATATATGTATGCATGCATATATATCCCGGGACACACACAAAGGTGTTCCCCGACCGACACTGGCCATTAGGGAGAAGCAAATTAGCACCAGGACTTACTACTACCTGCCCACCGTAGCAGCTACGAGTTTGAAAATCACATGCCCTTGTGGTACAGTCATTGCTCATCGAGCTATTCACTCAAGAGAAATGAAAGTCCATGTCCATGCAAAGCTGCTTGTCCTGTAGGCTAAGGCCAGTTCCACGCCACCCCTGCCGCTGACCTTGGCTGCTGCTCCATGGTCCTGCAGCTTCTGGTTACCAACTTCTGACCCAGTTTGCTTGTCGTTCCTATGATAAAACACTGGCCAAAGCCAACTTGCAGGGAGGAATGGATTACTTGGCTTACAAGTTATAGTTTGTCATCAAGGGAAAACAAGGACAAGAGCTTGAGACAGGGACATGGAGGCAGGAACTGAAGCAGAGGCCATGGAGAAACACAACTCAGATTGCTTCTTCTGGCTTGTTCAGCTCCCTTTCTTATAAACCCAAGCCCTCAAGCCCAGGGATGGCACTGCCCACAGTGGGCCAGTCCCTCCAAATCCATAGCAATTGAGAAGATGACGTGCCCACAGATGTGCCCACAAAACAATCCGATAAAAGGGAACTCCTTGATTCAGAGTCTAGGTTTATGTGAAAACCACAAAACCATGGCATGGATGGGCCACAAGCTCATGCTGCTTTGGGCAGAGCTGGATTAATGAGATCCTGTGCTCATCTTGCTTAGCACAGTAGTCAGGTAGGAAAGAGCTCACTGGCCACTGGGAGTCCAGCTGAAAATGTTGCTATACATAAAACTGTGAGACTGTTAATCTCACAGCTCATTCCCAACCCTATGAAGGGGGTAGCACAGATGAGAGACAATATGCCTGAGGCCAAATACTGCCTCTCATCCATTTGGGGATCCTAGATGGCGGTTTTGGGTTCCTTCGGTTCCTTTTTCCTGGACCATTGTAGGACTTCAGTTGTCACATGGGTGTTTTAAGGTGTATTGAGGACAGGTTCGACAAGTCCCCAACATGGGTGACTGACCTTGGCATATGGAGGTATTTTTAGCAGTTGATCTTCAAGCACAGACAGATGTTTCTCTGCTGTTCACAGTGGGGTGTCTCCTTGAAGTCTGCCCTGTTACCCACATTCGGCCTCTAGAACAGCTTGTAGATAGCAACACCACTCTAGACAATTTCAATAATTTTGACTTTATAGAAACCAGTTTTTATTCATCTCAAATTGGACATTGCGCTGCCTTACAAAGAAGATGTATTTTCTGAAAGTGACCTAAACAGCAAATCCAGCTTTGTCATTGATATTTTTATAAAGCTACAGATGGGTTTTCCCTGAAGAAATTAAGTAAAAAGTCAACCCTACATGGGGGGGGGGGGTTGAATAGTAAAATCCATGATTCCTTTGTCAGCCTTGGCAAAGTGGGCAGTTAAGTCTTTGAGCCTTTCAGCACTTCAGACAAACTCAAAGAATCACTCTTCCCTCTCGCCAAGCAAAAATGATTTTCATAAGACTACGGATTTATCTACAAACTGCATCATCTCCTCAGGCTCCCTTCTTTTTTTTTTTTTTTTTTTTTTTTTTATTAACTTGAGTATTTCTTATATACATTTCTAGTGTTATTCCCTTTCCCGGTTTCCGGGCAAACATCCCCCTAGTCCCTCCCCCTCCCCTTCTTTATAGATGTTCCCCTCCCCATCCTCCCCCCATTGCCGCCCTCCCCCCAACAATCTAGTTCACTGGGGGTTCAGTCTTAGCAGGACCCAGGGCTTCCCCTTCCACTGGTGCTCTTACTAGGATATTCATTGCTACCTATGAGGTCAGAGTCCAGGGTCAGTCCATGTATAGTCTTTAGGTAGTGGCTTAGTCCCTGGAAGCTCTGGTTACTTGTACATATGGGGTCTTGGGCCCCTTCAAGCTCTTCCAGTTCTTTCTCTGATTCCTTCAATGGGAGTCCTATTCTCAGTTCAGTGGTTTGCTGCTGGCATTCGCCTCTGTATTTGCTGTATTCTGGCTGTCTCTCAGGAGCGATCTACATCCGGCTCCTGTCGGCCTGCACTTCTTTGCTTCATCCATCTTGTCTAATTGGATGGTTGTATATGTATGGGCCACATGTGGGGCAGGCTCTGAATGGGTGTTCCTTCAGTCTCTGTTTTAATCTTTGCCTCTCTCTTCCCCGCCAAGGGTATTCTTGTTTCCCTTTTAAAGAAGGAGTGAAGCATTCACATTTTGATAATCCGTCTTGAGTTTCATTTGTTCTAGGCATCTAGGGTAATTCAAGCATTTGGACTAATAGCCACTTATCAATGAGTGCATACCATGTGTGTTTTTCTGTGATTGGGTTACCTCACTCAGGATGATATTTTCCAGTTCCAACCATTTGCCTATGAATTTCATAAAGTCATTGTTTTTGATAGCTGAGTAATATTCCATTGTGTAGATGTACCACATTTTCTGTATCCATTCCTCTGTTGAAGGGCATCTGGGTTCTTTCCAGCTTCTGGCTATTATAAATAAGGCTGAACATAGTGGAGCACGTGTCTTTGTTATATGTTGGGGCATCTTTTGGGTATATGCCCAAGAGAGGTGTAGCTGGATCCTCAGGCAGTTCAATGTCCAATTTTCTGAGGAACCTCCAGACTGATTTCCAGAATGGTTGTACCAGTCTGCAATCCCACCAACAATGGAGGAGTGTTCCTCTTTCTCCACATCCTCGCCAGCATCTGCTGTCACCTGAGTTTTTGATCTTAGCCATTCTCACTGGTGTGAGGTGAAATCTCAGGGTTGTTTTGATTTGCATTTCCCTTATGACTAAAGATGTTGAACATTTTCAGGCTCCCTTCTTAAATGCTGACATTTGTCTCTGTATCTCCTTTATAGGAAAACAGGCACACCTCTGCTAGCAGGGGAACTGTGTACACTTGGCTACTCAGGACCACCCTGTTATAGTATACCTCAGAACCCCAACTTCTTCAGTGTGTACAAGAAGAGTTCTCAGGCTGACCGCCTGTTCCTTCTGCTCGAATTTTCATAATGATCTGCTTCAAAGTAGGAATAACAAGCTCTGTGCGTGGCTCAGGTCATGGACCATGCTCTGGGTCCCAGTCCCAGAACTGCGTAAGTTAGGTATGGTGATACAAACCTCTGATCTCAGCATTCAAGAGGTAAAAGTAAGAGGACCAAAAGTTCAAGAGCATCCTTAGCTACATTGCCAGTTTGAGGCCAGCCTGTGATATATGAGACTGTCTCAAAGTTAATTAATTAAGAGTAGATGCAACAGAAATTATAGGTAAGAAAGTCAAAGGAGGTTAGATGACTCAAATACAGTATTGGTCACTAAGGCTCTGCCAGCGTTGAGCATCTATGAGAAATCCAGTACCATGGCTTCCCAAGAAGGAGACAACAGCTTCTTCTTAAAAATCTCTCTTTCTGCAAAGCAGCCACCAGGAGCCCTCCAGCCCCTCTGTGCAGGTGGATGGCAAACCAGTGAAAAGAGAAGAGGTGAACTGGAAGAGGTCCAGCCTGAGATCGCCAGCTGCCCACGACTGACTCCCGATAACATGGGAGGTCTGGAGTCTGACCACATCCACCTAGGGGCAAAAAGAAGGTTCTAACTGTGTCATTAGGGAACCAAGAGTCAGCCAAGATTCTCCACAGCACAAATGACCTCAAGAGCACAGTGCAGATGGGCAGACAGCAGGGTAAAGCATTTGACTCACTAGTATGAGGATCATGAGTTCCAGGCCACCCTGGGTTACATTGTGAGACCTTGCCAAAAAAATAACAAAATGACTCCCATGCAAGAACTCACCTGTTGCTGTAAAATTATAAAAAAAATAAAATAAAATAAAATGCTGTCTTTTATCCCCCACTAAATCTGGCACCGCAGTGCCCCAAGATATCTAGTAGATCTCTTCATCTCAGTCAGCAAACCCTCTCACCCACTCTGCTCCATCCCATATCACACCGCCTATGGCTTCTCTGAGCCTGGCAGCAATCTCTCTACCCATCTAGTTCCCAAGGCAGGGTGCCACCATGCCAGAAGTATACATCTCAATTCCATGGTGGCCCAGTGTCTCCACCACCACAAACTCTCTTAAACTTAAATCGCCACAGGAAAGAACACACAACACAATAACCTCTGATCTAATTGATAAGATATAATTGCCCACCTAAACACACAAAACCCAGTACATATCCATCCCTTAAGAATATTCATAACAACCTGTAAACACAAGAGAGGAATCTTAACATCGGCCTCCATGTTCTCCCAGTGGCTTCTCCTCCAGTTTCCTTCTGTTCTAGTCTCCTTACCCCTCAAACTTTTCTCCCGCCCATCCTTCCTTCTTGTCCAATGACAGGCCTCATTCTATCTTGTACCTGCCTTCACCTGTATGACATCATCCTACACTCACCAGACTCAAATGGCACTTCTGGGAGGCCTGGAGGAGATGCAGAGCTGGGTGGGTGTGGGGTCAAGGCAGGAGTAACTCCTGAAGTATCTGGGAACCCCTAAGTACGGTGTGTGTCCTTGAGTGTGTGAACCAACAACACATGACTAAACCCCTTCAATAGGCTGACTTGGTGGATTATCGCAGTGGCAGGAGCCATCCTTATCCCTTTCACTGCCCAGGAGCTGCTGCAGGGAAACCTGTCCAACCATCAGGCCAATCAGTACAAGACAAGAAAACCAGCTCTGAAGGGAAAGCAGTTAACCTGGGGGTTGGGGGTGCGGGGAGGAAACGCAGCATCGGGGCTATCCATGTGGGGGAACTAGCACATTGAACAAGGACATTCCAGCATTGACAGCAGCTGATGGAAAAGAAGGATGGAGTTCAAAGAATACAGAGGAACTTGATGGGGACATCAGAGGGAATCCATAATGGAATGGAAGCACTAAAGGGCACAGTAAGGTGTCACTCCTGGGTGACACATGGTGCACATTTTGGAGGGAGCACATTTTTATGAGAGAATACCTCAGCTGGGGAAGCAAAGGTGTTCCAAATGATAGCTGAGCCAGGAGAAGTCACGAAGCAGAGCAGCGCTCGGTGAAGGTCACTTTTCCCTCTCATTCTTCCCATTATTCAGTGTGCATGTATGCATGCATGGTGTATGCGTGTGTGTGGATGTGTGAGAGTGCATGTGTGCATGCAAGCATGTGCGTGTGTGCATGTATATGAGAGTCAGAGGGCAGCCTTGATCATTCCTCGGGTGCCTTCTGTGTTGTCTTTCATTGGCCTGGAACTTGTCTGAGTAGGTTAGGCTAGCCAGCCATCTGCCTCTACCTCCCATCTCAGCACTGATGGGAATACGCATGTGCACCATCATGCCTGGCTTTTTACATGGGGCTAGAACCCAGATCCTCCCAAGTGCCGAAATTAAAGCTCCATGCTGTAACATCCAACTTGTGACAGCGACTTCAAGGTAAAGAAAGTCTACTTTCTTTTGCTATAACAGAACTTCACAAAACGGGTAAATCTGAAGAAAGGCTTACTTATTCTGGAGACTGGCGTGTCTGAGGGTGTGGAGGTGGCACGCACCGAGAGCTATCGTCCTATATCATAATATAGTGGAAAAATCAAGAGACGGCAAGTAGTAAAGGAAGCCTGATGGGTAGACGTGTGTGTGTGTGTGTGTGTGTGTGTGTGTGTGTGTGTATGTGTGTGTGTATGTGTGTGTATGTGTGTGTGTATGTGTGTGTGTGTGTGGTGTGTGTGTGTATGTGTGTGTGCGCCTATGTGTGTGTATGTCTGTGGTATGTGTGTGTATGGGTTGTGTGTGTATATGTGTGTGTATATGTGTGTATATGTATATGTGTGTATGTGTGTATGTATATGTACATGTGTGTGTGGTGTATGTTTGTGTGTGTGGTGTGTGTATGTGTGTGTATATGTGTATGTGTGTGTGGTGTGTGTGTGGTATGTGTTTGTTTGTGTGTGTGTGGTGTGTGTGTGTGTGGTGTGTGTGTGTGTGGTGTGTGTGGTGTGTGTGTGTGTGTGGTGTGTGTGTGTGGTGTGTGTGTGTATGTGTGTGGTATGTGTTTGTGTGTGTGGTGTGTGTGTGTGATGTGTGTGGTATGTGTTTGTGTGTGTGATGTGTGTTTGTGTGTGGTGTGTGTGTGTGTGATGTGTGTGTGTGTGTATGTGTGTGGTAGATGTTTGTGTGTGTGATGTGTGTTCGTATGTGTGTGTGTGTGTGTGTGTGTGTGTAGCAAACTGCATCCAGGAGCTACCTTATCTCAGCAATGATGCTACTCTGGAAATCTCTGTGACCCCGTCAGCCTTCACAAGACCCATCTTCCCAACAGTATTTCATAAGGTTCACAGCAGTATTTCCTAAGACGCCTGCAAATGGGTCAGGGGAGCGGAGTGTTTGCCTATGGTTCCAGCTACCTTTCTCATCCCTATAACAAAATACCTATCAGAAACAACCTAAGCGGGGGAGGGCTTATCTTGCTCACAGTTTGAGAGCAGTCCAACATGCTGGGCAGCCATGTGTGAGGCAGGAGTGTGAAGAAGCTGGTCGTGTTGCAGCTCTAGTCAGAGATGAATGCAGGTCCCCAGAGCATTTGCTGGATACTATTAAGTCCGTGACTCGCTTCTTGGTTGCTGCCGCCGCGGAGAGCTCGTGGGCAGCACCCCACGAGCAAACTTGAGCCTCGGGACCACAGGTAAGACCAACTTTTCTGCTGCAAGCGACCTGCCTGGTGAACTCAGGACACACAGAGGCAGAATTCCTCTAGGACTGGGCACTTCCGGTATTTAGCGGGGGGGGGGGGGGAGTCCCAAACCGGCGGATCCCTGCCCGCAGCAGCTCTCTGCTCCCAAACCGCTCGGGAGAGAGACCTCACCGCCTGGTCAGGTGGGCACTCCTGAGGCTGCAGAGCTGAAGAGACCACCAACACTGCCCACGCCTGCCCACATCCCTGGCCCAAGAGGAAACTGTATACGGCCTCTGGGTACCCGCAGAGGAGGTCCCAGGAGCAGCAGATCCACTGCGTCTGAGACACTGCCAGAAGTTGAAGGGACCGACCGGATAAACAGTTCTCTGCACCCAAATCCTGTGGGAGGGAGAGCTAAACCTTCAGAGAGGCAGACACACCTGGGAAACTAGAAGAGACTGCACTCTGCACACATCTCTGACGCCAGAGGAAAACAGCAAACGCCATCTGGAACCCTGGTACACTGAAGCTCCTGGAAAGGGCGGCGCAGATCTTCCTGGTTGCTACCGCCACAGAGAGCTCGTAGGCAGCACCCCACAAGCAAACTTGAGCCTCAGAACCACAGGTAAGACCAACTTTTCTGCTGCAAGTGACCTGCCTGGTGAACTCAAGACACAGGCCCACAGGAACAGCTGAAGACCTGTAGAGAGGAAAAACTACACACCCGAAAGCAGAACACTCTGTCCCCATAACTGTCTGAAAGAAAACAGGAAAACAGGTCTACAGCACTCCTGACACACAGGCTTATAGGACAGTCTAGCCACTGTCAGAAATAGCAGAACAAAGTAACGCTAGAGATAATCTGATGGCGAAAGGCAACCGCAGGAACCCAAGCAACAGAAACCAAGACTACATGGCATCATCGGAGCCCAATTCCCCACCAAAGCAAACACGGAATATCCAAACACACCAGAAAAGCAAGATCTAGTTTCAAAATCATATTTGATCATGATGCTGGAGGACTTCAAGAAAGACGTGAAGAACTCCCTTAGAGAAACGCAGGAAAACATTAATAAACAAGTAGAAGCCTACAGAGAGGAATCGCAAAAATCCCTGAAAGAATTCTAGGAAAACATAAATAAATAAGTAAAAGCCCACAGAGAGGAGTCACAAAAATCCCTGAAAGAATTCCAGGAAAACACAATCAAACAGTTGAAGGAATTAAAAATGGAAATAGAAGCAATCAAGAAAGAACACATGGAAACAACCCTGGATATAGAAAACCAAAAGAAGAGACAAGGAGTTGTAGATACGAGCTTCACCAACAGAATACAAGAGATGGAAGAGAGAATCTCAGGAGCAGAAGATTCCATAGAAATCATTGACTCAACTGTCAAAGATAATGTAAAGCAGAAAAAGCTACTGGTCCAAAACATACAGGAAATCCAGGACTCAATGAGAAGATCAAACCTAAGGATAATAGGTATAGAAGAGAGTGAAGACTCCCAGCTCAAAGGACCAGTAAATATCTTCAACAAAATCATAGAAGAAAACTTCCCTAACCTAAAAAAAGAGATACCCATAGGCATACAAGAAGCCTACAGAACTCCAAATAGATTGGACCAGAAAAGAAACACCTCCCGTCACATAATAGTCAAAACATCAAACGCACAAAATAAAGAAAGAATATTAAAAGCAGTAAGGGAAAAAGGTCAAGTAACACATGAAGGCAGACCAATCAGAATCACACCAGACTTTTCGCCAGAAACTATGAAAGCCAGAAGATCCTGGACAGATGTCATACAGACCCTAAGAGAACACAAATGCCAGCCCAGGTTACTGTATCCTGCAAAACTCTCAATTAATATAGATGGAGAAACCAAGATATTCCATGACAGGACCAAATTTACACAATATCTTTCTACAAATCCAGCACTACAAAGGATAATAAATGGTAAAGCCCAACATAAGGAGGCGAGCTATACCCTAGAGAAGCAAGAAACTAATCATCTTGGCAACAAAACAAAGAGAAGAAAAGCACACAAACATAACCTCATATCCAAATATGAATATAACAGGAAGCAAGAATCACTATTCCTTAATGTCTCTCAACATCAATGGCCTCAACTCCCCAATAAAAAGACATAGATTAACAAACTGGATACACAACGAGGACCCTGCATTCTGCTGCCTACAGGAAACACACCTCAGAGACAAAGACAGACACTACCTCAGAGTGAAAGGCTGGAAAACAACTTTCCAAGCAAATGGTCGCAAGAAGCAAGCAGGAGTAGCCATTCTAATATCAAATAAAATCAATTTTCAACTAAAAGTCATCAAAAAAGATAAGGAAGGACACTTCATATTCATCAAAGGAAAAATCCACCAAGATGAACTCTCAATCCTAAATATCTATGCCCCAAATACAAGGGCACCTACATACGTAAAAGAAACCTTACTAAAGCTCAAAACACACATTGCACCTCACACAATAATAGTAGGAGATTTCAACACCCCACTCTCATCAATGGACAGATCATGGAAACAGAAATTAAACAGAGACGTAGGCAGACTAAGAGAAGTCATGAGCCAAATGGACTTAACAGATATTTATAGAACATTCTATCCTAAAGCAAAAGGATATACCTTCTTCTCAGCTCCTCATGGTACTTTCTCCAAAATTGACCATATAATTGGTCAAAAAACAGGCCTCAACAGGTACAGAAAGATAGTAATAATCCCATGCGTGCTATCGGACCACCACGGCCTAAAACTGGTCTTCAATAACAATAAGGGAAGAATGCCCACATATACATGGAAATTGAACAATGTTCTACTCAATGGTCAAGGAAGAAATAAAGAAAGAAATTAAAGACTTTTTAGAATTTAATGAAATTGAAGGTACAACATACCCAAACTTATGGGACACAATGAAAGCTGTGCTAAGAGGAAAACTCATAGCGCTGAGTGCCTGCAGAAAGAAACAGGAAAGAGCATATGTCAGCAGCTTGACAGCACACCTAAACGCTCTAGAACAAAAAGAAGCAAATACACCCAGGAGGAGTAGAAGGCAGGAAATAATCAAACTCAGAGCTGAAATCAACCAAGTAGAAACAAAAAGGACCATAGAAAGAATCAACAGAACCAAAAGTTGGTTCTTTGAGAAAATCAACAAGATAGATAAACCCTTAGCCAGACTAACGAGAGGACACAGAGAGTGTGTCCAAATTAACAAAATCAGAAATGAAAAGGGAGACATAACAACAGATTCAGAGGAAATTCAAAAAATCATCAGATCTTACTATAAAAGCCTATATTCAACAAAACTTGAAAATCTGCAGGAAATGGACAATTTCCTAGACAGATACCAGGTACCGAAGTTAAATCAGGAACAGATAAACCAGTTAAACAACTCCATAACTCCTAAGGAAATAGAAGCAGTCATTAAAGGTCTCCCAACCAAAAAGAGCCCAGGTCCAGACGGGTTTAGTGCAGAATTCTAGCAGACCTTCATAGAAGACCTCATACCAATATTATCCAAACTATTCCACAAAATTGAAACAGATGGAGCACTACCGAATTCCTTCTATGAAGCCACAATTACTCTTATACCTAAACCACACAAAGACACAACAAAGAAAGAGAACTTCAGACCAATTTCCCTTATGAATATCGATGCAAAAATACTCAATAAAATTCTGGCAAACCGAATCCAAGACCACATCAAAACAATCATCCACCATGATCAAGTAGGCTTCATTCCAGGCATGCAGGGATGGTTTAATATACGGAAAACCATCAACGTGATCCATTATATAAACAAACTGAAAGAACAAAACCACATGATCATTTCATTAGATGCTGAGAAAGCATTTGACAAAATTCAAGGCCCCTTCATGACAAAAGTCCTGGAAAGAATAGGAATTCAAGGCCCATACCTAAACATAGTAAAAGCCATATACAGCAAACCAGTTGCTAACATTAAACTAAATGGAGAGAAACTTGAAGCAATCCCACTAAAATCAGGGACTAGACAAGGCTGCCCACTCTCTCCCTACTTATTCAATATAGTTCTTGAAGTTCTAGCCAGAGCAATCAGACAACAAAAGGAGGTCAAGGGGATACAGATCGGAAAAGAAGAAGTCAAAATATCACTATTTGCTGATGATATGATAGTATATTTAAGTGATCCCAAAAGTTCCACCGAGAACTACTAAAGCTGATAAACAACTTCAGCAAAGTGGCTGGGTATAAAATTAACTCAAATAAATCAGTAGCCTTCCTCTACACAAAAGAGAAACAAGCCAAGAAAGAAATTAGGGAAACGACACCCTTCATAATAGACCCAAATAATATAAAGTACCTCGGTGTGACTTTAACCAAGCAAGTAAAAGATTTGTACAATGAGAACTTCAAGACACTGAAGAAAGAAATTGAAGAAGACCTCAGAAGATGGAAAGATCTCCCATGCTCATGGATTGTCAGGATTAATATAGTAAAAATGGCCATTTTATCAAAAGCGATCTACAGATTCAATGCAATCACCATCAAAATGCCAATCCAATTCTTCAAAGAGTTAGACAGAACCATTTGCAAATTCATCTGGAATAACAAAAAACCCAGGAGAGCTAAAACTATCCTCAACAATAAAAGGACTTCTGGGGGGAATCACTATCCCTGAACTCAAGCAGTATTACAGAGCAATAGTGATAAAAACTGCCTGGTATTGGTACAGAGACAGACAGATAGATCAATGGAACAGAATTGAAGACCCAGAAATGAACCCACACACCTATGGTCACTTGATTTTTGATAAAGGAGCCAAAACCATCCAATGGAAAAAAAGATAGCATTTTCAGCAAATGGTGCTGGTTCAACTGGAGGTCAACATGTAGAAGAATGCAGATCGATCCATGCTTATCACCCTGTACAAAGCTTAAGTCCAAGTGGATCAAGGACCTCCACATCAAACCAGACACACTCAAACTAATAGAAGAAAAACTAGGGAAGCATCTGGAACACATGGGCACTGGAAAAAATTTCCTGAACAAAACACCAATGGCTTATGCTCTAAGATCAAGAATCGACAAATGGGATCTCATAAAACTGCAAAGCTTCTGTAAGGCAAAGGACACTGTGGTTAGGACAAAACGGCAACCAACAGATTGGGAAAAGATCTTTACCAATCCTACAACAGATAGAGGCCTTATATCCAAAATATACAAAGAACTCAAGAAGTTAGACCGCAGGGAGACAAATAACCCTATTAAAGAATGGGGTTCGGAGCTAAACAAAGAATTCACAGCTGAGGAATGCTGAATGGCTGAGAAACACCTAAAGAAATGTTCAACATCTTTAGTCATAAGTGAAATGCAAATCAAAACAACCCTGAGATTTCACCTCACGCCAGTGAGAATGGCTAAGATCAAAAACTCAGGTGACAGCACATGCTGGCAAGGATGTGGAGAAAGAGGAACACTCCTCCATTGTTGGTGGGGTTGCAGACTGGCACAACCATTCTGGAAATCAGTCTGGAGGTTCCTCAGAAAAGTGGACATTGAACTGCCTGAGGATCCAGCTATACCTCTCTTGGGCATATACCCAAAAGATGCCCCAACATATAAAAAAGACACGTGCTCCACTATGTTCATAGCAGCCTTATTTATAATAGCCAGAAGCTGGAAAGAACCCAGATGCCCTTCAACAGAGGAATGGATACAGAAAATGTGGTACATCTACACAATGGAATATTACTCAGCTATCAAAAACAATTACTTTATGAAATTCGTAGGCAAATGGTTGGAACTGGAAAATATCATCCTGAGTGAGCTAACCCAATCACAGAAAGACATACATGGTATGCACTCATTGATAAGTGGCTATTAGCCCAAATGCTTTAATTACCCTAGATGCCTAGAACAAATGAAACTCAAGACGGATGATCAAAATGTGAATGCTTCACTCCTTCTTTAAAAGGGGAACAAGAATACCCTTGGCAGGGAATAGAGAGGCAAAGATTAAAACAGAGACTGAAGGAACACCCATTCAGAGCCTGCCCCACATGTGGCCCATACATATACAGCCACCCAATTAGACAAGATGGATGAAGCAAAGAAATGCAGACGGACAGGAGCCAGATGTAGATCTCTCCTGAGAGACACAGCCAGAATACAGCAAATACAGAGGCGAATGCCAGCAGCAAACCACTGAACTGAGAATAGGACCCCTGTTGAAGGAATCAGAGAAAGAACTGGAAGAGCTAGAAGGGGCTCGAGACCCCATATGTACAACAATGCCAAGCAACCAGAGCTTCCAGGGACTAAGCCACTACCTAAAGACTATACATGGACTGACCCTGGACTCTGACCTCATAGGTAGCAATGCATATCCTAGTAAGAGCACCAGTGGAAGGGGAAGCCCTGGGTCCTGCTAAGACTGAACCCCCAGTGAACTAGACTGTTGGGGGGAGGGCGGCAATGGGGGGAGGGTGGGGAGGGGAACACCCATAAGGAAGGGGATGGGGGAGGGTGATGTTTGCCCGGAAACCGGGAAGGGGAATAACACTCGAAATGTATATGGGAAATACTCAAGTTAATAAAAAAACCAAATAAATAAAAAAAATATTTGTTATGCATACATGCAGTGTGTGTATGTGTGTGTGTGTGTGTGTGTGTGTGTGTGTGTGTGTGTGTGTGTGTGTGTCACATGCAGAGGTCAGCCTTGATGTCCTCACCTTATACCTTGCTTGAGATAGTTGTCCACTGACATTGCCTCTCTCTACCTCAGATCTCCCAATACGAGGGCTGGGATTAGATACAAACCCCCATGCCCAGCTGGTTTTGGTAAGCTTTTTGTTAACTTTTATAAGACACTGACCAAAAGCACCCAGGGGTTGGGGCTATTTGGATTAACATGTTACAGCCCATCATTGAGGGAAGCCAAGGTAAGAACTCAAGGCAGAAAGCTGGATGCAGGAACTTGATCAAAGACCATGACGAGACACAGCTTACTAACTTTCTTCCTAACCTTCTTACATAGCTCAGAACAACCTGCTTGCCCACCTGCCACAATCAGCAATCAAGCAAATGGCTCCACAGACATCCCCATGGGCTAATCTGACAAAAGCAATTCCTTAGTTGAGACTCCTTCTCCCCAGATATGCCTAGATTTGTATCAAACTGACAAAAAATAACTATGGTTCACAGACCCTGGAGATCCAATCTGAGATCCTCAATGAACCATCTCCTAGTCCCAATTAAACATCTTTCACAATTCCTACGACATGATGAGAATTCAATGAATATTAACACAGAGACACTATTTTGTTATTCTGTAGCTCCATTCTCATTATTCCTTCAAAAGGTATTTTTTAAAATTCCTTACTCAGCTTCACCCTCAGGTCCTCACAGAGGACAGTACAGTTAATATTTCTCTCCATTCCTCTTAAAACCACTGTCTTGTAAGCTAAGGACAAGGACATTAGGGAGGGTCAAATGGTTTTTCCTTCTTGCTTTCCATTTAGGCCCACTTTAGATTCCCCATCTCTGACTTCCTTGTGCCTCTAGACCTATAGCCTTTACATACCCCTCTGTGTTAGCTACCTGGTACACTGACTGCCTTGATTTGAGCCTAGGCCCCAAATTCCACGACTTGGCTCTCCACGTAAGTTACTTAAACTGTGCGTTTCATTCTCCATAACTATGAAATGGGGATGGTTTTAATAATGTTTGCCTCAATGGGTGAGCATATGGACTAGCTGACTTAGCACAGGACAAGAGAGCATTGGATGAGATGGACAGGCCGGTCAATCAGTCAGAAAGTGCCCGCCGTGTATGAATGAGGCCCAGAGTTTAGATCCCAAGAACCTATAGGGAGCCAGGAGTGGGAGCACGCTTCTATAACTCTAGGCTGGGAAGGAGGAGAAATGGTGATCTCCAGGCTCAGTAAAAGAACCTGTTTCAAAAAATTAAAGAACAATCAAAGAAGATACCCCAAATGGAATTCTGTCCTCCTTATACCTGATGCATGCACACATGGGAGGAGTGGCAGGTTAAAAATATTCAATAAACATGAGGGATGGTGGTGATTTTGTTGAGGAGGAGGAGGAAGAGGGAGAAGAGGAGGAGGAGGAGGAGGAGGAGGAGGACAAGGAGGGTCTACTTGATTCTTATCCACTCATTATCTTTGTTTCCCTGAAAACAGGATTAGTTTGTCATCCATGTAGGACTTCATCAGTCTTGCTACATAGATTGCCACATCTGACACAGCCAAGAAAAGACAAAAACTGAGTATTTGTTAAATCCTTGTTTAAAATGAGTTCATTGAGAATAGGACCCCCGTTAAAGGAATCAGAGAAAGAACTGGAAGAGCTTGAAGGGGCTCGAGACCCCATATGTACAACAATGCCAAGCAACCGGAGCTTCCAGGGACTAAGCCACTACCTAAAGACTATACATGGCCTGACCCTGGGCTCCAACCTCATAGGTAGCAATGAATATCCTAGTGAGAGCACCAGTGGAAGGGGAAGCCCTGGGTTCTGCCAAGACTGAACCCCCAGTGAACGTGATTGTTGTGGGGAGGGCAGTAATGGGGGGAGGGTGGGGAGGGGAACACCCATAAAGAAGGGGAGGGGGAGGGATTAGGGGGATGTTTGCCCGGAAACCGGGAAAGGGAATAACACTCAAAATGTAAATAAGAAATACTCAAGTTAATAAAAAAATAAAATAAAATAAAATAAAAATAAAAAAATAAATAAAATGAGTTCATGAGGCAGGAAAGATGACTCTGTGGATAAGAGCATTTATGGCTGCTTTAGAGGACCCAGATTGGGTTCCTAACACTCATTCAGGGCAGCTCTCAACTGGCTGGGACTCCTATGAACTCTTCATATGCACACATGTACACACACACACACACACACACACACACAAACACGAGTAAATCTTTTTAAATTTTAATAACCTCATAAAACCTGTACTTTTCTCAGTGCTCAGCACTAAATACATATCCAATCAACACTTGTCAATATAATAAACTCAGAAGGGAACGACAGCCAGAGAGTGCACTAAGCCCAGAGACCCACCTTTGCCTGCTACCCTTAGCCTGCAAACCTCCTACCAGGAAGGATGCAGACCCTTATCTCCGGGCAAAGGTGTTCAAAAGAAACAATAGACCCAACTTGTGGAGATTTCCAGTGAGCCAGTCATTAAGGGCACCCTCAACTTTAATAAGCACCTTTGGGTCTAGCTAGATTCCCTCTGAGAGAAGCCAAAGCTAATTTGGCACTCTCGCCTTCTGATACACTCTCAATAGGGATAAAAGCAACTTTGATTTCCCCTTGGACCTATAAATAATTCAGTCCCATTTGTGTGTCACCAAATCTCTTTTAGCAGAATCCGTACAAAGGTCAGGGCCAAATAAATGTCTCTTCGATGTTTGTGCATAATGTCAAAGTGTATTTTTAGGGCAGATAGTTCGGAGAAGAGCTGAGGAGAACTGGCAAGGTAACTGTTCAAGTGCAGACATCCCAAGCCAAGTCAGGAGGGGGTTCCGCACAGCTCTCAGAGACAGAGACCTTGCTTGCCTTGATAACCCGGAAGGAGTTTGATGAGGGCTTTTCCCAAATGGCACGGTGCCACTTAACCTTTCCTCCAACCTCGGGGGTTGGGCCATGATGCTTTCGCCCACGTTTCTTAAGCTTGCAGAATGTAGTGGCACTGAACAAAAGAAACCAGCGTCTCCCCGCTTATGAATTAAATGCAGTGGGAAAGAAACAGCAACGGACAAGAAAGATGAAAGGCCTGTGAGCCAGGCATACGTCTCTCAGCCGTCATTCAGGTTGAGTGATCTTGGGCAAGCACATCCACAGAGTCTCTGCTTTCCCATCACGAAATGGAGGCACTGAAAACCCGGTTAGGTTTCTATTGCTGCCATGAAACACCAGGACCAAAAAGTAAGTTGGGGAGGAAGGGGTTTATTCAGCTCACACTTTCCCATCACTGTTCATCATCAAAGGAAGTCAGGACGGGAACCTGGAAGCAGGAATTGACGCAGAGGCCATGGAGAGATGCTCCTTCCTGGCTTGATCAGCCCAACATTCTCATAAACCCAGGACCACCAACCCAGGGATTGAACCACCCACAAAGGACTAAATCCTCCCCATCAATCACTAATTAAGGAAATGCCCTATAGGCCTGTGTACAGCCCAGTCATAAGGAGGCATTTTCTTAATTGAGGCTCCCTCCTCTGAGATGACTTTAGCTTGTGCCATGTTGATATAAAACCAGCCAGCACACCCTCTATCTTAGGGTTTGTTGTGCATGTGAGTGAGGAATGTCCCCCATAGGGCGGTGCTTTCGCATGCTCTCTTCCTGGGTGGTTCTACTGCTTTGGGAAGTGGAACCCTAAGGAGATGGAAATTCACTGGAGGAAATGGGCCCCTAGGGCTGGGCTTTGAGGTTTTATAGCATAGTCCCACTTCCTATTAGTTCGTTGTTTCCTGGCTGCGGATGCAACATGCCCAGCTACCTCAGGTGGCCCGTGTAGGTGGACCACATAGGTCTAAAGGGGAAAGCCTGTCTGGGGTTCCACCCATGCTTCTCTCTGCTTCCTAGTCTAAAGCCTGATCACCACATTCGCCTTCAAGCACATGAGCACAAATAAATGACTGTCCCTAAGTTGACTGTCAGATGGTCTATCCCAGAACAAGGAGAGGAACTACTACAGTTATTGTGGGAACTGTATGAGTACAGTGAGGACAAAGCTGGACATTCTCGGCATGAAGTAAGAGCTCCTTAAAATTGCACATTCCCTTGCATGTTTTAGGGCGCTTTTTCCAGTGACTCTTTCTCCAAATTTGCAAACTGATTTTGTTCTGTCAAGAATGCTGATGGCTTCCATTCTTGTTTTCCAGCTGCAGCATATCTTCTCATTCAGATCCTCTGTCCTGTCCCCCTCTTTCTCATCAAATCAGGAGATTTGAGGATAGAAGAGAGGCAGAATATATGTCCCTTCCCCTTCTGATGCTAATGCCTCAAATCTATCGTCCAAGCAACGGAGGCTCCACTGGGATGCCGGTCTTCAAGTGACAGAGCCCCCACTCTTCTTCGAAGAGCAAGCATCACTTCCCAGTGGAAACACTGAGGCTCAGAAGGAATGTGACCTTCTGAGAAAATCCTTGTGGCAGGGTTTCTTACCCTGGGGTCTGCAGATGCCTACAACATCCTAAGTAGTCTTTAAGGAGTCCGTGAACTTTAATGGGAAACATTCAAGACAGAATTTTCATAACCTCGAGCTGAGAAGTCTTCATGTCTTTCAGTTCATGGTTCGTGGGCAACGCAACACCATGGTGTTCACCTCATTATGACTTTGCCAGTGACAGAAACCATGGTCGTCTTTTATAACTCACAGTTGTCATGTAGCAAGCAGACACCACAGTTACCACACAATGATAGCTACAAAACTAGCTATTCAACCCATATTCTTACACAAAGTACGTACACTACTCTGCCACATTCATCCTTGTTCGAATTACAGCGAGTTTCCACCTTCCTCTCTCGTCAAGCCAATGAGAGTGAAATGAGGAGAAAGAAGAGGAGAAGGCGGAGGAATGGGAAGAAGAGGGAGAAGAGAAGGAGTTTTAAAGCTGCCACCCTGATCTTACAACTGACGATATTCCTTGTGATTTGGTTCACAACAAGTCCACCGGAATGAAGGAAGAGGATGAGAAGCCAAAGGGTTTTTCCAAACCTACAAAGCTAGTTAAAGAATCAGCCTAGCCCTGGATGTCAGCCTGTGGAACACTGGACCACGGTTTCATTTTGCTCCATGATCTCTTGCACCTAAAAGCCACTCCATCCCTGCCAACCCACACAGTGTCTTTCCTAAGCAACCAGCTCTCAACACAAAATTATTCTTGTATTGCCTGATCCTAAATTTACCTAGAATATTTAATGCTGTGTAATTCCTTTTAGTCCACATTTAACAATTTTATGGAGAAAGTTTCATGTCAAGAAGGTTGTGTCTTAGAACAATTTGCAAATTCATCTGGAATAACAAAAAACCCAGGAGAGCTAAAACTATCCTCAACAATAAAAGGACTTCTGGGGGGAATCACTATCCCTGAACTCAAGCAGTATTACAGAGCAATAGTGATAAAAACTGCATGGTATTTGTACAGAGACAGACAGATAGATCAGTGGAATAGAATTGAAGACCCAGAAATGAACCCACACATCTATGGGCACTTGATTTTTGACAAAAGAGCCAAAACCATCCAATGGAAAAAAGATAGCATTTTCAGCAAATGGTGCTGGTTCAACTGGAGGTCAGCATATAGAAGAATGCAGATTGATCCATGCTTATCACCCTGTACAAAGTTTAAGTCCAAGTGGATCAAGGACCTCTACATCAAACCAGATACACTCAAACTAATAGAAGAAAAAGTGGGGAAGCATCTCGAACACATGGGCACTGGAGAAAATTTCCTGAACAAAACACCAATGGCTTATGCTCTAAGATCAAGAATCGACAAATGGGATCTCATAAAACTGCAAAGCTTCTGTAAGGCAAAGGACACTGTTGTTATGACAAAACGGCAACCAACAGATTTGGAAAAGATCTTTACCAATCCTACAACTGATAGAGGGCTTATCTCCAAAATATACAAAGAACTTAAGAAGTTAGACTGCAAGGAGACAAATAACCCTATTAAAAAATGGGGGTTCAGAGCTAAACAAAGAATTCACAGCTGAGGAATGCCGAATGGCTGAGAAACACCTAAAGAAATGTTCAACATCTTTAGTCATAAGGGAAATGCAAATCAAAACAACCCTGAGATTTCACCTCACACCAGTGAGAATAGCTAAGATCAAAAACTCAGGTCACAGCAAATGCTGGCAAGGATGTGGAGAAAGAGGAACACTTCTCCATTGTTGGTGGGATTGCAGACTGGTACAACCATTCTGGAAATCAGTCTGGAGGTTCCAGCTATACCTCTCTTGGGCATATACCCAAAAGATGCCCCAAAATATAACAAAGACACATGCTCCACTATGTTCATAGCAGCCTTATTTATAATAGCCAGAAGCTGGAAAGAACCCAGATGCCCTTCAACAGAGGAATGGATACAGAAAATGTGGTACATCTACACAGTGGAATATTACTCAGCTATCAAAAACAATTACTTTATGAAATTCATAGGCCAATGGATGGAACTGGAAGATATCATCCTGAGTGAGGTAACTCAATCACAGAAAAACACACATGGTATGCACTCATTGATAAGTGGATATTAGCCCAAATGCTTGAATTACCCTAGATGCACAGAACACATGAAACACAAGAAGGATGACCGAAATGTGAATGCTTCTCTCCTTCTTTAAAAGGGGAACAAGAATACCCTTGGGAGGGAATAGAGAGGCAAAGTTTAGAACAGAGGCAGAAGGAACACCCATTCAGAGCCTGCCCCACATGTGGCCCATACATATACAGCCACCCAATTAGATAAGATGGATGAAGCAAAGAAGTGCAGGCTGACAGGAACCGGATATAGATCTCTCCTGAGAGACACAGCCAGAATACAGCAACTACATAGACGAATGCCAGCAGCAAACCACTGAACTGAGAATGGGACCCCTGTTGAAGGAATCAGAGAAAGGACTGGAAGAGCTTGAAGGGGCTCGAGACCCCATATGAACAACAATGCCAACCAACCAGAGCTTCCAGGGACTAAGCCACTACCCAAAGACTATACATGGACTGACTCTGGGCTCCAACCTCATAGGTAGCAATGAATAGCCTAGTAAGGGCACCAGTGGAAGGGGAAGCCCTTGGTCCTGCCAAGACTGAACCCCCAGTGAATGTGATTGTTGGGGGTAGGGTGGTAATGGGGGGAGGATGGGGAGGGGAACACCCATGTCGAAGGGGAAGGGGAGAGGTTAGGGGGGTGTTGGCCCAGAAACTGGGAAGGGGAATAACAATCGAAATGTAAATAAGAAATACTCAAGTTAATAAAGATGGGGGAAAAAAGAAGGTTGTGTCTTGGACATAAGAGTTCCCATGCCTGTTAAGGATGTATCAGATAGGATAGACCAGGTGTTGCTTCAGTAACAAATGGCCCCCATAGCTCAGTGACTGATCAGTAACCAAACACTGTCTCATCCACTGGGGTCAGCTATGGCTGTACACCACATTTCTACATGTCTTCTCCTAAAAGAAGCTGCAATCTGGAATGTGCTTCTTAAATATTCTGCTTGGAAGTGACCCAGGCCACTTCTACTCATGTTGCATTAGCTAAGGGAAGTTAAAAACATGACATCATTGGAGAACAGAAGCATTTCTACCCTCCAAGGAGGAAGAATGAATATTCTAGCCAATAATTCGCAAGCACAGAGGGAGAAAAGAAACATCAAAAGGTGATACCTTTGACTCAAACTTTGAAGCATCTCCAGGTTCAACCTCTGATGTGTCAGTCACACATTGACAAGGCTGACCTTTGCTTTCTCTCATTTGTACGCACCACCTTAGCAATTATTATAATAATAAAATGCCTTTGTAAATTATTGAAGAAGTGCTGCTTTAGAAAGTGTGCTAAGAGGTACTGAGAGAAAGTAGCCCCCCATTCCCTTCTGCATACAGGTTTTAGAAGCTCCTCCAGGATTCTGAAACTGCTGGTTCACACATAGCCCCGATTTCTCTGAACACAGCCAGGGTACAGGGTGGACACTGAGCACAGACACAGCCACTCGCCTGGCCTCTGTTATCTGGTGAAGGTTATGCATACTCCAGCAGCACAAGGAACCGTATTAGAGCCTGAAAACACTCTTCATGAAACCGACTCTCTAGAGAAGGGTCTGCTCTGGGCTAATCTTTACTCCCTGGGTATTTACCTGCTGCGTGAGGAGAGAATGCCAGAGAAGCAAGATGGATTAGCCAAGGGGCTAAGGAGCTATGTCGACAAAATGGTTTTCCTCTCTCCCCTTGATTAATGAGCAGGAGGCCAGGCTGTGCTTTTTTATCTCCCCTGGATCGAGTTGGACAGATGTTAATGATGTCATCGGGTGATGGATTTCCTCCCACCCTCACTCACTGAGCCGTGCCAGATCTATCAGGCCTGGGACAAGGTGGGTGAAGAACAAGGAGCGAGTGGCTGCAGGAGAAATGTCCTTATAATCAACTTGCTGAGTGACAGGCACCACAGGTGGTGGTGGGATAAAGAAGAAAGTCAAAGCAAGCATCAAGCTATTCGGAAGGAGGTGCCCATAAGCCAGGCCCCGTGGAAGAGTAGGAGGTCTAGGAAAGCCAGTGTGATGGGTCACGGTGTGTCAAGCTCCCACTTTTCCTTTACTAATTTTCCTAACGTTTTTATTATGAAACATTTAAATACAGATGTGTCCAGGTTCGTTAACAGTTTGCTAAGTTTGATGCATCACAATCCACCCATCTTTCCCTGCCTCTATCCATCCTTCAATCCATTTGGCCTTAGTCACTTCAAAGTAAACTATGGACCTTAGTATACTTCCTGGTAAGTATTTCAGCATGACTTTAGTGAACTAAACCTCAATGTCTGTTTATAGATTTTTGTATTGAACGTCCAAGTATTCGTCTAGTTGGTATAGTTTAAATTATATTGATAAAATGCCATATGCTGTCTGCACTTGTTGGGCACTGACTTGGAGAGACGAGAGGACTCTCTCATTTCAAACTCAAGTATGTGTTTGAGATTGTCCTCTGAGTGTCTCTGTCCTGTGGCAGGCTGGCCACCCTGGCCTGCAACAAACAGCTAAGGGTGTAATAACAGTGTGCCCTGGAGAATGGTTAGGAGGTGAGCCATTCCAACGGCAGTTACTATTGTTTATCCCGTGGCATAAAAATGTCTGTGTGGGAACGCGAAGCCAGCCACTCACCCACAGAGAAGACAGAGGATGCTCTTCTCTGCCTAGAGATCTGTCAGGAGCTACCGCTCAACTGTTTCAGGGGCTTCTGCAGTGTTCCTGCTGGTTGGTCTCAGCACTCAGATTGAGGGTGGCACCTGTCTGTTTCTGGCTACTTGGCATTAAACCTTTGCTTGCTCTCTCACTCAGACTACTCCAGTCAGTCCTTCGGGATGTCGTAAACACCTAATTTGATTGGGTTATCTGTGTGCTGCTTGCCGCTTGTTTTATTTTGCTTTCTACATGCTTAATAAACTTACTTAAAACTGAAGCGTGGCTATGAGAGATTATTTCTGACAGTTGCAATGTGTTAATAATATTGATCTAAAGATTATGTCCTAGCCACAGTCCTGGTATATAATTTTTAATTTTTTCATTGTATATCATCATTGGAAAAGATACCATAATACACAAGGACATTTTCTTACAAGTCTATGACATATGTTGAAAACATATACCCCTAACTCCCTTTCCCCCCTTTTCTCACCCCTTCCATAAGTAACCTTTGTTCCCATAGAGAATTTTCTTTCTTTTATGTTACATACAAACTCGTTTTATGTATCCATATAAAATATAGAAACCACATATGAAAGAAAACAGACAATATATGCTTAAGACAATTGCCTCCAGCTACATCCATTTTCCTACAGATGATGTGAACTTCATTGTTCTTTGTGCTGAAAGCAGTGCTAGTGACTTACAGAGCCCACATTCCTCACCCGTTCTTCTGCTGTCCAATGCACCAGTCATTTCTATAACTTAGCGGTTGGAAATAATGTTGTATAAAGCACTGATAAAATTTATCACTGTGGTATTTTACAGACTACTGTATGCAAGTTAAATAGACTCGAACACAGCTCATATGTACAAATTGGACAAATGTCCTAGCTTTCGGTTACCAAAACAAAATAGTTGAGATGATCAGCAGACAGAGGAAGAGGTTGTTTGACCTCGAGGTTGTGAAGTTATCACAGCACGACTGTTTGACCCCATTAGGTTGAACCTAGAGACACTGCACCTTATGGCGGGGAGAAGTGAGAAGACCATGCTCTTGCTCTCATGGCAGCCAGGAGAGTAAGAGAATGAGATGATGTAATCCCAGTCTCCTTTAAAGGCACACCCTGATGACCTAGAGTCGTCCATCAGACCTCATCCCTCAGAGGGATCCTGACCCCTAGCGTGCCTCGAACGGGACTGTAGCTCACGAGGATTTGGGGATCTGGATTCCAGACCCAGACTTTGTCAGTGTGTATCAGCCTTGCAGAAAGCCATCTTCTGTGCCTGACAGCCATCTCAATTAGAGTACTTTGACCATCCACAGAATCCTGAGATCCAGCCCATCTCTCAGAGGGAGGTGGTGGGGAGGATCATCAGGCCCTCCCCTGAGATCTCGGCCTCACCCTCTGTAGCTCTCTGCCCTCTGACTACAATTCTGCCCCAGCTGCATATGGTCTTCCGCTCTCAGTAGGTGATAGAGCACCCAGAGGGTAGGAGCTTCACTACACTGGGCAATCCTATAGACTAGTTGGGGAGTCGTTATCATCCGTGGTGGGTGATTCTTTGGTAACCCCCTCACCCATGTAAGCCCAGTAAACTCACCAGGTTGGACTTGGTGGAACCATCATGTTGGCATGCTGTTGAAACTGTGTCTGGGTGAGCAGACATGTGCTTGAATCTCCAGGAACAGATCATCCAACAGTCTGTATAATCCAAACCACTGCCATACTAGAGAAATCACCACACTCTGCAAGTTCTTCCCCCAACTTCCCAGTTGACCTCTGCCCTCATTTTGTATGGTCTAGAATTTCAAACAATTGGACATATTCTGTATGCGTGGTTCTGGCCACATGCTGTTTCTGATTGCATTGGTATAAGCTATTTCTCTCACTGCTGGGTTAAACTCATTTAATGAAAAACTCCTTGCTTAATGCACTATCCACAAGGGAAACTTCTAGGATTAAATATTGAGTTTTCAAGAACACACACTGACGGCTTTTATAATTTGTGGACATAGAAACATTGGAATATGCCATCTAAAAATCCTCCAGTCTTGTTTCTCTGAAAGAAATTCCTAAAACTGGGGAAAGCTGATTCCAAGTCTAGGATCTTGGGCGCAAGACAGACAGTGAAATCACCCGGAGGATAGGGAGATGGCTCCTAGTTGAATTCTCACTGTGCGAACAGGAGGACCTGAGTTCGATCCCCAGCACCAAGTAAAAACCACAGAGCAAATAGGTCTGGAATCAGTTTTCCCTGAGCCAAATCCTCTCTCCACTTCATATCCACTCCACTTCCCTTTTATGCAATCTGAAAATAAAAATGCTAATTTATCAGTTGCCGTAAGGATCAATGGAATAACCTATTTAAACTGCCTACTGCCATGGGGACAGTAGTTTATAATCACAGATATTATCATTGCTGTCACCATATGTCTCTCTCTGAGACATGAGGTCAATTCGTTTTCCGTTCCAACTCTCTAGGGCAGCAATTTGAAACCTCCCAAATCCTGAGGGAGAATATGATTGCGCCTAATAAATGGAAGAACTCCCTAACCCCATGTCCTTCTTTCCAATTAGTCTCCATCTCAGGCCTGAATTCACTCCCAGATAGGAGTTGCCGTTGAACAGAAACCACCTTCCTTGCGCTTGGGAAGACTCGTGAGAAGAAGCATGAGAGATGTCTAAAAACCAAGTGAAATCCCTCCAAGGGCAGAGGATGATCAAATAGAAATTCCAGGAGCAGCCACACATTCTTGTGTGATGGTAGCCCATAGCACCGTTGTACTCACATTCGTGGAGGAAAGACAGATCACTCCATAAAGGGAAACAAGCAGGAAGCCATCTGGAGAGATGCACCAGAGTCTCATTTCACACCTTGCAGCAAAACAAATTCCAGATGGATCAAAGATTTAAGTATAAGATAACGGAGCCATTAAAACACTAAAAGAAGGGATAGAAATAATTTTTATAAAAATCTTGAAAAACAAAACATTCGGAGGCATTTTAAATCATAATCCACACATAACATACATTTAAACAAATAATTTCTGATTTTAAAAAAAACTAAAGTTTAAGATTTTTATTTAATTATTTTGTTTATGTGTCCATGTGTGCCTGTGTGAATGTGTGTGCATCTGTGTGACTGTATGTGCATGTGTGCCTGTAGGGGTCAGAAGAGGACGTCAGATCCCTAGGACTGTAATTAAAGGTAATTATGGGTGTGAGCCTCTCTATGCAGGTGCAAAGGATTAAACCATGATCCTCTCTGCCAAGGCGACAAGTGCTTAACTACTAGCCCATTTCTCCAACCTCAAAGAACTTTCAAAAATAGTTAGAGACCAGAAAAAAAGTGGTCATTTTCTAAAATTAAATCAGTATGTTAAACAACCACAGCATGCTAAGACTGTGACTCCATGGTGGGACTCACCCAAGAAGTGTGAAGTCCTGGGTTCAAAAAAAATAATAATAACAATAACAATAACAACTTAATAGAAAAGTAAACCAAGTTGCTTTCAGCTAAGGAAAATGGATCAGTGGCTTTTAAGCACACAAAAATATGCTCACCCACGCTAATTACAAAATAAACACACATGTAAACTATAGCAGCATATTTTTAACTGGCAAAAATCAAAATGTTTGATAACAAGCTGTGGCGTCAAGATTGTGGGGAAACAGCCACTCTCTTAATTGCATGTGAGATGATAAATGGATAAACAGCTCTCAAGAGCAATTTGGCACAAACTTTTAAAGTTAAAAATGTACACACCATGTGACCCAGAAATTACACTGGAAAAAAAAAAGTTAGCCTCCAATCATACTTGAACTTGTGTGAAATGCTGTAATTATAAGGATTATTCCCAACACTGCTTATAACTCTGAAGAGGAAGTTCTTAGCATTACCTAGGAACTGAAATTGGTGATGACAAATTTGTGTAGTGGATGCTCCTCTTTGTAGGGGTGCTCCTCATTGTAGGGGTGCTCCTCTTTGTAGGGGTGCTCCTCATTGTAGGGGTGCTCCTCTTTGTAGGGCGCGCTCCTCTTTGTAGCAGTACAGGATAGTCTGTAAAATCTGGTGCAAAAGTTGTCACAAGACAGAGGACCTACTGGGTGACATGGAGTGGGAAGTACTGTGAACTTCCACTCGGAAAAGAAATATTCAAAGCAGCACCTACAGCTCATGTGTGCAGGTACCTTTCTGTAGCTGTGAAAGACAGAACACTGAGCAGAGCAACCCAAGTGGGAAAGGATGTATTTGGGATCAACATTCCAAATGACAGTCTATTACAAAGGAGAAGTCACACTGGCAGGAACCCAAGGCACCTGGCCACCTCGTATCTGTCTGTAGGCACAGAGCAGAGAGACACGCATGCTGGTGCTCTGCTTCTTATATCTGTATTACACAAACAAAGACCCTTGCCCAGGGAATGTCTCACCCACAACCAAAACAGGCCTTTCTACATTTGTTAACTGGTCAAGGTAATCCCACAGATGCTTGCCCAGAAGCTAACCCGACCCATATAATGCCCCACAGATGTGGCCAGAGGCCTATATCCCAGGGGATCCTAGATCCCAGGAAGTTGACAGTTAACATAACTACCACAGCGAGTGCATTGAATAGATGTAAAGGGACACTGAAAAAACTAATAGCAGTAGTTGGCTCATGGGAATAAAAATGTTTCAGATTTGACAAACCACGCACTCATAACAGTTTTTCAAAACGCACACCTGGCCTCTCACCTGCCATGCCTTCTTGAGCTTCATAAATCATGGTTCCTCCAGTGTGCCTTGTCATGGTATAGGGAGGTTGTACACCACCAGGTTTTACACCATGTGACCTAGCTGTGTGGTTTAGCAAACTGGGCAGTGAACACACAGACCATGAAAACAGTACAGATAGTGTGCAGGATTCCAGACATTGCCCAAAACTCCTTATCATTCACTGATTTTGCTACACTAGAAAAGAAAGGCTCTGGCTGAGTGGATAAGGCACTTACTGCATGAGGATGGAGAGCAGAGTTTGCATCATCAGATCCATGAAAAGCTGGGCGCAGAGCACAATCAGGGCTAGTATGGCAAGATGTGGGGCACAGTCAAAGATGCATATGGACCACTGGCATATACATGGTAATCAGATCCTGTCTCAAAAACAAAGACGAAAGCTAAGGAGGACACCAAGGTATCCTCTACGCATCTGAGGTTGACCTCTGGCCTCCACATGAACACACACACACACACACACACACAATCATTCCAAACCCAGATAACAAGTCACCTGCATAAAATCATAATCAAGATCAGTGAGGACAGTATGTCCCCATAGGAATCAGCAGCCCTATTGCGGCAGGCCCTGAGAAAGGCAACATAGTTGAAGCACAAGACAAGGACCTTATGAATATGGTGGAGACCTTTAGAGAGGAAAGGAATAAACTATACATTTACACCATCTATGAAGCACATTAAAATGCTGGTACTGCAGAACCATGATATGGGGCAACAATAGGCTACTCGACAGGTCCTGGTGAGGATTCAGTATTGATAATGTAGCAGAAACCAGACACCTCGAACAAGATCAATGACTCATTGCAATGAACATCTGAAGTAGAGTTGTGGGGCAAAAGGGTATACTGTGTAACACACCATGACACACTGTAGCTTCCAAGGTAAGATACCGTTGTTGTTGTTGTTGTTGTTGTTGTTGCTGTTGCTGTTTCCCTTTTGGAGGTGATTGCAAGGGCAGAGGGTAGCTATAGAGAGACGAGGAGATGAGTGGGATTGGGCTACATGATGTGAAATTCACAAAAAATCAGTAAGTTTTTATGAACATAAAATAATTATAAATATTTTTAAAATCTAAAAGAAATGGATAATTTCTTGATACATACCATCTAGCAAAGTTAAATGAAGATCAGATAAGCAATTTAAACAGACATAGTGAAATACAAACAGTAATTAGAAGTCTACCAACAACAACAACAAAAAAGTCCATGAACAGATCATTTTAGCAAAGAATTCTACCAGATATTCACAGAAGAGTTCATTCCAATATTCCTCAAATTATTTCCCAAAATAGAAACAGAAGGATCATTATCCAATTTATTTTATGACACCACAATTACCTTGATAGCTAAACCACATAAATACTTAACAAAGAAAGAAAAGTACAAATCTGTTTCCCTTATGAAGATAGATGCAAAAATTCTCAATAAAATCCTTGCAAATCAAATTTAAGAATAAATCAAAATGATCATCCAACATTTTCAAGCAGGCTTCATCCTAGAGCCACATATGTAAATCAATAAATGTAATCCACCATACAAAGAAACTAAAAGGTAAAAACCAGACGATGATCATCTCATTAGATGGAGATAAGGCCTTTTACAAAACCCAACACCCCTTCGTGACAAAAGTCTGAAAGAGATTAGGGATACAAGGGCAATACCTTAGCATAATAAAAGCAATTTACAGCGAGGTCCTAACCAACACCAACTTAAATGAAGAGAAACTCAAAGCAATTTCACCAAAATCGGGAACAAGACAAGGTTGTCTGCTCAAAATAGTACTTGAAGTCTCTGCTACAGCAATAAGACAACTGAAGAAGATCAGGGGATACCAACTGGAAAAGAAGTCAAAGTATCTTTACTTGCAGATGATGTGCAAAGTGACCCTAAAAGTTCACCAGGAAAATCCTAAGGCTGATAAACATTTTCAGCAAAGTATCAGGATTCGAAATGAACAACAACAACAACAAAGTAGCCTACCCATACAGAAATGACAAACGAACTGAGACATAAATCAGACAATAAATTTTATGATAGCCTCAAACTTTTAAAATAGCTTGAGGCAACTTTAGCCAAACAAGGGAAAGATTTGTATAATACAAGTTTCATGACATTGATGAAAGAAATTGAAGAAACTATCAGAAGATAGAAAGATCTCCCATTCTCATGTATCAGTAAGATTAATATAGTAAAAATGGCCATCCTACCAAAAGCAATCTATAGACTCATCACAATCCCCATCAAAATTCCAACACACTTCTTTACAGAACTTGAAAGGACAATTTTCAGATTCATGTGAAAAAAAGAAAAAGAAAAAAAAAAGAAACTGTCGTGAGAATTTTGGTTTCTTTAATTCAGAAATGTTATAGTAATATGCTTTCATTTTAATCCCAGGTGTGGGCTATGAAGGCTGCTTCAGATTGCCCACAGCAGCTGACTGTGATTTGCCTTGTTCTCTAACAGGGGCATGATTTTTGCCAGCTGCGAATAGTTCCTGCAATTGTATGACGTTTGGGATTCTGGCAACTCTTGAGAGGGTATATAAATGCCAGAGCCCTGAGGGGCTGTGGTGGCAGCTGCTCCTCTTGCTGCTGCTACTGGTTAGCGATTGCTGTTGTTGCAGTTTTCCAAGTGGTCATGAACAAAGATCGAGAAGAAACTGGATATCCTGATGGCAATCAAGCGTACCCCAAGGAACACAACACTGCTAATCAGTAGGAAGTAGTCTACTGATATCAATCCCTCTTTCCCCCCTTTAGCCTTCTTTCTTTCCTACCTAGTGTTGGGAGTTGGAAGGGTGGAATAAGTGTGGACAAAGTGTGGTAGAAAAGGAAACCCATAAAGTAGCCAGAAGTCAAGGTAAAAGTGGTGCCCAATGTGGGGCTTGGCAGAATGGGAAATCTGATTTCAAATGCCGTAGAGCAAACAGTAGGGAAGAAGGGATGAATATTTTATTTCAGAAAATCAGCAAAAAGTTTGTTGTGGCTACTGCCACTGAGCTATTCTCTGCTTTGATCACAGAGGGAATTTTCTGATTTTTCTTTTTCCTATATTCCGTTTCAAAAAACTTGGGAGAATAGTGAAGCAATTGGAACAATTGTGAGTGGAAATGGAGGGACCTGAGAAATAGAAAAAAAAATGGCTAAAATGGGAAAACCAAAAAGTTCATTTTATTCTCCCATTTCTGAAAGGGTTGCAGAGTTGGCTGTGCAACTGGGAAAATTGCAGGTAGAAATGAAAGAGCTTGGGAAGTGAGTAGCCCTGGAGAAGGGAGAAATAAAAGGCTTGGACCTGATGACTGAGCAAGAGAATGGGAGTTTCCCCCAGGAGGAAAGAGGGAAACAAAAGGGGCTAGAAGGGAGAACTTGGCCATATCTGGTACTGTTCACTTTCAATTTCCAGTTCCCAAATACCCTGGGTTGGGTGGGGAGGCAGGTATGTGGTTGGGAGGAGGAGGAGGCCATGGAGGACAGGTCAAAGAAAAAGTGAACAAGCCTGTTTCAAAAGAAAAGATTCTCAAACTAACTGAATCACCAGAGATAGAGATAGAGGAAGGGTGGACTGGGATTACAAAATCACCATCAATTTTCCAGTAATCACATAGCACATATCTGCTAATGGTACAGATCATGATTATGATGAAATAGGGTGGCATCCTATATAAATGATAGGTTTGAGGCATTTTAAAGACCCCGTGATGTCTCATAGATGCATTTACCTTATGTAAAATAAATTCTAAGTAACTGAACTACTCAAAATAGAATTATTTCCCAAGATTGGAAGGGGCTGATAGCAATTGTGGTAGATGCTGATCAGAAGTTCCAGTGGTTAACCTGTGAATATTGAAGAGCAAAACAGAATACAGTAAAAGATGTGTTAACATCAGAATGGAAGCCTACAAAGTTTTGCATTGGCAGTATGGGTCTTTTTTTATGTTTCCACAGGAAGTGAAAAGCTGTCGATACCATCAAAATTGGTAAAAGTTAGAACTGAGCGGGAGAGGTCTCCTGAAAATCTTGGACAAAAAGTATTTAGTTCATTGAAAATGTGTCTGTTTATAATTTCTCACTAAATACACAGCACAGTTAATGGCTTAAAACAGAAGGGGGTGGGGAATGTAGTGAGAATTTTGGTTTCTTTTAAAACACAGAAGTGTTATAGGAGTATGTTTTCATTTTAATCCCAGCTATGGGATATGGGGCTGCTTTAGATTGCTCACAGCAGCTATGATTTCCCTGGTGCTCTAGCAAGGGCGCGATTTTGCCAGCTGCAGATAGTTTCTGCAAGTGTATGATGCTTGAAATTCTGGAGACTCTTGAGAGGGTTTAGGGACAATGGGGTGACTGCCATTCCTCATGATGATGTTATTGGTTGCTGTTGATGTTCCTGTGCTTTGCCAAGTGGTCATGCACAAAGAGACAAGAAGAGGAACTTGGATATCCTGATGGCGAAGATCAAAATTGCCCCAAGGTACTTAGTGCCCCTAATCATCAGGAAGTAGTCTAAGAATATCAACACCCCCTTTCCCCGTTAGCCTTTTGGTCTCCTACCTAGTATTGGGAGATTGAGAATATAGAATAAGGGTGGTAGAAAAAGAAACCCATAAAGTAACCAAAAGTCTGACCACAAGAAACTGAATAGCTAAAACAACACTGAATAATAAAAGAACTGAAGGTATCACCATCCCGACCTCAAATTGTACTGTATCCCTGTAGTAATAAAAAATAGGCTTTTCTGCCGTGGTGTGCTCCAGATGTGGTGGTGCCCTGTCCAGGATGCTGATGACTATATGCTTCTGGTACAACTCCCAGAAGAAAAGGTTTATTTCAAGAAAAAGCCAGTGAAATTACCTGACGTCTCCTAGATCATTCAGACCTGCCAAACCCCCATCCAAGACCTGGCTTCCGATTTCCTCTGCATCCTGATGCCTCCAGTGCATGAATGGTTGGGATCAGGGAGTCACATCTGGTGCTGAAACAGACTCCAGGATGATAGGGAGAGGGTGAATACTCCCCTCCAAGACACATCAGCATCATACCACTCACCCTGGTATGCGGATTGTCTAGTGCTTCCTCCTTTACCTTCAATTTGAGCCATCTCCCTGGTGGTCAGATCCCAACAGCCCTTTGAACATTGATAAAAGTCACCTCTAAATCTCTCTGAAGGAATAAGGTATCACAGTGACCAGCTAAAACCTTTTAGGGTGGTTTGTTGGTTTTCTTAAATCCTTGGGCAGACTTTGCCACCTAGAACTTCTGTAGTCCCTGGACATTCCCCCTTTGACTGAATGCTTTCATCCTTTTCTGTCATGGGAAATTCTGCTTCTCACCAGCAGGAGTCCCAAAAGTCCAAATTAGAGGCCTCCCCATTCCTTCCTCCCCATCATTGTGGCTGTTCAGCGATGCAGGGGTCACTCTGAGAAGGAAATTAAGGATGAACCTAAACCCTTTACTCCCAGTAATGACTCTGAGGAAGAAAGCCCTGAAGACCTCACTGTGGCAGACCTCGCTGCCCTTACAGGAGCTAAAGAATATATTAGACAAAAAATAACCCCTCGACCCCACCACACCCACCTCTCTTTATCCCCTCCTGACTCTTCTTCTAAGGGCACTCAAAAAAACTCTTGAAGGCTCCATGCCTTCTATCCCCCTACAAACTATCACCCAATAATTATTCAAGATTAGAGACTCCTCCAAAGTTGCCCACAATGAAAATAACATCTTGGCTTTCCTTGTTAATGTTCAACCCACTCTATCTCAACCTGTAGACTGGTATTCCTACCAGGCTAATGAATTAAAAGAGCTTAGGCAAGTGGTACAAAAGGATGGTATTCATGCCCCTTGAACCAAATCCATTTTTCTGAGCCTTTGTGCCATCCTTAATATTCCACAGGACTGGCATGACATCTGTCAGTCTTCCTTCCCTAGTATGATGGTTTGTATATACTCGACCCAGGGAGTGGCACTATAGAAGGTGCAACCTTGTTGGAGTAAGTGTGTCATCATGGGTATGGACATTAAGACCTTCACCCTGACTGCCTGGAAGCCAGTATTCTGATAGAAGCCTTCAGATGAAAATGTAGAACTCTCAGCTCCTCCTGCACCATGCCTGCTTGGATGCTGCCATGTTTCTACCTTGATGATACTGGATTGAACCTCTGAACCTATAAGCCTTCCCCAATTAAATGTTGTCCTTAGAAGACTTGCATTGGTCATGGTGTCTGTTCACAGCAGTAAAACCCTAACTGAAAAACCCTAACAGAAGTTGGTAGTAAAACCCTCACAAAAGTTAGTACCAGGGGTGGGGTATTGCTGTGATAGGTCTGACCATGCTTTTGTTTGGAAGAATGTGGATTTGGGGACTTTGGATTTGGAAAGTAGTGGAATGCTTTAAAGGGGGCTTAATGGGCTATCCTAGTATGAATATAGGACACTTTGTTACTGGGAGTATTTTGAGTTGTGCAGACCTGGCCCAAGAGGTTTCAGTGGAGAATTTCAATATGTAGTATAGAGAATGTCTTTGTAGTATTTTGGTGAAGAATGTGGCTGCTTTTTGCCCTTGTCTGAAGAGTCTACCTGAAGCTAAAAAGACTCAGATTAATTGCATTAACAAAGGAAGTCTCAGAAACGTCCATCATAGACTTTGTTCTCTGGTTAATTCTCATGAAGAGTGTTTCAAATAAACATAGCAGGCTTAGGAAGGAAAAAATATAAAATATATGGTTTCAGTATTAAAGGAGCACCACCAGGAAGTGAAATGGAGCTAAATCCTGTCTTCAAAGATATTAACTTGAATTAAGGGAATAGGACTTTGGGGGCAAGACCCTACCCAGCTATGTTTAGATGCAGGAATGGTGGTATACACCTTTAATCCTAAGAGACAGAGCCATGCAGATCTGAGTTCAAGGTTAATCTACAGACCAAGATCTAGGACAGCCAAACTTAGGCAGTGACAGAGTTGGAAAACAAAAAGCTAGTGATAATGTAATAGAACAAGGGGGACAGCCATGTACCATCTGCAGCAAGCACCAGAACTCAGCAGCTTTGGCCACGTGGCTCTGGCCTTAGAGTGCAGAATAGCAGGAACTACTGGGACAATTGATGCTGGTTATCTGGAGCTAAGAAATTAGTGGTGTCTTAGAAGAGCCCAGCATCACTGAAGTGAAATCTTCTGGGAAGTGTTTTTTGAGAGCACAAAGAAACTGTGTCCCAGAGATAGCCAAAGTTGTACCTTATGCTGAAGCTGTACTTGGTAATATGTTACAGTCACCCAGGTGGTACTGGTTTTGAAGGCATAAAGGGGTCATGAAGAGCAGCTGTGAGAGGCCATGAAAGGCCATTGGTGAAGGCGCAGCTTCAACTGGAGTTGACAGCTGAGGACTGAAGGGGTCATGCAAAGGAGTTGAGGCTTGACACCATGAAGAGAGCCTATGAGAGGTTATTGGTGAAGCCCAGTTGCAGCGGAAGACCCCAGTGTATTAGAGATGACAGGACAATGAGATGATCACCAAGAAAATCAGCAGCAATGGAGTGGATCAACCTGAGCTTAGAGTGCTACAGGAAGCTGAGCTGGAGAAGTGAGGCCAGCCCTTTGGAGGAGCCCAGAAGATTTTGTATGGATCCCAGATATTGGAACAAGAAACTATAATATTGAAGTTGCCTTAGAGACCCCAAGATATTCGAGAAGCCAGCGCTGTGAAATATCTGCTGAGAAAAGCTGCTAACAGGGAGTAGAACCATCCCAGGAGAAAGAAGTTTGTTGCAGTCAACAAAGATAAAAAAAAAAATGAGTTGGAGATCTGAAGCCTGCTTTTACATCAGACATGGAGATGCCAAGTTTAGAGTTTGCCCAGCTGGTTTCCTGCCTTGCTTTGGGGATTGCAGTTAAGTGGTTGTATTAATTTCAGAAGAGACTTTGAACTTTTAACATTGTTAATACTGCTATAGACTATGGGGGCTTCTGAAGTTGGACTAAATGTATTTTGCATTATGCTGTGTTTATGTACAGCCCCCATTGACTCATGTGTCTGAACAAGTCTATGGGGGCTAAGGAGTGGAATGCAATTGGTTCTATATACTCAGCCCAGGGAGTGGCACTATTAGGAGGTATGTCTTGTTGGAGTAGGTGTGTCACTGTGGGTATGGGCTTTAAGACCTTCACCTGAGCTGCCTGGAAGCCAGTATTCTGATAGCACCCTTCAGATGAAGATGTAGAGCTCTCAGGTCCTCCTGTACCACACCTGCCTGGATGCTGCCATGTTCCCACCTTGATGATACTGGACCGAACCTCTGAACCTCTAAGCCTTCCCCAATTAAATGTTGTCCTTAAAAGAGTTGACTTGGTCATGGTGTCTGTTTACAGCAGTAAAACCCTAACTAAGAAACCTAGTCCTTGTGTCATGATATAGAACCATGGCAGTCTCGCTGTCCCGCCGTGTTGTAAACTTCGATTCTTTTAATTGGATTCTTTAGGTTGTTTGTGCATTAAGGATGCACTAGGTAAAGGGAGTAAAGAGTGTGAAGGTGTCTTTAAAAAAAAAAAAGAAATGATGGAATTTTCCCGATATTTTTCAGCATCTAATGATATAATCATGTGACTTTTTCAGTTTTTATATACTGAATTATATCAATGGATTTCCACAAAAAAAAAAAGAGAAAAGAAACCTAGTCTTCTGTTCCTTCAATGGGGGGCTTTTTATAGAGATGAATGCATGCAACAGATCAGGAAAACTCAAAAACAACAAAATATCCCTCACTGAAATGAGGTTTTGGGCCAACATAACTTCTCCACAATACAACAGGCTACCCAACTTCCAGGGAACTTTGATCAAGTATACCTTTTGTGCTCTTCAGGCCTGGGATTGCATAACCCCCATTTCTGCATCCCAAGACAGGGATTCCTTGCATTACTACTACTACTACTACTACTACTACTACTACTACTACTACTACTACTCATCCTCTGGCAAAAACCTGAGGAAACCCTCTCTGACATTGTTCTTAGAACAAAAATGAGCCTAGAAATTAAAATTCCTGATCCTATGGGTGGAGAATTCCTCCTTAAAAGCCTAATTTTGGAGGGCATGAATTCAGAACACTGGTTGGTGTGTCAGGGTTTGGAAAATTGTGATAAATGGACAGGTGCCACTCAAGACATTGGAACAGCTTCCTATAAAAGCTTCCTCAGTTGCCAAGGACTTCATAGAATCTCTTAAAACAGAAGTAAAATGTTTTAAAGGTAAAAAGGAGGGACATTTTAAGGGTGAATGTCCCAACTCTGTCCCATCTAAGATCTTAGAAGCTGTACCTCCTAAAAGCATCTGTCCCCAATGCCTTAAACGATTCCATTGGAAAAAACATTGTCATTCTAAGTACGATAAAGATGATAAGCCAAAAGGGGCAACCCTCAGCCCAAGCAATAAGAGGGAAAACCCACAAAATTTTGTGAGTCATTAATATTTTTGAAGGCTCACACCTCAAACTCAATATAAAAATTGGAGGAGCACCATTTAAATGCATAATTGACACCAGGAGCAAAGGGGACTGTGATCCAAGGTCTCATAGCATTGGGACTAATCCCTGAGCCACAACTAATGGTGTAGAAGCCTCCTCCCAGGTGTATACTACAAAAGGGGCCTTCGAATCAGAGGATCAGATAGCATCACCGGCCCTATCAGACCTCTCATCTTGGACATGACCATCAACTTGTTGAGGAGAGAGATCTTAGAAGCCCTAAATGTCCTCTCAAATAACCTGTAAAGGGAGTGCATCCAGATAGAGGACCACAGCAAACACCCTCCCAGGGGTCAGCTCCAATTCTAAGAGCCACTGCTAGGTATGATATTCCTACCTGGACTGAGTCTCGGATGAACGGAGTTGAACAGTGACCTTTACCCAGGGAGGAATTAGAAGTTCCTACTCAACTCATACTCCAATGTGTGTGCCCTTCCTGTAGCACCTGGAATAATCCCACACTTGCAAATAAAAAGAATTCTAAGCTTACAGGCTTTCAACAAGACCACGTGGATCTGGGGATCCCCTCAGTGGGCCTTTTCCTTGTTTTTACAATAGCTAATACTCCACTATTGACCATAGATATTAAAGGTTGTTTTTTCTATACCACCAAACACTGTCAACGTTTTGCCTTTTCAAAAATCCCCCAAATTAACAACTCTGGATTAGCCTCCTAATTTGAATGGAGAGTCCTCCTTCTCTACAGAGCCTGCCATCTGCAATGCTGTCCCGCCTGCAAGATACATTAGCATAATGTCAGCGCAAAGCTTGCAGGAGTGACCAGCCAATATATGGTTTGATTTAAGGCCCAGTCCAACAGATGCTTGAATGACCAAGATCCGAAGACTAAATAAATACAGAGACTCAATGTAAAATCAAGTAGGACTGCTCTACCAAGGAATGTAGCAATGACATTAGTCATAACGATACTCTGCCACACTCACAGATCAGTGCCTTGCCCAGCCATCATCTGAGAAGTTTCCTCCTGCAGCAGATGGGAAATCAATAACATATTTGGAGGCTCCTTGTCTCATAATGCTGTGTCGGGGCTTTCTTCTTTTTCTGTTTCTTCATTTTATTTTATTTTCCCCTCTTTCCCCAATCCATAAGTCCTATATGTATATACTATAGCCTCTGGTTTTGTATTTTTATGGGATTTCTTAGAAGGTGTTGGTTCTGTTTATTTTTGTCCTATTCCAATGTGTTCATTTTGTTTTATTATATTTTATTTTATTATTATCCTTTAGAAGCCTGTACATTTCCAATGAGACACAAAGAAGATGAATCCAGATGTGAGGCAGTGTAGGGAGAAACTGAGAGGAGTGGACTGAGGCAAACTGTAATCAGGATACATTGTGTGAAAAAAAATCGATTTTTCAATAAAAGAAAAAGATACGGACGTAGACGGGGTAGGAGCCTTTCTCCTGAGTGTGTAGATACCCACAGTTTTAGCCTTACATCCTCAAATGCCATGTCTGCAGCAAGCTTGTCTCAGGCTTCACCTAGCATCCTGCTGTGGCCTGCTGATCCTGCCTTCCTTTCACACATGTTGTTGGCCACTCAGCTCTGGAGAAGCATGACACATACATGTGCTCACACAAACACAGGGTGAGGGTGGGATACAATGGTCCTGACATAGACGGAGTCAGGAGTTCTTCTCAGATTTAGAAAGTATTCATGCTATAACCGCAAAGCCATTTTTAGCTTCCAAATGGTAACTGACATTTGCTGGTTTACTGTCTGCCAAAGCTCTACAAGCGTTATCCTCGCTAATCCTCACTGCGACTCTTGAAAGGTGCATCTTACATTTCCTCCATCTACAGGAGGAAACTAAGGCTCAGAGGCGTTTTCCCAAAATCACAATACAAGGCTCAAAGCCAGGCAGTGCGACACCAGAAACTTGTCTTACTCAACAGCTCCGGCTAATGTATTAGTCGCCTTGCACGGCTGTGATGGAATACTTAGGACAGACTTACTTTGGATAATGGATGCTAAGAGCTTCAGCCCATTGCTACAGGACCAGCTTGGCCACAGCTCAGCTCATTGGCAGCAAGAGGCCCAGGCAGTGGCCGTTGACATCATAGCTGGCTAGAAGGCAGAAGATGTCAACAGGAGCTTCCTCCAGCAAACCCCGGCTTCCTGAAAGTTCCACAGCCTCCCCAAACATCCCCACCATCTGGAGAACAAGGATTCAGTGTGAGCCTCTTGAGGACCTTGCTTGTCAACTAACCATGACAACTGCTTTTCAAACCACAAACCTGGTCTCTCATCGGCTGGGCCTCCTTCCACCCTCACGGATCACGGTTCCTCCACTGCACCTTGTCATGGAAAACTAGATAGATCAGGTGGGGGGAAGAATGCAGATGAGAGAAATACCTTGTCTATTTGTTCCCTGACCCTCGAATCGGATGCATCCACAAGGGGGATGATGATGAATGTCAAGTTACAGATTCGTCAACTCTTTGAAAGGGGTTTACAGGGCTGGAGAGATGGCTCAGAAGTTAAAAGTCCTTTCTGCTGTTCCAGAGGACCCAAGTTCAGTTCCCAGAACCCATGTAGGGTAGCTCACAACTGCCTGCAGATTCAACTCCAAGAAAAATAACACTTCTTCCCTCCATGAGTTAGAAATAAATCCACGATCTAAAAGAGGAGATCATCACTATAATTGAAATACTGATCAAGATAGTGTACCCAGAAGAGTGCACGCACACAGACACACACACACACACACACACACACACACACACACACACACACAGAGCCAGGATGCAGACTTGGCTTTTACTCCAGTGGTGATTGAGTCTTTTCTCATTGGCTGGTGTTGGACCTCACGGTCTTTAAGATTGGCTAATTTAAAAAAAATTAGCACAAAGAAAGTGAACGAAAGAGGAAAGGGGTCTCGGCCCCAGCTGTTAAGATAGGGGAGAGAGAAAGATTTTAATTCCTTGCTGTAAATACACACACACACACACACACACACACACACACACACAAAATAAATAAATAAATAAATAAATAAGTAAATAAGTAAATAAGTAAATAAGTAAATAAGTAAATAAGTAAATAAGTAAATAAGTAAATAAGGCAAGGGATGGCCTGACTCTGTGTGTGTGTGTGTGTGTGTGTGTGTGTGTGTGTGTGTGTGTGTGTGTATGCACACGCACATGCGAAGCTGCTTCCTCTGCATCCTCTCAGTTGCATGGCAAGCTCCTACACTGGGCTGGGATTCATCTTACTTGCTCCCCTGTTTCTCAGGACCCAACACAACAGCTGGTGCACAGCAGAGGCTCGGCAGGAATGTGTGAGTTCAACTGAGTCCGTTTAAGTCTAAAGGCCTTTAAATGTTTAATGCTATGCGTGTAATTTAAGTTTTAAATATCTGAGATGGCAAGTTTCGTGGGAGAAGCATCTCCCTGCAGCTGGGGGAGCCCAGTACAGGAAGCTGGGACAGGATTCATTTGAAAGAACATCTCCTTTGCTTTCATTCCATTTCAAAAGTTACCTGACCCATCAGTCATGACACTGATACCATTCACAATAAATAAATAAATAAATAAATAAATAAATAAATAAATAAATAAATAAATAAATGCCTTAGCAAGGAGTGGTCACACACCCTTACAGTCCACTGGAAGGAGGATACAGTGAAGTGATCTGGTTTTAGAGAAGTTGTAGGGCCTAAATTGATTCCTGGATGACCTCTGCTAAGCTAGGTGGCTATCCGCTGAGATAGATCCAGACTGTGAGGGAACCTGCCCACAGTCAAACACAGAGCAGCCATAGAAGCTGACAAAATGATCCTGATCATGACCAGGAAAGCCACAGTCCATGGTTTCTCCACACGCTTTGGAGGAGCGTGTAGAGCTCTCTCCCTTTGGTGTTTAAGGCGAGTTAAGCAAGTAACAGAATGGGGAAACACAGACTGTAAGTGAGTTTGTCTACACACTGGTAGAGCTTGGAGTGACACCAGACAGTGGGTCCCTCCGGGATTATAAGGTGGCTGACAGTGAGCTGACAGAGGGCAGGACTAAGAGCTACTGAAGAGTCAGTCATCTGGTTTCTCCAGAGAGTAGAGAGGTACAGGCAGGGCTGAGGGAGAGGGAAAGGTTTGGGGTTACAGGACTTGGAGTTTAGGGTTACGTTAGGTGAGAGGAATAACTGCCACAAGGAACTGCTGTGAGGAAACACAAAGGAAGCAGGAGCTTGCATCAAAGGAACCACAGTTACTGCCATCGACGCAGAGCAGACTCGGGGATTCCCTTAGAATCTTCTTCCAGGAGGCCAGGTTAAGACAGACCTCATGCAGCTTGGGCTGCAGGACAACTGACTGCTTTGTAACGTTCACCAGGTGCAGTTAAGGCTCAGTGAAACCACGGAACTGGACCACCCTGTAGGTGGAAGGAAAGTTTGTTCAAACTGCCAAGAGAGAATCAAACAGTGAGCAAGCCTTGCCAGGTTTGCAGCAGTGGAAGGGAACATATAAAAGTGGGAACAGCCTGGGAATTTACAGTCACTGTGGAGAGGAGGTCTGCAGGCTAGAAGAGCCTGGAAGCTGGGTGGGGACGTAGATATAAGCTGTGACTATGGGTTAATATGACCTAGATGCTGTGTTGCTGTAAAAGCAGGGGGAGGGGGGGAGCATAACAGTTCTTCCTGACAAACAAGGCTCTGAAGATCACTGCTTTTGGGGTTTTGTTTATCCAGCAGCTGCCCTTCTGCTTGCCTGGTCAGAGCACAGCCTGAGCTGAGCCCAGACTGCCATTTACAACATGGTCAGTGGCACTGCCACTTGCCTTTGGGCCTAACACCCAACACTCTGGAGAAGCCAGGAGAAGAATCACAAGACCCAGGCCAGTTTGGAATACAAAATGAGATCCTATCATACACACACACACACACACACACACACACACACACACACACACACACACATACACACACACACACGCGTAATTTTGGGAGCTGAAGTGATGGCTCAGTGGTTAAGAGCACCGACTGCTCTTCCAGGATATCCAAGTTCAGTCCCGAGCACCCATATGGTGGCTCATTACCAGCTATAACCCTGTAATTGACCAGGGGCAAGGCCTTCTTCTTTCCCACATGGGCACAGTGCACGGGCATACAGGTAGGCAGAATGCCTACATTTAACACATAAAACATTTAAAAAGAAAAGTTTTAAGTCTTTTTTGACTAGCAAAGACTGAAACACTGTGGGGATGCTTTGAACCCCCAATAAACAAGGAAGTGTCCATCTGGTAGGAACTGAGTTCACTCACCTTGCTGCAGTTAGAATCTGCTGGGGATTTGTTTGTTTGTTTGTTTGTTTTTGTTTTTGTTTTTGGGTTCCAGTGGAGCCACATTTCCAAGCTCCTGTTGACATGGATGTGCACCAGGATAGGAAGGCGGTGGTTGACATAGCTGATTTCTCCTTTCCATCTCCTCCTTAGCTGTGGCCTAAGTTAACCCCTGGCCACTAATGCCAGCCACTCCACACTATTTGGTGGATTCTGGAAAGAGAACTCATGCCTACCCTTGCCACTCTGCAGGATCAAAGCTCCAACTCTGTCACTCAAGAGAAAACACAATCAAGTCCACAGTGGGGGACCCCAGGGTATCCATTGTTCTCCCAGCCCAGGAACCTCCGGCCCCTCTTTGAAATAAACTCTGAAAGAAACTGTCTCTTTGTGGCCAGAATTTTTGTTTTCCCTGCTCCACAAATCAGTACCAATCCCAGCTAAGTGTTCTGACATGTCCTGGCCCCTCACTTTCCCCCACCAATCCTCAGGAAGTTAATTCAGGACAGATGAGAACTGGTCAGCCCTCAGCCATTTTCAATCTTGGAAACCTCCAAAAATAGCTAAACTCTAATGCATATTTCAGGTTGGGCTTGTTTATTTTTCCTCCATCCATGCCAGCAAGCTAATTTCCCCAGAGGGAGGAAGGAAAGTGAAGGCTTCGTTCAGAAAACAGAACACTCTGTGTGTCTCCCTTGATTACCAAGAGGAAGCACGGGGACACTGCGTCTGCACCTCAGAGAGGCCCCAGGGCAAAGCCTTTCTTCCCAGTGGACAAGGCATTCAAGCACACCCAACTGGGAAGTCCTGCAGAAGCCAAAGAGTGAACATGGACTTCCAGCATTCTCCATTTGCACAGGGCCATGGACAAGGCACCTGGGCCCTACCTTGAGCTCTCTTGGCATCCAAGAAGGGAAAAGTAAGAAAGAGGCTACCATGGTTTAAGTTCCAAAGAGCCAAGGTAGACCCAGTGACTGCACAAGTAGGGCCAAGAATGGAGGGACAGCAGGCTGATCCTAGAAGTTGAAAAGTCCTGTGCCATGTCTTTGTGTCACAGAGATTAAGCAGGTGCAAGCAGGGTGGAATACCATCAAAACAGAAGGACTCCCCAGGCTGGGGAGATAGCTCAATTGGTAAAGCACTTTCCATGTAGTCATGAGGTCCTGAGTTCAATACTCCAGAACCCACATTTAAAAGACAATCATAAAGCCAAGCACAGTGGTGATACACTGTATCCCTATACTGGGGATGTAGAGATAGATGGTGTTAGCACTTGTCTAAGCTCCACCCCACAGTTACCTGGCAACAGCCAGGTATGCCTGACTCACTACAAAAGGGGCTGCTTATCCCCCTCAGCTCTCTCTTGCTCTTGCCTTCTTGCTCTCCCTCTGTCCTCTAGCCCCTTCCCCCCTTCTCTCCATGTGCTCATGACTGGCCTCTACTCCTGTTTTCCTCCTCCTCCTCCTGCTCCTCTTCCTCCTCTTCTTCTTCTCTCTCTTCTCTCTCTCTCTCTCTCTCTCTCTCTCTCTCTCTCTTTTCTTTTCTCTATCTCTACTATCCTTTTTTTTTCTTTTTCTTTTTTTTTTTCCGGAGCTGGGGACCAAACCCAGGGCCTTGCGCTTGCTAGGCAAGCACTCTACCACTGAGCTAAATCCCCAACCCCCTATCCTCTTTTTTTAAAGATTCATTTATTATATACACCATAGCTGTCCTCAGACACACCAGAAGAGGGCATCAGGTCTCATTACAGATAGTTGTGAGCCACCATGTGGTTGCTGGGATTTGAACTCAGGACCTCTGGAAGAGCAGTCTGTGCTCTTAACCACTGAGCCAATTCTCCAGACCTCAACTACCCTCTTAACTCCCCTCCCCATTCCCCAAATAAATTCTATTCTATACTATACCATCATGTCTTGTAGCTGGTCCCTCAGGGGGAAGGGATGCCTCAGCATGGGCCCCCCAAGGCACCCCTTTTCCCCCATACCTGACCACACCTCCACAAAAACATATTCCTTCTCTTCTTATCTTTTTATAAAAACACAACAGGTGGGTCCTTGGGGGCTCCCTGGCCACCTATCATAGCCTAGCTCATAAGTTCCAAGTCCATGAGACTATCTCAAAAAACCAAAATGGATGGTCCCTGAAGAATGACAGCTCAAGTTGTCCTCTATCCTCTAGCACATGTGCACATAACTACAATCACATCTGCATCCACATCCACCTGTAGACAAATATACACAAATACACACATACGTGAGCACACACAAGCACACACATACACACACATACAGATACACACGTGCACACACACACACACACACACACACACACACAGAGCTCCATCCATTCACTGCTAATGATGTACCTTACTTAATGGCAGTCACAATTATTGGCCCTGACACCCCATAACCTTTCTCTCTACTAATGGAGACATTGGGTGAGAAAACAGTTGCCCTATTTCCCTCTTCCAATTATAGGAAATCAGGAAAATAAAACTTAGATGTCTAGGGGCAGGGAGATAGGTCAGATGGCAAAGTACTTGCCTTAGAAGCATGAGGATCCTAAGACACTATGTGGTTTTTAACATGAAGCATGGGGGGGGGGTCACAATTTCAATCCTAGTACTGGGAAGGCAGACACAAGAGGATCCACAGGGCTCTCTTATCGATTTGGCTCATCCAACAAGTCCCTAGCCATCGAGAGACCCTGTCTCAAGAAAGCCAAATGGGTGGCACCTGAGAAATGACATTCAAAGTTGCCCTTTGGCCCCCGCATATACACACATGCACACATCACCAAGAAATACTCTGGTGTCCAAAGCAGTGGTTCTCAACCTTCCTCAAGCTGCAACCCTTTAAACAGTTCCTCATGTTGTGATGACCCCCAACCACAAAATTATTTTCATTGCTACTTCCTAACTGTGATTTTGCTACTATTATGAATCAAAATACAAATATCTGTGTTTTCCCATGGCCTTAGGATATCCCAGTGAAAGGTTGTTCGAACTTCCCAAAAGGGTCATGACCCACAGATTGAGAACTAGGTATAGAATTCAATAATTTAAACATGTTGGCCAAAACATCTCCTTTGAGATGAACTTTGAAGCAGCACACTGTTTTTGTTTGGTTTGGCTTAGTTTTCAGTCCTGGGATTGAACCCAGGATCTCATGAATGCTATACAAGTGCTCTGTCACTGAGCTGCAATCCTATCCTGCCACATTGCTTTCTCCATCAGTCTTTCAGTTTTCACAGAAGTCATCCGGTCCAGTAGCATCAGAATTGGCAGCTATGATTCTTCTTCTACAGATGTTCTAGAAAGCATGACCTCTGAAAAGAAAGGTCCAAGTACTTGAGGATATGAACAAAAGAGAAGGCAATCACCAAAGCAGTGACCTTTGAGGTACTTGTTCGTTCTCAAGGGTACACATGAGCACACATGTGTCCCAGTGCTGTGCTGGTCATATCCACAGCTGATTCTGTCCCGTGAGTGAGTGAGAGCTTCTGAGTTAAACATGTTTTTACTCTTCAATTGACACATGGCAAAAAACAAACAAAAACAAAAACAGGAGGTTGGAAGGTCCTGACCATGGTCCCTTAGATAATGAATGAAGTCAGCATTTGAGTCTGACTCAAAGTCAAATGATCTCTTGCACTTCTCTAGAAGAAGCTGAAGGTCCAAGGAAATTCCCAGCACCCTTCTGGATGTGGCTCCACTAAGGAGTTCCATTACCATGGTACCAAATGAAGGCATTTGCTTTTCCCTCTCATTAATCCCTCCTCTGCAAAGCCTCCTGCAAACCCATGCCTCCTCCTGAAAGCCTCATTTGCATTCACTCTTAGAGCTTTTGCCTTATCCTCCTAGAAAATACTGGTGGGGAAGACAAAAGACTTACTTTTGTGAGAGCCTGCCAATCTCTAAATCAAAAATGTGCCTCCTGTAATGGCCAATAAGAACAGCACTTTTCCCTTTATATCTTACTTTCAGAACAGTTTGTGTTTGTTCTGCTTGCCCTGTGACAATTGTGTTGTTGGAGGACAAATGGCAACTATGTGGACATAGTCCCTCCCTTCCTTTGTCCATGGCAGACATCACTAATCAATCTTGGCATTCTTTTTCACCAATCCTCCTTGCCTCAACCTGTCTTTACTATTTATCCAAGTTCCAGAATCATTCCAAAGAAGTCCACATTCCACCCTTCTCTGCAGCTGTGCTAAATAGAACTGAGTTTGCAGACCCTCTCTTTGGATAGAATGTTACCTTTCCTCTTCCCACCCCTCACCCATTGAAGACACAGCTCATTTTTAAGAAGGCACTTCTCACTATAAATATCTTGATGTGGATGGTATCATCAAACCATTTAATCCCACAATTATTAATTACATAGGAACAGAATTTGTCCCCATGAGATTTCATGACAGATCCATTCCACATGACTTCACCCAAATGCTTAGACACATTGTTAATTAAGGCAAATTGAAAATGAGTTTCCTTTGGAAACAAACTTCAGAACTTCACAATGTCTCTGGAGACAAGAGGATTCTTCAAGGGATCTTGAAATCAAGGCTACAAAGTCCAGACTGAACTGGAAGCATAAATCTGAATCTCCCTCCACCCTCCACCCCAGTCCCACTTCACTGAGCCTAAGTTCTGGGACGCATTGGGGTCTATACAAACTCCCAACTCAGAGACAGAAGTGACTGCATTATTTACAGTTTGTGTTCAATGCTCCTCACAGCAGATAGCACCTTCACCATGACCTGGGCTGTCTGCCACCCTGTCCATCTGCAGAAAGTTTTTTTTTAATTCCAACAATCAAAACCTGTCATGCTTTGATGAAGTCAGAATGCCAGAAAGAAAGAACCACAGACAGAAATCATATTTTCAGAAAGGAGTGGGCATTGTGAAACCCACTCAACAGAGAGAGTACCACAGTCAGTGGATAAAAACACTCAGACTTTTATCCAGTCTCTCCTCTTCCTCTTCTGCATATGTCCCACTCAGTGTTTTTATGGTGAATTCGGTCTTATTGTGCCCATAGGAAAATTTTAATGAATTTTGTATTTTGCCTAAGTTTGCCATATATGTTCAAATTATAAATAAATTCTACTACTGTTTCAAAAATGAACACTATTTGAAACTATAAGTGTCTCTAAGTTCTAAAAGGAGTCTTCTGAGTTGTATTGGAATTCGGTCTGTTCAAAGTGGGATATGTGCTAATACCATCTATTCCTGTACCTAGACAGACATCTCTAGTCGAGCATGACTCTCTGGAAAACAGTGTAGTGCCCTGTTAGGGAGTTAGTGAGAGAGGCACAGAATGTGAAATCCCTGTCACACTGCTGTGCGGGCTATGACAGGGTGTGGTTATATGGAAGCCAGATGCTTACTTTCCACTGCTGTGAATGACCCATAACTCCTCCTACTCTGCCATGTGCATCTACCAAGATCTTACCTGTGTCCTGACTCCCAAGCGTCCTGGGGACATGGTCTGTCTGCAGAAGGACTTACATTAGTCTTGGGTTTTCCCATCCTCCCATGCATCCATCCACCCTCATCTGCTCCCACTGACAAGACGGGGCCTGACATACACTCGGTATTTAATCATATTCCTTTGGAGTCTTTGAGTCCTAGCATAAACATTTTCCAACTATCCTGGCAAATTTCTACTTGACTTATCCCCCTCCCTTGAAAAGAAAGGTTTTGATAAGGCCCATCCTAGAAAGAAGCAGAGACAAATTCCTTTATTTGGACGTATCTTCAGACCCATGGTTTTGATAATAGCCTCATAATCTCTGGAGGCAGCTATTGAAAAGCCACTTTGATATAAAAAAGAAGCAACCCACACCTTGACTCCACCACTGAGAATCAAGGAGGACTCAACCAGATCTAAGCCATGTCCTTGTCATCTGTGCTAAAGGAGGCAGTGCACAAAGTTGCTCACCACTCGGTCAGACCATCAGAACAGGGTGTGGTTCCGCTGCACCCACTCCTGC